>NC_081841.1:191409679-192009679 GCF_963259705.1 Myotis daubentonii
TCCCAGCATTCTCATGTTTATGTTTGTATGCTTAGATACAAAACCTTTGCATTTGGTGTCCAGAAGTCACTTCCTAGTGACCATTTATCTCCATCGTCATCCACCCAACTTGTACCAGAAGCAACATTAACTCACACTGGTCATTCTGCTAAGGCTAACTTAATCACAGCTATTAAATATATTTTGCTAGTATGAATATGTTTGCATAATTATCAGTGGAAACAAGGCTAAGGCAGCTGTGAGCAGGGATGCCAGGAAAGCTGGGCTTAAGGCCAGACTCCTTCAGTCACAGCTGTAACCTTGGGCAAATCATTTGGGTCACCATGGATCACAGTAAATCATGTAACAGGTGAGAGTACTCTATAAACAGAAAGCATTGCTATGTTGAAGGCCTATTATCCACAAGTAATTCAATAAACATAAATTCCAATTAGCCCACAGGTAAAAATATCAAACTCTAATTAAGGCCTCAATTTAAAACTCAACACCATGTAATTATAACTAGAAAAAGAAAACAAAACAAATTCCCTTACCGGTTTGTTAATGCTGGCTCCTGCTTGAATCAACCAGATCAGGCACTGAGGATGTCCCCCAAAAGCAGCAATGTGAGCTGGGGTCTGTGCATAACGTGTAGTGGAAACATCAAGTGTGGCTCCAGCTCTCACCAACTGCATCAAGCACTCCAACTTCAAAAGCAGTAGGAGAAATGAAACATGCATAAATGTTGGTGTACTATTAAATATTACACAAATAATCTAATTCTACAATGGAGATTAAGTGGCATTTGTTGCCATTTTTTTTTTCCTGTTTAAGGGAAGAAATTAAGTCGTTCCTTCCCAATGTCATAGAAATTTTAAAAGGCATTAAAAAAATAAACAAACATTTTTCTTTATAAAAAAAAATGGCAAATAAGCACGGATGGCATGGATCAGTGGTTGAGCACTGACCTATGAACCAGGAGGTCATGGTTCGATTCCAAGTCAGGGCACATGCCTGGGACACAGGCTCAGGACACAGGCTCAATCCCCAGTAGGGGGCGTGCAGGAGGCAGCCAATCAACAATTCTCTCTCATCACTGATGTTTCTATTTCTCTCCCTTAAAAAAATAAAAATAAATTGGCACATAGAAATATAAAGTAAAAAAGACTGACACTACACAAATTTAAGTATTTTGTTTTCCCTACAGTTGGAAAAGATAAAATAAGGAAAGATTAGCTTGCATTATTTAGACTTCTTTCAAAACTAGGTTTTGCCACTTTCACACACTATTCTAAAGAATAAAAATGTTAAAGTGACTGGTAGGTTAAAAAAGGTTTGTGTAGCCATGGTAAACTGCATAGTCAAAGGCTGTTTTCTGCAGCCTGCACAACTGTACAGCTTGATACAACGCAGCATTTGATGAATACTCACTCAATGGAGGTCCACCCTTCAGATTATTTTCTCAGGGAAAAGATGTGTAGAGTAAGTGAGAGGGTGGGACTTAAGTCTTTCCAAACTGATTGTATAGAGGAAAAAACCCTCAAAACAACAATGCAGAAAAGGGATAGAGCACAGCTGAGCTCTGCACCCAGCAGGTGACTAAAAGGAACAGTAGTCAAGATCAGACTCTGCAGCCTGGTTCCATATTATACTAGCCTCTCGGGAAAGATCTCATCACACTCAACATACACTGAAGAAATGCCTACCACATGCCAAGCACTGTCCAAGAAGGCCTGTTGTTCTCAAGGACTTACACTCTTCCACCTGGTGTGTCCTCAGATGCTGGACTCCACACTGCTCTGTTTCCGTTCACGAAGCACCATGCACAATTAGTGAAAAAGCTCTAACTGCCAAAATTCTTTCTCGTCCAGAGGACAGACCTCAAATGAAGAACAAATAGCTACGTTCCCATCTCACCCCATGTCTCTTATCCTCTTTCAGCAATTTAAGCCTTTCTTTGCAAAGGACAGATGACCAAAATCAACATTTTTGTGAGATTAACTCTCAATTGAAAGTACACTGATTTAAAACATGCTATCTTCAAGGAACTTGAATCTGGGAGTGGTTGCTGATAAAGAGACAATTTTGGTATATTGCTACATATTGCCTTTATTAATGTACTGAGTAAAAAGAAAAGTGCCAATACTAGTGATAAAATGAACAGCTGTTAAATCCAACAAAATGAGACAAGGATAAAAAAATCACTGGGTATTCCAAAAGCAGTTAATCTTAATATCAATTGAGAGCTCCCTGGACTTAAACCTGTACCCTATTAGTTCAATTTAGGAAACTGGGTTTGGAATTCTGGAAAAATACTGTTCAGTAAGACAGCTTGTAAAAGCAAGGTATAATTAGAAATTTTAAATGTTAAGTGCTCTGAAGTGAACAAATAAGCCTCAAAAAGGTCAGGAAACTCTGCACAATTGGCACATTTCTAGGAACACAAGCTTGAAAGTTGGGAAAAAATATATATATATATATCCCTCCAATATTCGAAGTGTCCCCTCAGGAGTTTGACCGACTGGGAGTTCGATGGCTTGCTATGATGTGCACTGACCACCAGGGGCAGAACGAAGGGAGGCCCTGGCTGGCAGCCAGCAGCCACTAGGGACCCTATCAGTGCACGTATTTCATAATTATGCTAGATTGGCTCTTGCACAGGCCAAGAACAGTGTAGGCTTAAATTTATATAAAAGAATGGAAGCTGTTTTCAAGGGGGCGGGGGGAGTGTTCAGGGGGGACTGGACTGGGGACCTATAGTACTGAATCCTGATCTAATTTGTCCTAATAGCTTTTTCTCAAAGACTGAATGATGCTTTCTATGGCCCTTGCACATGGAACACTATACGTTCATAATGATTAAAGATGGCTGAAAACACTAGGGTAATGCCTCTATTTACAATATCTGGCCTCTTGAGGTTAATCTACTACTCATGTTCTATAAAAGTAAAGACTTTCAAAAAGTCAGTTTTATTAATTACCATAAAATACACACAAGAAATTTATCATTTTAAGCATGTTAAGGCAGTTATGGCCATTAGTGATCCTTAGATACCAAGCACCCTTGGGGTGGTAACTACTCTAAATGACCATTTTTAAGGAGAGTTGAGCATTCTACAGAATGTACAGGCTTGTCATACAACACGGTGTCCCTTCCTACCGGGCAGGGAGAAGAGGCATCAACAGGAAAGCCTTTTGAAAAAGCTGTCCTTGCTTGTTACAGGGTACCTTTCCCCAAAACACAGAGGACAGAATATGTCGAGAACCAATGCTTTGAGAGTTTAATGTAAAAATAAACCAGAGCAAGATGCTCTCAGGAGGGAGATAAAGTCACAGAGTACTGATTGCCTTGGGAAATCTACACTGAAGAGAGAGGAAGGACAGGAAAGAGGGTTCTATTACTTTTAAGAGACTGATTTCCCACAGGCGCTCATTATCAGCAACTGGTACCATAGTAACCCAACTTTAGAGACTGGCGCCATGGGATCTTATGGTTGATTAAGTTACTTGCCTCATCCCCACTAATCATAACTCTTTCATTTCTTTCAATAAAATAAGCATGACTTTTCCGTTTCATGAGCGGAATCAGAAACGGTTTCCCAAAAGATACAAATGTACTGAGAATATAACACCAAGAAGAGCAAAGTAAAGCAACTTCACCTGCTGGTAATATAAATATTAAGCTATTCAGGTCTTAAAGTAACATTTCGCATTACCCTGCATGTATGCTTGCAAAAACTTTATTTCAACCTAACCTCATCATTTCAGAGGGAAACGTTTTTAAATGTCCCTGAATTTTGACATACAAGTCTTAATGTTACCTCTTCTCTTTAAAATCCTCACCCAGAGGATATTTTGGTTGCCTCCCGCATGTGCCCCTCCCAGGCCGGGGAATCTGCAACCGAGTCACTTGCCCTTGACCGGGAATCGAACCCGCGACCCTTCAGCCCACGGGCCGACGCTCTAACCTCTGAGAACCTGGCCAGGGCTTAATCAGTTACTTTTGAAATGCACCGAAAACTTCCCTTTACGACTCCTCGGATCCGATAACCCCATTTACTGCGCAGACGGGGAAAACGTAATCTAATAATTTTGCCTAATTTAACACCTTTACCGTAATTTACACGGAAGACCCGAACAACCGTCACTGATTTTACTAAGCCCGGGCAAGCTGGGAGGCTCCGAAGCATATGGACAACATGCTACACAAAATCCCCTAAAACCAATTTGTGAAAAGTATCTCCACTTATCTTACCCAACGGCCTGGTGACTTTACAATTCAATCAGGTTATTCCACTCCCGAAATCACCTGAAATACTGCCTCCAGCTAACAGAGGGGTCTGCAGATAACGCCGTACACGCTGGATCCAGCGGGGCCGGGCGCAGACTCCCGCCGCGGGGCCGGGAGAGGGCGGGGGCGGGGGTGCCGACCAACGCGGACCCCGCTCGGCGCCGGCGACGCTCGGCATGGAGGCAGGGGAACACGGCCCACCGACCCTCCGAGTTTCGCGCGGCTTCGCTGCCGGCGCCGGGAGTTCTCTCCTGGGGCAGAGCGGGAACGAGGAGACCTCCAGGGCCCCGGCCGCCCCGCGGTTCTCCCCAGAGGCACCGGCCTCCGGCAGCCCGTGCGTCCCCGCCAGGGCCTCGTCTCGCACCATCACCCAACACGGCCAGCAGCGCGAGGCTCCGGCCGCGGCACAGGCCCCCGGGGGTGGGCCCGATCCGCCCTCCCTACCGCAGGCACTTATCCTCCAGGCCAGGGGCGGCGCCTCCGGGCAGCCGGCGCCTCCGGGAGGCCGCCCCCGTTTGAAACTAGCGCGGCGGCTCCAGCGCCCCAGGCCCCTCGGGGCGCCTCCGGGCCCTCTTCCGTATCCGCGTCCCTAGGGGCGCCGTCGCGGCCGACACGCCCCTCCCCGCGATCCCGGCACGCCTCGCGCCCCCAGCGCTCAGCCCCCATCTTCCCCGACCCCACAGGAGAGCGGCGGAAAATGGCGCCTTAAAGCGCCCGCGCCCACCTTGCCGAAGTGCGCGGCCCAGTGCACCGGCGTCCAGCCGTAGAAGGAGTCCTCGGCGGCCAAGTGGGCGCGCGGCGTCTGCTGCAGCAGCGAACAGAGCGCGGCCAGGTCTCCGTCGCGGCAGGCGCGGTGCAGCGGGAAGCGGAGCGACAGCAGCTCCTCACTAGAGAAGCCCGCTTCCACGCCCGGGCACGCTCCCGCCGCCGACATGGTCAGTCACCGAAGAGCTTGCGCGGGCGGGCCGAGAGGACGCACCGGGGAGGACCTGCGAGGCCGCCGCCGCCCGAGCACAATGGAGAGAGTGTAGCGCTGCTGCCGCCGCCGCAGCGTCCCGCAGGCTGCCGAGCGCAGCGCGCACGGGGGGCGGGGCCTGCGGAGGCCGGGCCCTGCTGGCGCCGGGAAACACCGAGTCTCCTGGAAGGAGGCCGGGAACCGTGGGGTGGAGCCCGGCGGGGCCGGAGATGTTGCAGACGCCCGGAGCGGCGGGCTGAGAGCGGTCGGGACCAGGGGCGGGGCGGGGGACTGGAGGCCGTGCCGAGGCGGCCGGGGTGGAGCCGGCGGCGATGGATGGGCCGGGAGGGGGCGGGGCCTGGCGCGGCTGGGGAGGGGGGCGGGGGGCTGAGGCCTAGGGCTGCGGGGACGGGGGGGCCGGAGCGCGCGTGGGGTGGGTGGGGCCTGGAGCGCGCGTGGGGTGGGTGGGTAGGGGGTGTAGGGGCCTGGGGTGCCGAGAGGAGCGGGGCCGAGGCTGTCCCCTGGCCCGGCGGGTCCCGCGGGCTCTTGGCCGCGCCCCCTTCCCAGACCTCAGGCCCGGCTGCGTCCGCATGGTCCCGCGGGGGCGGCCCAGCGGCCGGGCCTCCGGAAGGAAGCCCCCCCACTTAATAAAAAGCGCCCGGAGCCTCAGGTTTGGGGTTCTGTGACCCCGGAAGCGGGGCTCCGGGTCCCCGGGAGGTGTCGGCCGTGCGCCCGTGGTTCGGTTCACCCAGTCACTCCTTTGGGGGGACCACTGCTCCTTAGGAGCCGAGGCCCAGGCCGGGAGCGGAGGACACGTTCCCGCGCTTTCTGCCCCAATTAGGGCGCCCGCTGGTCCTTTGCGAGGACAGACAGCAGAAATAATGAGGAAAATACTGCTGCCTGCAAAGAAATACTAAATTATTTTTCAATGACTGAGAATCATTTTTTAAAGTAGATTTTTTTTTCTGAAATTATCAATAATCTCACGATTGAGGGATAACTATTATTAACGTTTATGGATATTTACTTAACAGCACTTTTCTAACCATATAGTTTGTATATATTCGTTTTCCTTGTCTATATTGCTTTCCTTTTTTTCTTTGACAGAATTTTAATCAGTAAACTATAAGTAGTTGACCACATATCTGGGAAAATATTGATGCATAAGATAGCACACTGCAGCATTAGTTAATAAATAAAACAATGAATTAGAGCCCCAGCCAGTTTTCTCAGTGGATAGAGCTTGGCCTGCGGACTGAAGGGTCCCGGTTCGATTGGGGTCAAGGGCACATGCCGGGTTGTGGGCTAGATCCCCAGTAGGGGGCGTGCAGGAGGCAGCCAATCAATTATTCCCTCTCATCATAGATGTTTCTGTCTCTCCCTCTCCCTTCCTCTGTGAAATTAATAAAAAATATTTTAAAAAACACACACAAAACAATGAATTAGAAACAGTGCCCAGCAAAAGGAATGACTGCTATCTATACAACAAATGTGTTGAGTACAACATGAATGAATAAAACACATTGGGAAATGCTCTAGGCCAGCTGTTCTCAACCCTTTCACAGGGGTCGCCTAAGACCATCGGAAAACGCATATATAATTACATACTGTTTTTGTGATTAATCACTATGCTTTATGTTCAATTTGTAACAATGAAAATACATCCTGCATATCAGATATTTACATTACGATTCATAACTAGCAAAATTACAGTTACGAAGTAGCAACGAAAATAATTTCATGGTTGGGGGTCACCACAACATGAGGAACTGTATTAAAGGGTCGCGGCATTAGGAAGGTTGAGAACCACTGCTCTAGATAAAGTGAGAAAAAGTAGCAACTAGTGAGCAACTACTAATGAATGGGAAATATGGATGAGATTTAAAATCTATCTGATGTCAAGGAATTTATAATCTATTAGGTGAGTCAAGAAAGTATTTCAGGCCCAGCTGGCGAGGCTCAGTGGTTGAGCATGGACTTCTGAACCGGGAGGTCACGGTTCGATTCCCCGTCAGGGCACATGCCCAGGTTGTGCACTGGATCCCCAGTGTGGGATATGCAGGAGGCCACCAATCAGTGATTCTCTCTCATCATTGATATTTCTATCTCTCTCCCTCTCCCTTCCTCTCTGAAATCAATAAAAATATATATATATATATTTTAAAAAAGTATTTCAGTAGTTCAAGCAATACTTTTGGGTTTGGACCGAAAAGGTAGAAATATGCTATAAGCTCATTTCAAGATTGATCTGCTCATTCAATCATCTTTCTTTGTGTACAATACGTTGATATTAATCAAATTATCTGTTTACAATATACACCCTGATAATGACTCCTGCATTTCCTAGGAGAGAGACATCCCACTTTGCAAAAGGACAAAAGCATGCTTTCTTGTGCATGATACAGAGAGGGAGGGATTACTCTTTCTTACCAGGCATCCTACAAATGATGAAACTGAGACACAGATAAGCTAAGGAACTTGCCCAAGGACAAAGTTCCTGCATGCCTGTGACAGAGGTTAGAATAATATCCAGACCTAGTTTCCAACCCACTGTTAAAATTTTTTAACCTTGGAATTTATTTTGCATGAAGAGGAAAATAAAGTAGGTTATAGTGATAGAATTCTTAGAGTGCAACCTTCCTCAATTAATATGATTTCCTGTGTTTTTTTAGGGTTTCTTGGACTATATACACATTTAGGTAACTTTAGAGAAATAGGCCAACATATATAGGGTGTCCCCCCAAAATGTACACATACCCACTGAATATTTAAAAGAGTGTTTATTAAAATACACTTCATTTTAAAAATTGAGCTATCAGGTGTTAAAGTGTATACATTTTTGGGACACCCTGTATATGATGCTGAATTCCTAAAATATGTCTCATGATAATTGTGGATATGAGAATTATAAGGGTGTCCATTGAGTACTCCCAAATGCTATTGTTCCAATTAGTTGGTCCCAAGTTTTGCCCAACTCACAAATTTTATCAATTTCTGATTTTCTTTAGGACTCATTTCTAAAATGTTCTAGGAAAAATGAAAAAAAAAAGTAGATTCATAACTCACATCCTTTGATTTTATTTGACAGAGCAACCATAAATAAGTGACAAAGATTCTCTCCTTGACTAAACTCTATTTTGGCCCCCCTGAATTTAAGCTAGGCCTTGAGTTATGGACTTGTGAGTTTGATTCTCTATTATCCAATTTTAGCAACAATACTAAGTTGGTTTAACTAGAATTCCCTGTATGTCATTTATGCTCACCCTTGATGTCTAATCAGGTTTCTCATTACCTACAACCCTCAGGTGGTATTTGCTCACACTGGCCTGCCTTCAGCAAGAATCCTGTCAGGTTGGTTTAGCCAGAATCCTTGATGTTTAGTTAATGTTTCCTCTTAACCATTTTCCATCCATGGATACCCACCTTGTGTTGTGGCTATACATTCCAACTTGTTCATGGTATATTGAAAATTGAGTTTGATATTGTTAGGTCTGATCAAATAATTGAATAGATATCCACTCCCTGGGAACTGAGCTTTAGACCACAACCAACATTCCCTTTCACCTAGACCACATTCCACTTGCTAAGACCATTATCCTTCCCCTCCGGACCTTCCCAGGATCTGGACCCGCCCTGAGAATTCTCTGCCCAGAAAAAACCCGAGTCCTTTAAAATCTCTGACTCCCCCATCCCTGGGTGCTAGTGCCATTTGGAGACTCAGCCCATCTAGGTTCCAGATGACCTAATGAATTTATAATCCCTTACCACACTTGGCCTTTTGCATTTCTCCTTTGGCAACCCTAACAGATATCTCTCCCCCACTGCAAGCAATAATGGGGTCTTACCCATTGGTCTCTATACCAATCATGATGGCCTCACTTGATTAAAAATCTACCCTACCATGCCTTAACAAGTGCCATTAACAAGTTTCTTCTTTAATTGTTTGCATAATAATTTTTTTCTTTAACCTAGCAAATTTGGATACTTGAAGATAGGATTCAAATACCTGAAAGAAACAAGAAGACTCCAGACTCAATATATCAAAACTAAACGCCAAAACCCTGTGTTTAGAAATGGCATTGTGATTTTCCAAAAAGGAATGGCTCAAGTGGGGCAGGGCTTAGTTGAAGGAATGTCCCAGTCAGAAATGCATGGACGTGTACACATACTTGGTACTCATTGGTGGCCTCTTCTGAGAACGGTTATGCTTGGGACACAGTGAACAGTGTGTTGTGGAAAACGAGATTGGAGAGGAAGCTAGGGTCCCAGGTTATACACCAAACTAAGGAGCTGTCTTTAATTCCTGAAAGTGTTGGACCAGTAAGGGGCTTTGCTGTGGTGCCAGGCAAAGGGAGGGTGTGGTGCTCTGAGGGAGAACCAGACCTGACTTACAACTGATCGTGGGACGGGAGATCCCACTCGGATGGTGCCTTTACCTTGGCCCAAAAGTGGGGCCAAAGTCTTACTGTTCTCTCATCTGCCTTTTCTCTCCTCCCATCCATCTCCCACCATGCTGCCAGATCATCTCTTAAGAAGGCAAATCTGCTTAAAATTGGACATAAGAACAGTGTTTGGGTCTGTCCAGGCTGCCATAACAAGATACCATAGAGTGGTTAGCTTCAACCAGCGGTCGCTAACCTTTTGGACCTCACGGACCACCAGTTGGCAACTGCTGGCTTAAACAACAGGAAGGTATTTCTCACCATTCGGGAGGCTGGAAGTCAGAGATTAGGGTGCCAATACAGTTGGGTTCTGGTGAAAAGCCTCTTCCTGATTCATAGATGGCTGTCTTCTTGCTGTGTCCTCCCGTGGTGGAGAGGGAGAGCTCTCTCTCATGTCTCTTATAAGGGAACTAATTCCATCAGGGGGGCATCATCATGACCTCATCTAACCTTAATCACCTCCAAAGGCCCAGCTCCAAATAGCATCATGTTGGGATGAGTTTGAGGGAAACAAACAATCTCCCAAACTTTGGTCACTCAGATACCACCTCCCTGTGAATTTTCACGTCTGTGTAGATTTTTTATCCATGTAGGATTTGTGCTATCCATATTTTTCTTTAAATATGTTTACTTCTTAAAACTTACCAACTTTATTCACATCCTCTCCATTAACAAAACACCCATGAGTTATGGTGTTAGTTACATTTTCTTCCCTACCCATTTATTCAAGTGCTTTCCAAATCTCCCACCATTAGTGGTACATCTTGCTTTGGAAATTGCTTCCCCGGCAATAAAATCTGTACCTACAATGTCTGACTTCCTTTGTTTCCTTTTCCATCAGTAACTAGCTAACTATGGTAATAAGGTGACTAGTGTCCTTATAAAAGTGGGAAATTGGGCACTGGTGCACGCACAGGGAGAACACCCTGGGATGATGAAGTTGGACATCGGGGTGATGTAGCAGAAGCTAACGAATGCCAAGGTGTGGAAGGTCTGGGACAAGATCTCTCTCCATCATCCTCAGGAAGATCCAACCTGTGGTCACCTTAATATTGGACTTCTGGCCTGCAGACCGTGAGAGAATACATTCCTGTTCAAGCTGCCTGTTTGTGGTGCTTTGTTATAGCAGTACCAGGACACTAACATACCCTCCTGTCCTGGTTCAATCCAGAGATGCCAAAGGCTGGGGTGGCTCCCTCACTGCCCTGCTCAGACACCTGTGAATGCACCTGACTCCTTGGACTCTTTTCGAAAGCCCTGACCCTGCTAACAACAGGAGCTTTGTTCCCCTCCAGACACTTCTGAGAGCAGAGTTTCCAGATGTCTAGAATTTTAGTTTCCTGTCACCCCCAGATGGAAAAAATAAAAAAACCCAACAAGTAAATTTTACTCATTTAAATTATGAAATAAAATTTTAAAAACAAAAAATCCTATATAATAAAAGTGTAGTATGCAAGTTGTCCCCTGGACCAGGAGTTGTCCAGCAGTTCGACCCAGGGGGTGGGGCGGAACAGTGGAAGGGAGGGAGTACCCGGCAGCCCCTAGGGACCCTGCCAGTGCATGAATTTCGTGCACTGGGCCTCTAGTGAAATAAATAAAAATCTAGATAGTGAAGAGATGTGCCCTGAGACTGCCTCTCCACATTACTAGATCTCTTGGTGATTGGAGACATGCCAGAAGTTTGCTTCTGGAGGCTCTAAATGTGAAAACAGGTGCTTGTCTGTCAGAGGATGCCTCTCAGCTCTGCAATGGAGCCGCCAGCCAGTTTGGAGAGCTTGCTCTGAAAATCTTGTGCTTTCCACTTCACATTGGGTGTTCTGTTGAATAAAATAATGGATAGATGCCTCTCTCTCTCCCGCACCATTTCTGTCTCTATCTCTCTCCATCTCAGTCTTACTCTGTCTCCATCTCTCTGTTTCTCTTCATCTGTCTCTTTCCACCTCTCACACTTTCACACTGTCTCTGTCTGTCTCTCTGTCTCTTTCCGTCTCTCTCCACCTCTTCCTTTCTGTCTCTCCTTATCTCTGTCTGTCTTTCTGTCTCTTCCTCTCTGACTCTCTCCATCTCTCCCTCACTGTCTCTCTGTTCCTTTCTCTCTGCCTCTGTCTTTATCTCTCAGTTTCTGTCTACTCTGCCTCTGTCTCTCTCCATTATCACTGCATCCCTTGCACCAGGACAGTGCCCCACCCATATTAAGTCCTCAGTACAAATTTGTTGACTGGCATCAAGTTGCAGGCTGAAACTCAGATCAGTTTTCCTTTGCAGAAAGGGGATCTTGGTTATAAAGAACATGAAGATTCTGGAATCTTACTGATTGTCCTGTGTCTTACTTATATCTTGTTTAAAAAGTGATTAGCACTATAATGGGGGGGGGGGATCTCATTTTTCCCCTTCCTATGTAGGCAAAACCTCAGTTCCTCCCTGCTGCATGTTTCTTCCCTGTGTGTCTCCTTTACCTTCACAAAGAACACTTCTGACACTTCTGGTCACCAAATGTGTGGAGATTTGGAATAAGAGGTGCTCCTAGTGTCTTATCACTTTGGAAATGACAAGGGTTTTAGGAGCTCTGTCAGGAACTGGGGACAGAGGCCAATATATGTATTTCTTATAATTTCACAAGCACAAATGCCCTTAAAACCAAAGGACCTATGCTCCACTCAAGATACTTGAAATCTATATACTAGTAGATATAAAAGCCTAAGTGACTGTTCGACCGGTTGCTATGATGCGCACTGACCACCAGGGAGCAGATGCTCAATGCAAGAGCTACCCCCTGGTGTTCAGTGTGCTCCCACAGCGGGAGTGCCATTAGCCAGATGCTGGGCTCGGGAGAGCAGCTGCAGTGGCGTGAGCCTCTCCCAGGGACACTCCCTCTGTGTGCCCCTCCCCCATCGGGACCAGACCAGGATCAGACTGTCATTGGGACTGACTAGGTACAAGCCCTCAGCTGCTTCTGGGTCATGCGCACTCTGGTATTGCCCTAGGATGGGCGCATGGAGACCGCAGTGGAGCGGCAGGTGCAGCGGGGGCTGAGATGAGCCAGAGTGGCAGGGCGCCCAGCCCGGGCTTGGGCTCCTCCCCGGCTGCCTGCCGCTTCCCAGATTTGGCCGGATCCCGCAGGCCATGCCGAGGGACCCCACTGGTGGCCTCTAATAGTAGAATACTTGGGGATGGAGGGTGGAAAGGTGTGAAGAAGAAAAAGGAAACAGCAGGCTGGTCTGGTACCTGCCATCCTGAAGACAGGCAGCCGGGGTTGGGGCTGCTCCTGAGGAGGGTCCTGCTGCGATTACCATGTGTGGTCTCATGAGCCCTCGACCTTTAACTTGGCAACGAAGAGGTCCTTTCAGATGTTTCAGCCTATTCCTTAATTCCCCGATGTTATTACCAGAGAGAAGAGCCCCTAGTGAGTCATCGGTATTATTGAAGCGTGCTCAGCGGTCCCCCGGCAGCGCTGTGACCTTCCTGCACAGAGCTGGCCAGGAAATGCCCATGTGGCCACACCGAGGCCGATTTCCCTCCACACGGAGCCACAGTCCTCGAGCAGAGGCAGCAAACCATGCTCATTAGACCAGACCTAGGGACCTGGAGCGACTGAAATTGATCACATGTTCCTCACCCTTCCTGAAATTCCCACTGTGGAATTCATCCCTTAAGTACATTCCAGAAACAAGAGCATTTAGCCCGACAGGAATCTCTGTTACCGAGGATAACATAATCTCAAACATCTGATGGAATAAGAGGAACTAAGTTGTCAAAACTACTCGAGTGGATGCAGGAGAACTGAGACCATGTGAGCCAGGAACACGGAGGCTACAAAGAGGTGAGGCTGGAGCTCACTCAGGTCCCAAGATGGTCTCTGTGTGGAAAACAAACACATGAGCACTTGACTTTTTATCCAACCCCACTAGAACCCCGCACCCCTGGTCCTTTCAAACATGGGCGTGATCTTTGTAGGGGACTGTGGGGCATGAGGGGAAGCAGCCGGAGTGGGGGATGGAGACACAGCGCCCTCCCGCAGTGGTGGCCCAGGGCACGAGCCAGTTACTTTCACCTCTCATTATGCCAACCTCTCCCCTTTCTCCATTTCTCAGGTCTGGGTACATATGAGGAAGGAAGGTTTCCCTGGCTAGGGGGAACATCTCTCAGCCCCTCTAGCTTAGTCTCCTCATTCACGAAAGCAGTGGTTCTCAACCTGTGGGTCGCGACCCCTTTGGCGGTCGAATGACCCTTTCACAAGGGTCGCCTAAGACCATCCTGCATATCAGATATTTACATTAACGATTCATAATAGTAGCAACATTACAGTTATGCAATAGCAACATTACAGTTATGCAGTAGCAGCGAAAATAATTTTATGGTTGGGTCACAACATGAGGAACTGTATTTAAAGGGCCAGAAGGTTGAGAACCACTGCACTAAAGGAAGACAAAAATTACCCAATTCCTGCTAAATGGCCCTTGTCGGGGTCAGATGAGACTGTGGGTGTGTAAAGGATTTTTAGATTGTGAAGATGCAGGTTATTAAGCATTCTGCAAAGCACCTTTGTTATTTACCCTGACACCAAGCAGTTTATAAAAATTTCAGTTACCAGCGTTTCCTGGTATGGGGTCTTGCTGTTAGGTGTTTTCTTTCTCTGGAAGGCTAAATTTCAGTGGTCAAGGCCTCCAAGGGCCTTGTTTTCAGAAAGGGGCACCACTCAGAGTACATGCCAGCTGCGATGAGTGTCCCCAGGACCCTGCCCTGTTCCTAGGACCAATGGCCCTGCCTAGGCACTGATGTCCACAGGGCTGCTGATGACAGCATGCTGACCTGTGGCTGGGAGGCACTGCCCTCCCCCTGGTCTCTTCATCCCAAATGTACAGTGACCCCTGGTTGTAGAGAGCGCCCGTGAAGGCGCATGAGCTGATTGTCAGCTGTGTTCAGTGACGTCGGTAGAGCCACGTCCTGGAAACATACCTTGCCAGAGGCAGGTATGTTGTCAGCCTGACCTTTAGCTCAGGCGCCAGGGGGTGGGTTTCATTATCTAAGTTCAGTCAGGCGCCAGGAATGGACACAATTATCCGGGCTCAGCCAGGAGTGACAATTACAAAGAAGCCACAAGAATGAAGAATTGCAGCTTGATCTTTAACCATGATTTCACATAATTTCCTTTATCTTAAACTCTATTAAAACTTCCTGGTATCATGCTGTACATAATAAATGTGCTGCACTAGCTCTGGGTCACTGTCTCTCCATCAGAGGCAGCGTCCCATCTGGTCCCAGCTTTCCCTACTGTCGCTGTGTCTGTCTCTTTCTTTTCCTAATCCCCCATCACCCCTACTCAGGATTTGTCTGCTCTCTAGTCGTACTGGTTGCGGTCAAAGAGAGAAAACTTATACCTGGTAACTCCACATCAGAGACTGTCACATTTGTTGTATATATTTTCACACACACACACACACACACACACACACACACACAAATATAAGTATAGTTACACATTAATCTACCCACTATTTTTCAGGTAAAATGAAATCATATTACACACTGTCTGCAGCAAAGCCATTACTAAAGTTTAGGCAGCTTTCCATGATGGCAATGGAAATAGCTACTGTTCTTTTTAATAGCTACGTATGCCAGTATGTGTCTATAGCATAAGTTGTTTACTCATTCTTTATAGATGAATGCATTATTTTGCAATTATAAGCAATGATACAATGAATATACTTATATATAGTTCTTGGTATACTTGCCCAATTTTCTAAGGTAGAATCTCTAGGTTAATTTTATGCATTTTTTATTAAATATATTTTTATAGATTTCAGAGAGGAAGGGAGAGGGAGAGAGAGAAAAACATCAATGATGAGAAAAAATCATTGATTGGCTGCCTCCTGCACACCACACACTGGGGGTTGAGCCTGACACCCGGGCATGTGCCTTGTCAGGGAAATGAACTGTGACCTGCTGGTTCATATGTCAATGTTCAACCACTGAGCCACTCCAGCCAGGCAATTGTATGCATATTTTAATGGCTTTTCATACATTTCCAAGTTGCCACTCAGAAAATTTGGGCTAATTTATATTCCCATCAACAATGTTTGAGAGTGCCTGTTTCCACACACCCTGGTAAAATACTGGGCATTCATCATATTTTTCAATTTAGGAAATCTGATATGCAAAAATGATTCATTTAACAAGTATTCATCAAGAACCTGCCACATGCCCTTTTAAACCTGCACTTGTAAATTATTAATGAGACTGCTACTGAGCATCTTTCTCTATGTGTTTTATGTTTCCATATAAACATCCTTGAGATGTCAACTGGTAGGCCTTGCTTATTTGTAAATGTTAATTTATAAGAGCCGTTCATGTTTAAAATATCAACTCTATTAAGTCACAAAGAGTTGTTTTAACTACTTTAATGGATCCTTTTACTTGGCCAAGGTTCTCTATTTTATGCAGTAAAGTCTGGCCTCATATTTTGCTTTATAGTGTCTGTCCTTGGAGTCAGGCTAAGAAAAGTACACTAAAATTATAAAAATATTTCTGTGCCAGTTGTCAGTCTATTGGATTTTAGCTTCAGCTTTGGTATTCACTCTACCACAATGGACCAGATGCTCTAAGCATTTCTCCTTGGCATTAAGCACAGTGTTGAACTTCAAAAGTAGGGGATGCTGGAGGAACATGGCAGGAGGATGGCACCTTCTCCTCCTGGTCCAGGAATGCTGTGCTTGTTCTCTTTTTTGTGTGCCTTCTGTGTGGTCTGATGGTGATGCAGACTAGGCAACAGCTCTGACTGTGCAATTTCTCCACCACCCAATGGTGTGTACGAAGACCTTTGCGATGGAGCCTGGACGCTGGTCTCAGGGGCAGGGCCCCTTCCAAGTTTGTCCTCCCTGCGCACTCTCCCTCAGCCCTCGGGTAATCTTCAGTGTCTTCTCTCCATCCTTATCATTCCATTCCTATCACACTTAATAATCTATATATATGAAAGCCTAAGCGATTGGTTGACCAGTAGCTATGATGTGCACTGACCACCAGGGGACAGATGTTCAATGCAGGAGCTGCCCCCTGGTGGTCAGTGCGCTCCCACAGTAGGAGCACCGCTCCGCTGACAGATGGGTGCCAGATGCCAGCCAGGCTCACGGCTGGGGAGCACACCTGCAGCAGCACGAGCCTCTCCCGCGGACACTCCCCCTGCACGCCCCAGCAGTGGCGCACTATTTCGTGCTTTGCAGGATCAACACGGACAGCGCACTGGAGCCCCATGAGCTGGAGGGTAACGCTGGGCTGCAGTGGTGTGGAGGTCACTGATCCCCACAGGCCAGGCCGAGGGACTCCACCGGTGCAGGAATCTGTTTCCCGGGTCCTCTAGTTCTTTATATTACAGTTCTCTTGTTTAAATTACTGACTGGACCCAGGCTGGTACAATTCCCTTATATTTCCTTTCAGCCATTGTAATGCTTGTATTCTTGATATTTAAATATTTAACTCATCTCAGTTTGTATTCCTGTGTAGGTATGTTAAAGCTCTAACAATGTTTTCCCAGTAGTTCACCCATTGTCCCTAAACCTCCCATATAGACCTGAAACGATTCTTTGTCATATATAGAACATCATAACTATCAAAATTTCTGGACACTTTATTCCATTCCAGTGACATTCTGTCTACTCCTGTGCCAGACTGTTTTATGCCCTAGAGCTTTATAACACACTTTAAAATACAGTTTGCCAAAAGGAAATCTCAACAATCACCAGTAACTCCCTTTCCCCAAAATATTAGGTGATCTATGTCCATAATAAAATTTAAAAATAACAATAGACAAAAGTAATCTCTTGGAAAATGAAAAATTCTAACTTGTTTTAGAAGCAGAAAGGAAATAACTGAAATTACGTAGCAGTTAGGATTATCACCAAGAACATGCTGTACAAAAACCTATGAGGTGGTGTATATCTTTCCATACCAACTATGCCCCTTGTACCCAAAAGACAGCACACAATAATGTCACGATTATCTATTTTAATTTGAAAAATTAATATGCAGATGCAGCTTCAAACCATGAAATCCACTAAGTCTGATTTGGAATGAGAGGAGCATCTGCCTCTGTTCTGCAAAGAACAGGGACAGGGGCAGAGTAGCAGAGACCATACCCCTGGAATTCCACATCAGACCCCAAACCCCCTCACCTCGAGTCTTGTATCTTCATCCTCTCCTCCTTCACTAATTATTCAGAAGATGGAATGCCGTCTCCTCCTTGCCAAGACTAACCAGGCCCCACTGAGCTCTTGATCTGGGCCTCATACCCAAGGAGCCCCTGTCCAAGGACACAGCTGGGGCTGAAACCCAGCTCCCACTGCTTGTCACATCATGCACCAGCGAAGGGCGGCCACGAGGGGCAGGGGTTCTTTTTTCAAATTTGTCACATCCAGATTAGGGCCCCATAAGGAAAAAGCATGGAAAATGTAGAAAAAAAGAGTATAAGAACTAACTATCTTATTGCCTTTGCATTGACTATACGTTAGTAAAAGTACTGATGCATTTTAGATTCTAGTAAGTCAGAGAGGCTTAGCTAAGTTAAGCATTAAAAGACTATTAAAATAATGTATACTAGATATAAGACTTTTCTCAAGTATTTATTTTGAAAATATTTTCTCCTAGTCTATAGCTTTTCTTTTCAAAACCCTAACAGGGTACATCATAGCCCAAAAGTGTCTGAATTAGTACAAAAAATATTGATGATGTACAACTTATCCTTTTTGCTTTTGGTGTTATTTTTAATAACTATTCACATATTTTTAGGTTTTGAAATTTTCCTTCTGTGTTTTCTTTTGAAAGATTTATAGTTTTCTATTTTCTAATTAAATTTATGATTCATTTTGAAATATATGAGGTTTAGGTCAAGCTTCAATTTTTTTTTGTATATGAATGTCCAATTGCTCCAGCACCATTCCTTGAAAAAGCTACCTTTCCTTCACTGAATTGCTTTTGCATATTTGTCAAAATATTTACATGAGTCTATATCTGGGTTGTCTATTCTGTTCCATTTCTGCATGTGTCTATTCCTGCACAAATGCCAAACTGTCTTGAGATTATTCACATACCATACAATTCAAATATTTAAAGTGTGCAATTCAAAGGCTTTTAGTATATGTAGAGTCATGTAACCATCACCACAATCAATTTCAGAACATTTTAATTACCTCAAAAAGAAATGCCATGTGGCATAGCTGCTATCCCTCAGTGACCCAATATCTTCTACCCTAGGCAACCATTAATTGACTATATCCGTGGTCGGCAAACTGCGGCTCATGAGCCACATGCGGCTCTTTGGCCCCATGAGTGTGGCTCTTCCACAAAATACCACGTGCAGGTGCGCACATACAGTGCGACTGAAATTTCATGGCCCATGCGCAGAAGTCAGTATTTGGTGGAAGAACCATACTCAAGGGGCCAAAGAGCTGCATATGGCTTGCGAGCTGCAGTTTGCCGACCACTGGACTATATCAATAGATTTGCCTATTATAGACATACTAGAGGCCTGTTGCACAAAGAGATTCGTGCAATAGGCCTTCCCTTCTCCTGGCTGCCGGCACAGGTTTTCCTCCGGCACCTGGGACCCAAGCCTTCGCTCCGGCCGGAGCTGCCTTCCGTCTTCCGTCTTCACTGCTCTGGCTGGAGCCGCCTTCCATCTTCTATCTTAGCTGCTCCAGCTCACCTTCAGTCTTCCCTCCACCGCTTGGAGCCTACGTATGCAAATTAACCACCATCTTTGTTGGTGGTTAATTTGCATATTGTGCTGATTAGCCAATGGTAGGTGTAGTGAAGGTACAGTTAATTACCATGTCTATCTATTATTAGATTAGATTATATAAATGGATTCATATAATAAAGAAGCCATTTGAGTGGCTTCTTTCATTGCATAGTATTTTCAAGGTTCATCTATGTTGTAGTGGGTGTCAGTGCTTTATTCCTATACTAGTAGCCCTGTGCATGAATCTGTGCTCCAGTAGCTCGCCAGTAGCTTGCTGCTGCCCTCCTGTAGCTCCCTCCACCCCTCCGCCCCCCCCCCCAATAGCTTGCTGCCCGGCCCCCTCCTATAGCTCTCCGCCGCCGCTTGTAGCTTGCTGTCCCACCCTCCTGCTGATTTGTGATCCGGTCATTATGTGTTTGGTCATTATGCTTCATGGCGTAACGACCATTTGCACATTACATCTTTATTATATAGGATATTGCTGAATAATGTTCCATTGTATGGATAGGCCACACTTGTCTGTGAATCCGTCAATTGATGGACATTTGGGTTGTTTCCACTTTTTGGTTATTATAAAGAATGCCACTATTAACATAAGTGTATAAACTTTTGTGTGGGTATATGCTTTCATTTCCCTTGGTTATGAACCCAGGAGTGGGATTGCTGAGTTATATGGTAACTCTATGTTTAACTGTTTTCCAAAGCAGCTGCCCCATTTCACATTCCACATGCAGAGTGCAAGAGTTCCAATTTTCCACATTCTCCCCAACACTTGTTATTACCTGCTACCCATCTTTGTTATCGTCACCATCCTAGTGGGTGTGAAATAGTATCTTATTTTGATTTGCATTTCTCTCATGGCTAATGATGTTGCGCATCTTTTCATGTGCTAATTGGTTATTGGTATATCTTCTTTGGAAAACCATCTATTCAGATCATTTGCCCATTTTTGCTATTTGTTATTGAGTTGTAATAAAAGTTTTAATATTCTAGATACAAGTGCCTTATTAGATATATGATTGCAAATATTTCTTCTATTTTGTATATTCTCTTTTCACTTTCTTCATGGTGTAACTGTAGATACATTTTTAAATTGTGGTTAAAAAAACAACACTGAATTTATCATCTTAACCATTTTTAAATGTACATTTCAGTAGCATATTTACATTGTTGTACAACAGATCCCTAGAGAGTAGAAGTTCAACTATCTTCCAAGGACCCAACACATTCATTCAGCTGTTTTGGATGCTGTCAGTTAAATTGAAGACATTTTCATGTGGCCAAAATATTGGATCATTACACTTTTGGGTTTTGAAAATTGCTGTGATGAGAGGTATTACAAGATTCAGAGACAGAACAAGGGAAGGTAAAATTCAAATATCTGTTCAACCCTAGTAAGTTTTCTCAGTAGTTAGACCGTTGGCCCAGGGTCGGTAGGGTCTCAGGTTCAATTCCCAGTCAAGGGCATGTACCTTGATTGCAGGCTCGATTCCCAGCCCTGGGGTTGGGGCATGTGTGGGAGGCAACCAACCCATGTGTCTCTCTCACGTAGATGTTCCTCTTTGTCTCTCCCCTTCACTCCCTCTAAAAGTAAATGGAAAAAAATATCCTTGGGTAAGGATTAAAAAGAAATATCTCTTCAATTTACAGCAAGATAATGAAATGAATTTTTAAATATCTGTCTTATTTAAGGGCAATACTGCTGTGTAAATTGATTGCGTCAGTATATCCTGATTTGCCAACAGTAATGATCATGATTTTAAAACATTTAGTAGAAGACCATGACTCCTGAGTTAGAAGGCCTGCTGGAGTATTGGGTTCACCACAGACTATGTAATGGTGTGACAATGAGAAAGATCACTTAATATCTCTGAGTGAAGACAAAGTGGAGGTGGCACCTCCTTCCCAGCACTATGGTGAAGGTTCAATGGTGTTATGTACATGAAGGTTCAATGGTGTTATGTACATGAAAACAATTTACAGATCACAAAGCAAAAATGTTTGAGAGGTGTTCTGTGCTGAATTGTGTTTACTCAAAATTCATATGTTGAAACCTAACCACCACCTGCCCCCCACCCTTGTGACTGTGTTTGGAGATAGGGTCTTAAATAGGTGATAGAATTAAAATGAGGCCATTATGGTGGGCCCTAATCCATTCTGACTGGTTTCCTCATAAGAGGAGAAGATTTGGATACATGGAAACCCCAGGGATGCATGCACAGAGGAAAGACCGTGTGAGGCGGGGAGAAGATGGCCATCTGCAAGCCAGGAAGAAAGGTCTCAGTAGAAACCTACCCTGCCCTTGATCTTAGACTCCAGAACTCTGAGACAACTAATTTCTGTTGTTTAAGCCTCGCAATAAGCGGTACATTGTTAAGGCAATTTGAGCAAACTAATACATAGTCGAGTAGGAAGTAAAAATAGAAAATAACAACATTGAAATATTCCTTTATTGATAAAGGGGCTACAGAATGGTGTCATAGAAATTGGATGGGGTTGGAAATCAGAGTTTTATTCTTGCTCCTCCACTGACTTATTTTGTAACTAGTGAGCTATATCTCCTCTCTTTGCCTCAGTTTCCTAGAATCCTAGGGCTGGATGAAAGACCTCAAAAGGCTATTCCAGCACAAACATTCTCTGACTCAAGCCCCCAGTCCTATATTTTACAGGTGATTCACTGACATCGGGGGAAAACAGGATAAGGCTTTTCTATCTTTGAGAAAAGCATAAAGCCAGCAATTACAAATAAAATGGTATAGTTTAATTCAATCTCCAATTGCCTTTTAAAATAATATTTATTAAAATAATATTTAGAAGAACACCAATCCATTGCTAAACAACACAAAATTTAGCATTGTTTCTAAGACAAGATTCATGAACTTCCCCAAACCTGCCTTTCTGGAAAAATAGGGCAGCCCCACATTTAAACCTGAATAACACTTTTCAGCCTGGTCACCTCAAGAAGTAGGGCATGTCTGCAACCACAATCAGTTTGGGTATGAAAACTTGGAAGAAACTTTGCTCAAGGAAATGTTCTTGTCACCCCCTAAAAAATGCTGTGGGTCAAATCCTTCGCAGCTGAAATACTGATGGTAAAAGGTTCACTAGTACACAGGGAATTTTCAATGCCTTGAAAATTACCTGAATTTGGATCATTTCCTAGGGATTGGAAAATTTTTTTTTCCTTTCCTGTAGAGATCTTGGTTTCAGTCAGGGATAATATTCAAAATATTTAACCACCCTCAAGGTTGAACACTGGCTATAAATAGCCTGGTCACACTGAGGGGCAATGTCAGCCCTGGCTTTCCATCCAAGTCAGTTGCATGCACTCCTTGGAATGCTGTTTTATCTCCACGTTGCAGAAACTCATTGTGTATCTTCTGAGCCTTCACGGGGCAAGGATATTTACTCTGTGAGTGCATGCATGCTTTCTATGTGTATGTGCATGCCTTTGCAGGAGCTACAGCAGGAGGGAGGCATGAGAGGGCTGACTATCAGGCCTTCATAGGCTCTGGCTCTCCATGTACAGAATTATTCACAGGATATAATGGTTAATTTTATATGTCAACTTGACGACTGGATGCCCAGATATTTGATCACACATTTTTCTAGATGTTTCTATGAAGTTGTTTCTGGATGAGATCAACATTGTAATGAGAAGGCTGAGAAAACCAGATTGCCCTCCATAGGTGGGTGGACCTCACCTGATCGGTTGAGGCCTCAATAGAACAAAAGGCTGGCCTTCCTCCTCACAGATGAACTTTCATCTGGGGACATTAGTCTTTTTTTTTTATTATTGCTTAAAGTATTACAAAGAGTATTACATATGTTTCCTTTCTTTTCCCCTGCCCTTGACAATCCCCTGGCCTCCCCTACCCCCCAGTGTCTGATGTCCTTTGGTTATGCTTATATGCATGCATACAAGTCCTTTGGTTGATCTCTTACCTGTCCCCCTCCTGCCCTCCCACCCTCCCCGGCCTTCCTGCTGTAGTTTGACAGTCTGTTTTTTGTTCATAAGTTTATAATGGTCTTTATTATCCAGAAATGAATGACCTCATGTGGTATTTTTCCTTCATTGACTGGCTTATTTCACTTAGCATAATGCTCTCCAGTTCCATCCATGCTGTTGCAAATGGTAAGAGTTCCTTCTTTTTTATAGCAGCATAGTATTCCATCGTGTAGATGTACCACAGTTTTCTAATCCATTCATCTACAGATGGGCACTTAGGCTGTTTCCAGATCTTAGCTATGGTGAATTGTGCTGCTATGAACATAGGGGTGCATATATCCTTTCTGGTTGGTGTTTCTGGTTTCCTGGGATATATTCCTAGAAGTGGGATCACAGGGTCAAATGGGAGTTCCATTTGTAGTTTTTTGAGGAAACTCCATACTATCTTCCATAGTGGCTGCACCAGTCTGCATTCCCACCAGCAGTGCACAAGTGTTCCTTTTTCTCCACATCCTCTCCAGCACTTGTCGTTTGTTGATTTGTTGATGATAGCCAGTCTGACAGGTGTGAGATGGTACCTCATTGCTGTTTTGATTTGCATCTCTCGGATGATTAGTGACTTTGAGCATGTTTTCATATGTCTCTTGGCTTTCTGAATGTAAGGGGACATTAGTCTTTTTCTGATTCCAGATTCGAACTGGAACATCGGCTCTTCCTTGAAATACACCAAGGGCTCTCTTGAGTCTCTGGTTTCTGACTGCAGATCTTGGGATTTGTCAGCCTCCATAATTGCATGAGCCAATTCTTTTTTTTTTTTTTATGGTAATCTTCACCTGAGGATATTTTTCCATTGATTTTCTTTTTTAGAGAGAGTGGAAGAGAAAGGGAAAGACAGAGAGAAACACATCGATTGGTTGCATCTTGCACAAGCCATGACCAGGGCCTGGGCCAGGGAGGAGCCTGAAACCCAGGTTATGTGCCCTTGACGGGAATCGAACCTGGGACCCTTTGGTCCGCAGGCCAATACTCTATCCAGTGAGCCAAACTGGCTAGGGCACGTGAGCCAATTTTTTACAATACATTTCTATATGTATACATCCTGTTAGTTCTGTTTCTTTGAAGGACCCTGACTATACAGGTTATGTTTCTTTAAAACTCATTCTGTTAGCAAGCTTTGAACACTCTTAATTATTCAGGCTCAATCAGATTTTCTTTCTTTTTCTTTAAGAAAATAAAAACACCTTATCTTTAACTCAATATTCTTTTAAAATTATTTTAATTGATTTTTATATAGAGAGGAAGGGAGAGGGAGAGAGAGAGAGAAACATTGATGTGAGAATACAACATTGATCAGCTGCTTCCTGCACATCCCCCAGTGGGGATTGAGCCCGAAACATGGGCATGTGCCCATACTGGGACTCGAACCAGCAACCAACTGAGCCACATCAGCCAAGGCCCTTTAACTTAATATTTCAATATGTTCATTTTATTGGCACTCCTTGAATACAATTATTCTTCTTTATTCTGTATAATTGTAATTCTATTTTATTTTTATTCCACAGGGTGGGAGTGAATGGTCAGTCCCTCAGGCAGTCTTGGTTTCTCAGTTTAGGCTTTCTTTCACCCTGTGGTGGTTGGATCCCTTGAACAAACTTTTGTTTTTCTTTCTTCTTTGCTTGAGAGTGTTTACTGTTTGAAAAGAGGAGATTTTCTTTAAAAATTCTAGGTGTTGCTATGAGCCTGCATTTCACACCCTCCCATAGTTCACTCATATTAATGAATACTGATGGGGCTGCAGGACTGAAGAGTATGGGGCTAGGAGCAGCTTTAGATTCACTCCTTTGTTGTCCCTGAACCACAAGCAAACACTTTCCTCTGGTCGCTTCAGGTGTGCCCCGCCCCGCCCCCCACAGGTCCAGGGGGGTGGGTATGTGTGCAGGCGCCATGCTAAGCCCTCAGCAAATGTTATCTAACCCCTTCTTCCCCTATGAGGCAGGGGCTCTGACTACCCTGCTTGCAGCTGAAGAAGCTGAAGCTTAGGAGGTGCTTGGTGAAGGTCGCCCTAATGTCATACAACTCATTCGGCCTAGGTAGAGATTTGAAGCCAGGTCAGTCCAAATCTTGCGCTCTGAGCTACTACCCAGCTTCCATCAGCCCTGAGTCAGATCCTCTGGTTCTACATGTAGTTGAGATGCTCAGTGAGTGGCAGTCTCCTCTCCAGTTTCCCCAGAGGAGCTGGGTGACTGGAAGGAGATGTAAGAAGAGAGAGTCCTGGGTGGGGAATGAGATCGATATGGGGCATTCCAAGTTTAAGGTGCAGACATCATTCTAGAGATGCTCAGATGTTAAATATGCAAGACAGAAACCCCAAAGCAGTCAGGGCTCACATGTGCATTATTTGCATGGAGGAAAAAGTAGAAGTGTGGGTTTAGGTGAGGTGGGCAGTGAGTGAGGTGTAGGAAAGAGAACTGGCAGGTTCTTGAGGGAGCATGAAGCCAGATAGAGGAAGGAGAGTAGGACAGAGCGGAGAGAGGAGAATCTGGCAGGCCGGGCTGCAATCTACTTGCCCCAGCTAGTCTGTTTGGTTTAACATCTCATTTCCAGGGCATTCTGCCCCAAAACCCAATGGGGGACCGCCTTAGAGCTTTGCTGGGCTTCTCCCCTCAGAGGCAGTTTGCTGGGGAACCATTCCTGTGATGTTATTTTGGGGAGGTCAAGGACTTTTGGTCCTTCCTGTCCAAGCATTGCTGTGGCCTGTACACCCAACTGCCATTCAAGGAGCTTCCATTGCCTACCGCCCCCTCCCCCCAAATATATAGGACCTGGGTAACTTATAGGAGTGTCTTTAAGTGGAGAGGCCCCTGTCTTTAGACATTTGGGTTATAGGAGAGTTTATTGTTCTGATGTCAGAGCACTCAAATCCCAGGGAACTGGGAATTTGGCAAAGTCTCTCCTGAAATCTACATAAAAGCAACAGAAATTGGCTGGATGACAATACAGTTGGTAAATTTGCAGCAGGTCGAGCCACCACTAATCTCCCTCTCAACCTCTGACTGTGTTGGACTGGTCCTATTGGGGGACGGGGTGCAGGTCGCGGGGCCTGAGATTTTGTGGTCCCAGAACTGGCTCTGGCCCTGCAAAGTCTGAGGTGGGGAGAGCCACACTTCAGAACAACTCCTGGCCTGTGCCTGATGACAACTTGTACAACTGAGAGGTGTCTAGTAAGGTGCCCGAAATCCTATCCTTGTTGGCATTTAAATGACAAGATGGTGGTGGGCTTGTCGCATCAAGGATGATCAGGGGCTTGGAGGAGCAGCCCATAGGATGAGTCAGAGCCCCAAAATTTCCCAACAGGCTGGAACCAAGAGACACATCTGATGCCTCTTCAGAATGTGAGCTCCACAAGGGGTCTCTGTGTCTATGGTGATGAATCCTGAGAACTTAGAATAGTTCCTGGTGCTTGGTAGGTGCTCAATAAACATTGAAGGTTGAATTAAGGTGCCCAAGTTTAAATGTTCGGCCCTGCACTTGGACCTCCAAAAAGCCAACTGCATGTGGCTTAGCAATAGCACATTTACCAAATCCTTAGAAGTTTTCATTAACATTAGCTTGAAATTAATGGTGGGATGTATCCCCAGAACCAATGCAGTCTTAGAGTGCGTGGGCAGATGTGTGGGATGTAGCGTGCTGGAGATATTGAACCATCAACGTGATTGCGAAGTATAACTCAGAGAGGCTGGGAGGACAGAGGAGGATAAGCCTGGAGAAGAGGCTCAGAGGTATTCTGGAAAGTTCTGGGGAGAAGTCTGGAGCCAGGGGCAGAAGCCACAGGGGAAATGCACGGGCCAGCTTCAGCAATTGAAGTTGTATTTGAAAAGGCAGTGGGAAAGGGTGGGAGGCAAGGGACCCCCACTGATGTGAGACTCAGCCCCAAGTGGGAGGCCACCTTCATTGAGAGGCAGGTGTGACAGATGGTGTGGGGACCTTCCTGGGCCTGGTCATAGGGGCAGGCAACCACCACAATGTGGCCTCAGGCATCACAGTTATTCCTGGGAGAGTGAAGGGGCCCCTCAATAAGTCTGGCTGAGAAGGGAGAGTGGATGCCCATACATGGCCCGTGACTCCTCAGATTTAGAGTTGAATGGGCCAGGTGTCCCTGCATTGACAACCACCAGGAAACTACGGTGGGGCTCAGAGCTGGTCTACCCAGGGCTGAGTCACCTGCTTTTTCAGAGAGCTGTTCACAATCACACATGCCCCTTGAGTAGACACTTTACTTCTCTTCATACCAGAAAAAAAGAAAAGGCCCACATTTACCTATCACCAAGATGGTCCCAGGTTCCATTTACCTAAAGCTCTTTGTAGACTGTCAATAATATTTCCCAGGCTTCTTAGGCTTTTAATCTGATTAAGTGTTTCTTTCTCCTCTTCTGTGGGAAAAATTAAGCACAATGATAAAAATTGACAATTATGGTTTAATTCCAAACTCATGTTTTTCTTTTTAACTGGGCCATCTGGCTTTCAACCCTAAGTTCTTAGCTTCTCCCTTGCACTGTCTCCCAAGTTCCTGTGACCCACTATAAGCCTTTGATTCCCCTCCCCATCAGTTAGGAAAGGTGCTGGAAGCATCAACTGGATTTCCTTTGTCAATACTTACTCTGATATTCATCAACAAGTACACAGAGGCTATGCGTGTGCCTCTTTTTTCTTTATCTTCCACCCCCATATCATGAGATATCCATTAGGGCATGACAAGAATCACTAAGAAGCCAAATATAGAAGAACTAGAGGCCTGGTGCATGAAAATTGTGCATGGGTAGGGTCCCTAGGCCTGACTGGGGATCAGGGCTGATCTGTGGGGCAACTGTTAGGGTGATCAGGGGGCCCCTGCTGACACCCACCTTGGCCGACCTGGTGCTGCCTGCTCACTGGCCCCACCCCCAGACTCCCCCTCCCCCCCAGTTGCCTCCCTCTGCAGGGCAACCAGTGGGGTGTTCGGGGGGACCCTGCTGGCATCTGCCTTGGCTGGCCTGGGGCCTGCAGGCTGGGGGCAGCTCCTGCATTGAGCGTCTGACTCCTGGTGGCCAGTGCATGTCATAGCGACTGCTCATTCAGCTGTTCGGTCAATTTGCATATTAGGCTTTTATTATATAGGATATGCTAAAAAATCAAATATCAGGAAAAGGAGATATACCACTGTAAGTTCCATCATGCTTCTTACTAGTGTGAGAGAATAAGTCTAGCCCAGGAAATAGAGTCAGTGAGTTGCCAAGAGGTTCCCCTGCTCAGCATACTAAAAATCATAAGGAACTTTTCAAACTGATACATTAAATCTGTGAGAAATCTATAGCCAACATCACACTTAATGACAAAAGAATAAACTGTTTTCTATTGAGGTCTGGAAGAAGCCAAGAATGCTCATTTTCACCACTTCTATTTAAACCTTCCTAGAGGTCCTGGCAGTGCAATAAGACACGAAAAATAAACAAAAGGTATCCATGTCAGAAAGACAAGTGTCCTTATTTGTGAATGTGATTGTTTACATAGAAAAATATTGGGGAACCTATAAAACAACTTCTATAGTGTTAGTATAGAGTCCTGGGCCCAATACAATACCTCGTCATTTTTTTTTTTTGAGGTAGAGCGTTTTAATTCTCTAACTTCTCCAATAGCAGCAGATCTCTGCCTGAGTCCTGACAATGTGAGCATTTGCCACTCTTCTCTCTAAGGCAGAGGGTTTTATTTCTTCCCTTTCCCAGAATAAACAGAGAGAAGAAGTTAGAGCTCTTCCATATAGTGGAATTCTAACTAATCACTGTAGAAGGAATGATAGAAATAGATAAATCACTTTTTGGCAACTACTATAGTCATAATTTTTAAAGGTAAATAGCAGTGGAAGCTAAATTAATAGGTGAAAATATGATGAGGAATAGGACATTTTTATGGTCTGAAAGTACCTCCCAACAAGTACTAATTATTTACAAAGGAAAAATATATTAATTAACTTGATTATGGAGAAACCTCGTAGACACAACCTTGAATAATTGAACAAGGTAATAAGATAGGTTTATGTCAAGCCCATCCTCATGTATTGTATAAAGAAAAGCAGAACATCACTTCAACATTCTTGCCAAAAATATATAACCAGAATCTAATCATTCAGACAATCTCAAACGGAAAGAGATTCTACAAAGTAACTAGGCAGTACTCCTCAAGGTCATGAGAGATAAAGACACACCCGGGAACGCCCGGATTGGAGGAGATTAAAGTGACATGACAGTTAAATGCAAAGTGGAATCCTGGATGGATCCTAGAGCCAAAAAAAAGCATTAGTAAGATAATTGGCAAAATTTAATCAGGTCTCTAGGCCATTTGACAGTATTGCATCATGTTAATGTCCTGGTTTTAGGAATTGTGCTCAGTCACGTAAGACGTTAGCACCGGGGAATACCAGGGGGAGGGAACACAGGAAATGCTTCGGGCTGCTTTCACAGAGTCTTTGGTAATTCTGAAACTATGTCAGAGTAGGAACTGTTTTAAATGCTCCCACTGTTTTTGTTTTATCTGTCCTTTTGTTTTCCTGTTACCTATTTCCCAGACATGCCAACACGAGGGATTATGCCCAGGTGAGCGCAAACACACACACACACACACACACACACACACACACACGCACGCACACACACACACACACGCACACACACACACACACACACACACACACACACCAGCAGCAGCAGCAGCAGCAGCAACCCACTTCCATTAATAGGTAGCCAGAGACAATCTGCCTCTCTACAACAACATTTTGCAAATAAATGTCTTTAATGCAGATGGACCAGCGTAATCGTTGCTGAGGATGTAATTAATTCTCCATCCTGCTCAGCAATTTCGTTCCTGTTCCCTCTGCGGCTTGGAGGCATTACAACAGGGAGTGGGACAGCGACAGGCCTGCCTTGGTTTCCCTTCCCAGCAAGTGAAGCAGCAGCTCTCCCATGGGTCTGGGAGACTTCATCTGCATCCCGGTGGCACTATCCACTCATTCCCTGGCTCGCTGTCACATCAGGCTTCCTGGCCATAGGCCACCTCCCTCACCCATTCAGGCTTCTATTGTGACCAAACAAAAATGCTAAGGCGTTTGCCTCCTCTAGCAAAACTCCAACTACCTCTTCATACCATGGTGATCAGTCCTGCCTGGGTGCCAGTGTCCAGGGTACCGACAGCCTGCTGTGTAATACAGGGCAATCCCTTAACCTAAGAGCGCCTCAGTTTCCCCATCTGAAAAACAGGAGCAGGACTAGAAGAATTTTATTCTCTAGCTGAAGCTGTTATGTCAGCATAGGAGTCCTTTACTAGCTGAATTATACTCAAATAGTCTAAATGATTACGATGAAAACACACACACACACACACACACACACACACACACACACAGCCATAGCACAATGTTTTAGAGCTGCAGTCAATCTGATCTGCCCCGACCAATGCAGCTCTCCTGCCGTTCACACCCATCTTCACGTCCTTCCGCCTAAGGATGAGGGGCAGAACATTGCTTAAGAGATGGGTCTGGCCCTAGCCGGCTTGGCTTAGTGGATGGAGCGTCGGCCTGCGGACTGAAGGGTCCCAGGTTCGATTCCGGCTAAGGGCACATGCCTGGGTTGCGGGCTTGTTCCTCAGTGGGGGGTGTGCGGGAGGCAGCCAATCAATGATTCTCTCTTATTATTGATGTTTCTATCCCTCTCTCCTTCTCCCTTCCTCTCTGAAATCAATAAAGAAATATAATTTTTAAAAAAAGAGAGAGATGGGCCTGCCTGGGTGTCAGGGAGTCGCCAGTGCTGCCTGTGTGTTTTTAATTCATGATCGGCACATGGAAGGTGGGCATGCCGCTGGTATCTGCACTTCACATACATACTATGTGCACAGTCTAAGAAAGCCCCAATGCTGTGGATGTAAGTCCTTTAAAGAGCACACGCCACAAGCCTTTCCAGAGTCCCCTGTGCCTTTTCATCCAAGCAGAAAGGGGCAGGGTGGTAAGCTGAAGAGCCTGGCTTGCTGCCCCTGGCCCGAGCATTCTTTTAGAAACAATGACAACAATGAGCCTGACATCCAGCATTGTAAAAGGGCAGACAAGGGCGCGTCTCAGAACCAAATGTGCTGGTTGACCATGTCACTTACTAGAACCCTGGGCTTTCTGGGGTCTGGCCTCATTTCATTTGCTACACATCTCTATCTCGTGTGCTAAATCTCAGGGACCCCCACGACTTGGCTCTGGGCTCACCAATGGTCTGGGCTTGTGCCAGTCGCAGCCCCTGGCTCTTAGGCTTTTTGTCAAGAAGCTGGTGGGTCCAAAGCAGGATCAGTGGGCCACCATCCCCTCTGCTCCTGGGGCAACCACCTGAAGAGCAGCTGCTCCTGAGGGGGGGTCTTTGCATCCCAAGAACTGGTGGGTGGCCCAGAAGGCTCTGCTCACAGAGCTGCTGCTGGGACCAATGGCCAAAAGCAATGGCTTTCTGGGTTTTCCCTTCATTCCTATCAGTTCATTAAGACAGAGTAGAGCAGGTATTGTACGCTATGGTGACCTGAGGACGCTGCTCTCTGTTCTCCTGCTCTTCCTTCTTCTTGGCAACCCTGACACCACCTCCTCCCTGGCCCCAGACTATAGGTTAGCTTCTGTTTGGCCCCAAATCCCCTCCTAGGCTGGCCCTTGCCCATCCCTCGCAAGACTCTGAACTTAACCTCTATTTTCTCTCAGTCCCTGAAGTGGCTGATCTTGGCTTGGTGGATAGGAGCAAAACAATTCAATTAAACAGATTCCTTTACAGCAAAGTGTGGCCTTTGCCTTGGGGCCCAGAGAAATCTAGTGGCAGCTCAGGGGGCCACTCAGAGAGCAAGGGCTCTGCGGAGGCCCCCAGACCAGTCTCAGGACTGAGCAGAGGATCAGGGATGACAAACACAGTAGTGCTGGGCAGTCCTGCACCCATGACAGATTTGGAAATTTCATGGTCCCTGTGGAGACCCTGGCGGACTGGTTCATTTTTTCTCCTTCATCTCTTACCCCTGATTCAGACTCTTCCCACTGGTCTCTCCTTCTCAGCCTGTCTCAGACTTTTCAGTCCATCCTTACTTCCTCCTGCTTCTTTAGGGAATGAGTACAATGCAGAGAGATTGTGTTCTTGAGACCGGTTCATGGGCGGTCCATTCAGTAGAGACCCACCTTGTCACCTCTCCTGTTGTGGGCCCACTGCCATAAAGATGTCCCGCCCTATTTAATTTATAACCATCCGGCAACTGGCAGACGTCAGTGGGTGGGACAAATCCAGAGGCGTTAGAAATATTACTTTCAACTAGAACCTTATTCTTGTTCAGTCCTTGCAAACACAAGAGGCTGGCTCCCCGGAGAAGGCTATTTGGAGGAATGGACTGAAATGCAGGTCCCTGGGCCCACCGGCGGAGTCACTCGGTGGGGCCTGGGGGCATGTATTTGAGTCAACTCCCCTTCCTGCACCTGCTATACCATCAGGCTTGGGAGCTGCGACCTGGACTTCCTCTAGGTCCACCACGGGGTCTCAGAGGGGTGTCCTAAGAGCTGCGCAGGTATCCTTTCTTGTTGAGTCTTTAGGGTAAAGACAAGATCTGTCACCCATGGGATGCTGGCTCCTTAGTCCTGGAGCCTTGACACAGTGCTTTTCATTTCAGCAAACTTGTCTGTTTCCCCCACTCCTGGGGACATCCTGGGGGACACTCTGGGCCCACCCCAGGAGAGGAGCAGTGACTTAACTGAAACTTTGGGAGGGGATGGGCAGTGTGACAGCGCCTTCCTTGCCCTCTGGCCCCCGCCTGCCTGCAGGGACGACATTCCTGCCAGCTCCTCTAGGCCCTAGTTTTCCAGGGTCTGACCCATGAGCAGGGCTGGGGGCTGGCTGTCCCTCAGCCCTGAAAGAGATGGGAAATCTGCCTGACCTGATGAAGCAGCCATGACCCCCATCCTCCATCCTCCACACTCTACATTCTCTAACAAGGAGCCATCAGGTCCCTCTGTGCTCCCCACCAGCCTCTGAACTCAGGCAAGGGAATTACCAGGTTGCACTTACCATTAAGGAAAAGTGTGTCTTCATTCCCGGAAGAGAATGTCTTTTCATGATGCTTATCAGTATCAGTCTGATCATTGGTTTTAATATGGGCTTTTTTGATGAAGAGCATGGGGGGGGGGGGGGCGGAAATGGAGAAAAACATAAATGTATACTTTCATGAACATTTTGGTCCAAACTTTATTTTAAAACGTTAGGGTGGAATGCTAATAGAGTTTCCACTGGAAATGTGTGTTGGAAAGTTAATGTGTAACCAGAGAGTCAGGCATCACCTGAGTGCCTTGAACCAGCAGTTGGGTCTGGGCGGATGTTGGTGAGCTAGTGCCAGGACTTAGAATTTATGTCTGGATGCAAACTTTCAAGAAAATGCTGGACTCCCCTGCTGCTTTGTGCATTTTCACGCTCTGTGTGTAGATTTCTGGTGCCCGGCTTTCTCCTTAGCAGGTGTCAACCAAATATTCTGTCTTGGTTCTCAGTGCGCTACTTTATTATTTATGTTCATTTTGAACAACATGAAGCTACACTTTGAAAAAGCACATTCTTTGCTTTTATTCTCTACTAGCAGTGTGGCCTTGGGCACGTCCTTTTTCAGACCTTAGTTTGATCCCATCAAATGGGGTCATGGTCACTGCCCTGCTCTCTAAGAAGCTTAGGTGAGCATCACACATGCTGGCTTATGGGAAGTTCCCATTTTCCTGTGCCCCCTGTTCCCGAAGTGGTGGAGCCCCATTTGCCTCCCAAACCCAAGGCCTTGCTTGCCCATGCACCCCAGAGACCACTCCAAAATTAAGTGAACTTGTTTCTGCCGGTCTAGGTTTTTATAGACATGGTTTGGGACAACCACTTCTGTCACATCTCTATTTGCTTTTGCTCCAGAAGTAGCTGCCTTAAGAATGCTGAAATGATGGGATTGTGCTTTATGCCCATTGATTTTTTTTTTTTTAGCAAGTGGAAGGGAGGGAGGGAGGGAGGGCGAGGGAGAGAGAGAGAGAGAGAGAGAGAGAGAGAGAGAGAGAGAGAGAGAAGAAAGGCACATCATTTGGTTGCTTCCTGCAGGAGCCCTGACCAGGGCTGGGGATCAAAACCCGAGACCCTTAGGTCCGAGGGCTGATGCTCTAACCCCTGAGCAAACCGGCCAGGATGCGATTGTGCATTTAATACCATAGGCCCCTAGGAATACATGAAATTAAGAGTTTAAAAACATGTATACTTGCTTTTTTCTTTGTACTCTTCATTGGCTTTTGTTGTGGTCTTTGTGTTTCAAACAATATTGATTTATCTGGATCCAGAAACTCTTGGACTAGAGTTTCATCTTGGGAAAAGCACACAAGGATATGTTAAAGCCAGTGATGCCAAACCCACACCTTTTTGCTCTACACGGCAGTTCTGCGAAATCTGTGACTGGAAACAGGAAATCAGTGACTCCATGGATAGGGGAATTGACTTTCTATAGTAGTTTTTTTTCCTTGTTATGCTCACCTGAGGATATGTTTATTGATTATTATTTTAGAGAGAAACATTGACCAGTTGCCTCTGATACATACCCCAAGCAGGGATTGACCCACAACCTAGGTATGTGACCTGATTGGGAATCAAACCTGCAGCCTTTTGGTGTATGGAACAACGCTCCAAACAACTGAGCTACCCAGCCAGGGCAAGAGTAGGCTTTCCTTTCCTTTTTTAAATAATTCTTTATTGTTGAAAGTATTACATTACATATGTCCCCCCCCCCATTGACCCTGTCCAGCTCACCCTCCCCAGCTTGCCCCTCGTCCCAGGCCCTCACTGCCCCATTGTCTGTGTCCATGGCCATGCATACATGCACACAAGATCCTTGGTTGATTATCTCCCACCCACCCAGGAGTTGGCTTTTTTTTTTTTTAATTTCTTTATTGGTTAAGGTATTACAAATGTGTCCTCATTTCCCATTAACCCCCAACTTCCCTGCCCTCCCCCCCCCCCGCCCCCACTCATGCTCTCATAGGAGTTGGCTTTCTAAAGAAACTTGTCTGAGGAGGAAGGGCCTCCCTAACTAATAAACCCGAGACCATTCAGATTCCCTGAGTAATAAACATAGACCCCCAAAGATATGAGGCTGGAAGCATGGCCTCGGGCATAGTTATAATTTCCTTCCTGCCCTGCTGTCATTCTGTCCCCTCCTTGAGCCTTTCCCCAAGCTGTCCTTGTGTTTGCACAAATGTCTTTTCTAATTGCTACATAATGTGACATGTTCTTCCTCTCATACCCTCCTGACCTCTCCTAGGAAGATGATAACTTGGTCTAGGCAGGGCTTTATGTTGGACAGACTTGACCCACATTCTGGTTCTACTCTCGTGGGAATATGCTCTTGACAAGTTCCTCTCTGACTTTCGGTTTTGTCTTCTGTAAAATGGAGTCTATACTACATCAGGCTTTTATGAGGTTAAAATAAAGCAGTATATATAAGCATTAATATATAGCCTGGGACAATGGCAGCTGTGAGTCCCCCTGTATCAGCAACACAATGGTCACCCTGACCATCTCCTCATCTCTGCAACACAATGGGCACCCTAAACAGCCCCCATTTCTGCAACACAGAGTGGTCATGCTGACCAGCACCCTTCATCTGTGTAATACAATGGTTACGCTGACCAGCACCCCCATAACTGCAACACAATAGACATCCTGACCAGCCAGTCCACATGTTGGGTTGGGCTGAGGGCAACCAACCTGCCCTGGTTTGCCCTGATTTTCCTGGTTTAGCATGAATGTCCCACATCTTGGGAACTCCACAGCCTCATGCAGAGCAGACTGGTCACCCCAGTTCCCACTCATGTGGAATACACGAATAAAGGGGATGAAGAGCTAAATGTCACTGGAAGCAATGGTGTCACAAACATACATGGGGTAATACTCTTCCATGGTTCTGTCGCATTCCCACTCAACAGCCATGTTCTCCTTCCTCCACCACAGAACCTGAACCTGGCTGGGGCAATGTATGCACCCCAGTGGGGTACTTTGAGAACCTTGAAGAGCGGGTGGGCTATGGGACATGCAAAGGTAAGCGGGAGTCTCTGGGCTCTGTGAAGAATCTAGCTTTTCCTGATAAAAGGGAAATGGTGTCTGGACTGTATGCACCCATGAGTTTTTCTGCCCTGGAAGTGGCCATGATGTCTGGAGCTGTAGACTCCATGTGTGACCCTGGGACACGAGCTCAAGGAATGGCCAGGGTGACCACAGGGATACAGCCTCATGTCATTGAGCTGCTGATGACACAGGATCACAACCCCTGCATGGCTGAGCCACTGCCACTCAGATTCTGCTCATGAAGCCAGTCGCAATCTTAGCTGGTGCAGCTGCTCTGGCAATACCTGCTTCCACCTTGACAAGACCTTGGCCACTCTCTGAGCCAGCTATTATACAGAAGAACCAATTTTAAGTTCCTAAAAAATCATGGTGTCTAGTTAGATTCTGGGTCATGGAGAAGAATAGATGTTGAGGGGAACCACAAGCATTTATTGAGCACCTACTGTGGACCAGAAACTGTCCAAGTGCTGAAGGATCAAGGATGAGCCAGCTCTGGTCCCTGGCCTCTGTCTTGAGCAGGCCAGCTGTGTGTGAAGGGTGGGATTCTACAGATGTGACCACACAGCATGCTTCAGCTGTAAGAGAGAACGGGGAAAGGTAGGGACAGGCAGGGGACAGGAGCTTGGCTGACCAGAGCAAAGCAGTGGGAGTTCCTGGATTCCATCTGCTCCATGCAGGAAGCAGGCGGGGGGTCTCCTGGAGATACTAAAGGCCGTGAGCTGTGGGGTCATGGGAATGTGATTTTAGCCTCAAACCAAATCACCTCCACCTTTTGCACTTTGCAGCAGGTTTTCTGGAAAACACCCACTGACCAATCACCCAAGTCCATCCAAACACAAACCAGGTGTTTGATAAGAAGAGGCTCCTTACCAAATATCCCAGGTATATCCTCCTGAGGTTCTGATTTCCATGACGTTTCAGAAGCTGGACCTAGTGAAGTAATAAAAACCCTAATAGTTTAACCATGTTCATTGAATCTGCACTGACCTCTAAATAGATTTTTTTTTGCAGAGCCCTGCATGGAGCTCCTGTGTCTGGGTTCTCACCGGGAAACTGGTGGCCAAGGTGGCCTCCCTGTCCTCTGTCCCATTTCTCAATATGTAAGGGGTCAGGATAAAGGAGCCAGAGCCAAAGGCCTATGGGTGCTGCTTGGGTGTGATTAGAACCAACCACCTGCAGAAGGGCATTCTGAGACCACAGGGGAGATTTTAAATGGGCTGGGTATTAGCCAATATTCGATTGCAGGATTTTTGAAACCCTTGTCAGTGTTTAATGACATTGTAGACATATATAAGTAAAAAGGTTCTTATCTTAGCAAGAAAACATTTTCATAAAATGATAAGACATCTTGGACAGTGCTAAAATACTCCCAAGAACAACAAATGTGTCTATGTGCGTACAGAAAAAAACAAGATGGCAAAACATATATAATTGAAAGCAGGTGATGGAGGTTCTTTATACTGTTCCTCTACTTTTGGGTAAGTTAGAACATTTCCATAATAAATAGTTAAAATACAGCCTTGCTGGCGTGGCTCAGTGGTTGAGCCATCGACCTATGAACCAGGAGATCCCCATTCAATTCCGGTCAAGGACACATACCCGGGTTGTGGGCTCAATCCCCAGTATGGGGCATGCAGGAGGCAGCTGATCAATGATTCTCTCTCATCATTGATGTTTCTCTTTCTCTCTCTCCCTCTCCCTCTCTAAAATCACACACACAGACACACACACACACACACACACACACACACACACACACACACACACTTCCATAATAAACAGCATACATAATGTATGCTACTCTCCCACTGAGTACCAGATTTTAAAAAGGGCTTGAACTTACTCCGTTCCCCCGGGAATAAGTGGTAAATGTGGGGAGATGGGGGAGAAGGGACCTGTGGCAGGAAGTGACCACCTGCCTGAGTCAGGCCCCAGGGAGGAAGGAGCGTGTTTCCTACCTGCCACACGATCCACTGCGACTGTACCTGAAAATATGTTCATTGACTGGACCTCGGCTTCTTGCCAGCAGCACAGCAGCAGGACAAAGAGGGTCGCTCCTCTATTCGCTGCCATGTTCCCTCAGCCGAAGGAGGAGGACTTCCTTCTGAGGCCCCTCAGCGCCCCTCACCTTCGTAGCCAGGATACTGTGGAATGCTTGGGGGCCTGTGACATCACAGCAGGAAGTGAGCTGGGCCCTGCCCGGTGGGTGGGAGACAGGATCTGCGACTGGGAAGAGAGTGGGGCCTGACTGGGCCGTGAACGGAGGCCTTCATAGGAGATGAAGATCTGAAGAAACAGTTGGGCCAAAGTATTTTCACGCTCGGTTTGGTGAAGAGGGGACCGTCGTGGGGGACTCTGAAAGGTCAAAGAGTATGAGGTAAGCGTGTCAGGGAAACTCAGCAAAGCTTGTTCATTAGGATTCTCTTTGGTGTCCCTTGGGAGAGTCAAGCCAAACTCTCAGGACACAAAACAGGATGGAAGGAGAATCCCATCATCATTTTTATTAGTGACTCACAGAAAAGTTTATCCAAATGGATGCCGGTCTGGTGAGTACCGTAAACTCACTGGTCGGTAAGGCTGCCTCGAACAACAGCTTGTAGGACCTAAGCCTATGTTGTTACCTATGATTCTCCTTTTTATGACTAAAGACACCAAGGACAGAGACAAAGGAAAACAACGGCTACCCCCGGAAGGGAAAAGATCAATAATAAGAATACTCAAACTCAGATTCGTAAGAATCATGTCAAATAACTATTATTTTTTAAAAAATATTTTTATTGATTTTAGAGAGGGAGAGAAACATCAGTGATGAGAGAGAATCATTGATTGGCCCGGGCTTGTGCCTTGACCAGGAATCAAACCACAATCTCCTGGTTTGTAGGTCAATGCTCAACCACTGCGCCACGCCCAGTTGGGCCAAAGAGCTGATTATTACAGTGTGTTCTCTGAATCCAGATTTGGAAAGGAAAAGATAAGCAGTGGCTCTTGGCACTCTCACTTGACCAGACTCTGAGCAGAAGTCCAGAAGGCTGACTTGGTAAGTATTTCTACCTTCACAGCTTTTCCAGGTGTGCTGAGACCTCAATTACAGGAGTGAGTGGCAGATTACTCCCCTAGCTCATCATTGTTGCCAAAACCATCAAGGAGGAAACACTTTTCATCTACCCTCTTGGGTTCTGAGGCCTGCAAATTGAACTATCAAGAGATAGAGTAACAGGAGAAAAGGTATGCCATTTTTATCAATATTTACATGCATGGGAGTTCACAGAAAAGTGAAACTCGAAGTAGTAGTTAGACTTGGGGACTTACGTACAATTTTAACAAGAGGGGGTTTGGACCTCAAGGGATGATAAATGATGGGAAAGCGACTAAGAAATACACAGGGGAACTTAATGGAAGATAAGGGGTGTTTATGTAAATTCTCAGTGTGGGCTCTTCATTTCTACCACCAAGAGTGCCCCCCTTCCTGGTATGGGGGAGGGTGCCACCTTCACAAAGGGAGACTTATATGACCTTGCCCGTAGGCTTTTAAGGAGAGGGCACAGAGCTTTTCCTCTATCTGTGATACTTGATCGCCTTCAGCTCAAAATAATCCTAAATGGTATATTTTGGGGTGACATACTCTGTTACCCTTCAGCCATTAAACAGTTTGTCCTTATGTCACCAATTTTCCCAATTAAAGCTCATTTTCAAAGTGCAGTTACAGTTGTTTTTGTTTCCAGTGGAAACGGGGTCCCTGCGTTGTCACATAAAAGCATCTCAGGGGTCACGCATGGGAGGATGAGATATGGTGGTAAGATTAACCGGGGTTGGAATGGAAGGCTGCCCCCAGGCTCCCGGGGTCTCATCCCCACCGGCCCCGCTGTGGGAAATGTCCAGCCTTGTCTTCATCAGGCCCAGAAACTCTCTGCCAGGCCAAGGCTTTAGTTCAGTTTAGTCTCTGTCCCCATCCGGCTTGGTCTGTTTCCCACTGCGCTTTGGCTGGCGCCCTGTCCAGACCCACGATTGGAGCCCCTGCCTGGAGTCTGCGCGGCTGCCAGGCCCTCATGGCTGCTATGGAGAGAGAACATGTGAGTGCACAGGGCAAGCCTTTGGAGGGGGCGTGGGAGAGAAGAAAAGGGAGGAGGAGGAAGAGGAGGAGGAGGAGGAGAGGAGAAGGTTGAGCCTTTTTTAAAGTCTGGAGCTCCATGGGAGAGTAGAATACATAATGTATTTTAACTTTTAAAAATATATTTTTATTGATTTCAGAGAGGAAGGGAGAGGGAGAAAGAGAAAGAGAAACATCAATGATGAGAATCATTGATCGGCTGCCTCCTGCACACCCCACACTGGGATCTGAGCCCACAACCCAGGTATGTGTTCTGACCTGAATCAAATGGGGATCTCCTGGTTCATAGGTTGATGGCTCAACCACTGTGCCATGCCGGTGGGGCTGTATTTTAACTTTTTATTATGGAAATGTTCTAACTTACCCAAAAGTAGAGGAACAGTATAAAGAACCTCCATCACCTGCTTTCAATTATATATGTTTTGTCATCTTGTATTTTTTTTTTCAGGGCAAGCACCACACCTTCTTTGTTTTTTAAAATGTCACTCCCTTTTGGCAACCATCAACTTATTCTTTCTATCTATACCTTGGTCTATTTCTGTCTTGTTTATTTATTTATTTATTGGTTTTAGATTCTACATATAAATGAAATCATATAGAATTTGTCTTTCTCTGTCTGACTTATTGCACTTAGCATAATATCCTCTGGGTTTGTCCATGATGTCGCATTAGCATGATTTTATTCTTTTTTCTTGCTAAGTAATATTCCACTTTGTATGCCACATCTTTATCCACATATTCACCATGCCTAAGTAGGGTGTGGTGGTTCTCAATCTGTATATCCCTTTAACTGCACCGGGGGACCTGGTGACACTGGCATGAGGATGTTCAAAGCTCTGCAGTGTTTCTGATGTGCAGCAATGCTTGAGCTGGTTTGCCCACCCTCTGATCCCCTGCAGCACTAACCAAGCTTGAATGGGACAACTGCGGAGTTTGTTCTAAAGGTTAGGAGTGAATTCAGAGTGCCTCCCTATTCTGCACCAGCTTTGCTTACCAAATCTCCCCTTCAAATATTCACACTCCTCTTTGCAATATGAGACTCTGAGAAAGTCTGTAGTACAGAAGTCTGTCTAACCTTACTCTCTATTCAGTGTTTTCCAAACTTAACATCAAATTGGTGTTATCCTATATAATAAAAGCCTAATATGCAAATCGACAGAACAGCAGAACAACCGATTGCTATGACACTCACTGACCACCAGGGGATAGACGCTCAAGACAGGAGCTGCTCCCTGGTGGTCAGTGCACTCCCACAGGGGGAACACAGCTCAGCCAGAAGCTGGGCTCATGGCTGGCGAGTGCAGTGGCAGTGGTAGGAGCCTCTCCTGTCTCCAGGGCAGCCCTATGGAGCAGCAAGCAGGCAGGGGGCAAGAAGCCAGGGGTCCCAGACTGCAAGAGGTCACAGGGCACGAATGTCATGCACCGGGCCTCTAGTAATAATATATGTGCATTTTTATTAATATATGAAACTAGGGGCACACTGCATGAATTCATGCACCTTGAAAGGAACTGTGAGCCATGAGGCTGTGGTGGGCACAGGGGCAGGTTTTGGCCCATCTTCCGCGCCCCCACCCAGCCCCTTCTGCCACAATCCCTGGTCCCCTGTCTGCCAGCAGCTCTGCTTCCACTGCCACTCCCATGTGCTGATGGTGCCAGCCCCACTCTCACAGTGATTGGGGCTGGTGCCAGCAGCGGATGCAAGCAGGGCTGGTGCCGTCAGCAGGTGTGAGTGGTGGCTGCTGCCCTGATCGCCCCTCAGGAGCAGGGGGAGGTGGAGAAGCCCTCAGGGGCGATTAGGGCTGGCAGCCGCGGCTCGCACCCGCTGATGGCACTGAGTGATTGGGACTGGTGTTGGGCGCCGGCAACAGTGGCTCCGGTGCCAGCTGCGGGTGTGAGTGGTGGCTCTGGTGCCAACAGTGGGTATGAGAAGGGCCGGCGCTGGTAGCAGGTGCGAGTGCCAGGTGGGACCGTGGCATGTAGGAGCAAAGAATTTTCAGTAACCACCAGAGGCTCACCCCAATGACAGCAACTGGTGCCCTGCCTTGGTCTGGCACCCCCACTCACCTGCTCCACCATCCTGCCACAGCCAATGTTCACCATGTTCCACACCCCCCCTGGAGGTCAGTGCACATCATAGCGACCAGTTGTTCGGTTGTCCTGGTTGTTCCACCATTCAGACTATTTGCATATTAGCCTTTTATTATATAGGATAATAAGAAATAGCAACTATTTCAAGGTATGTGCAACAACTTAACATCAATGTAAAAATGCCAGGGCTGACCGGCAGACCCTGAGCGACGGATGAATGATTACTCTGACACATGTTTCTGTGAAAGAGAGGGCTAAGGGGCTGTTTGGCTATAGGAATCAAACAGCCCTGTTCACCTGCCTCCTTAGGCTTTTATTGTAGCAACAGCTTGAACTAAAATTAACTACTAGATACTATCAGCAGGGTAAGTATATTTGAGAAAATACGTGTATCTATAGTGTCTTTTAAACAAGGACGTTTAAAGAATAAACATAAAGATTCCAGCAAAACACACAGGGGGCTCAGACTTGTTTGGAAAAGTCAAGGTAGGGTCTGCCACCTTCGGCAAGGTCCCCCTAGAGGCCTCCCACCTTTCGGAGAATCCTCCTTACAGACTTTCCAACTAAGTCCCATGCTTCCCCACATAAAAATACAGGATTTTGTGACAAAATCACATTATAAATGTAATTTGCATTTATAATCAAAGAAAAAGCTAAATTTCAGATACAGACAATGCAAATAAGGCATAATTACCTTCCTTCCAAGTTCACAGACCCCTCTGCATTCTGTGCTTGTGGACTCTAAGTCCAGAAACCCTCAGAACAAAACTCACAATAAACGTCTTACAATAAACTGACCCTGATACCGTGGAATGGAGCTAGTTTTCTGCAGAATTATCACAGGGGTGAATGTGAACATCCATCTCTAGGTTTCCTGCCTTGGAACTGGTGGGATGCCAGTCACATGTGGGTCTGGGAACCATCTCTGCCCTTGTCTGTTTTTGTCGGGCTTCTTGGACCTCCTTTCTCTGTGGCCCAGCTGTGCACTCCTCAGTAACTTTCCTGCGTTGGGCTCTCTATGATGGCTATTCAGAGTTCACTTTAGGTGTAAGTAGCTTTGTTGCTGTTGGCCTGGGAAGCTCTTTCAAATGCCCAAGGTTATCTGTTTCCAGGAAAGGCTTTCTCTTCCCTTCCTGCTGCTGAGTGATGCTCGGTGTCCTGCCTTAACTGCTTCCGGGTTTGGCTGATTTGCAACCCAAGGATGAGTTTTTGCTCTTTTTACCTGAAATAAAAACTTCCAGGTGGCCTCTGAGCTTTGCTATTTTTGGTTTGGCATCGTTAAAATCTGCCTCTGGGTCCACCAGTTGCATTTTACTTTTAGCTATAAAAACGATATGATCCCCTAGCCCAGTAGTGCAGGGACTGGTGTTCAACTTTTATTTTATCTTGTATTAGGATGAAATGGAAAGACAGGTGAAAATAGAGCACTTAACAATTCACAGATATTCTGAAAGATTAGTGTAGAACAGTGATGGCAAACCTTTTGAGCTCGGCGTGCCAGCATTTTGAAAAACCCTAACTTAACTCTGGTGCTGTGTCACATATAGAAATTTTTGATATTTGAAACCATAGTAAAACAAAGACTTATATTTTTGATATTTATTTTATATATTTAAATGCCATTTAACAAAGAAAAATCAACCAAAAAAATGAGTTCGCGTGTCACTTCTGACACGCATGTCATAGGTTCGCCATCACTGGTGTAGAACAAGCATGTCAGACTTGTCAAGCTGCAGCCCACAATGAATATTTTTGCGGCCCAACCAATATAACGGTATGTAAGAAACGTTTCAATAAAAATTTCTTAATGTTTACAATATCCTGTTATACATAATTATTAATAACAAACTAAAGTGTTTGCTAATGACTGATTACTATCATCTTGTTGCATTCATTTCCCTTACACGACTTATGCGCAGGCGCACCATTTCTCTCCACTAATACTAGCAGCGAATATTTTAGCAGTCGATTGCCACGTCATTAGTCTTGCACTGACTTGTTTGGTCTGTGCAATAGGAAATATTTTGCTTTCGGAGAACAAGAAAAATAGGTTTATTTGTGTTGCGCTTATTAATTTGTTCAGTTATTCAGTGTCTGGTAAGTTAATGTTCAAGAAAAAATATTAATTTTTATTAAAATGTTCTATTATTTTATGTTAACAGTTATTTGTTTCAGCCCTTTGCATTCAGCATGTCTCTATTGAAATAAACCTATGATTCTATGAAAATTGAAGCTTTTGTTTTATTGCGGCCTACATAAATTTAAACCTCGTTTATTTGGCCCATGTTAGCCTTTGAGTTTGACATGCTTGGTGTAGAAAGTATTTTCAATTGTTGGGGGAATGCTTCTAATTATTTTTGGAAGGAAAAGCAGTATTATACAAGAGAAAAGCCTCACTTGTTACTAAAATATCTACAGAAAACCATGTCCGTATGCCTTTGTTGTGGCTAACAGGACCTCTCACCCCATAAACTCACTGAGGTAAGCAAATCATGCCTGCTGTGGGTGAAGAGGAGTCAGCTCAGTGTTAAGTAGATGGGAGGGTGGATGACCCTTTAGACAGGGGTGGGAAATGTCCGGCCGCGAAATCATTTCGTCTGGCCCTGCCAAGGCATTACGGGTGGGTTAATTAAATGCTTGACCAAATACAGCAGGCTCATTTTTAAGGTGATAATTTTGTATGGCCCACGAATGATGTTATAAATACCCAAATGGCCCTTGGCAGAAAAAGGGTTCCTGCTCTTGTTTTAGGACAAGCTTGCCAACGCTATAAAGGACCAGTGCTTCAGATTGTGGCAAAAAAACAAAAACAAAACAAAAAAAAACAAAAAAAGGGGGGAAAGTTAGAATAAGGCACTGTTGCTTTCAAATTAGAAGTTTTCCACACTTGCTTCTAATCATGTCCTAAAAATCTCTAATCTGAAATTGGAAGGAGAGTGAATTATAGATAACACAGGAACTGCTTTTGGGATTATCTGTCTCTGTGGATCCATTAAGCTTTCATTATTTTGTTCCTTTTATACTTTTGCTGATAATTATTGAAATTTAAAGGTTTCCCATATACATATTTTATTGTTTTGGTCCTTTTATGCTCCACCACTGAACTAGTGTAATTTATCAGTTTACCTTGTCAATTACCTTTTCAGGCTTCCTCTGGCTCAGAGCCATTTTAGCTTCTCTAGGTGTGGATCTCTTGGTATTGCCTGCAGGATTGACAGGTTGAAGTTGGGTCTTTTGTGGTCTGTATTAATGAATCTGGTTCTTAGAAACTAAGTTGCTTGCTAAGAAAATTGTCCCCTTCACTTCTGTTTCTAGTAGGGAGGCCTTGGCATTTGTCCAACAGTTAATGAGAAATCGTGGTCCAATTATGTTTTATTTTTCCCCTCAGTTCTTTCTGTGGTTGACATAATGCTGAAAATTAAAGAACCTTGAGTGGAAAATGCATCAATAAAATAAAAGCATATTGCAATTATATTCTGACCTTGATTTTTTTCCTCTATAACTATATATTTTTCACAGGATTAATTAAATTCTAAGAGGTACCTATTCTTCTCAGTGTTTGCTACCAGATGTTTGCTGGTAGAGTAATTGCATGCTACTTTGCCCTCAGATGAAGTGATGCTTTCATAACTTCTAACGAAGACAGAATTGTCTAAGGTTTCTTAGTTTTTAAAAATTAAATTTTCTTATTGTTCATATTGATAAAAACTTGGCTGCACTCCAACTCTCAGGATAAATTAGTGTGTTGTCTCTAGAAACTAGCTCTTCTGTTTGTGAAAAGCAGATAAAAGCTATACAGGCAATTAACCTAATCTGTTCACGGACACATTATAAAACAATGAGGTTTAGCAAGGTGGCTTAAATAGCCTTTGAGATATTCATGCTGCATTTATAAAATGTTTTGTTTTCTATCAAAAATCATTTAATTATAGATTAAAGTGATGATAACCTCCTTATAGTGGTTTTGTTTATTCCTCAAAGCAGTTGTTAGTTATATGTTTAAGAATTAAATGTAAACCAAGTCAGTCCTGGCTGGTGTGGCTCAGTTGGTTAGAGCGTCATCCTGTGCACTGAAGTGTTGCGGGTTTGATTCCTGGTCAGGGCACACACCCAGGTTGGGTGTTCCATCCCTGGTTGGGACACGTATGCAACTGATCGATGTTTCTTTCTCACGTTGATGTTTCTCTGTCTCCCTCTACCTCTCCCTTCCTTCTTCTCTAAAATCAATAAAAAACATCCTCAGGTGAGGATTAAAAAATAAATAAATATAAACGAAGTAAAAATATTCAAAAAGAGCATCAATTAATAATTTAATAATTTAGATTGCTCTCCAAAGAATATACTTGTAAATTGAAAATAAATGTAGAAGTTTCTTCCCTGTAGTCATGGTGTTTTGACACTTACTTATGCCTCCTTATAAAGGAAATTGACTGGATGAATTCCTTAATCTAAAATGACTCCCCCTCACCGCAGTGCTATCTCCACCCTGTTCTGTTTATCACTGGTAGTGAGAAGTGCATTCTTTCACGTCTTTGTTTATTGCAGGTACCCCTAGTATGGCCCTGTGAGGGTCACTTTTTTAATCCAGAAAATGAAGATAATAATGCAGCAGGCAACTCCATAATATTTCCTGGTTGAATGAATTAGCCAGGATGACAATTCATGAGTAGGAATATATGGGTAATTAGCTAGGATGACAAGCCAGTCTTTTAAATAGATTCATGAGAAGAAATATAGTCTTTTTTTCTTGCCTCTGATGAATTGAGACTTTTTTCAATAGAAAATTCATAACGAAATTTAACTTTTAGGCCATTAACTGGGAATAATAAACAGAATATAAATTTTAAAGAGAGCTATTAAGTAGATGATTATAAAACATTTGAATAAAAATTGCTTCTTAAAACCTCTACCTCTAGGCTTTCAAAAGCCCTTTAAAGCTATTACCATAGTTTCTTTTTTTAAAGCTGTGCTTCGAAGGAAGAAGAATGAATAAATTTTAAAAGCTACACATTTTTATACACCTTTTTAAAACACTAAATTAGAATTCCTGCTTTTATATTCTTTCTATCCAATCCATTCTATACCTGCTGTTAATTCCAAATATCTAGTAATATTTGGGAGAGGAAAATATTGTGCTTTAATTCTGGTCTAATCCACTCACGGCCTGCCAGTTGTTTGTAGGAAGCCCAGGACTGGTCCTCTGCTGGCTTAGAGGTGTGTTCTCCTGAGGCTGCATCCTGCCAAGGGCTTGGGAGGAAGGAGGCGGCGCTTCTCTCTTCCTCCCTCTTCCACCCCCTTCTCACCTGCGAGAACAGGCGCATAACTAGCTGTGAAGCCACAGGGGCCTGCATGGCTCTGCATATCACCTATCCGCCCATGGCTTCCTGGCTGTGTGAGCAGAGGGTGCGAGGAAGCTCAGCCTCGGAAGCAGCCACTGTCCAGCAGGCATAGCTGTCCTTTCTGACCAGAGGCCTGATGTCTAGTGCTGCTGGGGCCTGGCGGTGTGCAGCAGCGCAAGTTGGAAGCACAGGTGCAGGGGAAGAAACTCACCATGGTGGCCACAGGCAGGGGCCCTGGAACTGAGTAACCACCTGGGTCCCATATCCTGCCTCTTCTCCCCACTGACTGTTATAACCAAAAGGTCTGGCTTCTGAGCCTTTGAGCCTCACTTTTCTCACCTCTGCCCTGGCCTTTAAGACAGGCGTGAGGCTCATGGGAAGGCGCTGTGAAGATGGCCAGGCTGAGCGCACCTGCCGAGCAGAACCCAGGTGAGGCCTGCGCGTGCACCTGCCTCAGGGCGCTAAGGTGGACCATTAGACCTGTGCTTGCACCAACACCCTCAGTGGCCCTGAAAGACACCCCGAAGGAGATTTAGGACAGGCGGTCACCCTCCATGCTCTGGAGGGAGCCAGGAGAAGTTGGGGATCTGATTTAAGGTGGGAGAGACCAAGGTAGCACTTCCCCCGTAGCACCTGTATGGCCCTCACGTCCATTTCATAAAGGACTTGGAATGAAGCCGGCTTTCCGAAAGCGGTTCCCTACCAGTTTTGCATATATTTATTAATTCATTTCAGCGTTTTATGGTTATAAATGTGATAGTAATTCATTGTCAGAAATGACTATAAATGTGATGAATCATTTCTTAAATGACTTATAGAGTTTTGAATTCTTTGTAGCTTCTCATGTCTGAATCTGTGAGCTCAGCTCTTTATGTATCTCTAAGATGATTTGTCTGTAATTCAGAAAGGACTTTATTTCTGAGGGAGTGTGTAATGTTTTCCTATCTCTGGAGGGTATTAATAAATCAGATTATAAAGTCTCTTAAAGGAGCTCTATTTGGTTGGTTTACAGAGATAAAAAAGCACTTTCATAAATTGAATATTTGAGAAAATAAGGACATTGAACTTAATTAAATTTAAAGTATTCTTAAATGTGCTATTTAAAAAATATTCATATAAAATCACGAACACAGACAATAGTGGGGTGATGGCCAGGGGTAGAGGAGTTGGGAACTGGGTGGAGGTGGGTAAAGGGGGGAATAATGGGGGGCACCTGTAATAGTGTAAATAATAAATTAAATTAAATTAAATTAAAAATAAGTAAAATATAACTCAGAAATGCTAAGAATTCAAGTATACAAATTAAGCAAATCCTTGGCAACTGAGACTAATTTAATCTAAAAATTCAGTTTTAAAGATAGCTGTCCCTGATTTATTGATGTAAAACAAAATGCTTAACTACTTGAGTTTGTTTTTCTTAAACTAAAACAGGTTTACTGATCAAGTATGCTAACGTTGCGCCTCTATAACGTTTCAGATTATGAAAAATATAGGTTTGTGTTTAAGTAAATTGAAGCATTATTATGATGATCTTTTTTTTCCTGTTCTTTACTTTATTTTTTTGTACACTCCAGTGATCAGACATTACATACCTTATCATCCCAATAAATCCTGCACCCATCCAGCACCACACCTACTTATTCGAATATTATTGACTATATTCCTTATGCTGTACTTTACATCCTCCCATGACTATTCTGTAACAACCAATTTGTACTTCTTAATCCCTTCACCTTTTTCATCTACCCCTCCCCCAAGTCCTCCTCTTATCTGGCAACCAACAAAAAATTCTCTGTATCTATGAGTCTGTTTCTGTTCTGCTTGTTCACTTTGTTTGTAGATTCAATTGTTGATAGATATGTATTTATTGCCATTTTATTGTTTGTATTTTTTTCTTCTTAAATAAGACCCTTTTATATTTCATATAATACTGGTTTGGTGGTGATTAACTCTTTTAGCTTTTTCTTGTCTGGAAAGCTCTTTATCTGTCCTTCAATTTGAAATTAAAGCTTTGCAGGTTAGAGTAATCTTGGTTGTAGGTCCTTGCTTTTCATCACTTTGAATATTTTTTGCCACTCCCTCTGCCCTGCAAAGTTTCTGTTGAGATATCAGATGTGCAGAGACCCATAACATAGAGCAGCTGATAGTCTTATGTGAGCTCCCTGGTAGCTAATTAACTGCTTTTCTCTCGCTTTTAAAATTTTCTGTTGTCTTTAACCTTTTGTATTTGAATTATAAAGTGTCTTAGAGTGGGCCTCTTTGGGTTCTTCTTGTTTGGGACTCTCTGAGCTTTCTGGATGTGAATGTCTGTTTCCTTCACTGTTAGGAAAATTTTGTCATTATTTTTTCAAATAAGTTTTCAATTTCCTGCTTTCTCTTTCCCTGCTTCTGGAACCCCCATGATGTAAATGTTGGTTCTCTTTAAGCTTTCCCAGAGGCTCCTTACAGTATCCTCATTATTTCAAATTTATTTTTCTTTTTGCTGTTCTGATTGTTTTTTGCTTCCTTATATTCCAAATCGCTGATTTGATTCTCAGCTTCATCTACTCTACTGTTGACTTCCTGTAAATTATTATTTATTTCAGTTAGTGTAGCCTTCATTTATAACTGGTTCTTCTTTTTTAAAAAAATACATTTTTATTGATTTTAATATATTTTTATTGAGAGGAAGGGAGAGGGAGAGAGAGATAGAAACATCAATGATGAAAGAGATACCTGATTGGCTGCCTCCTGCATGCCCCCCCCCCATCTGGAATTGAGCCTGCAACCCAGGCATGTGCCCCTGGCTGGAATCGAACCCAGGACCCTTCAGTCCTCAGGCTGATTCTCTATCCACTGAGCAAAACCAGCCAGAGCATAATTGGTTCTTTATGCTGTTAAGGTCCTCAATAAGTTCCTTGAGCATCCTTATAACCAATGTTTTGAGCTCTGCATCTAATAGATTGCTTATCTCCATTTTGTTTAGTTCTTTTTCTGGAGTTTTGTTCTATTGTTTCATTTGGGCCATGTTTCGTTGTTTCCTCATTTTGGCCACCTCCCTGTGTTTGTTTCTATGTATTAGGGAGAGCTGCCACCATCTCCCAGGCTCAGTAGTGTGGCCTAACGTAGCAGGTATCCTGTAGGGTCCAGTGGCACAGCCTCCCTGATCATTCAAGCTGGGCATTCGAGGTGCTTCCCCCCAATGTTGACTGTACACCCTCCTGTTGTAGTTGAGTCTTGGTTGCTGTTGTCATTTCAATGGGATAGATTTCCCAGGCTGATCAGCTGCAAGAACTGGCTGTGACCTCTGATCACCAACTTCCAACCACCGTGGAGGATCAGATGCACAGGGACCCACCACACAGAGCACAACTTGCTCCAGCAGGGCTCTGGTACCTGCAGAATCTGCCCTTGAGTGTGTTGCTTATGGAGGTGGTTGGGTCGGAGTGCTTCGATGTGGTCTGAAGCTGTCCACTGGTTGCGCTGGCTCTGGGGCCTCTGGGGAGGTACAGGTCAAGGTCAGTCACCACCTGTGTTCTGCCCAGGCCACCAGGCATAAGCTACAAAGCAATCTGTAGATGGCTGCTTCTTGTATTGGGCCTGGAGGTGCCCAGGTAAGGCCAAGCTGTGAACCAAGGCTGGTCGTTGCTAGTGCCTGGCCTGGGGCCACTTAATTGGGCTTGCTGAGGCCAAATGCTGCTCATTTGGTAGATTTTAGGAAAATATGAAGCATGAGCCAAGACAGGCCATTCCTATGGTACAACCACTGGAAACAGCTGGGGTGGACCTGAAAGTTGGGTGGGGCAGGGTCTCAGGGAATCACTGGATGGGGCAAACAGTATGAACCAAGTTGATGAAATCTCAGATATGGCACCTGTCTGCTGGCTCTGTGGGGGAAGGGCTCATCAAAGGAACAGTGGCTTCTGCCAGCACTTTTGTCTGAGAGAATGATGACCCTCCAGCTCTTGACCTGATTCCAAACAATTCAATTCCTCCCAGGATGTCTCTGGTGTATATATATATATATATATATATATATATATATATATATATATATATAATTGATTTCAGAGAGGAAGGGAGAGGGAGAGAGAGATAGAAACATCTATGATGAGAGAGAACCATTGATCAGCTGCCTCCTGCATGCCCCGCACTGGGAACCGAGCCCACAACCCGGGCATGTGCCCCGGAACGGAACCGAGCCTGTGACCTTTCAGTCCACAGGCCGACACTCCATCCAATGAGCCAAACTGGTTTGGGCCCTGGTGCCCTTTAAGCTACTGTCCCCTCACTGGAGCTCAGAGGGAGTGAGTCTGAGTAAGTCTGTGTTTGGGCTCTTTAAGAGGAACTGCCTGGGATTCCAACAGCCTCAGCTTCAATTATTGTTGTTTTTTACAGCCAGAAGTTCAGGGACTTCTCTTCCTGGAACTGGAACCCTGGGCTGAGGGGCCTGGTGTGGTACTGGGACCCCTCATTTCTCAGGGGGGGGACATCCACAGCAAAGGTATCTCTCTGATTTTTATCAGACAGATGTGGTTGTGGGATCAGTCCGTTTCACGCCTCTGCCCCTCCTACCAATCTCCATGTGGCTTCTTTTTAAATTTTGTAGTTGTAATTTTATAGTTTTAATTTTTCCATTCAGCTCAATTTCAGGCAGATCTGAATGATGGTGGTTCTGTATTTTAATTGTAATTTTGATGTGGTTTTGGGAGGAGACAAGCACTGTGTTCACCTATCCTGCCATCTTGGCTGGAAGTCCTATGATGATCTTTTTATTTAAACAGTAATTATGTTTTATATTGTCAGCTTGAAAATAATTTCCAAGGTTGTTAGATAGCAAGATTGTGTAATAATTTTAAGTTGCATTAATTAATGGATAATTTTTGGAAACCTAGATACTTTTTAAGTAAGATATATTGAAACATCAATCATATAGAACAATCTCAGAAAGAGTCTGGAGTATTGGCTAGAAATAAATAATAAAGATTATTCAAGGGTCTTAGAGTTTGTAAACTAGAACTACAGATAGGCAAAAACACAGAAGTGTTCCAAAAAGAAAGAAAAGTTAAGAGTTCTTATACTGGCTAGTATATTCTTGAGAAGAATCAGTCCTGCATTCTTGGCCTAAAATTGGTCCTAGATGGTAATTCTCTAGATGACCTGTCATCTGGATAACGGATGTCAAGTGAGCATTCTTGGCTATGTGAGCATTCTTTCCTTAGTCCTTCAGGGAATAATCAGAGGTTTATCTGGAGGTTTGATGTATATCCAGGCATTGACACAGGATTGAGAAGTTTAAAAATTTAAGTTCCCATGCTAGTTAAAACAAAAATAGAATCATTTCCTCATGCCTCAACCTACTTGATTTTAGTAATTTAGCAGCTTGACTATACACCATTTTATTTCTTCACTCTATTCCTCAACCAGTAAGCATAATTTTACATAATTTGGTTTATTTTTATGTGCTAGAAAGGCTACATCTTTGGTTCAGGTTAACAAATGTGTTCTATTTTGCTACATTACAAAGGGATGTGTGTGGCCCTACCTAGTTTGTCTCAGTATATAGAGCGTCAGCCTGTGGACTGAAAGGTCCTGGGTTCAATTCTGGTCAAGGGCACATGCCTGGGTTGTGGGCTTGATCTCCAGTAGGGGGCGTGTGGGAGGCAGCCGATCAATGATTCTCTCTCATCATTGATGTTTCTATCTCTCTCTACTTCTCTCTTCCTCTCTGAAATCAATAAAAAATATATTAAAAGAAAACAAACAAACAACAAAGGGAGGTGTGTGGCTTATAGGAAGTCATATGATAAGCTTTGCTAGTCTGCTAAAGTGCTCATGTATGACAGATAGTTTTTAATCAATCTAACCCCTTAGTTTTCTTTATTAAATATTAGTGACTAAGCCACACTAGCAGCAACAGTGACGGAAAAGTGAGTCTGTGTGTTCCTTTGATTTTTTGCAAGGAAAAAGGTAGTTTTGCCCTCAAGCAGTGATTTCAAACTTGTTTTGGTCACTGGACTCTTTAATACTCTTGGGACTTCATGAGGACCTCAGCTTCTGTTTATGCATGTTATAAATATCCACATTGACTACGTTGAAAATGGAAATGAGGGAATTTTAAAAATACACATTTGTTGTTTCATTTGAAGATGTCAATGATAAACACATTGTCGGTTGAAGGGTGGCAGAACATGCCATCTCCAAAGATGCCACTTTGGCATAAGGATGATTTTGAGCTGAAAGCACTTGAGAAGCAGTTACAAGAAAAGCTCTGCCCTCCCCCCTTTGCCTAAAAACAGCCTTAAATTTGTTAAGGTGTCCCCTCTCCTCTCTCTACTAGGAAATACAGAGACAACTCTTGATCCTTATCAACCCAGAGATGGCATCAGAGCAAGCTTCATAACAAATCTTGCTAAAACTAGCTATCGTCTACCATCAGTTTCCTCATATATTTGCCTCACCACAATTTGTCATCCCTAGAAGCTCAAAGTCCTTTTCCTATGTCTTGTCACTTCTCTAAAAATGTGTTGTTCTTTAATTAAGATGTTATGTAAGCTCCTTTCTAACCACCCCTTTGTGCTACACTCCTACGTGTATGCAGGATGCATATGTTAACAAACTTCTGTTTGTTTTTCTTTTGGGAATCTGCATTTTGTCCGTCTAATTTACAGGGCTCCAGCTGGAGAACCGAAAATGGGGAGAGGAGAGTTTTATTTTCCTCCTCAGAACATAAATAAAATCTTAGGATTATTATAAAATCATCTTTGACCTCCTGGACCCCTGACATCTGTTTCAGAATATTAGGAGTATAATGGAGGAAAAAACAAAACACTGGAAAGCAAACTGTCTTTGCCTGGGTTTGAAATACCTGAATCTGAAAACACACACATAAAAACAGAAAACTATGTACTGAGTAAAATCTTGGCAGGGTTCACAAATTCGTTGGGCTTGCCTCCGTGGTTTACTGTTTAATGACTTTGCCTACAATACAACAGGCCATTCTTCACTTTCTGTGTAATATCCCTTGATAGCAGAGTTTCTGTGTCGTATTGAAATCATTTTCAATACTATGTATTGACTTCATGTTCTTAACTATTTAACGGGAAATAAAAGGGTTTCCTTACTTATGAACAAACTGAAGCTTTAAAAACAGTAATATTATAGTCTATGTTTATTTTAAATGTTTTATTGTCATTTTGATTAAATAGGAAACTAAGTTACCTCAGGCACCCACGGTCCTATCTTAACCAAGTGTGCAAGTCTGACAACTTTGACATCTGCCTTCCCCAAATCACATCATAAATGTGGAACAAGTAAGATAAGACTTTTAGGATACCTTTTACCCCTAAAACATCACAGGGAATGATAAGTGGAAAAACAATTCTCTGATTGTTCAGAGAAGGGCTCAAAGTAGTAATTCGGTTTGACATGTTGCATTGTAAAGTTGCATGGGAAAAACTGTCAAATCTGAAGAGGTGTTCAGAAATTGCAGGCTTCCTGGGAAGTCCCTGAAGATTTGTCAATGCCCTTGCTATCCGTGGTGTATTTAACCTCAAGGACACCGATGAAAATATCTTTGAAACAGTGCTGCCCACCTTTGTTAGAGTTCTGGGATATCAGGCAACAGCAGTCTACTTTTATCAATCACATTTCAGTCATTATTTAAAATGTTGATTGGCCACAGTCTTTAATTTGTATCTAGCATCTGCTAAGCCAGTAACTTTCAATAGAGGATGTACATCAGACTTACCAATAGAGTTTTTGCTGTGTTAGTAGAACTGATTATTTAATTCTTCTTCTTTAGCCTGTTGATGTAACATTATATTAATTAAGTTTTTAATGTTGATATAGCCTTGTATACCTAGAGTAAATCCTACTTGCCCATGGATATATAATTCTTTGTATATATTGTTGGATTTGATTTGCCAGTATTTTGTTGGGAATTTTTGCATCTATGTTCATGAAACACACTGGACTAATCGTTTTCATTTTGTGTAATGTCTTTACCTTGTTTTGGTATTAGGGTGATGCTGGCTTCACAGAATAGGTTAGGAGTATTCCCTCTGCTTGTATTTTCTGGAAGACATTGTGCAGAAATGGCATAATTTCCTCCTTAAGAGTTTGATACAATTCACTAGTGAAACCATTTGGGTCTGGTGCTTTTTTTTGTGGAAACTTATTAATTTCTGATTCAATCTTACCAAACCTATTGACAAGGCAAAGTAACACTCTTTCTCCACCTACATAAATAATCAAGCCAAACAAGAGACCAGCCTTATACTATGATTAGAAATAATCTTTGAGATTATTATGGTAACAAGGGAGATTCTAGGAAAATATTTTGGAAAACTTCAAAATGGGGAAAACATTAAAACAGGACTTGTGGGTGTTCTATCTAGCTTACCCATCCAGGTTATCTCCACCTTTTACTGGCTTTGAGCTATTTTACAACTCTGAAATTTGTAGAAAACTGATAACATAAAAAAACTGATAGTAGGTAATTCCTATCCACAGAAATGCAAATTCTGTTAGGTGGGATGCAATTGATTATTGCTCTGTAGATATTGGCGAATTTTGCTGGTTTTGCATCTATTTGTAAATGCTTTTCAGTATCCCTTTATTATTATAAATGTGTGGTATTTTGAATTTTTCTTTGAATTATTTTTCATCTTCAACATTCTGTTGGTTAGAATCTTTGACATGTGTTCGTTTTACATTTTATATAAGAGTCATGATTTTGCTTTTATAAAAAACTAGAGGCCTGTTGCAGGAAGATTCCTGCAAGAATAGGGCTTCCTGTGGCCGGAGCGAAGCAGAGAAGGGAGCGAAGCCCACCGAGGCCGACTTCGCTCCCGTCTCTGCCGGCCCGCTGGCTTCCCTCCCATCTCTGCTGCCCCGCTGGCTTCTCCGAAGCTTCGCTCCCTTCTGCAGTGCTTGGCTTCCTTCTACGCTGTCTTCAGTCTTCGCTCTGCGCCTGCGTATGCAAATTAACTGTCATCTTTGTTGGGTTAATTTGCATAGTTGCTCTGATTAGCTGGTGGGTGTAGCATAGTAATGACCAATTTGCATGTTTCTCTTTTATTAGTGTAGATGGGCTTTCTTTGGAGAGAGGAAGACCTTCAGCTCATGGTTGAATGATAGAAATCAGTTCCTAGGTTGGCGACCAGAGCAGGCTGAGCTGTAAAAGTGTCCTGGTGAGCCTCAGAGCTCAGTAAATGGTGGGAATACAGCGGAGCAAGACTCTCTAAAGGGAGTTTTATTAGGAACGTCCTTCTCTGCATTTCTGGGTAGTCTTGACTCATGTTTCCATTTACTCAGACAGATGGAGGAAACTGGGTCATTCTACTGCCACAGTGTCTGGGTGGAATTTTTGGTTGGAGACCAAACCAAATCTTTGGTTGGAAGGAATTTTGGAGTTGGAGACCCTGTAAAAAATAAAAATTTCCAATAAACCACCCTATTAAATTATCTTTAAGAATCTTGACTTTCAGTGTAGCCTAAGAAGCAAGGGTGTAATGGTAAGTATTAATATTCTTCAAGGAGTGCCTTGGAAAGAACCCAGGATGAAAAACCAGGTGACCTAATTCTGGCGTTGACCCTGCCCTTGAGCAACTTTAGGTGGGTCCTTTGAAGTTTTGTGCCTTTAATGTCATAGTGGAATGCCTGCTCTACCCTTCTTGCAGGGTTGTGTGAGGGTCCAGTGGGATAATAGGCATTAAAATATTTTAAAATATTGGGAAATGAATGAACACTACCCAAATTAGAAAAGCAAAGGCTGTTTAATCAGAAGTCACTAGAGTAGGGAGTCACAACAATTGGAGTTTGGCAGACACTCAAAGCAGGCAGAGGAGGAAAAAGCTTATAATGGACAAGAGTGATTCCCAGGTGTGCCCTGATGGTCACTTCTGGGCAGGGGAAGCTGGAGACACTAACCAGAAGCAGACCTCCCATGTGTCTGGTCAGGGGAGCACATTTGGCTTTCTCTGGCTGGTCCTAAATTGTAAGCAAGTTAGGGTAGCTGTCAGCTGTTGATCAAGTCCTGGCCATTTGGGGCTGATTGTTCCAGAAGTTATGCTTTAGCTTCCTGGATCGCCACTAGAGATAGCCACTTGGCTCCTTCGAGTCTGACCTACAACAGGCTGCTTCTGGGATGTTTATTGTAGATTAGGGATTGTTTTTTTCTGGGCAGGTTGAGGCAGGTTGTAGGTCAAAGTTTTATTTTTTATATGTGTGGGAAACAGTTTATTGTCTTCACTATCTGATAAGCGTAGACAGAATACCCCCCAAGGCTGGGTGCCTTTGAAGCCCTAGCAAAGGTTGGAACTAGGCGCCACCTCTGTTTGTCCAGACAGTGGTAGCTGAAACTACTCCCCCATTTATTATTATGTAAATCCTTGCTGATGGGCTAGTCTGCCTGTTGCAGGGGGTCACCTGCCTAAGGGCTATGCTATGGGTGCATCCCAGAACAATAAAAGCTTGGTGAGGCCTGAGCACGTGGAAGTCCTTCCCCTTGAGTTGGACTTGCCCGCCTGGTCCCCCAATATTTCCAATTATCTCTTGTCTTTTCATTTTCATTTGTGTGTGGCTCTGCTTCCAGTTCCTGAACCCTGATCCACGCGGGACGTGGGAAGGAAACACACAACATATATGTTCTGGCTATTGTCCATTGATGTATTCAGTTTCTCAATGTGTATAACATAAAATTCTGAATCAGTGCCTAAACTGGTTTTTGAAACGAATATTCCATATTTCTTAATAGAGTATTCTTTTTTTTTTTTTAAATATATTTTATTGATTTTTTACAGAGAGGAATGGAGAGAGATAGAGAGTTAGAAACATCGATGAGGGAGAAACATTGATCAGCTGCCTCCTGCACATCTCCCACTGGGGATGCGCCCGCAACCCAGGTACATGCCCTTGACCGGAATCGAACCTGGGACCCTTCAGTCCGCAGGCCGACGCTCTATCCACTGAGCCAAACCGGTTTCGGCAATAGAGTATTCTTAAAGAAAGTCCCAACATATTACTTGAACTAAGTAAACATATTCCCAGAAACTTCCTTGAGAAAGCAACAGCTGCTACTATTTAAAGATTTCCTTTAAATCTACTGCCCGGAAAGCTGAGTCGGTTGAAGTGTGAAGTTCTCTCCGCAGATCCTGGCTCAGACCAGGTGGAGGGGGGAGGGGAAGCAGCTGAACAGAATTAGTATCCCCATACTCGCTGCTCATTACCTAATTTCTATATCCAGAATCACAGGATTGGAAGGGGTTAAAATGTGACTTGGCCAGCTCTTGCCCTGGAAAAGCATTTGTAAATATATATTTTTAAAGTTCAATTGAGACCAAGACACAATAATCATAACTGGCAGCTGATTATGGGATTAAAACTTCCAGAAAAGCCAAATGGAAAAGGCAGCTATGAAAGAAAGATAAGAAGCCATGCCTGTTGGGGCTGACAGCTTCATCTGAGGCATTTATGGGGGATGAGCACACATCTGTTACTCGGCTATTCCCGTACCATTGCTAGCGGACTTCAACAGAAAAGTAGTATTATGCTAAGCGAAATAAGCCAGTCAGAGAAAGATAAGTATCACATGATCTCACTCATATGTGGTGTAAACATAAAAGAACATTCAAACCTGTAAAGAATTTTTGTGAGCTTATTTGAGTCAAACTGTTGACAATTGCCAGGAAGCAGAATCTTAACGTATGGGGATAATGCTCTGGAGAATGGTGTGTTTTATTTTTTTGTTTGTTTTTTTTTACCTTGTTTTATACATTACAATCAAAAGAGGAGGCATATGTGGGTTACATGAAATCCATTGGTGATAGATTAGGGAGGTGGGAGAAAGTAAAGTGGGGAAACATCTGGGATTGGATAAAAAATAAAATGATAGACACATACTCCCTTTTCATCCACAGTGGAATCTAATGATGAACAAAATAAGTCCATGGAACAGGCTGTCAAACCTTAGAGGGAAGGCCTGGATGGGGGGCAGGGGTGGGCTAGAAGAGGTCAATGTGGGGAAAAGGGAGACATATGTAATACTTTCAACAATAAAGATTTAAAACACACACACACAGGCATTGTACAGACTGAGGTGAATTAGCTAATGGCCTCCTCACCAGATGTTTCCACTTTTCTGAATTGGACAACGTCACGCTACATGTATTAAAAAACCTCTTGGCTAAACACTTTCATTCCTTCTGTTTAAGTTTTCACTTCCTTAGCAGCAGGAATCTCCAAGTATTTTTTCAACAAACTTAAAAAAAGCAAAATCTCAAACCTACCTAAAAATTGCAAGTAACAGTACAATGGAACACTTTTTTTCCCTGAACCATTTGAGAATAAATGGAGATCATGATACTCCACCACCCCCAAATACTTCAGTATGTATTTATTTTTTTTTATTTTTTTTACAAACAATAGCTTTCTCCTGCACAACTATAAAATGTCTTTCAAAATCAGGAAAATAACATTGATGCATTACACGCTATGTAATAATACATTCCACTATCTAATCCTTGGACCCCTTTTAGTGTTAATCCTTAATCCCAAATTTAGCAAGATGATGGATATAATGGAATGGAATCAAGTAAATAGCTTTACTATTTTAGTAATGACCAGCTATAAGTTGTGATAAAAATATTCTTCATGTTATAGCAGAAACTATGTTATATGGGGGATATAACCCTAACACACCCAACAGAAAATATATAAAGGGTGTTCTGTTTAGTAGAAATGTCATAGTATTTCCTCATAACCACCCAGAAATGACTCTGAAGCTAAAAGAACAAGAAACAGGAATGCAAACTCCATCACATAAAATATGAAGACATTTAAAACCCTAACTCTCTAAATAGGAGGAACTGCTCTGAAAGCAATAACAGTCCCAGAGAGGGTAGGGAGTTAGAGTGTGCAGTTAAAAATTGATAAGAAACATTGCAGAACATTTCTATAATACCATTAAGGTTATGTGGGTGTGTTTTTTTTTAAAAAAAACCCACATAAAATGACACTACATAATTTAACCACGCTATGTATTTTCTATGAGAACATATATATTTAATGCATAAAATATCTGAAAAGATCATATCAAATTGATGAGTTACCAATGGAGAAGCATAGGCAGGGACAGGTGAGATACACATGTGCAAGGGGAACATTAGCTTGATCTATTGGGCTTAAGTTTTTTTTTGGAATTGCTTTAAAATTCTCTTGTATTGCTTATATAATTAAAATTTGTTTTAAAAGCTAACTTTTAAAGTTACTATTTCTTTCTCCTGTTGTCAAGCAATAGCAATCAGATCAGGCCAAATTCTTTTCCTTTCATCTGTCTCCAACTGCCTTCAACTTGCAGAAATGTAGCTGAAGATGGTCTGAAAGTATTAAATGACTCTGGGAGAAATAAAACATAATTGGGGAAATAGTTACTACACCTACATCACTACAAAGAAGTCATGCCTCAAGTTAAAGGTGAGACGCAGGCTGGATGCAAAGGAACTTAGCTAAAAGTTTAATGCATAGTGTGGGCTAGTTTGGGCTTCCTCACACCGTGGCTGCTGGGTTTTCCTAGAGAAAGTGTCCCAAAAGAGCCAGGTCAAAATGCATGACATTTTTATGGTATCACCTAGCCTCTGGGGGTCCCAAAGCATCAATTCAGCCACACTCTGTTGGTCAAGACTGTGACAAAGTCTACCTGGATTCAAGTGGAGGAAACTGCTGGTTTGTTAAAAGCAGCATCAAGATCACATTGTTAAAAATAAAGGTGCAGGGGGAGCATTTGTGATCTTGCTCCCCAGCATGTTGTCAATTTGGTTCAAATAAATTCTTATAAAAATTTTCCACATGCTGGCTTCATAGAATGAGCTTGGAAGTGTTCCTTCCTCTTGAATTTTTTGTAGTAGTCTGAGGAGGATAGGTTTTAGTTCTTCCTTGAATGTTTGGTAAAACTCCCCTGTGAAGCCGTCTGGTCCTGGGCTTTTGTTTGCTGGAAGCTTTTTGATGACTGCTTCAATTTCTTCCATAGTTATTGGCCTGTTGAGATTTTTAGATTCTTCCTGATTGAGTTTTGGAATGCTGTATTTTTCTAGGAATTTGTCCATTTCCTCCAGGTTGTCTAGTTTGTTGGAGTAAAGCTGTCCATAGTATTTTTTAACAATCATTTGTATTTCTGTGGGGTCTGTTGTTATTTCGCCTCTATCGTTTCTGATTTTATTTATTTGGGTCCTCTCTCTCTGCTTCTTGGTGAGTCTGGCTAGAGGTTTATCAATCTTGTTTATCCTTTCAAAGAACCAGCTCTTGGTTTCATTGATTTTCTGTATTGTTTTTTTGGTCTCTATGTCATTTATTTCTGCTCTAATCTTTATTATCTCCTTCCTTCTGCTCACTCTGGGGTTTTCTTGTTGCTCTCTTTCTAATTCTTTGAGTTGTAGAGTTAGATGATTTACTACCATTTTTTCTTGTTTTTTGAGATAGGCCTGTAGAGCTATAAACTTCCCTCTCAGGACTGCTTTCAATGTGTCCCATAGGTTTTGGATTGTTGTGTTTTCATTGTCATTAGTTTCCAGGATGTTTTTAATTTCTTCTTTGATCTCATTGGTAACCCAATCAATATTTAATAGCATGCTATTCAGCTTCCAGGTGTTTGAGTATTTTGGGTTGTTTTTATTGTAGTTTATTTCTAATATTATGCCATCGTGGTCTGCGAAGACGCTTTTTATGATTTCAATCTTCTTGAATTTGGGGATACTTTGCTTGTGACCCAATATGTGGTCTATTTTTGAATATGTCCCATGAGCACCTGAGAAGAACGTATATTCTCTGGCTTTGGGGTGAAGTGTTCTGAAGATGTCTATTAAGTCCATCTGATCTAGTGAGTCATTTAGGATTGCTGTATCTTTGCTGATTGTTTGTCTATAGGACTTATCCAGTGCTGTCAATGGTGTATTAAAGTCCCCTACTATGATTGTATTGTTGTCGATCTCTCCTTTGATATTTTCCAGGAGTTTTTTTATGAATTTGGGTGCTCCTACATTGGGTGCATATATGTTTACCAGGGTTATATCTTCTTGTTGTATTGATCCCTTTAGTATTATGAAGTGGCCTTCCTTATCTCTTGTTAAGGCCTTCACTTTGAGGTCTATTTTGTCCGATATAAGTATTGCTACCCCAGCTTTCTTTTCCTTTCCATTTGCCTGAAAGATATCCCAAGAAACCAGAAACACCAATCAGAAAGGATATATGCACCCCTATGTTCATAGCAGCACAATTCACCATAGCTAAGATCTGGAAACAGCCTAAGTGCCCATCAGTAGATGAATGGATTAGAAAACTGTGGTACATCTACACGATGGAATACTATGCTGCTGTAAAAAGGAAGGAACTCTTACCATTTGCAACGTCATGGATGGAACTGGAGAGCATTATGCTAAGTGAAATAAGCCAGTCAATAAAGGAAAAATACCACATGATCTCACTCATTCGTGGACAATAGAGACCATTATAAACTTTTGAACAATAATAGATACAGAGGCAGAGCTGCCTCAAACAGATTGTCGAGCTGCAGCGGGAAGGCCGGGGAGGGTTGGGGGGCAGGAGGTAGGGGGGTAAGAGATCAACTAAAGGACTTGTATGCATGCATATAAGCATAACCAATGGACATAAGACACTGGGTGATAGGGGAGGCTAGGGGACTGTCTAGGGCGGGGGGATAAAATGGATACATATGTAATACCCTTTGTAATACTTTAAGCAATAAAAAAAAAAAAAAAAAAAGGAAAAAAAAAAATTTTCCACATGTATGGATGTCAACTTTTATTTGGTACTAGAGGCCTGGTGCACGAAATTTGTGCACGGGTAGGATCCTTGGGCCTGGCCGACATCAGGGATGATCTGTGGGGCGGCTGATGGAGAAATTGGGGGCCCTGCCTTGGCTGGCCTGGCACCACCTGCTTGCTGCCCCTACCCCCCCCCTCCCCTTGCTGCCACTGGTTGCCTCCCTCTGCGGGGAGACTGGCAGGGTGATCGGGGAGTGGGGGGGCCCACTGGCACCCACCTTGGCTGGCCTGGGGCCTTCAGGCTCTAGGGGAAGCTTCTGCATTGAGCATCTGCCCCCTCGTGGTCAGTGCACATCATAGTGACTGGTTGTTACACCGGTTTTTCTGCCATTCGGACAATTTGCATATCAGGCTTTTATTATATGGGATAGCCAGCAGGATTCCAAGGGAGTCTATCTAGGGACCACCATGCAGGTTCAACCCCATGCCTGGTACCAGCATGGGCTCATTGAGCCCCACCGGCTCCCAGCTTCACATTGGGTGAACTTGGTGAGCTTCCAGGAGACAAAGACTTTGAAGGTCATTAACTGCCACCAACATATTTTGTTTATTGGAAAAGACATCAAATAAAAGACACTTCCACCCTCATTGAAAGGGACCTTATCAGGCACCAAACCACGAATGGACATCTACTCCTGTCTCTGACACTCACTTCCACCTACAACAGACACCAAAGACTCCTCAGGGATGAGAAGTCACTGGCACCAGAGGTAGACAGCTACCCCAAGACATTGACAGCCTGTATACCTATGGATTGCTATTGAACTCAGAAATCATTTGTTTGGTTTTCTTTACTTGTCCGCTAATGATATTAATCATAATAGTAGCTATACTTGTTCTTTGGGTTTTTCTATATAGTCCAACTGCTTGTGATTACTGAACATGAATTAGATACCTTTGATACTCTTTTTATGGCTTATATAAATGTTATACTAGAAGCAAAATACAGAAAAATGAGACTAATGGGAAAACTTAGAACATGATAATAGTTCATAGGATAGAAATGATCCAGAGTGTTTATTCAAAACAAAGACCATAAGCCCCAACTACCTAGCATTTACTTGTCCTACCCTCTTGGGAAAATTGGACCTCAACTCACATACCATAGTTCCCGTATTGCCCCATCCCCAGTGACCCACTTTTTCAACAAGATAACGTTGAGAAGTCCTAGGGATGAGCATTCCTAGGCTGTGAAACCTCCTTACCTGACTGAAGGGTTAGTCATCAGTGCATTCTTCAGATTGATTTATGACCAAAAGGGAAGACTGTGGAAGAAGAGGGGTGTTGTAATGAATCATAAACACCTAACTGAGCAGGTCATGGCGGGCAGTCACCCTCAGGCCTATCAAAAGGTTTATCTTTGTCTTAAGCAAGTCCTGTCCATTGTTCTTGTGTACGTAGGTTAATACAGCTTTGAAACGCCAGAGCAATCCTCTTTTTCAGAGGGAGGTGTAGCCACCCCCAAGGGAGCACAAAATCTCCTTAACTACCCTGCACCTTCATCTATTTCAGTGGTTCTCAACCTTCTGGCCCTTTAAATACAGTTCTTCATGTTGTGACCCACCATAAAATTATTTTCGTTGCTACTTCATAACTGTAATGTTGCTACTGTTATGAACATAATGTAAATATCTGGTATGCAGGATGGTCTTAGGCGACCATGTGAAAGGGTCATTCGACCCCCAAAGTGGTTGCGACCCACAGGTTGAGAACCACTGATCTAATCTACCTTACATGCCTCCTTAATTCCCAATGTATAAAACCCCTGTAAAACTGTCATTTTCCAGAGCATTTGAGATCTTGCTTCTCAGCATGTTGTCAGTTTGGCTCAAATAAACTCGTATAAAAATTCTCTAAAGAAAAAAAAAGGCCTGTGACATGGGAGATATTGTTGGGGTCGTTTTTGGAAATTACAACCTGCAACTGAACCATATGCAAATCAGCATTTGAAAAAAATTCCAGACATCTGTGTTTCACAGGGAAAGGGAAGCCCTACATTATCCTCTGAAATGAATTTAATAAACAGTGGACATTTCAATAGACTGTCCCATATTTTTTTTCGAGATTTAGTGGTTTATTGATAAATTATACAGTATGTAATGATGTGCAAAAGAAATATGTTCTGCCTGGCTGATGTTGCTCAGCAGTTAGTGTCAGCCTGCCCACTGGAGGGTCTTGGATTCAATTCCCAGTCAAGAGCAGATACCTGGGTTGCAGGTTCAATCCCTGTCCCTGGTCAGGGTACATGTTGGAGGCAACTCATCAATGTGTGTCTTTCATATCGATGTTTCTTTCTCTCTTCCCTTCCACTTTCTGCAAAAAATAAATGGAAAAAAGTATCCTCACTCCTTAAGAAAAAGAAAGAAGGAAGGAAGGAAGGAAGGAGGGAAGAAATTTGTCCTGTGAATACAGAGGCCTCTGGGTGGGACAGACTCAGGTGGCAGGCATATCTTTCAGATTTATATTGTAACACCCACTGATTCCTGCTATTTCCCTCTTTTCATTGGTTCGGTATACTAGTACCTTCTCCCTTCCTCTCATGCCTCTGTTTGTCCTACTCCTTCTCATCATGGCTCTTCATTTTCTTTGACAAAATGCTTTCAACCTGGTTCCTACCCTACACTGGCCTAGAAAACAATTGCTTTCCATTCTTTGCCCATTATGCTAACTTAGCATGTATCTTCTACGTGAGATTCTGGCTGAGCCCCAGTGAGTTTCCGAGTCCTCCTGTGCTCTGAGGCTCAGAGGCTACACACCTATATTCCGTCTCTGTGCCTTTGGCCATATTTCCATGATGGAAACTGTTGAATCCTGCTGCCGGCGACTCAGCGCTGTCCCCTGGGTGTGTAAGTCCAGTGCAGCTGCTGCCGGAGGGTCAGCTGCGTTCAGCTACTGAGACAGTCATCCAAGCTGCCTCCACATCTCCCACTACCTTTTCCAGGAGAAACCTCCATGTGTTCTTGGCCAAGGTCTCTATGGACACATCTACTTTGTGAAATCAAACTGCAGCAGCTGTGATTGGGAATGAATGGCGGCCCACTGGCCCAGTGTGCAGAGAAGCCATATCCAGGAGGACAGACTGGGAGTGTTCTCAGTTGCCTGTGGAGGTTGTCTTCTTGCCTGGCTCTCAGATCACAGGGTTGGTCAAGATTCCTGTGGGCACTGTGCCCGCTTGACACAGGCCTGGGAGCCCAAGCAGCTGGAAGGACATTTAAGGCCAGTGGCATTTGGGTCAGACAGTATTGCTAGGCATGGACTTGCCCCTGTTTGTCACAGCGTAGAAAACAATGAACTGACCCAACACCCATCTGGACTACTATTAGATCTCAGCCCTCGTCTCACAAGGATTTCTAAAGTGACCTCTATCCAATGGTGCTGCTGTAAAATGGAGACCTTTTTGCAGATGCTGCTCCCAAATCCTTTGCGTTTTGCCACTCCTTCCCTGTTCCCAGATGGCAACTGTGATGGTGAAACCAAAAGCCCTGCTCATTAGTAAAGCATCTGAAAACTCACAGAAATTAGAACTGTAGAATGAGTCATTGAATAGACCAAATGAGTTTAAATCAATCACCTTTCTTAATTTTTAAAGAGGGTTGAATTTTATACCTCAAATCCTCTTTTGATTGCTCCGTCTTTAAATTCAGTGCATCAGAGTTTTCATCCAGACTGAACACAGAATGCTCCAGGCCACCTTGCCTAGCCGATCAATGTGTGCTTCGGGAATGCAGGCTGAATGTGTGCCGAAACCTGCTATGAAGACTCGCCGGAATCACCACCCCAGCTGCTGCTATGCTTCCTGGGCCAGTGCTCACCCTTCACCAATGTCACGGCTAACATTTATCAAACACATATGTGTCCTCACCAGATCTCTACACTGTGCATGTCTTTCTCAGAACTGGCTGTATCGTGACTCTTTTTTTTTTTAAAATATATTTTATTGATTTTTTACAGAGAGGAAGGGAGAGGGATAGTTAGAAACATCGATGAGAGAGAAACATTGATAGCTGCTTCCTGCACACCCCCTACTGGGGATGTGCCCACAACCAAGGTACATGCCCTTGACTGGAATCGAACCTGGGACCCTTGAGTCCGCAGGTTGACGCTCTATCCACTGAGCCAAACCAGTTAGGGCTATCGTGAATCTTTTTTATTTTTGAATTGATTTTAGAGAGAAAGGAAGGGGGAGAGAGGAAACAAAGATTTGTTGTTCCACTTATTTATGCATTCATTGGTTGATTCTTTTAAAAAAATATATTTTTTATTGATTTCAGAGACGAAGGGAGAGGGAGAGATAGAAACATCAATGATGAGAAAGAATCATTGATTGACTGCTTCCTGCATGCCCCACTCTGAGGACCGAGTCTGCAGGCATTTACCCTGACCAGAAATCGAACCGTGACCTCCTGGTTCATAGGTCGACACTCAACCATTGAGCCATGCTGGCTGGGCTCCTTGGTTGATACTTGTATGTGCCCTGATCAAGGATCGAAACCATAACCTTGGTGTATCAGGAGGATGCTCCAACCAACTGAGCTACCCAACCAGGGTGTGGCCAGGTCTTAATTGTCTTGCAATGAAGTCATGTTTCTCAAATATTGGCTATATTAAGAGAATGATGGTTTAGGTAGCTCCTTTTACTATAAGTGCTTTGCCACCCCCATTCATTCTTGCACTCTTAAAATAGATTTGTTCAGCATTAGCAGTTGTTTCTCTGATGAGAGTCTGTTTGCTGAATGACAAATCCCAGTAATGCCACTTCATGCTGGATAATGCCAGGCGCTGCCCCTGTTTGAAAGGGCGAGATGGCTCTTTGCCGAGGCTCACTCCGGTTTTGGCCTTTCTGTTGTGACCAGTGAGTTGTGATGGAGGCACCTGCCAACAGGAAGCAGACAGAAATTCCAGCTCAATGAAGTGTGAACTCAGGTCTCAGATGGCTGTGCATCGCAGACCCAGCTGTCCCCAGTCCTGATCTGAAACAGTGACCTCAAAACCAGAGTTTTCTTCCCAACCAGCTGAAATGTCCTGCCATGTGTTATTTTTATATTAAATCTCTGGCTTAGCTTGCAGAGTCCTGTGCTCTTGGCACCAATGCCATGGTCAGGTGGGCGTAAGAGCACCTGATTGCCTAAGGACCTAGATTTTCCTGCAACTTTTATCAAAACCAATGGGTGCGGGGGGGGGGGGGGCGCGGGGGAGAATAGATGGTTACATGCTTCACTCAGGAGGATTAGCCCCCAGAGGTCTGACTAGGGACTGGTTCCACATCACAAGCCTCAGCCTGAGGGGCAGAGGAGGGCAGGGCTAGACAGTGTAAAGGGACAACTGGTAGCTGCCCTTTGCCCCCACCTCCACCCCCAAGCTGTTCCCCAGCTGGGCCTAACTGCTCCCCACGCAACCTTGCCCCACCTCCACCTCCTCAATGGGACTTGGGAGAGAACACCCTGGGAACCATCAGGGAAACGGTGATAGGAGTGGGCTTCTGCCTTGGTTCCCTTCCCAAACGCTCCTTTCCATCATCTGGTTGCTCCTCACCCTCCAGTCCTCCTATAAAGAGGGTGGTCCTGCCCTGGCCAGGTGCTCAGTGGTTAGAGCATGGGCCCACAGACCAAAGGGTTGAGGGCTCAATTCCCAGTCAAGGGCACATACCTCGTTGCAGGCTGGATCCCTGGCCCTATTTTTTTTTTTAAATCTTTATTGTTCAGATTATTACATTTGTTCCTCTTTTTTTCCCCCCATAGCTCCCCTCCTTCCAGTTCCCACCCCACCCTCCGCCCTCACTCCCCATCCACTGTCCTCATCCGTAGGTGCACGATTTTTGTCCAGTCTCTTCCCGCATCTCCCACACCCCTTTCCCCCCCAAGAATAGTCAGTCCATTCCTTTTCTATGTCCCTGATTCTATTATAATCAACAGTTCATTCTGTTCATCAGATTATTCATTCACTTGATTCTTAGATTCACTTGTTGATAGATGCATATTTGTTGTTCATATTTGTATCTTTACCTTTTTCTTCTTCTTCCTCTTCTTAAAGGATACCTTTCAGCATTTCATATAATCCTGGTTTGGTGGTGATGAACTCCTTTAGCTTTTCCTTATCTGTGAAACTCTTTATCTGACCTTCAATTCTGAATGATAGCTTTGCTGGATAAAGTAATCTTGGTTGTAGGTTCTTGGTATTCATCACTTTGAATATTTCTTGCCACTCCCTTCTGGCCTGCAAAGTTTCTGTTGAGAAATCCGCTGACAGTTGTATGGGTATTCCCTTGTAGGTAACTGAGTTTCTTTTTCTTGCTGCTTTTAAGATTCTCTCTTTGTCTTTTGCTCTTGGCATTTTAATTATGATGTGTCTTGGTGTGGTCCTCTTTGGATTCCTTTTGTTTGGGTTTCTCTGCACTTCCTGGACTTGTAAGTCTATTTCTTTCACCAGGTAGGGGAAGTTTTCTGTCATTATTTCTTCAAATAGGTTTTCAATATGTTGGTCTCTCTCATCTTCTGGCATCCCTATAATTCTGATGTTGGTATGCTTGAAGCTGTCCCAGAGGCTCCTTACACTATCTTCGTATTTTCAGATTCTTTTTTCATTTTGCTTTTCCGGTTGGGTGTTTTTTGCTTCTTCGCATTTCAAATCTTTGCCTTGATTCTTGCGCTCCTCTGGTCTGCTGTTGGGAGTCTGTATAGTATTCTTTATTTCAGTCAGTGTATGCTTAATTTCTAGTTGGTTCTTTATCATAACATTGAGGGTCTCATTAGATTTCTTGTAGATCTCATTAAGTTTATCGGCGGCTTCTAGACAGTTCTTGAGAGACCTTAAAAGTGTGGTTCTGAACTCTATATCTTCCATTGACAATTTTGTCCTGTTTCTTTGTCTCTGCATTTTTTTTTATGCTTTTTTGGTGCACCCCCTAGTGGTCTTTGTGCGCAGTCTTGTTGTAGTTAAGCCTTGATTGTTGTAGTTAATACTGGGGGGATTTGACCTCCAGGCCAACTGGCTGTGAGAGTCAACTGTGTCTGCAGTGGGAACACTTCTGTCCTCTGGGGAGGTGCTAATCTAGCCTTTGCCTGAGGCTATCTGGCAAATGGCTCTGTGCAGGGCTTGGGCGGGGCGGGTCGCACGGGATCGAACAGGGCGGGCGGGCAGAGGGAGCAGTTATGGCTGCTCTCAGTCCCGTCCCCAGAGGCTCTGCCTCTCAGAGTCCCAGCAACCGCTGCAAACCTCGGAGAGAAAAGGGATCCCTGGCCCTATTCGAGGTATGAACAGGAGGCGACCAACCGATGTGTCTGTCTCAGATTGATGTTTCTCTCTCCCCCACTCCTCTCTCCCCTTCACTCACTCTAAAATAATCAATGGAAAAATTATTCTCGGGTGAGGATTAAAAAAATATAATTAATAAATAAAATAAAAGAGGGTGGTCCCCAGACCTGAGCACTGACATTTTAATCTGGAGCCTAGTCCGATCCTTAGGGCCTTGCTCCCAGGGCAAATCATCTAAAAGGCAAGTGCAGGCCTACTGGGCTTCAGGAATTCTCTCTCTGGTGCACAGCCTTCTGTCTGCTGGGGCAGTTGTGAATAGCTGACGGGCTGCTGACAGGGACCCCTATGCTTCTCAGTCACACTCTTCCCTCTCCGGGTTTCAACTACTTGAGGAGTGTGCTCAGAAGTATGACAGATGAGAATTGTATTTCTGGTCAAACTGGACTTGAGAACAGGGCTTGGACCTGAATTCCATTCTAGGCTTTCTACAGCATCCCCCTGCCTGCAATTGAAATTGCCCATTGAGTCACAGGCTGGACAACCACAGTCAGCCTGATAGGTTTCCTGATGAGGGAGATATGAGTGCATGTGTCTGAAGAAAGGCAGATTTCTCAGACCAAGAGAATCTAGAACATCCATGATCTGGGAATTTTTCAGTCTTACTCCCCCTCTTACAGAAAAGAATGATGAAAAGGGGAGAGAAAGCAGAAGAAGTTCTCCTTCTAACATCTTGAAGGTAATAGTTTCTAGTTTATAAGCTATGGCAGGTTGAATAGTGCCTCCCTAATTCACATCCACTCAGAGCCTCAGAATGTACCCTTATTTGGAAATTAAGTGGGCTCAAAATCCAATGATTGGTATCCTTACAAGAAGAGGAGAGGAGCCCTAACTGGTTTGGCTCAGTGGATAGAGTGTCAGCCTGCAGACTGAAGGGTCCCTGGTTCGATTCCGGTCAAGGGCATGTACCTTGGTTGCGGGCACATCCCCAGTGTGTGTGTATGGGGGTGGTGGTGGTGCAGGAGGCAGCTGATCGATGTTTCTCTCTCATCGATGTTTCTAACTCTCTATCCCTCTCCTTTCCTCTCTGTAAAAACTCAATAAAAAAATATTTTTTTTAAAAAAAGAAATACTAGTTAAAAAAAAAAAAAAAGAAGAGGAGGAGGAGAGGATACAGAGGCAGAAGACAACCACATGAATGTGAAGGCAGAGACTGGAGGATGCTGCCACAAATCCAGGAATGCCAGGGGCCATTGGGAACTGCGAGCAGCCAGGAAGGATCCCCTGGAGCCTCTGTAGGGAGCTGTAGCCCTGCTGACACCTCGATTTTAGCCTTCTGACCTCCCAACTGTGAGAGAATGAATTTCTGCTGATTTAAGCCACCCAGTTTGGTATGTCCTTATGGCAACCTTGGGAAACTAATATACAAGCTAAGGCAGCTATACTAGTAAGGAGATATGAGGAGGAAGGAAAGGAAGGATGGTCTGTTCCATGAAACTGTTTCCCTGGGAATAGCGAATCATTATACTGACTCACAATTTTTATTAGAGCTATAATATCTGATTCCAAAATATTTATTTTGTTTATAAATCCATTCTTAGAGTTGATTTAGGGGTTTGCCCACTGTAAGTATCTAGCTCCAATACTGTTGTTGGCATCCTGAAGGTAATTTATTTTGATAAGGAAAGGAAAAAGTGAAAACTCGGGCAAAACCACGTTTTTTGGAAAGCATTTCCTGGTTTCTATCAGATCTTTCCCAGACCCTGAGAAGGTAGGAAGCAAGACACCAGCTGAAGTGCTAGTGCAGGAAGCACTATGGACATGGTGTGTAAGAGAGGTGCCCAGGGACAAGAGAGGACCCAATTGATAAAGGAGTAGTCCAGCATCCAGATATGGATGTCATGAAATTTTAAAGTAATTTAAAACTGGGAGCTTTGTTAATATCAAGGGACATTTGAAATATTTGAAATATTCCATAAATGTTTACATTTGATCACAAAATCACCTGAGAAGGTATATGTTTCATATCTTAATTCTTCTCATTTATAAACTTGTATTTTTCTCTCTCTCCCATTTTATCTCAAGGACAAAATCTCGATTATTCACTCACCAAGATTATCCTCTCCTGGTTAATACACTCTCTTGGGTTACCCTGTCCACTGGATTGCCCTCTGTCCTGGATTACCTTCTTCCAGGATTACCACCTCACCTGCATTACACAGTCTCCAGGATTATCCTCTTTCCTGGATTAGCCTCTCTGTTGGATTGTCATCTCTGCTGAATTACCCTCTCTCCTGGATTATCCTTCAACTGGATTACCATGTCTCCTGGATTTCTCACCCTTTTGCATTACGCTCTCTCCTGGATTGTTTTCTCTCTTGTGGATTATATTCTCTCCTGGATTACCTTGTCTTCAGGATTATTCTCCAGCCTGGATTACCCTCATTTGGATTACACTCTTTCCTGGATTATCCTCTCAAGTGAATTATCTTTTTCCTCAGAATATCCTCTCTTCTGGATTATAAACTCCCCTGGATTATCTTCTCTGTAGGAGTACCCTTTTGTTTGGATTGCCTTCTCTCCTGGATTATTATTTCCCCTGGTTTATTCACTGTCCTTGATTACCCTCTCTTCTGGATACAATATCTTCTGGATAATCCTCTCTTCTGGAATATCCTGTCTCCTGGTTTACCCTTTCTCAGGAATTATTTTCTCTCCTAGATTGCCTTCTCTCTGGATACACAGTCTCCTGGAGGTGGGATTATCCACTTTTTGCTGGATTATCCACTCTCACGGTTTACACACACTCCTGTATTATCCTTTAATATGGGTTATTCTCTCTCCTAGATTAGACTCACTCCTGGATTACCCTCTCTCTTGAATTATCCTTCAACCGGATTACCATTTTTCCTGGATTACCCACTCTACTGAATTACACTTTCTTATGGGTTATACTCTCTCTGGGATTACCCTATCTTCAGGATTATTTTCCAGCCTGGATAACCTCCTCCTGGATTATCCTCTCAGGTGGATTACCTTTTTTCCTAGAATACCCTCTTTCCTGAATTAACTTCTCTGCAGGATTAATCTTTCTTGTGGATTAGCTTCTCTCCAGGATTATCATCTCACATGGATCATTCTCCATTCTGGTTTACACTCTCTCTTTGTTTATCTTATCTGCTGGATTACCCTCTCTCCTCAATTGCTTCCTCTCATAGATTAACTTCTAATATGAATACACAGTCTCCTGGATTATCTTCTCTGCTGGATTACCCTTACTCCTGGATTACCCTCTCTTCAGGATTACCCTCTCTTCAGGATTACACTCTGTTGGATTACCATTTCTCATGGATTATACTCTACCCTCACTAACAATGACTCCTTTATTCTTCATTTCTCTCCTGGATTACCCTCTCTCCTAGATTATCCTTCAATTGGATAACCATCTCTCCTGGATTCACACCCTTCTGCATTACACTTGTTCCTTGATTACACTCTCTCCTGGAAAGTGTTCTCTCTTGGAAAACCTCTCCCATGGATTATATACTCTCCTGGATTATTTTATTTATAGGATTATTCTCCAGCCTAGATTACCATGTTTTGGATTACACTCTTTTCTGTATTAGCTTTTTTCTTGGAATACCCACTCTCCTTGATTATAAACTCTCCTGAATTTTCTTCTGTGCTGGATTACCATTTTTTTAATTGGCTTCTGTCCTGGATTATTCTTTCTCCCAGTTTATTCTTTCTCCTGGATTACCCTCTTTTCTGGATATACTCTCTCCTGGATAATCCTCTCTGCTGGAATATCCTGGGTAACTATTTCCTGAATTGCTTTCTCTCCTAGATTACCCTCTCTTCTAGGTACACAATCTCCTGGATTATTGTATTTGCTGAATTATTCCCTCTACTGGATTACAATTTGATGGATTTCCACCTCTCCTGGATTATACTCTATGATGGTTTACACATGCTCCTGTATTATACTTTAACCTGGGTTATTCTCTCTCCTGGATTACCCTCTCTTTTGGAAAGTCTCCTGGATTATCATCTCTTCTAGATTACTCTCTCTACTGGATCACACACACACTCCTGAATTACACTCTGCTGAATTACCATCTCTTCTATATTACATACTCTGGATTACACTCTTTCCTGGATTATCAGCTCTCCTGGATTAGCCTCTGTGCTCTATGTCGAATATCCCAGATTGCCCTCTCTTCTGGATTTCACTCTTCTGGATACACTCTCTCCTCATTTTTCTTCTGTCATGTATTACCTCTTTCATGGATTACACAGTCTCCTGGATTATTCTGTCGTCTGGATTATTCTCTAGCCTGAATTACCCTCTTTCCTCAATTACACACTTTCATGGATTATCCTCTCAGGTGGATTACCTTCTTTCCTGGAATCACCCCTCTCTTGGATTACATGCTCTCCTAGATAATCTTCTCTGCTGGATTACAATTTCTTTTGGATTAGTTTATCTCCTGGATTGTTTTCTATCCTGTATTATAGTCTCTCCTGGATTGTCCTGTCTTCTGGATTACCCTCCTCCTGGATCTTCCTCTCACATGGATTGCCCTCTCTTCTGGATCACACACTCTCTTGGAATACCACTCTCCTGCATTACCCACTCTATTGTATTGTCTTCTATTTTCTCTCTTTATGGATTAGTTTCTTTCCTGGATTATCCACCCTCCTTGATTACCCTCTCTTCTGGATTGCAGTTCTTTCCTCGATTACACTCTCTCCTGTATTTCCCATTCTCCAGGATAATGCACTCTTCTGCATTATCTTCTTTCCTGGATAATGCTTTAGGATTATGATCTGGTCTACATTACCATTCCTGCTGGATTACACTCTATTGTGGATACACATGCTCCTGCGTTATCTTCTCTTTTGGATTACCCTCTCTCCTGGATTATACTCTGCTGGATTACCACCTCTCCTATATTACACACACTTGTGAATTACACTCTTTCTGGATTACACACACTCCTGGATTACACTCCTATGGATTACAATCTTCCTTGCATTACACTCTGTCCTGGTTTATACTTGCTCCTGGATTATTCTTTAACCTGTATTACTCTCTCTCCTGGATTACACTCACTCTTGGATCACATTTTCTCTCAAATTATCCTTCAACTGCATTACCATCTCTCCTGGCTTTCTTACTCTTCTGCATTATGCTCTCCCCTAGATTGTTTTCTCTCATGGATGCCCTCTTTCATGGATTATACTCTCTCCTGGATTACCCTGTCTTCATGGTTATTCTCCAGCCTGGATTACCTCTTTTGGATCACACTCTTCCCTGGATCATCTTCTCAGGTGGATTATCTTCTTTCCTAAAATACTCCTCTCCTGGATTAATCACTCTGTTGGATTACCTTTTCTTTTTTTGCATTAGCTTTTCTCCTGGTTTACCCTCTCTACTAAATTGTTTTCTCTCCTGGATTATCGTCTCTTCTGGATGCACAATCTCCTGGATTATTATCTCTGATGGACTATCCTCTCTCTCGAATTACCCTCTCTTCTGGATTATTCCTTCCCCAGATTTTCCTCTCTAAAAGATTACCCTCTTTTCTGGATTACCACTGTAGTGGATTACTCTCTCTCATGGATTATTTTCCCTCCTGGATTCTTGTCTCTGCTGAATTAGCTTCTTTGCTGGATTAGCCTCTTTCCAAGTTTTTCCTTTCTGCTGGATAATCCACTCTCCTGGACAACACTCTCTCCTGGATTAGAGTTTTTTGCATTATTTTCTCTCCTGGATACCCTTTCTCTTGGATTACACTCTCTCCTGGATTATCCTACTCCTGGATTATTCCCTTGCCTGGATTACCCTCCCATATTACACTCTTTCCTGGACTATCCTCTCAGGGACCAACTTCTTTCCTGGAATCCCCCCTCTCTTAGATTACATACTGTCCTCAATTAACTTCTCTGATGGATTACCCTTTCTTTTGGATGAACTTCTCTCCTGGATTATTCCCTCTTCTATAATACCCTCTCCTGGAATACTCTCTCCTGGATTATCATCTCTGATGGATTACCCTCTTTCTTGGATTGACCTCCAATCCAAGATTGGTCTCTCACTGGATTGCCCTCTCTTCTGGATCACACTTACTCCTGAAAAACCCTCTCTCCTGCATTTCACACTCTACTGTATTATCTTCTATTTACCCTCTCTTCTGGATTAGCCTCTTTCCTGGATTACCTACTCTTCTTGATTATCCTCTCTTCTGGATGACATCCTTTCCTTGATTACACTTGCTCCTGGGTTTCCCATTCTGCTGGATTATGCACTCTTCTGCATTATTTTATCTGATGGATTACCATATCTCGGCAAAATTACCCTGTCTTCTGGATACATACTGTCCTGGATTTTCTTCTCTTTTGCATTACCCTCTCTCTTGGATTATACTCTGCTGGATTACCACCGCTCCTGTATTACATGATCTTGTGGATTACTCTTTCCTGGATTACATTCTCTCCTGGATGAGCCTCTCAGGCAGATTACCTTCTTTCTTGGAATTCCTCCCTCTCCTGGATTACTTGATGTGCTGAATTATCTTCTCTGCTGGATTACTTCTCTTTTGGATTAGCTTCTCTCCCAGATTATTCTCTCTCTTGGTTTACAGTCTCTTCTGGATATACTCTCTACTGGATTACCCTCTAGAATGGACTGCCCTCTCTTCTGGATCACATTCTCTCCTGGAATACCATTCTCCTGCACTACACACTCTACTATATTATCTTCTATTTACCTGTTCTTCTGGATTAGCCCCTCTCCTGGGTGATTCACTCTCCTTGATTACCCTCTCTTCTGGATTACAGTCTTTCCTTAACTACACTCTCTCCTGATGTCCCATTCTAATTAATTACACACTCTTTTGCATTATCTTCTCCTCTGAATAACCATCTCTTTAGAATTATCATCTCTCCTGAATTAGCCTTTCGGCTGGATTACCCTCTGTTGTGGATACACATTCTCCTGGATTATCTTCTCTTTTGGATTACCCTCTCTCCTGGATTACCCTCTGTTGGATTACTACCTCTCCTGTATTATATACTCTTGTGAATTACACTCTTTCCTGGATTACTCTCTCCTGGGTTATACTCACTCCTTTATTACACTCTCTCCCAAATTATCCTTCAACTGGATTACCATCTCTCCTGGGTTGTTTTCTCTTATGGATACCCTCTCTTGTCGATTATATTCTCTCCGGGATTATCCTTTCTTCATGATTATTCTCCAGTCTGAATTACCTCTTTCAGATTACACTCTTTCCTGGATTAGTCTCTCCAATGGATTACTTTCTTTCCTGGAATACCTTCTCTACTGGATTATAAACTCTCTTGGATTATCCACTCTGTTGGATTACCTTTTTTATTTTTTTATTTTTTTTTGGATTAGCTTTTCTCCTGTTTTATCTTCTCTCCTGAATTGTTTTCTCTCCTGAGTTACCTTCTCTTCTGGATGCACAGTCTCCTGGATTATTGTCTCTGCTGGATTACTCTCTCTCCTTTTTTACCCTCTCTCCTTGGTTATGTTCTCTTGTGGGTACACGCTTTCCTGGATTACCCTTTCTCCTGGATTAGTCACTCTCCTGGATTACATGTTGTTGTGGATTACACCCTTTCCTGGATTTTACTCTCTCTTAGATTACCACCTTTCCTGAACTATATGCTCTTCTGGATTATCTTCTCTGTTGCATTAGTATCTCTTTGGAATTACCATCTCTCCTGTATTATCATCTCTCCTAGATTACCCTCTCTTTTGGGTTATCCTCTCTCCTGGGTATACTCTCTCCCAACTACCCTCTTTCCTAGATTACATTCCTACCTGGATTACACCCTCTCCTGGATTATTCTAAAGGCTAGATTACCATCCCTTCTGAATTATTTTCTCTGCTGCATTACCCTATCTTCTAGATAGACACTCTCCTGGATTATTTTCTGTGCTGGATTACCCTGTCTGATTATCCTCTCTCCTGTATTACTTGCTCTCCTAGATTAGCCTCTGTTCAGGATTATCATCTCTCTTGGATTACCCACTCTTGAAGGTTACATGCTCTTCTGGGTTATGTCCTCTGTTTGATTACCTGCATACTGGATTAACCTCTCTCTTGGATTATCCACTCTCCTAGATTTCACACTCTTCTGAATTACACTCTTTCATGTATTACACTTTCTTCTGAATTATAAATTTCCTGCATGACACAATTTTCTGGATTATCTTCTCTGCTGGATTATATTCTGCTGGATTACCATCTCTGTTGAATTACACCCTGTCCTAGTTTACACTCGCACCTGGATTATTCTTTAACCTGGATTTCTCTCTCTCTCCTGGATTATACTCACTCCTAGATTACACTATTTTCACATTAGCCTTACCTGGATTACCATCTCTTTTGGATTTCCCACCCTTCTGCATTGCACTCTCTTCTGGATTGTTTTATCTTCTGAATACCTTCTCTTGTGGATTATTCTCCCTCCTGGATTATTTGGTCTTCAGGATCATTGCCTAGCCAGGATTACTCTCTTTTCTATTACACTCTTTCCTGGATTATCCTCTCAGGTGGATTACCTTCTTTCCTGGAATACCTTCTCTCCTGGATTATAAACTCTTGCTTTATCCTCTCTGCTGGATTACCCTTTCTTTTGGGTTACCTTTTATCCTGGCTTATCTTCTCTCCTGAATTGTTTTCTCTCCTGGTTTACCCTCTCTCCTGATTATCTTCTCTTCTGGATTATCCTCCCTCCTGGATTATCATCTCTGCTGAATTAGCTTCTCTGCTTGATTAGCCCTTTCCCCTGTTTTCCCCCTCTCTCTCTTTTTTTTAAAAAATATATTTTATTGATTTTTTACAGAGAGGAAGGGAGAGAGATAGAGTTAGAAACGTCGATCAGCTGCCTCCTGTACATCTCCCACTGGGGATGTGACCGCAACCCAGGTACATGCCCTTGGCCGGAATCAAACCTGGGACCTCTCAGTCCGCAGGCTGACGCTCTATCCACTGAGCCAAACTGGTTTCAGCATGTTTTCCCTCTCTTTTGGATCTATTCTCTCTAAGACTACAGTCTCTCCTGGATAACACACTCTGCTGGATTGTTTTCTCTCCTGGATACCCTCTCTCATATATTACACTCTCCCTTGGATTATCCTGTCTCCTGGAATATTATTCAGCCTGGATTACCCTCTCCTCTATTACACTCTCTCCTGGATTATTCTCTCTCCTGGATTACAGTTTCTCCTGAATACAGATGCTCCTCAATTAGCTTCTCTGCTGGGTTACACTCTGTCCTGGTTTACACACACTCCTGGTTTATCCTTTAACCTGGATTATTCACGCTCCTGGATGATACTCGAAGCTGAATTTACCTCTCTGATAGATTATCGTCTCTCCTGGATTTCTTTCTCTCCTGGATTACACTCTGCTGGATTACATTCTCTTCTGAATTGTACTCTCCCCTGTGTTACATTCTTTCATGGATTACAACTTCTGATGGATTACCCTCTGTTATGGATATACACTCTCCTGGATTATCTGGAGATGTTGTAATTCAAGAGAGAAAACAATCCAGGAGAGAGTGTAATCCAGAAGAGTGTAATTCACAAAAGCTTGTAATACAGGAGAGATGGTCATCCAGCAAAGAGTAATCTGAAAGAGAGGGTAATCCAGCAGAGAAGATAATCCAGGAGAGAGGTTATATCCATAACAGAGGTTAATCCAGTAGGAACGGTAATTCAGGAGAGATGGTAATATCTTTCACGTGGAAAATACACTCTCCTGTGTTACCCTTTCTTCTGGATTACCGTCTCTCTTGAATCAACCTCCCTCTTGAATAATTCTATGTGCTGGATTACACTCTCTCCTGGATTATCTTCTCTGCTGGATTATCCTCTTTTTTTGGATTAGCCTCTCCTCTGGATTACATTCTTCACTGGATTATCCTCTCCCCCTGGATTACCCTTTCTTTTCATTACCCTCTCTCAAGAATACCCCTCTCATCGATTCCCCTCTTCCTGGATTACACTCTCCTCTGAATTATCCTCTCTCCTAGATTAGCCTTTCTGCTGGATTACTCTCCTGGATTACACTCTCTGCAGGATTATTCTCTCTCCAGGATTACCCTCTCTCCTGGTTTAGCATCTCTCTGGATTATCCTCTCTCCTGATTACTTTCTCTCCTGCTTTACCCTCTCTGCTGGATTACTCTCGGTCTTGGATTGAACTCTCTCCTGGAGTATCCTCTCTGCTGTGTTACCCTCTCTCCTTAATTACTCTCTTTCCTGAATATTCCTCTCTCTCTCGTATTATTCTCTCTTCAGTGTTATCCTTTTTCCTGGCTTATCCTTTCTCCTGGATTATTTCTCTCTTTACCTCCAGCTCTTGGCACAGTGCTAGACTCAGAGTAGAATGAGTACAGAAAATATCTGTTAAGTTGAACTGAATAAGCATAAAAAATCCAAAAGTAACTCATGATTTAAAAAAAACAAAACACTATATAGTCAAATACTGAGCAATATGATTGAGGAATGTGATTGAGGAACATGAAAGGGTTATGACAAAAATTATTAAAGAAACTAAGTTGTTCTTCACATACATGCAAAAGTGGACTCCATATGGAGTCTAGATTTAAGAAATAGCTTATTGCATAAATTATATTCAAAAACAAACAACAGACTGAAACAGTAATGCCAATCCCCTGGGTAGCACAGGGTAGTCTGCCTGACTCGTCCCTGACCTGCCTAACAAGGCAGCAGCCCAGCGCCTGGGCAGCACTCACAAGAAGGCAGGGAAACTTGCGCTTAATTTCAGTTTGACACAGGCCTCCAGGCTCCACTGCCTATTGAATTTCCAGGCTCTCTCTCACCAGAGGAAGACAGGGCGAATTTTCTGCCAGCACATACTAGTATTTCTTTATCTTGGTGTGATAGGAAGTGGAAGAAGAAATTGAGGGCAGCCCTGATAATAGGCATGAGGCTCAAGAAAGGCTGCTGCCTGAGTGAAATTTCCACAAGCCTGACTCCCTTTCATACCTATTTGCTTCCAGAATTCCCTGGAGACACATTGCAAGGGAAACTACAACTTACTAGCTAGTATTGACATCCAAATTCGAACCTTGAGATCTTTCTTTCTTTTTTTCTTTTTATTGTTTTAAAGCCTTGAGATCTTGAGAGAAGAAAATGAGTACATAAAGCAATTGGCAGTTTAGATGCCTGACCTTGGCTGGAATCTATGCATGTTTAGATCACGCTGGTTGAAGTGCCTCCAACTTCTGGCAAAAATCTGCTTCATTCTTTATGCTGAAATTGGTAGCCCGAATCAATTCTATTCAGTTTTGTGCATCTTACCCTTGTCCACAAATTGGTTTTAGGAGGATTAAAGTACGGAAAGAAGTGCTCAATAAACAGTGGCCATAATAAATTGGGTATTAGTTTTCTGAGGTGCACTAGAGAAGTCCCACACACTGGGTGGCTTAAAACAACAAAAATCCATTGCCTCCCGCTTTTGGAGGCTGAAAGTTAGAGCTGTATAGTTATGAAGGAACGGGCACAGAGCTTCCATGCCCTCTCTGCGATCACACCCTCCTAGCACTTTCACCTGGAAACTCTCTGAATCCTGTACTGAAGAGATCTTTAGAGATTTTTAGGGAGGATTCATTAGGATGGGCTCCCAGATCCATCCTAGTTATCTCCATAGTTCTGGGGTACATCATTGGCAATAAACACTCAGCAATAAACACACATGCTGGTGTCCCCAGCATAATGCCACCCACATACTGTAAATAGTAGATAATCTAAAGAGCTATGATACTTCTGAAAACGTCAAGAGCACAGGGATCTGCTGTGGCTGTTTTATGTGTGGCCGGTAGTTTGGTTCTGAGCATTTGTCCTGGTTTTGGTTCTGCCTCATCTTGTCAGATCATGGGGTCATGGCTCAATGAGGCCACATGCAATGGAAGCAGCCACCAGGGTCTTGTGACCCAGGTCCCTGGTGAGGCAGACTTTCTTTTCATAAGCTGCAGTTGTCACAGCTGCTGTCCTTATGCCCACGCCTTTGGCTCACTACGCTCTCATTCATGATGTAGGATTCTTCACCAAGTCCCCAAACCACCCCTGGCTAGATGAGGTCATCCTAGAACAGTTAGTGCTCTTTCCCAACTATTTGTTGAGAAAAGATTCCGAGGATATGACTTCACTTGGGATTGCATTTCCCTACTTCCTGCCTCCCTCTGTCTTGATGTGAGGATGTCACTCTATATTTTTAGGACGTAGTCTGCATGACAGTGACTCATCCCATGGTTGACCTCATCTTTCGATGCAGGGCTAGATGGAGTTCATGTTATCTCGTTCCATCCTATTGCCTTACAAAGAGTAAATAGAAAATTTAAACTGAAAGATGGCAAGTTTAACAGTTTATTTAATATTTTTTGTTCCGTAAAATGGAAACGATCACATTCAATCTCTCTACATACTATAGACCAGTGATGGTGAACCTATGACATGCGTGTCAAAGGTGACACGCGAACTCATTTTTTTGGTTGATTTTTCTTTGTTAAATGGCATTTAAATATATAAAATAAATATCAAAAATAGAAGTCTTACTTGTTTTACTATGGTTGCAAATATCAAAACATTTCTATATATTACACGGCACCAGAGTTAAGTTAGGGTTTTTCAAAATGCTGACACGCCGAGCTCAAAAGGTTCGCTATCACTGGGATAGACATACTTTTCCAATCATAAATAAATAAATAAATAAATAAATAAATAAATAAATAAATAAATAAATAAGGCTTAGGGGGGAAATATCTCCAAGATGCTCTCAACCCTGCAGTCAAAATCAGAAAGCATGTGGCCAACTTTTTCATTATGATAAATTGAAAATCAGAGAAGTAGTCATTTGTCCATGATTACCTAGAATATGACATAATATCATTAATCCTAAAGCACTCAGTTTACATAGAGAATAACAAAAGACAAATGAGCCCTGAAAAGGGGAAGCATGAAATACGATTGTGAGTAAAATGTGAGCTATGCGAGGGCACAGATCACATCTGTCTCATTGATCATTCTGTTCCCAGCTCTGGGCACAGTGCCTGACAAATAGTAGGTGCTCAAGAAAGATTTGTTTAACTGCTAATAATAGACAAGAGAAACAGTGCAGTCACCACTTCAGCTGCTTTTGCTCATGTAAGAGTTGACTCTATAAGACAGAAAACTGTGTCTGTCATCCATAAGAAAATGCCAGTTCATTGTTATAACTTGGTTATATGAAATTGAATTGTGAGGTGAGAAAATGCAAAGTATGGCAAGACAAACCTGAAACTCTTTGTATATATTCTTCTCTACTTTGCTATTTAAAATATGTTTCTAAAAAGCAGTTAGCTTTATCTGTTTGTTGGGAATAGAATTTAAACCTTAAAATACACACAAGATAGGGGAAACAACTCTCTTTCTATACCAGTCAAATGGATTAAAGGCTCACTTTACTCCGACGTGACCTCATCTTACCTAATTTCATCTGCAAAGACCCTCTCATCAAATAAGGTCACATTCACAGGTATTGGGGGTTAGAATGTGAACTATCCTTTTGAGGGACACAATAAAGCCCATAACATATATCAAGGGATACCCCTCCCTTGGATATCGACCCTGGAGGTTCATAGTATGTCGAGACCCCAGGCTCCACCAGCCCCTGGCTCTCTGCCCTGTCACCTGGCATAGCCCCCTGTGCCCATGGGTGCTGACCTCACCAGCAGAGGCCTCCTCTCAGCGCAGCGCCCACCTCCCCTCAGGACCAAGTGGGTCTCTGGCCCCGTTCAGTGCCTGGTTGCCATCCACCCACCCTCTGGGAGCTTTCTCTTTCTCACTTGGCCAAGTGTTGACCTAGGATCCTTTCCTCCTTTTCAGTCCCCAGAGGGCCCCTGAAACCTAGTCATATTTGCCTCGCCTTCTCTGAGAATAAAATATGTAGTGGCCTTGGTGAGCCTTTTTCATTATCTTCCAGGCAGCTCAACTTGCATCCCTCTTCTGTCGAAATATGAGAGATGACTGCCCCCTTGGGGTAAGAGAAGCGTCCTGAGTGATTTCAGGCGAGTGGCTGAGTGAAAGCACGGATACTTCTCTCCAGGACACCCTACCTCGCCAATCCTCCACAAATCACTCTGCTAAATATTCATTCTTTAGTTTCCTTCCAGCTGCGTTATGGAAAACAGGGGAAGAAAAAGGGACCAACGGGAAAAGGAGAATACTAGTCAAATGCACCGAAAGCAAGAGGTAGGAAGAAATAGTAGAATAAAGGAATTAAACAGAGAGGAAGAGAAAACATATCACAGAGAGAGAGAATAAGAGAAATGTATAAAACAAGCCATAGAGAAATAGCTAGAGTTCATTAAAAATTCTACCAAGTCTTTATTTAAAATAAGTGTATAATAATAATAAGCCAGTCAAAAAAGACAAACCTGTATGACTCCACTTATAGGAGGTCTTAGAATGGTCATATTTAGAGACAGAAAGTAAGCACAATGATCTCCTCTCAAATGTGGGTGCAGCGGTGAGGGGGGCAGGGGGAGGGGAGTGAAGAGTTGTTTAATGGAACAGAGTTTCAGTTTTGCAAGATGAAAACGTTCTGTTGGTTGCGCGACAATGTGACTACATTTAACACTATAAAACTGTATATTTAAAATGGTTAAGGTAGTCAATATAATATGTATATTTTATGATAATTTTACAAATTAAAAAATTAATGTATATCACGGTCTTTGGCTTAACATTTGCCTTTCATCTCTTTGTTTATCTTTCTAGTATGAATTCTTTAAAAAAAATCTTTTTTATTGATTTCAGAGATGAAGGGAGAAGGAGAGAGAGATAGAAACATCAATGATGAGAGAGAATCATTGATTGGCTGCTTCCTGCATACACCCCCCTGGGGGTCGAGACCGCAATCCAGCATGTGCCCTGATGGGGAATTGAACCGTGATCTCCTGGTTCATAGGTCGATGCTGGGCTCTAATATTCATTCTTATTCAATGTTTTATTTTCTGTGCTGCGTGTTAGAAATCATCCTAGGGGGCGAGAGGGGAATGGCAGCTCCAATCTTCTTTCCACATCAACAGGAGATTTCAAAAGTGCTGGGGACCAATGTGGAGGGAATCCAAAGGCCAGTCTTGACAGAGAGCATTTGGCAGCCAACTAGGGAGGCAGGGACCAGGGTAGGTTCAGAGTGCACACGGCGACAGGCAGGCTCCTCTAGACCTCCAGGAAAGGCCCGGGGGACGGCGCCTTCACACTCCTTCAGGGGCATCAGGCGATGAGTGCCACAGAGAAAAAAAGCAAAGAGCCACATTCAGCCAGAGTGCCAACTCGATGAGATGAAGGAATCGGTCATTCATTTCATCCAGTGAAAGCTGTCACTATCATCAAGCCCTTATGTGGAACTGTGAGTTAAAGATCTATACACTGTCCCCATGGTTCGGAGGTGTTGGAGGTAATTAGCAAGCCCCAGAGCTACCGGATGTTTACCAGTGAAAGAATCCAGATGTTGGAAAAACAACGTCAAGCCTGAATCTGGGCCTTTTAACAAGATGTGATGTGTTGCCAGTTGGATTCCAGATCAGGGCACATGCCTGGGTTGTGGGCTCAATGTTTCTCTCTCTCTCTCTCTCTCTCTAAAAAAAAAAAAAAAAAAATCAATAAAAAATAGTTGTGATGCGGAAGAACCCATATTTATTCTAGAGATGTCCTTAATTCCCTCGGACAACTTGTTGCAGTCAGATGGCTGCACTTGCCTGGGAGCATCTGTTTTGCATTGAACGTTGCATTGCACTGAGCACTAGTGCGGAAGCAGATTGCAGAATAAGTGGAGGGCTCTTGTTCACACTGCTTCCCTCTCAGATGACTCTGCATTGTGTCCAGTACGGGGGACAGAGGGGTCTGGTCCTGTGAGCACCCGGATGGTGAGATGACTAATGAAGTACACAGGTTTTCTGAAATAAAGCTGCAGTGGTTACAGCTCTGTCCAATTACCAGATATAATAATTATAAGCCCAACTTCTTTCTTACTTTTTCTACTAAACTTTAATGCCGGTTTGTAACTCCTCTGAGCAAAGGTGGGTGTTAGAGCTAGCAAGCATTGACCTAATTTCGTTTACCGATCCTACCTTGCACTGACTGTGATGGCCAATAGGGGGCATTGATCAACAGTTTTATTACTATTCTCATATCTTAAGTTGTTAAAGACAGCAAATTTTGACTCATTTAGTAAAAATAAATATTTATTTAACTCCTTGAATCTTACAGGATTTTTACCACTCACTAATTTTACTTATGTATTCTTTAGTCTCACAACGAATGTTCCCAAATGTCTACAAATAAACTTTAAATGCTATAGATATATTTTAAAATTTATATTTAAATTGAAAAATAGCTCGGGAAAGGTTACAAATCATAAATGTGCAGCTGGAAATTGTTTTTTACAAAGATAGCACACCCGTGGGACCAAGCCCCTAGGTCAGTGGTCGGCAAACCGCAGCTCGCGAGCCGCATGCGGCTCTTTGGCCCCTTGAGTGTGGCTCTTCCACAAAATACCACGTGCGGGCATGTACAGTGCGACTGAAACTTCGTGGCCCATGCGCAGAAGTCGGTTTTCGGCCTGGGCGAGTCTATTTTGAAGAAGTGGCGTTAGAAGAAGTGGGGGGTGTCCGACCGTCGGGCGACGGGAGACGCGGGGCCCTGGGATACCAGCGTGGGGGAGGCGCGCGTGATTCATGCACAAGTTGAGTGAGCCAGTCAGTCAGCAGTCTCATGTGCAGTGGTTAGTGCTAGTCGTGTCCGCAAATTGCACGCGGGTGACAAAAGTACCTACTCGAAGCCTAAAGTTACCTGTATTTTTCCAACCAGCTGCAAATCCTACAGGTATTTTTGTCATCAACTTAAGAATTGTAATTCTTTTGTGTTGGTGGCTTTATTATTATAAAATGAAACATTTTTTTAGGTGCCCTCTTTGACATGGCTACAAAGAAGAAGCAAAGAAAAATGGAAGACGAAAACCGTGAATTTAAAGTTGAATGGACCCAGACTTTCATGTTTATTCAAAACTTAAATGGCCTTCCGACCTGTCTTATTTGTCAGGAAAAATTGGCGCATAACAAGAAATCAAATTTGGAGAGACACTTTACAACTAAACACGTGTCATTTAGTACTAAATATCCTGTCGGTGATGCAAGGAGGAAAGCAGTTGAGGAACTTCAGAAGAGTCAAGAAAAATCAAGTTCTGTATTTAACTACTGGATGCAATCTTCCAACAATGTTAACATTGCAAGTTTTGTGGTTAGTCAAGAGATTGCTAAGAGAGGAAAACCATATACAGACGGCGAGTACATAAAAAGTTGTTTTATAAATGCATCCGAAGAGCTATTTTTGGATTTTAAGAACAAAGCAGATATTCTAAAAAAATTTAAAGAGTTACCATTGTCTGCTAAAACAGTGAAAGATAGAACAGTCAAAATGTCTTCAAATATAACCAACCAGCAAGTCAAAGATCTTAAATCGGTTTCAGCTTTATCAATAGCAGTTGACGAGTCTTGTGACATAAATGACACAGCGCCAGTTTCACTGTTTGTGCGATTTATGTCATCTGCAGGTCCTAAAGAAGAACTTTCAGGATTATTGCCACTCAGAGGTCAAACACGTGGAGAGGATATGGCAAATGCTGTAACTGAGTGCATTGAAAAACATCATATTCCACTCGGTAAAATTGTCTCAATTTCAACAGACGGGTCGAAAAGTATGCCTGGCGTAAGAAACGGGTTTGTTGCTATTTTGAAAGGAAAAATTAATTACGAGATACTTAGTTACCATTGCATCATTCATCAAGAAGCGCTTTGTGCGCAGACATTTCCAGAAGAAATTTGCAAAGTTATGGAATTGGTGATTAAGATTATCAACTCCATTATAGCTAAAGCTCTTAATCATCGCCAATTGAAAATTTTTTTAGTTGAAATGGAGAGTGAGTACGCAGATCTTCTGCTGCATAACAAGGTACGTTGGTTATCAAGAGGAAACGTTTTGAAACGTTTCGCTTCCTTATTAACAGAAATTAAAGCATTTCTCCTTGAGAAGGGTGTTCACTATCCAGAACTAACGAACGATCAGTGAATCCAAAAATTTTATTTCATGGTAGACGTTACGTCTCATCTAAATCAGTTTAATCGTAAACTACAGGGGAAAGGAAACGCAGTTTTTCGATGTTAGAAGAAGTTATTTCATTCGAAAACAAATTATCTCTTTTTGCTCAAGATTTTGAAAGAGAAACTTTGATTCACTTTCCAAGCCTGTTGAAACATCGCCAAGAAAATAATTCTGATATTGATATTTGCTATTTCAAAACAACACTTTCAAATATGAGGGAAGCTTTACTCAACAGGTTTCAGGAATTCAGAAACAGCGACGCTAGCCTTTATTAAAAAAACTTCTCAATGCTACTGTAACAGAATTAAATTTTTCTCCCTTTAATATTGACATTGTCAACTTTGAAATGCAATTGCTGGATTTAAAAAACAAAGAACTGTGGAGCTCGAAATTTGAACGTCTTTGTGCTGATATAGAAATATTGGAGTAAAACAAATGTGAACTTAGTTCACAGCACAAGTGGTCTGCTTTGAAAGACCTGGAGAAGGAAGATATGTTGATTTTTAACACCTGGAATAGTATTCCTGACTCATATAATCGACTGAAGAAACTAGCGTTTGCTGTTCTTTCCTTATTCAGGTCTACATATTTATGCGAACAATCATTTTCAAGCATGAACTTTATCAAGAGTAAATTGAGAAGTCGTCTTATTGATGAGAACCTGGAATCGTGCCTAAAATTAAAAACAACAACATACAAACCTGACTTACCCAAACTTAACAAGGAGATGCAAGGCCATTGTTCACATTAGTGTTTGTCAGTCATTGTCATGATTTAATTTTATGGATATTGAAAGGTAAATTGTAAGGAATTTAATTTTATCAATAAATAATATCGTTATTAAGTATATCAAGTTTTATTCAACGTACCTATAGTTTAACTAAGACTTAAAACTTTAAGTAAAGTTTATTAAGTTAATTTTAGGGAATGTTGTGGAGTGAAAGAAGATGTGGTGTCAAGGATTGAGAAAGGTATGTCGAGATGGTTTGGACATACAGAGAGGATGAACAAAAGGAGATAGACGAAACAAGTATACAAGACGAGTGTGGATGGGAGAGTTGGAAGGGTTCTACCGCAGCAAACATACCTCAATCAGATTGAGGACGTTTTTAGCAAAGGCCAGCTTAGGAGTACCCTAATTAAGTTAATAACAATGTACCTACCTATATAGTTTAAGTTTAAAAAATTTGGCTCTCAAAAGAAATTTCAATCGTTGTACTGTTGATATTTGGTTCTGTTGACTAATGAGTTTGTCGACCACTGCCCTACGTCAAGATATAGAATATTACCAGATTTAACCCAAGGTCAAATTTCCATAGCAAAGGAGAAATCTTTAACACAAATGCCAAACGTTGTCTAAGGCTAGCAATAAAAAACATTTATCCACAGACATGTGAACTAATTAAAAGTAAAATAGTCCCATCCACCTAATTAAAATAGTCATTTACAAAATTATTTTTATATTTAATACTCCATTATAAAAATTGATATGCTGTATTATTTTTAATCAGTTGTGAACTGATAAAAATTATAATGGTAACAATCTAGGATATATATTTTTGACACCTAGAGCTTTGTGATCAAATTTAAAGATATATATATATATTACTATTTATATATGTAATACTTTTCTGTACAAAGTATGCTAGAGTAATTAATAAAAGTTATCTCTCTATATAAAACCCTAATATGCAAGTAGACCAAATGGTGGAACAAACAACCAAACAACCGTTCGCTATGACATACGCTGACCACCAGGGCCGTGTGCGGAACATGGAGGGTGTTGGCAGCAGGCGGCAGAGTGCGGAACATGGCAGGTGTCAGCCAGGGCGGGATGGTGGAGCAGGTGAGCAGGGGCGCCAGACCAAGGTGGGGTGCCAGTCGCTGTCATCGGGGCGAACCTCTGGTGGTTACTGAAAATTCTTTGTTCCTGCATGCCACGTTCCCACCCAGCACTCGCACCTGCTGCTGGGGGTGCCGGCCCCAGTCACCCCTCGGCTTCTTCACCTTCCCCTGCTCCTGGGGGCTGATCGGGGCTGGCAGCCGCCTCTCGCACCTGCTGCCGGCGATGGCCCCACTCGCACCCGCTGCCAGTGCTAGAGTTGCCGCTTGCACCCACTGCTGGCACCTGGCACTGGCCCCGATCACTCGGTGCTGTCAGCCAGTGCGAGTGGTGGCCACCGGCCCTGATCATCCCTGAGGGCTTCTCCCCCTCCCCCTGCTCCTGAGGAATGATTGGGGCAGCAGCCGCTGCTCGCACCCACTGAAGGCGCCGGTCCCGCTCGCACCCACTGCTGACACCGGCCCCACCATTAGCGGGTGCGAGCGGGGCCAATGCTGTCAGTGAGTGGGAGCAGTGGTGGCAGGAGCAGGGCTGCCGGCAGACAGGGGACCGGGGCATGGCGGGAGGGGCCAGGCGGGGGTGCAGAGGATGGGTGGAGACTCACCCCTGTGCCCACCATGGCCCACAGTTCCTTTCAAGGTGCACGAATTCGTGAACTGGGCCCCTAGTTTAAATATATTACATTAAGATAAAATCTATGGAGAAAGTATAAATTTAAAATATAAATTTAAGGAAAAAAGTAAAATGTCAAATGATAGGCTTTTAAATAACTTTTCAGTCTTTCGTTGTTGTTAACCCTCACCCGAGGATATTTTTTTCATTGATTTTTAGAGAATGGAGGGGAGGGGAAGAGAGAGAGAGGGAGAGGGAAAAACATCAATGTGAGAGAGACATATCAGTTGGTTGTGCCCCGACTGGGGACTGGGGATCCAGCCTGCAACCGAGGTATGTGCCCTTGACCGGAATGGAACCTGCGGCCCTTCAGTCTGCTGGTCAACGCTCTAATCCAAGCATGTCAAACTCGCAGCCGGCAAAACTGGCTAGGGCTTCAGTGCATTTTTAAGTGGAGAATGGTGGGCATGATATTTTTATGGTATATAGGTTCCATTGGATACTGTTAAAGGAACGATGTGAGTTTATTTTTAAGTCATCCTATCTAATAAAAGAGAAAAATGGTAATTGGCGTACGATGATACCCTTTTCATTGGCTAATCAGGGCTATATGCAAATTAACTGCCAACTAAGATTGGCAGTTAACTACCAACTAAGATTGGCAGTTAACTGCCAACAAGATGGCGGTTAATTTGCATATGTAGGCACAATGCAGGGAGGCGAAAGGGAAAGCAGGAAGAAGCCCCCTGCCACTGACAGTGATCGGAAACCCAGGGGGGAGCTAAGAGCTGGGGGGCAGGGCAAAGGCGGCCCTGGGGCCGCCTTTGCCCTGCCCCCCAGCCATGATCAGAGAATCAGGTGCCTTTTTCGCCCTGGCCAGTGATAGCAGGAAGCAGGGGTGGAGCCAGCGATGGGAGCTGGGCACGGTCGAAGCTGGCAGTCCCAGGAGCTAGGGGTCCCTTGCCTGGGCCTAAAGCGAAGCCCACGATCGCGGGGCCGCTGCAGCTGCGGGTCCCCGCTGCCCGGGCCGGACACCTCAGCCAGAGGCATCCTGCAGGGGCAGAGGTGGAGCCTGCAACTGCGGGGAGCTGGGGGTCCCCTGCCCAGGCCTGACACCTCTGCCAGAGGCTTCAGGCCTGGTCAAGGGGCCGATCCGGTGATTGGTGATCGGAGGGTGATGAGGGTCAACTCCTCTGGCCGAGGCATCAGGCCTGGGTGGGAGGCGGAGCCGGGGATTGGGGGGATATGATGGTCCCCTTGCCCAGGCCTGAAGCCTGGGTCAGAGGCGTCAGGCTTGGGCGGGGGGTGGAGCAAGCGATCAGAGGGAGATGGGAGTCCCCTGCCCAGGCATGATTCCTGGGCCAGAGGCCTCAGGCCTGGGCGGGGGCCAGAGCCAGTGATCAGGGGGAGATGGGGGTCCCCTGTCCAAGCCTGACACCTCTGGTGGAGGCGTCAGGCCTGGGCAAGGGGCCGATCCTGCGATTGGAGGGTGATGGGGGTCAACGCTTGAGGGCTCCCAGTATGTGAGAGGGGGCAGGCTGGGCTGAGGGACACTCCCCCCCCCCACACACACACCCAGTGCATGAATTTCGTGCACCGGGCCCCTAGTTGTTTATAATACACTGAAAGTTACATCCTTTGCAATTAATTTAACTTGTAATACTAGTAAAACCTTTTGGATGTCAAATTAAAAATATGCAAGGCTACAATAGTTTTTCATGAGTAAAAACATATGAAAACCACTGCTCTAAACCCAGGCATGTAATTAATTGGCTTGGTGGTTGTACTTTTGGGGTGCAGCAGGGCAGGTATCAAATACTTTAGTCACATGGCCCATTGTCTGGGATATAAGTGTTCCATTCTCCAATAGCTGCCTGGGTGGTTCAGCCTCAGGAGGGCTGTAAATGCACCTGCATTGAGGGCTTCTGTTGTTTTCTAATAATAAATGTAAACTGGAGGAGAGACCATTAGAAATTATTCAGATATAAGGTATTCAGGCACATGGAGAATAATGTTAATGTACCAATGAAAATGAAAAGTCATACTCTGTAAGTCTGGGTTTTGGACAGCTGGGTTGCTAATAAATTCCTTATTTAAAAATGGGTCTATACATCTTAACTTTGGTATCTGCTTGTTATGGAAATTGTCCATATAGCTTGAGTTTTTTTGTACATAAAAGAAAGATCATTGAGCTGACAAGTAGGTCAATCCAATACTTTTATCCATCCTATTAGCTTATTCAGAAGCTGTGGTGACTGTGACATATAGAATAGATATGACTGAAAATAGGTTCTCTTGATCCTGGGCCTGTGTTGAAACCTGTGTCCCCTCCCTCTTTCCCTGAGGCCCTGGTGCCACTAGCCACCCTGCCTACCTAGAGGTGGAACATGGAGAGAGGTTGCCCTTCAGAGTTGATGGCGACAGATTCTGTGGTACAGCCTCAGGTTAGCTGGCAAACAGCTGCAAGAGGCCAGCACAGACAGGAAAGAGCTGGGGCTCCTTACCACTATCCCAGCCATGAGCATCAATTTGCCTTATGGTCGACCCACATATCAATGTTGAACTGGTTTGGAGGGAAAACAGAGAAGATGGGACAGCCCCAGCCAGTTTGGCTCAATGGATAGAGTGTCGCCCTGTGGATTGAAGACCCCCAGGTTCAATTCCGGTCAAGGGCATATATCTTGGTTGCAGGCTCAATCCCCTGCCCTGGTTGGGTGTGTGCGGGAGGCAACCAACCGATGTGTCTCTCTCAATTGATGCTTCTCTCTTTCTCTCCCCCTCCCTTCCATTCTCTCTAAAAATCAATAGAAAAAAAAATATCCTTGGGTGAGGAATAACAGAGAAGTGGGACATTCTCAGACCAAGGTCCGGCAGAGTCTTGCCAGAAGGTGGTAACTTATCTGTAGAAACATTGTTTGAAGTCTTACCCCAAACTTTGCAGGACAGGAAACTAGAATTTGGCCATGTGTAGGATTGGGTGGGTTCCATTGAACCAAGCCTGAGATAGGTCAGAATGCCAATTTATTAACTTAGAAAAATATGACAGTCATGGGGACCAGCCATTCGAGTCTTCTTCCCCGCTCAAGTGGCCCCCTCCTGGGATGGCTTCGAAGGAAGCCAGACAGCGTTGCCTCGCAGGCAGCGTTTAGCGACCCCTGAAAATACATCCTGCATATCAGATATTTACATTATGATTCATAACAGTAGCAGAATTACAGTTATGAAGTAGCAACGAAAATAATTTTATGGTTGGGGGTCACCACAACATGAGGAACTGTAATAAAGGGTCGCGGCATTAGGAAGGTTGAGAACCACTGGTTTAGTGGATAAACCCTCACGGCCAGTGCCCGCAAGCTCCCCAGCCCAGCGTCCATGGCTGTCCCATGTGCTGCCGAGAAGGCTGAGGCCTGTTTGCCTGGCCACGTTCTCCCCTATCAGTCCCGGAGCTCAGGACAGCTTCTTGCTCCTTGGGCTGCAAGGACTGGCGGCGTCATGCTGACTTCCCTGTGTTGTCAAAATGCTCTTTTATAGTAAACTGCCTCTAGTTTATTCATAGGCTGGACTCAATAGGATGAAAACATAAATGGCCTTTATTCCTTTTCTACACCACCCCTTCCAACAGCTCTGTACCCCCTTCCTTTGTGGGCATCCCAGATACACATGGGAGGAGATCTGAAGTTTGAACCCACACTTTGCAGGACAGTTTTTCTGGGGCTGACAGTCATTAACAAAGAATCCCATCTCTTCAGTATAAATAAATGCAGTCTATTCTAATACTAAGCCTTCCGTTTCTCATTTAATTTTAACCTCTCCTACCCCAGCCCAGTCCCAACCTTGACCCAGGAGTGGGGAAGTGGGGCTCTTTGGCTTCTTGCTATTTCCCACCTGGCTCTTCTCCTTGCCCCAAGCACCACACTACCCCTCGCTTTTCTGGATGGTAAGGGAGCGGACGGGAGAGCTTGAAGACAGGAAGGTTCCTATTTGTAGATAGAATTGGTGTCTTCTGACATGTGAACGTGCCTGTGTGGGTCCTTACAAGACGCGACGGCCCTGCAAGGGACCCCCCCTCCCCCCGCCCCGATCTCCAGTTCCCTGGTGTTCAGGGTGCCTCCAGCAACTGGACTCTGAGCACCAGGGGATCCTTCCCCAACACACAGATCCTGCTTTTGGTGTCGCCTCTTCTTTCCAGAGGCCTGCTACAGAGGTGACCCTTCAGGGGTACCCACATCTGGACGCAATGTCCTCCCCAGCTCCAGGGAAACACAAACACTCTCTGACCCACCACACTCGGCACCAGCTGTTCCCAAGGCAGCCACGCTGCTTGGGAACCTGTCATGACACCCCACCAACCCGGGGAGCGAGTGACGCTCTGAGTGGAGCCCCAGCTCTCCTCTCTTGAGCACACACTTTCTCTTCTCTAGGGTGGGAGGAGAAAGCCTCAGCACCCCTTCCAAATGAAGCGCCGCTCTACTCTCCAGCCCTTAAATTCTCAGCCTTCTCTTGTTTAGCCTGGATGAGTGATGAGGGGCACTGGCAGAACCCTCACTTCAGTGTGCCCCTAGAACAGTGATGGCGAACCTTTTGAGCTCGGCGTGTCAGCAGTTTGAAAAACCCTAACTTAACTCTGGTGCCGTGTCACATATAGAAATTTTTTGATCTTTGCAACCATAGTAAAACAAAGACTTCTATTTTTGATATTTATTTTATATATTTAAATGCCATTTCACAAAGAAAAACCAACCAAAAAAATGAGTTCACGTGTCACCTCTGACATGCGTGTCATAGGTTTGCCATCACTGCCCTAGAACCTTATTCTAGAATGTGGGGTCCCCAAGCATTTATCAATACAGCTGCTCTCTTGTGTTTCTCCTTTTGCTTAATGATTTTTCTAGTGGGCTGATTGTCCCATCCCGCATATTCTCCACTCTTAATGTTACTTAAAAATTTCCTGAGCTCTCTGCCTCTCAACCATCTTTCCCCTGACTCTGACTGCATGTCCCACTCTTCAGGTTCCTTATGTCAGCAAGGGTCCCACCAGGAGAACAGAAGCCACACTGGTCATTTGAATGGATAGAATTTAAGCTGAGGAACTGTTGTTGACTATGGGGTATCAGAGGACGGCCAAGGGAAAGGGGCACTGAGGCTGCACAGGGTGATCAAGCTGGAGGCAACTACCAACCAGGGCTGGGTGAAACAAGGGGGGAGGTTGGGCCACCAGGATTGGAAGCTGAGGACAAGCCTGGCAGAACCGGCAGAACCGGCAGACCTCTGCAGGGAGGGAACACCAGGCTGCTGGCCGCTCAGTGGCTCAGAGGACGCTGACAAGAGGCTGGGGCCCAGCCCTCTGGAGAGGGGTCTGTCCCCTGGCGCTGGAGCCCCCAGATGGCGGCAGGGAACTTGCTTCTAGAAGGGTGGGGATAGACTGGAGACCACCACAAGCAGCCTGTGCCCGGTGGAGGGGTGGCAGAACAACAAGCAAACAGGAAGGCATCTCACCTTCCTGCCTGCCGCCTTCCAGGCCCTCTGTGGGTGGCCTCCTCTGGGAGACCAGCTGATGAGGGAGACCAGAGATACCCAGGGACCCAGTCCCAGCGAGACAGAGTGGGGTGTAGAGGATGGGTACTGGCACCATGACAGGTAGGATTTCTTTTTAGGGAATGATGCAATCCAGCTCTGTCTTCCCAAGTTCTAGACCAGCGGTTGCCAACCGGTGGTCCATGGACCACTGGTGGTCCGTGAGGTCCAAAAGGTTGGCGACCGCTGTTCTAGACAGTTACCACCACACTGCAGGAAACACTGTGTCATCTTCCAACCTTGGAAATAATTAAGATGGACCTGCAGTGTTCAGAATCAAAATTCCTCACTATTCTCAGCACCTCAGGCATGGTCCCCTCTGCCCTTTTGCTGGTGTTCAGTGATCGTCATCACATAAATAATTCTCGCTATATTTTATATATAGTTATTCCACACATCATATTTACCATCTCACTGATTTCAAGATGAGCAATAAAGTTACAACTCTAATTTACCAAGCTCTTTCCCAATGATACGAATATTTTTCAGTTTTCCACATTAATAGATAATGGTGCTATGAAACCATGTGTGCATATTATTTCTTCTTCACTGGACGTATTTCTGTGTCCTCACACTTTCCTTCTGTGTTATTTTACCTTATGTGGAAATTACTTGGTATCCCACATCCACACCTCATTAGATCCATCTCTGCTCAGCCTAAGGTCTCCATCCTTCCACCTTCTTTTCTAATCCCTTAATTACTTTTCTACTGGATTTGTCATTACAGCCCTTATTTTCTTAACTTTAACAAAATCCTATTTCCCGGGGTTACCTTCACCTCTACTCAGCTAAGAGGACAACATCAGAAATTGTTCTGCGGCGAGTGAAGCTTCTTCACCCCAGGCAAAATTGCTCACTGTCCAGCTGAATCTTGATGAAATGTGGTACCTGGACAAGCACATAAGGCCCTGTTCCCTATGGGACATCTCTCCTTTCAATAATCAGTGGCTTCTAAAAATTGAGTTTCAATTAATTGAAGCCATAATTCCTTGGATGTGGCTTTTCTGGAATAAGTCAAAAGAACAGAAAATGGGGCAATTAAAAATGTTTCCCTTTGGAAAGCAACATTACATTCAAATGGATGAAGCCATTTATAAAGCAAAACAAATTTCATGTAAGATTGATTTTGCTGCCCCAGTACAAAATCTATCACTGGATATTTATGTGTGGTATCTGCTTCTTTCCTTTAAAAAAGTATTTCTCCAACAGAATTAAAAAAAAAAGTTTTGCATGGAATATAGATAAAAATATCAATGGGCATTTTATTTTTTTATATGTTTATTTCAGAGAGGAAGGGAGGAAAGATAGAAACATTAATGATGAGAAACATTAATCGATTGGCTGCCTCCTGCACGCCCCCTACTGGGGATTGAGCCCACAACCCAGGCATGTGCCCTGACTGGGAATCGAACTGTGAACTCCTGGTTTATAGGTCGAGGCTCAACCACTGAGTCATGCCAGCAGGGCTCAATGGTTATTTTAAAAGAAAAATCAAAGCAACATTCACTTTTAAGGCCAATGTTTATTTCAGACTTTACAAGAGATTGACAGAGCCCTCTTGCCCGCTGGTCGTTCTGCCGTCTGGTCTAATTAGCATATTAGCTCTTTGTTATATAGGATAGTATCCAGTCAAGGGCACTGAGAACAACACTCACTGTTACCCCCGAGGTAAATTCACATGGTGGAGAAAACAGACTTATAAGACATTTGTTTCCCAACAAGCCTTGTCTGTTATAGCATTATTAGGATTTATGCACCCCCAAAATTATTGGAATAGTTTAATCTTCAAATGCCCGTTGCTTTTTAAAAAAAATAGATTTACAACAATGTAAAATAAATAATTATTGAAAGAATTGGAAAAAATTAAGTGTGTCAGGTAATACACTAAATCTGAATGGGCTTTTATTTTAAAAACAGACAGTCAAATAGGCATAAAAATAAACCACAGCTCATGCTCTTTACACATCTAACGAGGAAGTGGTGAAGAAAAGTTGAGAGTCAGCAGCCAGGGAGGAGCACAGGGGACGAGGTGCAGCTAGCACAACGGGCACAGCAGTCACCCATTCTGTCGGGGACCGTGCACAGTTGGAACTGGGCACGGGCATGTCCTGAGGGCGCAGTAAGCTACTGACACACATGACCCAGACCTGTCTCCATTGGTTGGACTCCCCGTACTCCTCAGCTCTCAGGAACTGGCTGGAGGAAATGGACACACATGAACACCTTCACACTCAGCTTCTTTTAGGAAGTGGCTCGCGTCCTTGGTTAGCATATGCACATGGCAGTGTCCTTGGTGGTTTGAAGAAGCTTGTCCATGGCGCGTCCTTTGAGTTCTCTAGGTCTAGCCCGCGCAGGTTCACAGCATCTCGTCCAAGAGCGTGGCCAAGTGGCCTGCTTGGACTGAGCTGTTTCACAGCTCTTCCTTCCAGATTATCTGCACAGACAGTTTAGGCTCTGCTGTTTTCCTGACCTTCCTCCCACAGCGTTTGAAACGTTGCCACCAATTTAAAGTGGAATAGCCCCAAGGTTTCTTTCTGGTCCTGGAGAGTGAGGTCATAAGAGAGCAGAAGTGGGGCCTCCCAGCAGGGGGCATACGTGACACCCGCTCCGCAGCTGTGTGTGGGGGCCGGAAAGGGGGAGGGGTGGGGGTGGGGTGGAGGAGGTGGGGGTGTCCACACCCCTCCTCCCCCAAGGATCACAGCAGCGTCCTCAAAATCAATTCCTCTTCAAATCAGACCCATCTGGTTAAGATTCAATTATCACTTGTGTTTGGGAATTATTGGCTTGCAAGGGAGCGGGGAGAAGCAAACGCCCCCAACCTCTTGAAATAAAACTGGCAAAAATAAAAAGAGCATTCCGGGAGGCATTTAATAATTTAAACATTCATAAATTAAAAAAGGGTTCCCAGTCCTTCAAGAAGGGGAGAGGGCGGCGGAAGAGACGGTAGTGAGCGGACTCCGGACTCCGGAGGGGGCTGCGCACGGACCCGGCGGGGCGCAAACGGTTAAAGGCGCGCGCCGCCCGCGGATCGGGAGTCCCGGCGAGCCCTGGCTGGCGGCCGGCTGTGGCCGCCTGGAGGTCACCGGGCCCTTGGGGCGGGGGCCCGCCGCCCGGCACGCAGGTGCGGGCGCGCGCGCACGGCCCGGCCCGCGGGTGGAGGGAGCGCGGCGGCGGGGCCCGAGCGCGGAGTGCGTGTGCGGCCGGGGGGCCGGGCACGGGGCCGCTCCGGCGCGGCGTCTTTTCTTCTCCTCGCAGTGATGTCATCGACAGCAGCGGCTGGGAGCCGGGAGGCGGCGGCGGCGGGGGCGGCGCCGGGCGGCCGCCGCAGGTTCATGTGCTGGTAATGAAAAGGCACTTGACAGTCGGCCAGGACGCACGCGAGGGAGCGCGAGCCGGCCGGACCGCGGCGCCGCCCGGGCCAATCGCCGTCGTCGGCCTCTCCATGGGCGAGCAGGAGGAGGGGGCGCTGAGCGCTACCCGCCGGGCCGCGGCCGCTCCGAGGTGAACGGCGCCGAGAGCGGCTCGCGGCGCGGGGAGGCCGGGCGCGCCGCCGCTATGAATTCCGCCGAGCAGACCGTTACGTGGCTCATTACCTTGGGGGTGCTCGAGTCGCCCAAGAAGACCATCTCGGACCCGGAGGGCTTCCTGCAGGCGTCCCTGAAGGATGGAGTGGTCCTCTGCCGGCTGCTGGAGCGCCTGCTGCCCGGGACCATCGAGAAAGTGAGTGTCCCCGGGCCCGCGCCCCCACGGCGGACAGGCCCCGGCGGTGGGAGCCCGAGGCGGTGGGAGGCCCCGCGCCCCGCCTCGCCCGGGATGCGCAGCGACGCGCGGGGGCCGGGTCGCCCGCGTAGGCACCTGGTGGCCGCGCGAGGCTGGGAGAGCGCGGGGCGCGGCGGAGCCCACGCGTCTCCTTTGTGCGCGGACCCGGGCACGCGGCCCGCGCGGGGGGCGCGCTGGCGGCGCGAGGACCCAGTGGCGGGAGTTCGGGGCGCCATTGTGTGCGCTGTGGGCCGGGAAGGGGGTCCGGGCCGCGGACTAGGGGAACGACCCCGGGGAGGCCGGAAGGAAAGGGGAGCGCTGTGCACCGCCCTGAGGTCGAGCCGCCCCTCGCCGTGACCCGACCCGAAAACCGCGCTCTGGCGACGCGCACCGCTGCCTCAGAGGCTTTGTTTGAACAGCTTTGGGTGGGGGTATTGTATGAGAGTTGCGTCCCCCATTCGATTGACCAGTTGCTCTGCATTTTTTAAAAGATGCATTCATCAATAGCCGAGGGCTGGGTTGTGAAATGATTTATTGCCCTCCCCACGAAAGAATGCCTCCTGTCTGTCTCCAAGCCCAGAGGATGGCAGACACGGGGCTGGGAGCGCCTTGGCATTCTTCAAGGCTGGCTTAACACTCGAGGTTTCATTTCCAGGTTCCTACCTGATTTGGGACAGAATCCCCAGCCCTACAGACCCTGCTTCTCTTCTTCGTGACTGGTGGCTCCTTTCCCCTGGGCTGGAGTGTGAACCTTGACCCGCATCTCTGCGAGTGATTAAAGTTTGCTTTCCTCTCCCACAGCTGACAAAGCAGGGATGAGGGGAGAGAAGCGCGTTTAAAACCAATGTGTTCCCTGTATTTCGAAAACACTACACTCTTACTCCAGTTTTTTTTTTTTTTTTTGGCCAATACATAATCTTAAGATCCACAATTACTTAAAAGGTGTTAAAATGTAAAAATTGAAGTACACCATGACTAGGAAAAACTATTTAATTTTAGAAATGGGTTTATTGGCCCCAAATGCACAATAATAATTTGCTAATAAAAATATTAGGTGACTTTATAAAGTAAAATGTTTAATCTTATAAGCTTGTGCATGTCCTGGTGCTACATTTTAGAGGTCAGAAAAGATTTAATTTGAATTTTGGGTGCATACTAGTTTTAGGTATTTTTTTTTCTTACTTGGAATGTATTTATGAAAACAGAATCTGCATTTTAGAATGAATACCTGCCAGCCTGTCCTGGGAAGAAAAATGTTTGAACATGAACCTGATGTCACAATAAAATTATGATTTAAGACAGGAATAAGGAGCAGGATTTAACTTTCAAGGCACTCATCTGGATATCAGAATCTCTGGTAATAAAAGACAGATGTTGAAAAGAATGGAAAATGCATGCATGCTAAGTTTACCAAAATAGGCTTATATGAAATACTGTTCATTTCTAAGAGTGAAGCTTTAAGCAACTTCATGTGCTGTCTAGAAAAAACATATCACTGTAAATGTATGTTATTTGGCATATTAACTAAATTCATATTGATCGACTTCAATAATTTTCTTTTAAATTCTAGAAAGGTTTCCTTAGAACACTATAGTGTGCCTTTCATCTCTAACACAACAAAGACAGGAATGAATAAAATGCTTAGCTTGCCAAAGCCAAATTGGAACAATCTAACATATTCTCAAACTATGGTCATTTGGAAATTTCTTATATTGAAGCTATCCCTTTATTCCCCTAGGCCCCAATTGATTTGTTTTAGACTGACTATCAGTGAAAGTTTAACATGAAAGTAAGCCAATTATAGACAGAGCTTCTGCTTTTCTGTGGTTCAAAGGTAGGTTTTTGGAGTAAAATATTAGCTATTCTCTGCCTCCGAAAACCTTGTGGTTCGGAAGTTCCATGAACCTTTTCCACTTTCTGAGCAGAGTTATTTATTTGAGCTTTGGGATGTTTGCGTGCACACCAAATAATATAGGCCACAGAGCACACATGCTGAACAGCTTTCCCTGAATGTGGGAATGTTAGGGCTTTTTTTTCCCCTCCTTAAAAAGAAACATTTGGAAACAACTGAATATTCACATGAAATTGAAAGTATCTTAACTTTACTCCTGTTGGCCACATGAACACACTGACAACTGGTCAATGGGGTGTAAGCAGCCTGCAACTTAACATTTGCAAATTCATCATTTAAAACTTTGAACCATGAGAGTGGAGATAGTGAATAATTAAAAGTTTTGTGGAAAAAAATTTAAAAATAAGTTTTGTGATGGCTCAGATTTCCCATGTGCCTTTTATTAAGAAACACGCCCTAATGTGTTTCTTACATTAAGCTGATTTGTTCTATTTCAGAGCCAGTAAAAGGGTGGAGAACCGAGAGTACATTCATTTGGTTCAGATTGTTCTGCTCACTTTTAAAAAGTTTTTTTGTTCAGGTTCTCCTTCATGCAGTTCTTTTATTTAAGGTGAAAGATTGGATAGGAAAAGAGGGGATTATAAACGCCTGGAGAGGAGTTCAGAAAAGAGATACATTTCATGATGGCGGAGGATAGGTTCTCTGCTGTAGGGGGGTGGAAAGTGGGAATTATAGTCCCAAATCTTCGTGTATGAGGATATGACACTCAGATTTTCTCAGTAATGGCCAGGATGCTTTGCTGTCCTACTCGCACTGTTTGCTTCCCTCATTCCTCCTGTGATGAGAAATACACAAAGGCCACAGGACGCAGTGAGCCCTAGCAGCATTGGGCTCATGAGTTAACACTTTAAACATCCCTAGACTATTAAGTCACAGGGTATGAAATCAAGATACAGAAGTTTTAGAAGATGGAACATGAATGTAAGATCAATAAAACACATGGAAATAGTGAACACCATGAAATGCTGCTTTAATTTTACCTTTAGATGAAGTTGCTCGATTCACCATGAAAAACTCCAGGAACCTGGTTCTTTCTCTCCACGCTCAGAGCACATAGTAATCCGTAAAGTGTGGCACAGGAGACACTCCATCAACCTAATATTTGTAGAGTATACTTGAAAGCCAGATGCTACCCTTCTGGTCTTGCTGGGTGTCTTGGGTGTGCAAGCATGTATGCATTTAAACTGTTTTAAACTGTTGGGCTGAGTATTAGTGTCCTGAGCTGCTGGGACAGAGTACCACAGACCAGGCAGCTTAGACAACAGAACTTACTCTCTCACGGCCCTGGAGGCAGTTGCCCCAGATCAAGGTGTGGGCAGGGCCGGCTCCCGCTGCAGGTGCGAGGGGAGGATCTGCCCAGGCCTCGCCCAGGCTTCTGGTGGTTCCTTGGCTTGTGGCAGCACCCCAGTCTTCCCACGGTGTCCCCCTGTGGTCGCTTCTCTGCACTCACACTTCGCCTTTTCATAAGGACACCAGTCATTGGAATAGGACCACCCTACCCCAGCATGACCTCATCTGCAACGACCTTGTTTCCAAGTAAGATCACATTCTGAAGTACTGGGTGGTTAGGACTCCAATCCTAATGGGGGACACAATTCATCCTATAACAGGTTGCATAATACATTTGAACCAAGTCCATTCATTAAGTACTTGTCTACCTGCAAGTGCCAGGTGCTATGGGAGCTAAAAGACCAAACAACAAGTTCTTGGGGGTTTTGTTGAAGGAGAAAATACAAATATAAGAATATGAACCATATGAGACAGAAGGAAATCAAAAGTCATAAAGTCATATGTAGATGAAAACAACAGAAGAATCAAGAAATCCAAGGAGACTGCATTTGAGCTGTCCAGCCTCCGATGATTTTTTGACACATGGGTTAGACAGCGGTCGCCAACCGGTGGTCGGTGGACCACTGATGGTCCGTGAGGTCCGGAAGGTTGGCGATTGCTGGATTAGAATATTGTTCATATTTTCCTAAACTGTGATCTGGAAGTCCTAGGGGTCTTCCACAGCAAAGAAAATCAGTGAATTCTGATACAGCATAGGAAAAAGACACTGCTGTTTCCTAATTGATCCGTGACTCGCTTTCTGGTCAGTCCTAGGATTCTGGGGTTGGTTGGGGATGGGGGTGGGAAGAGAAATGAAGACTCAGTAGGTGCTGGACAGCAGTTCTCCGTGCCCACTGTGAGAAATTTACCTTTCCCTAGGTCCTTGGCCTAAGAACGTGGTCCGTGATGGCAGTGTGGGGTGGTGGTGAGAGTCCTGCTCTGCTTTAGAAGGCCTGCGCCTGAGCTGTTCATAAATACTTCCTGATTGGCCGGTAAAGCACTCAGAAGGTTCCAGTTATAAAACATGCTATCTCCTACTGCATCTGTATAGAGACTTCTCTGCAAACTGAATTATTGGTTATAGCAAGTTGCTTCTAAGGAGACTACCTAAGGTTTCAGAATAGTTCACTTTGCAGTAATAAACATCTGCATTTGAAGCATGTGACTTTACAGTAGTATCTCGGCCCTGCACCAGGGTGATTCTGGTTTTGGGTTTTAGGCCCAGAGAACAGGGTAACTGCATTTGCTGGCTCATTCAACATAAAGCAAACAAACCTGAATTCAGTTGAATTGGGAACGCCTAAAGTGATTTCCTGAGAGCCACCCTACACATGCTGTAGTGTTTCTGTTGGCATCATACATGTGCACACACTTGCACAAATGTTTGCACACTCACACGTGCATGCACATCTGACTGGGTTTGGAGGACCCCCAGGGAAAGGATCACCAGATGGCCTTCATCAGGTGCAGCTGCCTCCATGAACTCTGGAGGAATTCAGCTTTTGTGCTATCCCATGGCCTCGTTCTATGAATAGAAATAACACCTGTAACAGCCTTGTCTTTTCATTTCTGTAAGCACTGCCTGCCTCGTCGTTATGTAGTTTTTTGTTTTTTTTTAAATAAAAAAAGTGCGCCCTGAGTTGCAGGCACTGTGCTAAACTGATGATCCATTGTCATCTCATGTCACATCCATGTCACAGATGAGAACACTGAGGCCCAGCAGTTTGCTGTGCCCAGGCCACCCAGCTGACACATGGATGCAGAATATTGCAACCCAGGTCAGCCTGCTGCCAGAGCCCCATAGCGATGACAGTACTGCCGCTAGCTGAGCACTTGCTGGCTGCCTAACTTGTGCTAAATCGGTAAGATAGGTAGTCATGCCTTCAGGAATTACAAGGCATGTCAGAAAGAGAGACAGACAGTGTGAGGGACCACAGTGGATAGAACAGAGTCCAGGGCTGGATCGTGTGGCATAGACTGCCAGTCAACAGGGCTCCCAAGGGGGAAGGGGCACAGTGGGGACTCTCAGGAGGTTCGGGTAGGCAGCCAGCAGTAAGAGCAGTGCTCCTCCCTGGCTGGACAGGAATTCAGAGACAACTGGAAAGAGGACACACAGCTCTAGGGAGCACTGCCCTTGGGGTATGGCCTTAGGAAAGCTCACTTTGAGCCTTCTCATTCATTCTATCCGAGGACATCCCAGGACTTCAGTTAAGCTGTAACTCTGGTACCTGATAACCCCTGGGCCATCTGACTCTGAGTGTATCGGGTGTCCATCTACACCAAGATTTAAAACAGTATAATCCTATCTAATAAAAGAGAAACATGGTAATTGGCGTACGACCGCTACCCTTCCCATTGGCTAATCAGGGCGATATGCAAATTAACTGCCAGCCAAGATGGCGGCCGGCAGCCAGGCAGCTTGAAACTAACATGAGGCTTGCTTGCTTCAGTGATGGAGAAAACCAACGTTCCCCGCCTGCCTTGCCGGCCTCTGAGCCTGCAGTTTGAAACATTTTAACAAATATAGAAGCTAAACAAAACCCCAGAAACCTGCTTTCAGTGAGCCAGGATCTCAGAGCTGGAGTTATACATTGTTTCGATTATAGAACCCAAACAAACCAGATACCTGCTTTCAGCAGCGGAGGCCTCGGAGCTGGAGCCAGAGCTAACACTGGCCCAGAATAAAAAAAAAGAAAAAAGAAAAAAAGGAGCAGTTGGGAGCTTCAGTCACCCGCCAGCGTAAAAACAGCCATCATCCCCTCACCCAGGCTGGCCAGGCACCCCAGTGGGGACCCCCACCCTGATCCAGTACACCCTTCAGGGCAAACCAGCCAGCCCCACCCATGCACCAGGCCTCTATCCTATATAGTAAAAGGGTAATATGCCTCCCAGCACCGGGATCAGCGGAGCCGCGAGGCCTCCCAGCACTGGGATCAGCGTGACAGGGGGCAGCGCCCAAACCCCCCGATGGCCCTGCGGCTCTGTGTGTGACAGGGGGCGGGGCCACAACCTCCCTATCTGCCCTGCTCTGTTTGTGACTGGGGAAGGCGCCCCAACCCCCTGATCAGCCCTGCTCTGTGCCTGATAGGGGGGAGCTCCCCAACCCCCTGATCGCCCTGCGGCTCTGTGTGTGACAGGGTGCGGCGCCCCAACCCCCCCCTGCCCCCCCTCCCCGGGCCCTGCTCTGTGTGTGACAGGGTAGAGCCATAACCTCCCCATCGGCCCTGCCCTGAGTGTTACAGTGGCGGTGCCCAAACCCCCTGATCGGCCCTGCTCTGTGGGTGATAGAGGGCGGCACCCCAACCCCCTGATCTGCCCTGCTCTGTGTGTGACAGGGGGCAGTGCCTCAACTCCCCTATCGGCCCTACTCTGTGAGTGACAGGGGGGAGCTCCTCAACCCCCTGATTGGCCCTGCTCTGTGCATGACAGGGGGTGGCGCCGCAACCTCCCTATCGACCCTGCCTTGAGTGTGACGGGGCGGTGCCCCAACCCCCCAATCGGCCCTACCCTGAGCGTGACTGAGGGTGGCATCGCAACCTCCCAATCCGCCCTGCTCTGTGCATGACAGGGGGTGGCGCCCCAACTCCCCAATCAGCCCTGCTCTGAGCCCGACCAGGGGCTGCACCTAGGGATTGGGCCTGCCCTCTGCCACCCGGGAGCAGGCCTAAGCCAGCAGGGCGTTATCTCCCGAGGGGTCCCAGACTGCGAGAGGGCACAGGCCAGGCTGAGGGACCCCCCTTTGCCCCCCGAGTGCACAAATTTTTGTGCACCGGGCCTCTAGTCTTACTAATAAAAGCCTAGGTAGTCCTCATGCATCACACTGTGATGCCCTCATGCTGTTATAAGATGACTGCGATTGCCGCTGGGGCAGGTCCACGCAGCTTTTCCCGGGGTTCCCGTGGCCCTGCGCCCGCCATGGAGGCAAGACCCCCGGCTCCAGCCTACCTCTTTGGGGCAATCCATCGAGGAGCTCTGGATGGGTGGGCAGGACCTACCTCTTTGGGGTGATCGATTGTGGGGCTCCCGCACTGTGAGAGGGCACAGGCCAGGCTGGGGGACCCCCCCCCCCATGCACGAATTTCATGCACTGGGCTTCCAGTGTAATATAAATTCACACACATACACACATGTATATGTATATAATAAACCTTTAAAATGAAGGTACTGTATATGTGTATATTTAATGGATTTCTTCTCCCTTCAGAGGAAACTGCTCACTGTAAAAAATAATAATTGGAGGGGCCATGGTGGGGGGCACAGGAGTGGTGGTGGGAAGAGCTATTAGTTCTTGTTTGGTGGGGTTGTCTCTAACTTTTTGGATTGGAGTCATGTGGGAGCTGGAGTTGCCCTTGCCTCTCACTGTCAGCAAAAGGCAGCAAAGGCACACCATCCCTCTGGGACTCAACTCTGCCATGGGCAACGTCAGGGGCTGGGAGGTTCAGTGGTCCCCAAGACTTACTGGTCCCTCTTGGAACGACTGTAAGATGGGGTGGTCCCAATGTGTGCTCTGGAGTCATCCATTTGCTGTGTGACCTTGGGCAACCTGCCTAACTTCTCTGAGTAATGATTTCTTCCTCCTAAAAATGAGATTCATGATATATGCCAGGAGGAATGGTAAATGAGTAGACAGATGTGAGGGGTTTTGTGCAGTGCTGGGTGCAGGAGGGCCTCAGTACATGATAGTTATTATTTTATACTGAAAACTTTTCCTGCCATGTCCAGGAAAACTCTGGATTTGAACCTCAAGGCCACCAAAGCCCAAGAATACATCTTCATTCTAATAGCAGGGCCGATTCTTGCAACTTTAGGGGGCTGGTGACCCTCCCTTCCCACTCTGATAGACCACCATTGTCTGGGTTGGAAACCACTGAATTTGGTTTCCAGGGCCCTCTGGTTAGCACCAGGCCCCTGTGCAGCTGCTGGGTGTACACAGCTGCTGGCTCCGAGGGGCCAGAGCGCCAGGCTGGGGGGCTCAGGTTTCACGTATATAGAGTTTCATGCTTGAGAAGGGCCAGGAATCACAGATGGGCAGTGAGGGCCTGGATAGCCCGTCCTGTGTCTGCAGAGGGAGGATAGGGTGTTGGGGCTGTCCCTGGGCCCCGTGTACAACTTCTGACTTTTCCCTCCATCAGTTCTACCAAGTTAGGTTGGGAAAAGTTATTTCCTGGTGTTTTTGTATTTCTAACTTTAGCTCTGAATTTTTAGTTTTATGAACCACATTGGTAGTTCTCAGCCCTGTTTTTGTAGGCTAGTTCTGCTGTGTCTACTATAGTCTAAAGGCCAGGAAGAAAGGCTAAGGATGTTTACATGGGATGAGTGAAGATATATTTCCAACACATTTGTTTAAATTACTTAAATTTAATTAATGTATTCATTGGATTCCTACTCTGTGCATGCTAGTGTACACATCATAAGCACAGAAACACACATGTATTTATTGGGTTCTTATTATGTGCATGCTGCTAGTGTGTTATATACACAGAAGCACATGCACACACATGCATGTTTTCTGTACCACCTTCTCAGGCAGGTCATAAGGGAAACCATAAGGCCTTAAGTGCAAAACATTTGTGAATTCTGTGTGAAGGAACTCTCAAGAGGTCATCTAGCCCAAACTTGTAATCTTGCAGGTGGGTTAACTGAGGGCAGTTGCAAATGACTGTGTAAGTTGTGCACAGTCTATGGAGAGTCATTCACACTGCAGTCTAAACGAATGGTGTTTCCAGGATTGTGCTGGGCGTGGGCTCTGGGGCAGTGATGCAGAGAGGTCAGCCTCCATAGAGGTCAGCCTCCTAGGCACAAGCAAATGATTACAGAAGTGGCTGAATTGACCACCCCTCCCTGCAGCCATGCCCCTTGTAGAGTGACACTGCAGCTCCTCTCATGCAGAGGTGGACCTGTTTTCTCACTTCTTGAATCTGAGTTGGCTGGTGAAACGTGGCAGAAGTGACGGGTGCTCATTCCTAGCCCAGAACTCAAGAGGTCTTGCATCTTTTCCAACCCTCTCAGACTCTGCCTCCACCCCAAGGACAAGCCCAGGGCCCAGATATGGAAGGGTTTGAGGCCACGTGGCAGAGAGCTCAGTTGTCCCTGCTGAGGCCTCTTGTACCCTCCCATAGCCCACCAACCCTAAACACTGGAGAGAGCCCAGCCGAGAGCAGCAAGCTGCCACCTGAACCAGAGTTGACGAATGCTGCATGAGCGAGCCCATGGAGGCCAGGACTGCCCAGGTGACCCAGGGCCTCACAGACAAAAACAGACGCTTATTTCAGCCTGCCACTGAGATTTTGTGGCTGTTTGCCCCTCAGCCTTACTGTAGCAATAGATAATTGGTACAAACATGGAGAGTGGAAGTGGAATTTTGTGCATAACTTTGTTCTTATTACACTTGGGACAGCTTTTTAAAAAGGGGCTCATAACAGTCTTATTGTTTCTCCAAAGAAGCTGTAATTTAGAACCCCAAAAAGGGTATATGAAAGTAATTTAAGCCTCTTCCTATTTATATAAATTGCTTTAGTCTAGAACGGGAATCCAGTTTCAGGTTTGCTTTGAATGTACAGTTTTTTGCAGTGGCACCGTGTTCTGGAAGTATGATGTTTGTTAGTAACGCCTTCTTGAAAATGGTCAAGTTTGGGATTATCTATAAATACCCTGACCCAGGATGGCCTTTCTTCCTCAATTCTGAGTGCCTCGCTGCTAAGATCCTATGCCAAGAAGACGCTTTCCCACCTATTTCCTGTCCTTAAAATAGCTCAAGTTCATAAGAGACTTGTAAGTATCCAAATGCAGTTAGCAAATTTACTCGGAAGTCTTTTGTCAGATTTTCTGAAAAAACCCGTTGCTTTCTGAACACATGTCAAAAGATTATGACTTTGTCATTCACTTTAAGGAAGAATGTTATCGTGCTGTTGATGGGAAACTAGGAGTTTCAGTGGAATCATCTTGCTGCTGTTCACCTCTGTGGTTGGCTCTCAGGAGGCGGAAGAGACCATCAGAACATCTGGGAATGTTATTCTAGGTCCCTATTCTTGAGTAAGATCACTGTGATCTTTCTATGGTGCTGAAGAAATTGCCATGTTCAAGACCTGCGTTTGCACAATGATTCTCATAAGACATTGCTGCTGGTAACAGATCTTTTCTCACGGAAACATGACATTTTCTGGTCATAGTTCTTCTGTTTGTTAGTGCATTTTTGTTTCTTTTGAAAACAAACTCTATAAATAGAATGTGGTCAAATTCTTGACAGACTTGTGGCAAAGGTTAAACTTCTAGAAAGTACCACAGAAGCCATACTTAAGTGACAAGAGACTGGAATTGAGTATCTTGCAGACTTAATCAACTAATGACAAGTGGAGAAGAATAAGAGTTCCTTTATTGTCTCCCCAACAAAGCACATTTACTTAGATTGAATTCGAGGAACTGCCATGTCAGCAATCCAAGGCTGGCTCTTCAAATAAATAACAGTAATCATGTTTTCTTTTGGTGTGAGTCTTAAGCATATGAATTGTTTATGAGTTGTTAAAACAATATTCTGGGAGGGAGAGAGTACTGACCCTGCACATAATCAAGTCTTTTGTTGTCTGTAACGGAGCTCCCAACTTAAGAAGCTAGAAAAATAAAGGCAAGTTAAACCCAAAGTAAATAATAGAGAAAAGAGAATAATAAATAGCAGAATAGGAATCAGTGAAATAGACAGAAAATTACTAGAGAAAATCAACAAAGCTGGTTCTTTGAGAAAAATCAATAAAATTGACAAATCTCTTAGACTGATCAGGGAAAAAAGGAAAGAAGACACAATACACGTATTAAAAGGATAATAATTGGAGATTATGAATATTTTTATGCCAATAAATTCTACAATTTAGACTAAATGTATTATTTCCATGGAAGACACAGAATATCAAAGCTCATTGGATAACCTTATTAGCTCTATATTTATTACAGAGTTTAAACTTGTAGTTAAAAAGCTTCTCATAAAGAAAATTCCAGGTCAATGGCTTCACTGGTGATTTCTATCAAACAATTAAGGAATATATAAGGAACTCTTAAGAGTCAGTAGTAAGGAAACAGACAACCCAATTTAAAAAATGGACGAATAGTCTGAGTAGACACTTCACCAAAGAAGTTATACACTCACATGAAGGGATAGGGAAATATGTGGGGATCAATGGGGAGAGGGAATGGGACACCTATAATACTTTCAACAATAAAGATTAAAAAATAAATGAAACCACAGTGAGCTACCAGTCTACACCCATTAGAATGGCTAAACGTAGAAGACTGATTATACCACGTGTTGGTGAGGATGTGAAGGAACTGCTCGTGGGAATGTAACATCATACAACTGCTTTAGAAACCAGTTTTTCAGTTTCTTAAATATTAAACATGCATTTGCTAAGTGATTTAGCCATCCTATTTCTATGTATTTACCCAAGAAAATGGAAATGACATGCCCATACCAAGTCTTGTACACAAATGTTCATAGCAGCTCTGTCTTAAGAGTTACAAACTGGACACAGCCCAGATGTTTTTCAACTGGAAAAAGGATAAAGAAAGTATGATATATCCATGGAGTACTACTCAGCAATAACCCAAGGACTGCCTGTACTTAGATTTATTGCCAGAGAGCTCACTTATTTATTTTCTCATCACATTTTTATTGGGTATCTACTATGTTTTAAAAATTGTGCTAGACACTGGAGGTGTAATGATGACCAAAAATAAACTCGAATACTCTCTTAGGTGGGGGGCGGGGAATAGCATTAAAATAATTATATGAACTTATTGTTTTACAAATTGAGAAATGTGCTCTGAAGGCAAGGAACAGATTTCTAAAAGTGTGTAGCAGAGGAACCTGGCTTACACTTGGCACATGGGGACGGGGGATGCTTTAGGGAAGGCTCTCCTCTGGAAGTGGTACGTGAGCCGAGCTCTGATGTGAGTAGGCTGTAATTAAGCTGCAAGGGCTCCTGTAGAGACAGATATGGGCCAGGCAGGGTGGGGCCTAGGTTTGGTACAAGAAGACCATGAATGGATTTAGTGCAGAGTATGTTGGATTGGCGCTCAGAGAGGACACCTACCTGGAATATGAATTTGGGAGTCACGCTACAGAGATGTGAACTGAAGTGTAGGAGTGGTGAGATTTCTTACGGGGAAATTATGGAGTGAGAACATAAGGCCTCAAGGAACTTGGAACTTGATGGCCAAACAAGTGCTGATGAACCTGAAGAGGCTAAGGATGGTGGTTGAAGGGTGGTTAAGTCAGAAGAGAGGATGGTGACCAGTGGAAGAGGATGGCCAAGACAGTATGCTTCAAAAAACTAAAAATAGCTTTGGCACTGTGCTTGGAGGGTAAAAGGCCACTATTATTAATTGTTCTGGGACAACAGGAATGCACTGGACTGTCCTGGGAAAGCCTGGCTGATTGGTCCCTCCAGTCACTGGTGACCTTAGCAAGGGTGCCTGTGTGTAGTAATGGGGTGAGCACCCAGTTAGGGTGAATGTAGGTTCGGGATGGAGAGAGGAGTTGGGGAGGGAGGTTTGTTAAAACTAGGGGAGCAGAAAATGTTGGAAATAGAGTATGGGGTGTGAGTGGGTTGATTTAATGAGAATGGTTGGATGGCTGGGAGCCCATTGAGAGCCCATTGGATGTGAGGGTATGAATTTATAGTGATTTTGCAGAGGACTGAGCAGGATATATGATGCTTATCAACTCTTGAAAATGTTGTTAAGAGGAAGTTGATCTTTAGCTGTTTTTTCCTTGGATAAGGGAGACTCTAGAACTCAACTATATTCCTTTAATAGCATCAGGGGAAATACATCTATGGTATTTTTTCTTTCATTTCCTATATGTTTTAACATGTTCATCTAAATTCAATGAGTGCTGTGTGGAGGCTAAACAGTTGTCACTCTGAGCATTTCTGAGATTCCCATCTTGTCTTCAATGTATTAACGTCAGGTGTTTAATCTTTCTTCTTTTATTTATTTTACAATAAACAGCTTTTGAGGTAAAGTTGGTGAGACTGCTGAAAACTTACTGCTCTTTGCTGTATCTGTATTTTGCACTTGACATTTGAAAGTCTACTTCTGATGTAGGGAAAGGCATTATCAGGATATAAGTGTATATTTTTCAGAAAGTTCATGTTCACATCAAGGACTGTTTGTATCATAATTTTATGAATATACATGTGCCTCTTCTGGGATTTGCTTTCTTTCTCATTTAGAAAATGCTAACGATTTGTTACATGTCATAATAAATTAAGGGAAGTAAAAACAAATCAAGTGGTGTTTATTAGAAATATTGTTCCTAAATAACCACAACAAATGTAAGCAGTGTTTAGCTTTGGGTATTATTTTTCCAACGCAAAGCAATAAAAATGCACTATTCAGGTCTATCTCCATGTGTTGGAGAAGTAAGCCCATTGGCTGTTTTTTTTTTTTCCTCCTTAAAATGCTTTTTCTTTGAGAGGAGAGCGGAGGTGGTGTTATTGGGAGCAGGGGTAGGGTGGTTGAGGGAAGGAAGCCTGAGACACACTCATTGAGACTGAAAGTTTCTAGGTTGGTTTGGTTTTCCTTCTCTTATAGCTGGATGTGGCATAGCTGCCAACATTAATTTTTGTCCGTGATATATAAAAATGTTAGTCCTTTTACTGACATCAGAATTAGTAGTATATGCCTTTCAAATTGTTTTCAAGCAATGGCGGGCTTTCCTTCATTTTATACCTTTGGTTTTAGGTGATTGTGTGGATCTTACATTTATGTGTGTGCCAGAGTCATCTGGTGGCTGGTGAAAAAGCCGAACTGCTGGGCCACACCCCCGAGTTCCCGATTCAGTAGTTCTGGGTAGGGGTTGAGAATTTGCATTTCTAACAAGTCTCGGGTTATGCTGATGCTGCTGGCTCAGGGGACCACGTCTGAGAACCATGGATAACCCACTGAACTCATCAGCCCAGCAGTACCATAACCTGCACCAGCCAGATTGCATGCATGGCCCTTTAAGAAGCCAGGAGCCTGAGGTGTGATCAGCTGGGGGCTTTCCCACAGGTGAGCCCTGGCAGCTTGCCTACCTAGGTTACCCCTTCATGCTTGAGAAGTTTCCTAACTAGTGCCTTTTAGTTTAAGGCAGAGCCGACCCCATGCTGCCGCCCTGTGGACTTTTGGAACATTACACGTGGAGGTAGCGAGTTTGGCACGAAATCCTGCCTTGGTTGGAAGGGGCACTCAGTTATGCCTGAAAAAAATGGGATTCCTCACCTGTTTCTGTGCATCTAGAAAATTCTTATACAAAACAGAGGAGAAACACAATCTCCATTAAGATATCAATTCAGGAGCTTGTATGAGATTTGATGGATGGGTTACTTAAGTAAGGCACTTAAGGGCAGATCTTTGAAATATTGAAATTAGGGTTGGGAGAACTGTGGCTAAGTAAGTCAGCAAGTCACTAAAAGCTACCCAGAGATATGGAGAAACTTCTAGGTAAGGGTTCTTTTAACAAGAGTGCTCTTAAGGGAAAAGCAAATCACACGTGTTGGGTTGTGGGGCCAGGGAGTTGCCTCTGGGAAGAGTCTGGAATGCCGTATCAAAACATAACCAGGCAGCTGCTGCTCTTTAAAGATGGAGTTTAGCTGAGCTGTAGGATACATTCCAATACTGCTTCTAAGGGGTGGTGGGTCTGTGGCCCTTAAGCTGGGGACTCCGTGTTCTCTGAAAGTCTGGAGGAGTCTGTGTGGCTCACACCAGCCTTCCACCAACACCGAGGATAAGCGCCTTGACTTCATTCCAATTTATGCTTTTGGATCCAGTAACCAACGAAGAATTCATTTTGTTACTGAATATGGAGGAAACAGTGACAGTGTTTGACAACCTCCCCCACCCCAAGCCGGGTCACAGGAAGCTCCTCTTCTAGATGATTGCTTTTCTAGATGTCATTGCTGAGGTGATCTGTAGTGACCATTTCTCCTTCCAATGAATGATTGGAATGACCTGACAAGAGTTTTTAAGGAAGCTTCAAAAAGCAATTACAAATCCTCTCAAAACAAATGAAAAAAGCAGGACATCTCAGCAAAGATATAGGACTTATACAAAAGAAACAAATAGAAATGATAGCACTGAAAAATAGGGTAACTGAAATGAAACTCAGTGTATGAGCCCTGGCCGGGTGGCTCAGTAGGTTGGAGCATCATCCCAGACACCAAAAGGTTGCAATTTTGATCCTGGGCCAGGCACGTACGGGAGGCAACTGATAGATGTTTGTCTCTCGCATTGATGTTTCTGTCTTTCCCTTCTTCTCTCTCTAAAATCAATAAAAACATATCCTCGGGTAAGGATAAAAAACAAAAAATAAAAAAACTCAGTGGATGGGCTCAAAAGTAGAGTGGAGATGACAAAAGATAGAACTGGTGAACTTGAGGACCCATCGCTGGAATTTGCTCAGTCTGAACAGAGAAAAAACAGCCTGGAGGAAAGTAAGGAAGTTGCTAAGGGCTGTATACTCTCCCTGAGTCTATCATGAGACGAAATAGATGACAATGTGCAATAACAAAGACAATAATGTAACTGCAGTCTTGGCAGTTGCCCGTATTCATTCCCTTCCCTCTCCTCCTTGTTTTTTTATTTTTATTTTTTATATTTCTTCTTCTTTTTTGTTGTTGTTCCTGCTTTCTCCTCCTTGTTCTATGTCTCTGCCTGGCTCTCATCTCTGAAAGGTCAGCATCACATGAGCTCTTCGTCAGCTTGTTTCAGCCCCTTTGTGAAACTTAGGAAACTAATATAAGGAAACCTTATTAAACATGCAGGCCTGTGGACGGCTGCATAAAGTCGCCCGGCCGACAGGAGCCTGAGGAGGCCTGAGGGAGCAGAGCAGCTGGTTAGGGGGAACCCAGCTTGGAGCCAGCGATTTTCCTGAGCGATAGAGAGATGAGAGCTGAAACCAGAGTGCTGGCTCTCGACAGCACCGGCTAACCGATGCCCTGATAGACACACGGAGAAAACGGAGCCCTGGACACTGAACGTGGGCAGTCCTGGGGAGAGCTGGACAGCAGCTGGGCGGCCGACCTCGGGCAGAGCCTGCGGTAACAAGATGCATCTGTCAGTCACGACAGAAAGGGATTGAGGGTTTACGGTAAAACCCAAGAGCAACTTTTCTCTGTATCATTTTGCCTGGGGTGATTACATTTCCAAGTTTTTTTGCGGATTATAGTCCCTGTCTCAAATATTCAATTCTCATATTAAACCAGTTATATACCTTTTGGTTCTAGGTGCTATGTCAGTATCAATCAACCTCACTTTCACTAACTATGATCAAGTAATTTATGGTTATTAATTAGTGTCGTAGGTATAGGTCCTTAATTAACTAATTCGCTGAACAAATAATAAGTGCTAGTTTATGCCAGGTGTGAGATATAGCACTCATCCAGTAGGCCAAATACTATGCATATGGAGCATATATTCCATAGCTCAGGGAGATGCTCTGTAAACATACACAGTACAAAAGTAGATTACATAGTATGAGTGTTAGGTGTTATAGAGAGAAACGGAGAGTGAGGAGGAAGGGGACGGCCAGTAATTAGGGCAACGATGCAGTTTTACAACAGAAGTGACATTTGAACAAAGACTTGCTGAATATGAGGGAAGGTGACTGGGAGAGGAGGATTTCAGGCAGAGGAAGTGCCTGTGCAAAGGTCCTGAGGTAGGAGCTAGCCTGGCAAGTCTGGGACAGCAGAGGCCAGTGCGAGTTGGGCGATAGATAGTAGTTGAGCAATGAGGTCATAGAGGGAACAAGGGAGCAGCTTGTGCAGGAACTGCTCAGCCATCATAAGGACTTTGACTTAAAAAAATAGACTTTTATTGTTCAGAGCAGTTTTAGGTTTTCAGAAAAATTGAGCAGAACATACAGAGAATTCCCATATTTCCCTTCTCCCATCTCCCAACTTTACCCTATTATCAATATCATGCAAGTGTGGTACACTTGTTATAACTGATGAGCCAATATTGACATATTACTCACTAAAGTCCATAGTGTACATTGCGTTGTACATTCTGAGCGTTTGGACAAATGCATACTGACATGGATTAACCATACAGTATCATACAGGATAGGTTCACTGTCCCCCAAATCCTCCGTGCTCTGCCTGTTCATTCCACACTCCCCCCAAGTTCCTGGAAGCCACTGATCTTTTTTACTGTCTCCGTAGTTTTATCTTTCCAGAATGTCATTTAATTGGAATCATGTAGCATGTAGCATTTTCAGGTTGGCTTTTTCATTTAGTAATATGCATTTAAGGTGCCTCCTTGTCTTTTTGTGGCTTAATCGCTCATTTCTTTTTAGCGCGGAATGGTCTTCTGTTGTCTGGATGTACCACAGTTTGTTTATCCATTGACCTACAGAGGACAGCTTGATTACTTCCAGGTTTTGGCAGTTATGAATAAAGCTGCTATAAACATTTGTGTGCAGGCTTTTGCATGGACATAAGTTTTCAACTCATTTGGGTAAAGCAAATTTATTCAAGGAATGTGATTGCTGGATCATATGGTGAGAGGATGTTTAATTTTGTGAGAAACAGCTAAACTGTCTTCCAGAGTGGCTGTACCATTTTGCATTCCCATCAACAATGAATGAGAGAGTTGCTATTGGTCCACATCCTCACCAGTATTTGGTATTGTCAGTGTTGGACTGGTGTCTAATGGTGCGTAGGGTAACCCCTTATTTTAATTGCATTTCCCTTATCTATAATTATAAAAGCGTAATATACTAATTAGACTGGACGTCCTTCCAGACGACCTTCCGGACGAAGCCGGGGCTGCAGGGGAAGCCTGGGTCCTGGGTGCCAGAGGGAAGATGGTTCTGGCAGCAGGGTGGGGGGGGGGGGGGAGGAAGGCCCACTCTTGTATGAATTTCATGCATCGGGCCTCTAGTAACATATAATGTGGAGCACCTTTTCATATGCTTAGTTCTCATCTGTATATTTTCTTTGGTGAGGTGTTTTTTTTTAAATATATATTTTATTGATTTTTTAGAGAGAGGAAGGGAGAGGGATAGAGAGTCAGAAACATCGATGAGAGAGAAACATCGATCAGCGGCTCCTGCACACCTCCCACTGGGGATGTGCCCGCAACCAAGGTACATGCCCTTGACTGGAACCGAACCTGGGACCCTTCAGTCCGCAGGCTGACCCTCTATCCACTGAGCCAAACCAGCCAGGGCTCTTTGGTGAGGTGTTTGTTCAGGTCTTTTGCCCATATTTGAGTTGAGTTGTCTGGTTTTTTGTTTTGTTTTGTTATTTTTTTTTAATTGTTGACTTTTAGGAGTTCTTTGTATAGTTTGAGTACAAGTCCTTGATTGGATATGTGTTTTGTAGATACCTTCTCCCAGTCTATGGCTTGTCTTTTCATTCTCTTAACGGACTTTGGCTTTTGATGAGTGAAATGAGGCGCTTTTGAGGATTTTGAGCTCAGGAGTGATGTGATAGGTAAATTATAAATATGAAGTGAGATATTCCAGTTACAGTAATATGGAAGAAATGTAATTCCTGAGTATACATTGGCAGCCTTATTTTAACTGATGAATGTCAGTTTTTCTAAGTGATTTTTGAAAACATATTTCCCAAATATGGACAGAGACACATTTTCTTTTCTTCACAGCTACAGCCCTATTTATTTCAGCCCACACTCTGCTGATGTTGAAGAGTGTTGAGAGAATGATCTTTGTATAGCCTTTGTATAGCCTTTTTATTACTCAGGGTTATAATGAAAGTCTCAACTGGCTGCTGAGTTCATGCAAGTGGCTTTTACAGAGTGAGTATTCCAAGCTGTGGTGGCCTCCTTCCCCTTGCCTTTCCCTCTGGGGAGGGTCTCAGCTGCTATTTATAGAGGCATGCTTGCCAACAAATGCCCTCAGCTGTTTTCTACCCCCTTATTCAGGTTTCTTCCTCAAATGTAGGCTCCCCTTTACTTCCCAGTCTCTCTCCAAAGTCAGCGAGCCTTCTTTCACAGGCTACCATATGGATTAAAATAGAATTTTTTCCTAGGTGGTCAATGTTCAATCTTCTGGCTCTGAGGCTTTAACTTGCTTTAAATGCAGCTTCTCAGGCAGTTTAAAAACAAAAGATCCTTTAGGCAGGAGGGTCATACACAAGGCAGTGCGCTGTTCTATAGCTCCCACTTTGGCCCTGCAGTTTCGTTGTGTGTGTGTGGAGGGCGTGAGGAGGGGGGTTCAGAAGCAAGCATGAAGAGCTAGGGTGAAACAAATGGGGACTGGCAGGGCAGGCACAAAACCCTCTGAGACACTGGAGAACATAGATTTAGACAGTGGAATACCCTCAATGGCTGTAGGACAGGAGTTGACATTTTCACCTGAGGTGTCTTGGTCATAGGTAGGCCCCTTAGGTTGTGAGACCCATCCATTACCAGCGTCCTATTCAGAGAGCTGACTGTAGGTGTTCCTCCCCTCCTAGAAGGTTCTCGGCCCTATTGCCACACTGATACTATAAGAATACACAGCAGCCCTAGCCGGGTTGTCTCAGTGGATAGAGCATTGGCCTATGGACTGAAGGGTCCCAGGTTTGATTCCGGTCAAGGGCATGTACCTTGGTTGTGGACACATCTCCAATAGGGGGTGTGCAGGAGGCAGCTGATCGATGGTTCTCTCTCAGTGATGTTTCTAACTCTCTATCCCTCTCCCTTCCTCTCTGTAAAAAAAATCAATAAAATACATTCTTTTTAAAAAAGAATACACAGCAATTCCTGCTTTAGATATTTTTTAGCACCTTCCCACTAGACCACAAGCCTTCTCCATAGGCTTTCCCACTGATGGACAACAGGAAGATACCACCAACCATTCTGACATGTGTTCAGCAGGAGAGGAAATGTAGGTCAAAGGATCAGAAACAACATCGACATTGAGCTTAAGGAGAAAGTAAACAGTGGCTCAGAGTTACAAAATGCTGTGCCATAATATATGGGCTATTTTCAGTAGGTCACAAGCATGAGAATGAGAGAGAAAAAAAGGTGATTATTCCTTCTGAACAGGTGACAACTTCAGGTAAGAAAAATCTCTGACCACAAGGCCCAATTTGAATTGCCCTATGAATTTGTACTCTTCTGTTTTCTTGTGTCAAGATCCTTCAAAGCATAAGACATGGCTCTGCTTAAGGAATGTTCTGAGACACTGACAGCGGCCCATCCCCTGAACTTCTGCTCCTCTGGTGTACTGAGCACAGCCAGACAGGGCAAAGTTTAGCAGAGACCTCTCACTTGATTAATACACACCCGCCTGTTTTGACCTAACATTATTGGGGGAACAAAATGTAACCTCAGTGGAGAAGTTTATTCTAGGTAGTCTGATGCATGTTTTATGCTTACATTTAAAGAAAAAATCCATTTTTGGTGATGGTATGAATTTGGATGGTTGCGACCATTTCTGAAGGACTTAAAATGTGGGAACCAAACCTCAGGGGACACATGAGTTAATTTAAGCTGGGCCTCTCCTTGACATTTCACATGTCTTGGATATCTGAATTTAGTTTGGGAACTGGAGATTTTGTACATTCGTATTTCTTATTGCCCTTTATAATTTGGCTAGTTCCATACTGACATTTTATTTTTCCCCAGATGATTGCAGTATCCATGCAAGATTTGGGCTTTGGGATAAGTTGAAGAAAGAAAGCAAAAGAAAAACATATTCTATTAAGGGCTTAAGTTTCTTTCAGTAAACTACTTTTAATCCTAGGCTATGCATTTTGGGGAGATACTTAGCAGCCAAATCCTTGAAATTTCTGCTGGGTGCTTAATTTGTTTCCCCTTAGATTTAGAGGAAGGGCTGCACAGTAGACTGCCAAGGGAGCACTATCGACCTCCATTTTTACTCCACTGAACATTACTAACTGTGAGTGAGCACAGAGTACTATGGAAGCGCTCAATCCCTGACCCGCAGAGAGCTGCAGTCTAATTAAAATAAAGCAGTGGCTGCCAGGTAATTAAAAATTAGATGAATCAATAAGTGCTAATTAGACTTTTAGAAGATGAGCTCAGGGTTTTAAACAGAGCATTGCATCTTGGCCTGGAGTGTTGGAGACTGGCCCTACCAAGACTCCAGTACACTGATGGCCCACTTGCTAAGGACTGGGAAGGCACCTTGGGCTGAGGAGAACATTTGATTGGAGTTCTTTTTTGTGTTAATCCTCACCCAAGGATATCTTTTCCATTGATTCTTAGAGAGGGGAAGGGAGTGAGTGAAAGGGAAAGAGGAAGAGAGAGAGAGAGAGAGAGAGAGAGAGAGAGAGAGAAACACTGATGTGAGAGAGACACATCAATTGGTTGTCTCCCGCACTCCCTGGGGCCAGAATCGAATCCGCAACCCAGGTTTGTGCCCCTTGCCTGGGAGTTGAACCCAAGAACCTTCAGTGCTAAGGCCGATGCTCTAGCCAGTGAGCAAGACTAGCGAGGGATGCTGCTGCTTTAAAAAAAAATGTATTAATCATACTTGCACGTGGTACAAAATTGAAGGAGTACAAAAAATTAAAGAGCAAATTTCCTTCTTCCCCTGTACTCTCAGCCCCATTTCCTTTCCCTGGAGGCAAGCAACCCATGTTAAAAGTATCTGACATGTGCTTCCAGAGATATTCCATGCATTTATGAACACCCACATCCATTTTCTTCTTGCCTTTTCTCTTCTCTTTTTTTACACAAAAGGTAGCATGTTATATGTATTGTTCCCTATGTTCCTTTCCCCTACTTACTGTAACATATCTATATTTATAAAAGCCCAGTGACTGGAAGGGCAGAATGACCAGAACGACTGGTAGCTATGATGTGCACTGGGACAGCCAACCAGCCTGATCCGGGCCCTGATTGGCCCCCCACCTCACCCAGTCAGGGGCGGGGCTGGCTGGCCAACCACCCGCAGCCCCTTCCCCTGGCCAGCCTGGCCCAATGGGCCCCCATTGGGGCAGGTCAGCCGCACCCCACCCATGCACGAATTTGTGCACTAGGCCTCTAGTCAATATATAAAACTGCCTCTTCTTAAAAGACTGTGTGGTGGGTGGTGGTCTGTTTTGTGGAGATACTATAATTGATTTAATCCTTTTCCTAAATTATATGCCATCTTCTCCTGGGACACTGGGTTCTATTTTTAACTGTACCACCAGAAAACTAACTAGGTTTGGGTCCCAGCAGAAAACAGCATGCTAAACAGAGGTGGTTGGGAGAGTTTAATGAAGAGGCTATTTACGAAGTGTGGGCAGGGATAAGGACAACCTGCAATGATGTGAAAGTATCCTGGGAAGCCACTGCTTCCCCTAGGCCTGAAGGGAAAAGTGGGGGAAGCAGGTTCCTGGAGCCAGTGAGAGCTTTAGCCACAGAAGGCTCCTGACAGGAGCTGGGGTCTTCAGTCAAGGAATACAGCCAGTGGTGTGTTGGTAAAGGCTGAACAATGGGCTCTGTGGTGAGGGTCCCTGATTTGTAGTGTTTGCTGATTCCTGTGGTGTGAACACCTCCACCATGCCTGATTCCAAGTCCCCAAGGTGCTGTTACTGAACGCAGAGTTGGGGTGGGAAGCGCTTGTGAGAAGCTCCAGTACATCACTGCAGCTCAGCAGGGTGGCTGCCGGCCTGGTTCCTGCTAGGGCCATCGATTGGCTGAATTCCACCAGAAACCAACGCCCTGGGGAGGGATTCTGATGCTGAAGTCCTCACAGGTCAGCATTCTGGAGCACAGAGCAGGTTGGTGATGGATCAAGCGGCATAATTTTGGGCAGGTCATCTGTAAAAAAACAAATCTGCCTTGAATGTAGAACCTTTTTACACTGAGGTTCTCTCACTTCTCTGTGATTAGTGAATTCAGTGGCCTAAGTGGGTAGGTCATCTATAATAATAAAAGCATAATATGCTAATTAGACCGGACATCCTTCGGGACGAAGCTGGGGCTGCGAGGGAAGCCGGGGTCCCGGTGCCAGAGGGAAGCTGGTGCCGGCAGCCGGGGGAAGGAAGGCCCACTCTTGCATGAATATCGTGTATTGGACCTCTAGTTTAGTCATATTTGCTGACTATTTAACAGGAGATGCTGTGGGCCCCTGCACTCTGGGAGTTTATGTCTAACAGGGTAAGGTAAGACATTCACCAGTAGGTCCAGCTACATGGTGGGGGCTGCAGACAGAACCACAGGTATTCAGAGGAGGCAATTCTTTGTAGTTGGAGTGATGAGGCTGTTGTTGGTGGCAGAGACCTGGGGAGACCTTTGTTTTGTAGTTGGGAACTTGTTTTACCAATGGGGAAAAAACAGAACATTTCTTGAATAGCTGCCTACTTATACTACTAGTTCCCTAAATATGGTCCTGGTACCATCAGCATCTTTGGGACCTTGTCAGAAATCCAAATTCTTAGGTTTCACCCCAAACTTAGAGTTTAAACTCTGTGGCAGGTCCTAATAACTTGTTAGTCCAGGTGATATTGATGCATGTGTCCATTTGAGAAATATTGTTATACTGTATCAGTGGTTCCAAATCAGCTGCAAATCAGCCAGATGGGGAATTTCAAACACACACCGACACACACACACACACACACACACACACACACACACACACACGACTTCTGGGCTGTATTTCAGACCTACGCAATCAGAATCTGTGAGAACTAGGGTCTTGGGGAGTTAAGTGTTTCCCAGATAGTATAAGCTGTCTAAGTTTTCTATACTCTTGATCTGAGTTGTGGTAACACTGAACTTGTTACCACGGAGAACTGCCTATTTTCTTTTCTCGTGCACTTTCTCTCTCTACACTTAAGACTTTCTAAACACTTTCAGAGTCAGAGGGAAGGCAGCTGCCTTAGATGGCGCTTGGTGTGGACTGAGGGTGGAGCTGGTTGTTCTTGGCGTGGTGTGGGTAGCAGAGAAGAGTAGAGGAAACTGGACAGCTGTGGAGGTTGCTGAAGTCTGACCTTAATATAGCTTCAGAATTCAGTTTTGTAGCAAATTCTTCACATCGGACATACCCTTTATAAAATATTAAGTACAAAAGCCATATTTGAAAGGAAAATTACAGTAATTTTGGGACTGCCTCTGCCTGATTAGAGTTCTTGATGGAAAAGCCTAGAGTTTATTAAAAGTGAATAACTAATGCTTGGAATTGCAGCTCAGGGATTTCTACTTCTTAGCTTGCACAGAATTGCAGGGGACTCTCATCAAACTGTTAACTGATGATTTTAAAATTTATTTATGATAGATTATATCTGGACTTTGGCTGTGTAACTCAGAAGGCCTCAAATAATCAAGTTACATCATAAAACTCCTTTCATTTCAACATACAGGTTTCCTCTGCTATGGGAAAGTAGAGCATGCCTGTGAAAACTTTCGTCAGCTGTAGTGCATCAAGTGAAGAAGCCATTACCTTAGCACACATCTTGCTAATGGATGCATAAAATAAATCAGAATAAAGCACAAACGCTCACACAGTTCACAGCTATGGCGGCATGATGCTGAGATATTGAGTAGTTTCCAGGGAAGGAGCTTGGTGTTTCCACTCTTCTCTGGGTGTGAACTGCATCTATAATTCCTTGCTATAAAACAAATGCTAAACGCTATTTTTGTGCTGAGTGAGAGGTTGGATGAGAGATGCAGTATTTGGGGGACATGAAGAGAACTTCTGTGTCAGGGTGGGCATTTTTGAGTTTTTCAGTGACAATGGACTGGAACATTATCCAAAATTAACAAAACCCTGAAGGCAAGGTTTTTGCCATGGAGCTAGCATTCGGCTTCTGGGATGAAGCAGTTGTGGAACCAATCCCAGAATATTTCGGACTCCATCCATGCTTTTTTGTTCTACTTCCAATGGACTGGCATTTTCTCCTCTAAGTGCTATTGGGTTTTGTGCTCTGTGTACCATTATTGGTTTGCACTTAAGGTCACTCTTGACATTGGCACGCAATAGCAAGGTTGCCCGGTCTTTGCATGATTTAAAGCCAGGGGGTTTGGAAGCCATTTGTATTGCATAGGTTCATTTGCCAACATTCTTGTAGAACAAGCCTGTCCCATCAGCATTGAAACCTGCTCTTCCATATAACCCTTTTCATGTATAATGCTTAACAGATATTTTAAAAAATTCTTCTGCAGCCTCCTGATCTGTAGGACCTGCTTTGCCTGCAAATTTAACATTTTTTCATGTGGTGTCTATCACCTTTTGCAACCTGCAAGCCAGCTTGCACTAGCTGAGAAAGGTTTGACATTTTCTTCACTCTGGGTAACATGACTGTAAATTTCTTTGGCCTTTAGCCTCATAACAAAGCTGTCCACTACACTCTTTTTATTAGCTGTCATCTCACGAATCCACAAATTTAGCTGCTTTTCCATCGCTGCATCACACACTTGTTTTTAGCACTTTCTGGAACAGCCTCATGTACAGATCTGCAAATCTCCTCTTTTTATGGATATATTGTTTTGTTGATTCATTAACATTGAATTCATGGCCAATAGTACTATAACTCAGGCCTGAATGAAGCTTATCTAACACATATTTTCTCTGTAAGACACATTACAGACTTCTTGTGCTTAGGAACCCTCGGCAGTGCTTTAATACAACTATTCTTGGGGGCCATTTAAAACAGTGAAATCAGCAAAAATGTGACACTAGTAGATTGTGAAAGGACATTTGCATATATTATGAGCTAAAACAAGATGGTGCAAAGCATGGCCTTGGTTCAGGCTTAGCTGGAGATGTGTGCATAAGGCAATTCAAATTTTTCACTTCTATGTACATGTCCATAATGTCTGAGAAAGTGTGGCAAGTACTGATTTTGGGGTTACACATACATTTTATCTAGTAGGCAAATTTGCAAATAGAATCAGTGAATGAGGACCAACTGTATTTGTATGGGTCTCTTGCAAAAACTGTGTGATCAATAACATTTTCAAACACAAATATAATTTTAGAATACAATTTTGTGGATAAAGTGGGAAGGAAATGAATTAAAGGAGAAAGAAATTAATGTGAAATTTCTGACTTTTAAAGAGCATGTTCATAAATTTTTTCTAGATGGAGGATGGGTATTATATCTTGTATGTAGAGTCATCCTATCTAATAATAGACAAACATGGTAGTTAACCATAACTTCGCTACCCTTCCCATTGGCTAATCAGCGAGATATGCAAATTAACTGCCAACCAAGATGGCGGCCAGCAGCCAAGCAGCTGAAGCAAACAGGAGGCTTGCTTGCTCCAGTGATGGAGGAAGCCAAGGTTCCCCGCCTGCCACTGCCGGCCTCTGAGCTGCACTCTAAGAAACAATGTTGCAATTATAGAAGCTAAACAAACCCCAGATACCTGCTTTCAGCCAGCTGGGCCTCAGAGCTGGAGCTGCAACAGTGTTTCAATTATAGAAGCCAAACAAACCCAGATACCTGCTTTCAGCAGCCGAGGTCTCAGAGCTGGAGCCAAGCCTCAGAGCTAAAGCCGGCTCTCAGTTCCAGTGACAGCCATAGAAGGTAAATAAATCTCAGAATAAAAAAGAAAAAAAGGACAGGTTGGGAGCTTCAGTCACCTGCCAGCCTGAAAACGGCCCTCAGCCCCTCACCCAGACTGTCCAGGCACCCCAGTGGGGACCCTCCACCCTGAAGGGGGTGTGACCAGCTGCAAACAGCCATCATCCCCTCATCCAGGCTGGCCAGGAACCCAAGCGGGACCCCCACCCTGATCCGGGACACCCTTCAGGGCAAACCAGCCGGCCCCTACTCGTGCACCAGGCCTCTATCCTATATAGTAAAAGGGTAATATGCAAACTGACCCTAACAGCAGAAGGACTGGGAATGACTGGTCACTATGACACACACTGACCACCAGGGGGCAGACGCTCAATGCAGGAGCTGCCCTCTGGTGGTCAGGGCACTCTCACATGGGAGGAGCTCTGCTCAGCCACAAGCCAGGCTGATGGCTGCCAGTACAGCAGTGGCGGTGGGAGCCTCTCCTGCCTCCTCAGCAGCGCTAAGGATGTCCGACTGCAGTTTAGGCCTGCTCCCTGCTGGCAAGTGGACATCCCCCGAGGGCTGCCCAGCTGCCAGAGGGATGTCTGATTGCCATCTTAGGCCCAATCCCCTGGGGAGCGGGCCTAAGCCAGCAGGTGGTCATCCCCTGAGGAATCCCAAACTGTGAGAGGGCACAGGCCAGGCTGAGGGACCCCCTCCCCGCCGAGTGCACAAATTTTTGTGCACTGGGCCTCTAGTCCTATATAATAAAAGCCTAATATGCAAATTGACCAAACAGCAGAACAAATGATTGCTATGACACTCACTGACCACCAGGGGGCAGACGCTCAACGCAGGAGCTGCCCCCTTGGTGGTCAGTGCACTCCTACAGGGGGAGTGCCGCTCAGCCAGAAGCCAGCTCATGGCTGGTGAGCGCAGTGGTAGTGGCGGGAGCTTCTCCTGCTTGCGCTGCAGGCAGGTGGTAAGGAGCCAGGGGTCCTGAACTGCGAGAGGGATGTCTGACATCCCCGAGGGGTCCCAGACTGTGAGAGGGCGCAGGCCCGGCTGAGGGACCTCCCCTCCCTCCCTCCAGTGCATGGAATCTCGTGCACCAGACCTCTAGTATGTATATAAAGAATGCCTAACAGTTTAGTTTTAAAATGTTATCAGGATGTCAGAAGTTAATACTTTGCAACTATTTAACATTATGAAGATTTTAGATGTTAACTACACATTTGGAACATAGATTTTCAAAACTTTTTTAGGAAGGAGCAAAAAGAACTAGGAGGGAACTTTGGTTTTGATGTTCTTGTCTGCTGTCTACAAAAACAAAACAAATCTGTTCAAATTGGGAGGGAAATGCGTTGGCACTTTCTTTGAAGAATTTTTAAGTTATAGGAGCAGAAAAGTCACATTTCCTCCCTCTTTACACCTCTCAACATGCTGATTATGTTTTGATTTCTAATTGTAAAAGACCTGAGCACTTTCAAATGAAACCACAGTATTCCTTAGAGACCTGATGTCCTAATTTCCCCCTAGAGGACAGTACAAAAAGGCCTTGAATGTCCTCAAAAATGCTAGAAATCTGGATGATGACTTGGTGTAACTGCCAAAACTTAAAGTCCTCATATACAGTTCAGAACAACACAACAAAAAGCGCTTCTGATGTCTCCGGCTTTTCCCTCGATTTTCTGTGTAACTGGTACTGTTCCTGGTTTCCCTCCTGTCTCTGGCCCTGGGAGGCTGTCCATGATTATTTACGTGTGTGAGCCGTGGCCCTCACAGTTCTACCTGGGACCGAGCACCAGGCAGTCTGTGGAGCCCTCCTCTGCCTCACCTGTGGTGGAGGCTGCACTGGCCACAGTTTCTCCCCAGCTGACTTACTCGCTGGCTTGTAATCGGCATTTTCGTTAATCATTCATGAAGCACATGGTCTGTATTTGGGGAAACGTTGCACTGTAATTCCAACATGCATAATTTATGTTGCTAATTACTTTAAACCATCGTATTAAAATCTAACTCCACCCTCCCCCGAGCCCAAGGTGGGGAAGAACTGAAGAAACACTGGGCTCTTTACAGCCCCTTTGGGGTTGCTCAAGCCACCGAGGCCGAGCTCACCCGGGTTCCTCTGGACGGGGCAGCCTGTCCAAGGGGGCCGCGTCTGAAGTGGCGCACCAGGTGCGGGGAGGAGGAGGAGGGCGCGGTGGGCCGGGCCAGGTGGGCCGAGTCGGAGGATGAGGACCAGGTGCCGGGAGGAGGGGGGCGCGGTGGGCCGGGCCAGGTGGGCCGAGTCGGAGGATGAGGACCAGGTGCGGGGAGGAGGGCGCGGTGGGCCGGGCCAGGTGGGCCGAGTCGGAGGATGAGGACCAGGTGCGGGGAGGAGGGCGCGGTGGGCCGGGCCAGGTGGGCCGAGTCAGAGGATGAGGACCAGGTGCGGGGAGGAGGGCGCGGTGGGCCGGGCCAGGTGGGCCGAGTCGGAGGATGAGGACCAGGTGCGGGGAGGAGGGCGCGGTGGGCCGGGCCAGGTGGGCCGAGTCAGAGGATGAGGACCAGGTGCGGGGAGGAGGGCGCGGTGGGCCGGGCCAGGTGGGCCGAGTCGGAGGATGAGGACCAGGTGCGGGGAGGAGGGCGCGGTGGGCCGGGCCAGGTGGGCCCAGTCAGAGGATGAGGACCAGATAGCGAGAAGAGGAGGCCTCGCGTGGGGCCAGGTGGGCGGCCGAAGTGAGGACCGGAAGAGGGCGCGCGGGGGGCCGCCCGGGGCGCGGTCTGAGCACGTCACTTCCGGCGCCGGGTCCAGTTCCTGGTGAGGGAAGGGGCCTGAGATTGGTGCAGCCCGGAGGAAGGAAAGAGGGTGAGGAGAGGCAGCGCCTGGCCGGGCGAGCGGCGGGGGCGGCCGGGGGCGCTCTGGGCCGCGGGGTTCTCCCGCCCGGATCCGCCCGCCGGGGCCGGAGCGGGTTGGCCCGGGGGCGCGGGCGCGGCCCCCCGCGGAGCTGCGCGTCTGTGCTGAGCGGCTGTGCTCTGTGTTGCAGGTCTACCCGGAGCCGCGCAGCGAGAGCGAGTGTCTGAGCAACATCCGCGAGTTTCTGCGAGGCTGCGGGGCCTCCCTGCGCCTGGAGGTGAGCGGTGGGGCGCGGGCGTCGTCGGGGCGCGGGGACCCCGGGGGCCGGCGAGGGGCGCGCCAGGGCGTGAACGCAGCCCCAGGGCGGGGAGGAGCCGCCGTACCGAGCTCCGAAGTTGGCCCTCTGTACAGTGAGAGAAAATGGTTCCAGCAGCTTGGGGTGCAGGCGACACATTTTCGACAGCTGCCTGTCACGGGGCGACCTGGTTGCTTGGCGCTTGCCTCCCCTGGACCTGCTGTTAGGGCTCCGAGGGCGACCCGCCGCCAGGCCTGGGTCCGCGCGTCCGAGTCCCCGGGAGGGGATGAGGCAAAGCCGGGCGCTAGTAAAATGGGTCCTAGTCCTCGTCCAGCCTCACTCCTCAAGGCGTTCCTTTTCTCCCAGGAATTAGGCGGGCTTCACTCCAACAGCCGATGTTTCGATCAGAGACACGCCGGCTGACCCATGTCTTGGGGAGGACGCTGGGCGGTGTGTCTCCGCCGAGTGGCCTCAGGTTTTGTCCCTACGCTACATGCAGCCTTTCAGGGATGCTCCCTGGAGATTCTCTCTCTCTCTCTCTCTCTCTCTCTCTCTCTCTCTCTCTCTCTCTCTCTCTCTCTCTCTCACCTTATTTTAACATGCGATTCGTCTTCATCTTGGGACAGTGCTTTAGACCCAGAAACCCAGCTGGGCATTTACTTCAGAATTACAGACCGACGCGGCCGCAGTTAGATGTGTGCTGAGCTCCTGTGCTCTCTGGCTTCCCTTCGTCGCCGCGCTCGCGGCCCCTGGTCCCTTATCGGAGGGAGGAGGGAGTGGGATCCTGAGCTCCCGGCTAACGGTGCACGGAAGCGTCTCACAGAACCTGTTATGTAAGGTGGATCCACAGAGGGTTTCTGTCCAGCCTCTCATTGTAGGTTTCTTGGGGGGAAAGCTAGAAGTCATTCACTCTGTGAGGGGAGGTTATAAGGAGAGCTTATCTGTCATTTGAAATTCGATGCGTAGGCATTCATAGAGATGGGAATACTGTTTTTATGAATGATTGTAAGCCGAGATGCTTTGTTGTTGGGAGTATTTGATGTCTGCGAGGAAACCTTGTACCGACAAGGGAGAAGGCTCAGTGGAGATTCCCAAAGGGCCGTTTCCTCTGCTGGATGGGCTTTGGCATTTTATCACATTTTATCCTAGTGGGCTGTGATAATAAGCTTTGCTTGTAGCAGTTTTTGCTTTTTCGTAACCTCTGTTGTGGAACTGTGTTATCCTCTTCAAACTAACGCGTTTTGTTTATAGTACATTTGAAACCCAGTTTGCACATGAAGATTATAATCGGACAACTTCAGTGTAAGACTTTTAAAGCATTGTTTTAAGAAAAGTTAACGTGTTAAAAAAACCCTCATCCTTAGTTTTCCAAAGGTTGCTGTTGAAATGTCATGTAACGATTTTTTAAAAATGTATAATTGAGAGTTTATTTAAAGATGTATTAGAAAAGTCTGTTCACTAACTTATCCCAAGCATCTAGAACAGTGCCTGGCACATAGTAGACCTTCAGTAAATATTTGTAATTGATTGATGAGCTTGAAGTTCAGTTGATAGCAATTTTTTTTAAGGTAAAGGGAAATTATGACTTACTTTGTGCTGTTTTTTAAAGAGTAAATATCTCTTTCATTAAACTTAAAATATAGGCAAATTTATTAGCATTCTACCAAGGGTCAGTTGCAAGCCACACTTAAAATTCCTAATTACATTACAGATAATAAAAATAAAACAGCACATCAAAAACCTCCTAAATGGTTTGTCACTCTGATTTTTATGAAGTTACCCTGAAAAAGGAGTTTGTAGGGACCCAACTTGGGCTTCCAGGCTTGTTCTCATCTGTGGTGTGAAGGAGCGGGCCTGTTCCCTAGAAGATGGCCTTGCACTGAGACCACAGTGCAGCAGTTTCCCAGTGACTATTTTATTTTCCTTCACATCTTATTTATTTATTCCCCCTCCCCATGACCATCTATACCCCCATAAACTCTTCTGCCGCCACCCTCCCTCAACACCTGATCGCTTGAATTGCAGATTAGTTTTTGTATAGTTACAGATGTCAAGGCGCTTTGTTCCAGGGGTTTGTTTGGACTTACTTGTAGCAGACTGTCTGTAGTTGGTAGATGTATTTGCTTGTTTGCCACCATTGTAAACTATCCCAAGAATTTTAAAGGAAAAGAGGAACTGAATATCATGGTTACTTTATCAGTTATTTCAGTTGAATAAACATCGTAATTAGCTGTAGAAAATTCCCCAACAAGTTGTTCTTATTATCAAAGGAGTTTTAATTTTAAAGGAATATTGTACAGTTTGCGTTTGTTGTTAGAATAGAGCAGAAAGTAGAGAAATGTAAGAAAAAAAATTGTGTACTGCCACATCTAAAGATAACCAGTGTTAAAATTACTGTATATATTTTCAGTCTTTCCCCCCCCTTTACACAAATGTAAAAAGACTTAAAAAATATCCATGACATCATTGTATATATACATAATGTTTTGCAATGTGCTTTAATTTAACATAGTGTGACTGTTTTCTCATGTTAAATATTTGTCTGCTTACTTTTAAAAGGATGCTTCATAGTTCCTAGTGGAAATTCTCATTTTTGGATGTAGAGGTTATTTCTGAGTTTTCATTACTGTAAACATTGGACCGGGCAGTGGACATTTCTGTACAAAATCCTTTATCATTATCTTTTAAGGAGACATTTCCTGATAGGGCACTGCTAGGCCAAAGGTAGGGGCTTTTAAAAGGTTTTTGAACACTACACTGCCAAATGTCTCCAGACATTTTTATTACTTTGCCTTTGCCCAGTTAGCAGGCTATGAGAGCACTCCTTTCCAGTCCTGTGACGGCCTGTCCCTGTTGTGTTTTCTCTTTCACCCAGGAAGATGGAAAACATTTTGGCTTTTCTTCCTTGTATTGTTGACCGTGCCTGTATACCTAGGTTCATGGTAAACTAAGGCAAATGTGAGGCACTCATAATTTCTTGCATTGGATGTTTGAAAGAGGATGTGAGAGAAAAGCTGCTAGAATAGAAAATAAAAGTTGAAAACCTCAGACGTTGGCAGTTACCTTCCAGCTTCCTCGCGAGTAGCCTCTCGCTTTGTGCTGGCCAGAGGCGTTCTGAGGCTGGTCTGTGTAAGTGGGAACTCTGGCTGGAAGCGCCCCTGGAGACTGCAAAGGGGCTGGTTTCCCTCTGTGTGTGCGTGATGTCCTTTTCACTTTCTCTCTTTAAGTTGAGGGGGCATGAAAAGATGTTCGGGTGGGCTCTGCAGTATTGTAATCAGCTGGGCTGATTCAGTGAGTTAGGGTGAGGTTTTGGGAAAGGAATTGCCTTACACATTCCTAAACACTTACCTTCCCTGTGTACTTCTGAAGGACAAACTCTTTTATTTATGATACTTCTTTGCCCTAATGCTCACTTCTTTTCCAGATTTTTAGCCAAGGTTATGATTGAGATTTCATCCAAGAGAATATTTTAAAATACTATTAAAATAACATAGTCCTGGCCAGTGTGGATCAGTGGTTAGAGAGTCAGCCCACACACCAAAGGGTCCCAGCTTCGATTCCCAGTCAAGGGCATGTACCTGGATTACAGGTTCGATCCCCAGTCCTGATTGGGGTACATGTGGGAGGTATGATGTGTCTCTTTCACATCAGTGTATCTCTCCCTCTCCCCCCCGCCCTCCCAACTCCTCTCCATTCCCTCTGTCTCTCCCCCTCCCTCTGTCCCTTCCACTCTTTCTAAAAATCAATGGAAAAAATATCCTTGGGTGAGGATTAAGAAAAAATAAAGGAAATAATTAACACATGCTTATATGGAAAATTAAAACTTGTTGATGCAGGCTTAAGAATTAATTAAAAAATGTTTTTATTGATTTTAGAGAGAGGAAGGAAGGGGGAGAGAGAGAAACATCAATGAGAGAGAAACCTTTTGGCTGCCTCATGCACATCCCCTACTGGTTGGGGTACGTGTGGGAGGAATGATGTGTCTCTTTCACATCGATGTTTCTCTCCCTCATCCCCCCCCCCCCCCCAAAAAAACAAAAAAACAAAAAACTCCTCTCCATTCCCTCTGTCTCTCCCCCTCCCTCTGTCCCTTCCACTCTTTCTAAAAAATCAATGGAAAAAATATCCTTGGGTGAGGATTAAGAAACCCACTGGGCATGGAGCCTGCAACCTGGGCATGTGCTTTGATCTGGAATTGAACCCTCGACCTCTCAGTGCATGGGAAGACACTCAATCAACTGAGCCACACTGGCCAGGGCAAAGAATTTGAATAAAGACAAAAGTATATCTATAGTCTTTTCCCTAGGGATGGGATGCCCCACCCAAGTGTTACCTTCGTTTTAGATTTAGACAGATAGTTAAACTGTGTACTGTAGCTTTGCATTGAAGGTGTTTTGGGCCACACAGCAGTCTTCTTAGCTAGTCATCTTCTGTATCACTGACTCAGTGGTAAGCTGGAAATGGTAGGTAATGACATAGTATTTATTGGTGGACTTATTGAATAAACTTTGAAGTCAGTTTATTTATGCCTTTACCAGAAATTGCCTTTCAAAAAAATTGAAATGTTTTGTAATTAAAAGGTCACTTGAGAGGTGAAAAGGGTATTATCTGAACATTTTGTAGGTACTTAAAAGCAAAGCCAAATTCTACTCAGGTACTATAATTCTATTTTCATTTTTCCTGGCAAAAAGTGTCAAAGTTGACTCTGTCTTATATTTTATTTAGTTCTTATCAAACTGTCTTGTGGGGTGAGCATTTGGTTACCTCTTTGTCTAGGCTGCTTTCCCAGTGTGGATAATTAGACGTTTCTCTCTATTTCAGATATTTGGGTGCCTCGTCTAGATCATCACTACCCAATAGAAATATAGTGCAAACTACATTTGTAATTAAAAAATTTCCATGAACACATTTAAAAAGTAAAAAGAAATATGAAGTTAATTTTAATAATGCATTCTTATTAATCCACTGTATTCATAATGATGTTCTTTCAACGTGTAGTTAATATAAAAATAGTAACGAGCTTGTTAAATCTTTAAAACCTTGTGTGTATTTGTCACACTCACAGCATACCTCAACTATGGATTAGCAACATTTCAAGTGCTCAACAGCTCACGTGGCAAGTGGCCTCACATTGGACAGTGCAAGTGCAAGTCTAGATCATTGAAGAGGCTGGAGAAATAGTCATCTTCAAAATTAAATGGGAGTAACATTTGCTGAGTACAAATTATGGGCTAGACATTTCATATATACTATTTTATTTAACCCCCCCGAATACCCTGCAAAGAAGATGTTGCTTTCCCCATTTTGCAGTTGAGATCAATATATTAGTTGGTTAAGAGGTCCCACATCATCAGCCAGCATGTGAGTGTGTCAGGATTTGAACTTGGATCCAGTGGCTCTTCCAAGTATGCTGACACCTGGACTGGAGGTAGTTGAACTGTTTAATGATTATAAGGGAGTACTGTTAGCCTGACTCCTAGCAAGGACCCTAGGCAAGTTGTCAGGAGAATTCAGCTGATGGCAGGGCTGGCCTTGTGGATGTGTGATCTTTGTAGTCAATCACACAGGGCACTGCACTTGGTTTAATGCTCTGCTATCCCTATCTGCAATTCTTAAGACTTATTCAATAGGAACTCTGCATTTTCTGTTTGTGCTGGGCCATGCAAATTGTGTAGTTGGTTCAGCCTAGTGGCATTATTCTTAGAGGTGTATAATAGATAACAAGAATAAATAGCATTTTCTGAGTGCTTATGTCCTGGACCCTGTTCTAAATGTGTATTAAACTCAATTTTTAAGCATCTCTATGAGGTTGTGTCATTATTATCCCCAAATTATGACTAGAAAACTAAGGCGTTGGGAAGTAGGGCATCTGCCCAAGGTCCAGAATATCCCACAGTCTCCACTCCTGAACAGTGAAGACCCTGAGAAACTTCCTGCAGTGACACAGGAATTAGAGTAAGTGGGAAATAGGTGTAAAAAGGGAAAAGTGAAGGCAGCTCACATATTTTAAGTTCCTATTATCTGTTGTATTAATAAGGCTAAAGTCCAGGCAGGCTGAGTAAGCCTAATAAATTGTGTTCCTGATCCCAAGCAAGAGGAGGTGGAGGAGCAAGAATAAGACCTGGTAAATTATTATCTCAGGTCACATCCATGCTTGCTGTGAGAGTGCTTCCTCTGCTAAGAAGTCAAGATAATACCTTTTGTGCAGCTTCCCAGGCAGCCACCATCCCACCTGCCTGTCAGTAATAATGACAGGAGGTAATATAGACTCAAGAGTTTTGTTTTTTTAAAGTAGGGGTGAGGAACGTCTGGCCCTGCTGAGGCAACTGCAGGTGGGACTTGAAATTCAATAAATCTAGGAGCTTTTTTCATAGCAACATAATTTTTAAATTGACAATTTTGTATGTCTCGTGAATGATATTATAAATATCCAAATGGGCCTTGGCAGAAAAAAGGTTCCCCACCCGTGTGAAAAGGATCCTTTTGAGAAAGCCATCCTCTGGTGTTGGGATGAAAAGCAGGTGGGAAGTGGGGCCAGTGTGCATTTCCCAGTGGGAGAACCTCAGGGTGAAAGGGAAGGGGACTTAGCTAGAGCTGAGCATCGGGCCAGATAGCTAACATTTCTGCAAAGCCAGGATTGTAGTATTCAGTGAAACTACTACCTCCTTCACTAGCTACCGGTTTAATAACAGGGCCTCACCCATGATTCTAATTTTCCTGTAAAAAGCCCTTGATGTGGGACTCGGATACTTCAGGGCTGCCCACTGGGCCGCCTCTATGCAAGCCTTTTCAATGCAGCTGGTTAGGCTCACTTACTAGTAAGAGTTGTATAACTCGAATCTCAACTAGTTATTCAGCAAGTACTGGTGTTATTTAACACATGCAATAAAATAGGCTGTTTTGCCACCATGAGAATACGACCTCTGGGCCAGAAGCATAGGATTTAGAGGACACCAAGGGCATGTCATCAGGTTGCATTTGAAAACTTCCTTTTATTCAAGTAAGAGGTGTACATAGCATATTCCAAGCCTTAGAAGCCAACAGTTCCTACCTCTCTTCTACCCCAGAAGCAAACTTTTAACACATGGCTCTTTCTCTTGGTCTTTTGGTATTTATTCCACCTGCTGTGTGTCATCTCATGTAGTGTTGCCACCTGTGGGATAGCCCATGTGGGATAGCCCATGTGGCCTCCAGCCCAGTGTCCTGTCTGTCCCTGATCCCCAGCATTCAGAGGGTCGGGCCCAGGAGCCTGGCCATAGTGGGTGGAACTTCTTGTGACTTGAACCCTTTCCACTTCTTCTGGCCCTCCCAAATGCTCTTGGACTTTCCATTCCAGGCATGTCAGACTATTTGAGATGACCAAATGGTATTTGTTGTTTCATTTTACAAATAATGGCATGGGCTCTGTGCCGGGTGCTGTTCTGGTGGCTTCACCTGTATTATCTTGTTTAAACCTTGTAATGACTTTCACTTTAGGAAAGAAACTGAGCTAGAGATGTTTAGGAACAGAGCCATGGTTACTCAGCTACTGAGTGGTGGGGCCAGATTCAAACAGGGAGTCAGGCTGTGCCTGCATCTCCCGCGGAGGCTGTTTCTGATGCCCATTCTGTCTCTGTGCCAGGAGCCCCTTGAGGTGGCCATCTGCATGGTTTCCTGCTTTGAAGCTGGCCAACCTCAACTCTGCCGTCACCGCCAAGGTCTTTCAGACTATTTTTGCTATTTGCCTCTGCCTGTGGCACCTTCACCACAGCGCCATTACTTGTACGTTTGTCTCCTTGGGTTGCTCCTTGAGGGCAGATTGTGTGTCTTTGTTTAATATTTGAGTTTTAGTGTCTCTCAATTAACAGGCACTAGATAGATTTTTGTTGAATTGGTAAAAACCCTATGGGGTGCCCCATCTAGACCATTGGTAAAGGGGCTCAGCATGTCTGTAGAGTCCCATTTGTTCTCTCACAATTTAGCCTTTTCTCCCACCCCCGTTCACATTTTTTACTCTTCTTTCTTATCTCTCAAATTTTTGTTTTATTCTTTCACAGCCTTACTTTATGAACTACATCTAACTAAAATATAACTGAAAAAGTCACCCTTTTTTCTCATTTTATGAAGATCTAATAAACAAAGGGCGGCTAGTCGTGCTGGTAGCCTGACTAGCTGAGGAGTTGTTACACGGGCCCTGGTCCTTCTTGGCGATGGCTTACCTTTGGCAGAGCACAGCGGGAGGCAGCGTGGGGGCCTGGTCGTTCCAGTCTTAGCATCCTAGAGTTTTAGAATCAGGAAAGACCTTGAGCCTGGTTAGAAAACTGGTACAAGAGAAACTGAGGATTTCCCATAGAGAGCACAGCAGAATAGAAGCTCTCTGTGCAGCCTCTTTCCCTCGGGGGTGATGTGCCACAAAATGTCCAGAGCTTCCTCAGACTCCTTATACAGGGACAGGAAATTTCTGTAGTCCCCACTGTGGGAGACAGGAGAATCTGGGGGAGGGGCAGCATGTGTGTATTGAAGAAATCCATGCGTGACTCTATTATCAACCTTTTGTCTCTACACTGGAAAGGGCCCAGAATCTTTGTTAGAAACTGGTCATAGCTTAGGTAGAGGCATCTGATCTAGGTGAAATATGTCAGGTGTTGGATATGATGCATTCTGCATATGTGTGGAGTTAGGAGGGCCATGCTCACTGAGGAAGTGGGAGGGCCTGCCCTGTGCTAGACGACAGCTAGTGCTGTGCTTTCAGCTGCCACTTTGGACCTGCTGCTGCCCTGTGCTGGCTTGTCTGGGCTGGCTCAGCTGACCATGCAGGGGAGTCTGGGTGTTGTTGGCAAAGTCTCTCACTCGTCTTAGAATGGGGGAAAGAATTGTGTGTTTGACAAACACCCGCATTATTTTGAATATTACTAGATCACACGTGCATTTTTCATTTTGCAATTGGACAAGGATGTCCAGTGTTGTCAGTTGGTGGGGAAAATACTTTATCAAGGGTCCATGCTCTTATTTTCCAGGAAGGCCTTGTGAAAAATGATATAATGTCAGTCATGACTGATGAGTGAGACAGTATGAATTTGGAACTCATACACCTGTGTGGTCATGACTGCCTATTTCTCTGTCCATAGAAAATTCTAGTTACTTGTTGTTTTGCCTTTTGCCTCATTCCCCTCTTACTTCCTATTTATCACCTAAAATAAAACACACAAAAAACAGGCTTCTCTGAATATCTTTAGTCATCACTTTTTAATTTTCACTTAAAAAAAAATCAAGAAAATCCCTATTGGTCTTGTAGGAAGGAGGAATTCTCACCCCTCTTTTTCCTGACAGGTATTTGTCCTGAAGCAGTTTGTATCCCTGAAGAATTCCTTTAAGTCCTAGGAACCAGTAAGGACAGGTTCCCGTGAATAACTACAAAACAAAATACAAGGCCTTTCAGATCATATTTAGATGTGAGGTCTGCGTTTAGAATATCTTAAAGAATAAAACTGCATCATCTTGGGTAGCAGTGTGGAGCTTGTAATATACTGATTCCAGGGGCCCTTTGGAGAGTTTCTGATTTAATAATTTTGGTGTTTAAGCTGATCCAGCTGGGTCTTTAAAATTAGGGTGTGGTGAGGTAAGGAGAGATCTGGCTGGGAGAGGGAACCTCATGATTTTCCCATGTTTGAAGAGCCAAGAACCCAGCTCAGCAAGTATACTTTTCTCCAGCCTTCTCATTGCAAAACTAGGCCAGCCATCTGTGGTGGGAATTTCAGGGAAATCTGGGTGGCAGCAATTGAGATCTTGAAGTGATGTTGGGCCTATCAGAATTGTTCATTTAAATCTTCGTTTCAAGAAAGGCCTATGGATGATGAGTGAAATGCTTTTATTTTCTACTTAAAAGAGGGGCTGCTAGAGAGAACCTCATAATATGCTCCCTTTTCTTATTTTGAAAAATTTATAATTAACCGAAAGGTTGGAAGACTAATGTAAACACCCTGTGCCTTCACTTAGATTGCCGTTATAGACACCTTTGCCCTTTTGTTCTCTGACATATTTGTATTTTGTTAATCATTTAAACCACGTGGTAGACCTGATGCTTGCCTTTGAATACTCAGCATGTATGTTTTTAAAATGAGAGCATTCTCCTCCATAACCAAGGTACTGTTGATACATCCAAGACCTTGTCCATTGTTTTAGTAATACTATGTCAGATATAGTCCATATTCACACTTGCCCAGTGGTCTCCAAGTGACTGTGTTGTAGTTTTTATTTAAATGTAGGCTCCAAGCAAGGGGTCATGCATTGCGTTTGGTTTGTCATGTCTTGTAAGTCTCTTTCAGTTCTAGAAAAGTTCCTCCACCTTTATTATTTATGACTGATGGGTTTGTAGAATACAGAGTTGTTATGTAGTGTGTCCCACAGTCTGTTCAGGATCTGATTTAGGTTAAACATTTTATTTTTTTATTTACACATGTATGTATGTATGTATGTATATGTTTTTATTGATTTTAGAGAGAGAGGAAGGGAGAGAGAGAAACATCGATGAGAGAGAAACATTGATTGACTGACTCCTGCACACACCCTACTACTAATTGAGCCTGCAACCTAGGCATGTGCCCTGACCAGGAATTGAACTGGTGACCTTCTGGTGCATGGGGCGATGCTCAACCAACTGAGCCATACTGCTGGGCTGGGTTAAACATTTTAGGCAAGAATTCTACACAAGTGATGCTCTGTATTTCCATGATCATATCAGAATGAACTTACTGTCAATGCATTCCATACTGCCAATGCTAAGTTCTATCACTTATCTAAGGTGACATTCACCAGATCTCTCAGTTGTAAAGATGCTCTTTTCCCCTTGTACTTAGTATGTAATCTGTGGTTGGTCCCCCCAAAAGTCTTTTCACCTGATGCTCCTAGCATTCCTTGATCATCCTTCTTGAATTTAGTTACTCATGTTTAGAATCCACAATAGCCCTTACAATGGAACACAGAGACTAACCAAGACAAGATTAAAATCAACAGAGCTAGATAGAGATAAGATTTTTATCAAAGGTCAGATAAGAAACTATAAACATAAAACAAGGAACTGTAGAAGGTCAAAGTAGGATCCAAAACATATGATGATGTAACTATAGAGGCATGCTTATAGGATCAAATGGTATAAATACAGATGTAACAGGAGAATAAACAGAGAATCTGGCTATGCTGATCATCTGAACGCTGTCTCCGTGTCCTTCATTCTTGGCTGACGCCGTCCTCACCTTAGGGAACCCCTGGACTGCTGAGGCTGGACCCTGGCAGGCCTGGCCTGCGGGATTGGGCCAAAACCAACTCTCCAACATCCCCCGAGGGGTCCTGGATTGCGACAGGGTGCAGACCAGGCCAAGAGACCCCACCTGTGCACGATCAGGCATGAGCTCAGTTTTATCCAGGTGGACTTCAGGTGTGAATACTAAAAAAATTAATTGAAGAGGAAGGAACCAACAGAACATTTCCATTGCGCTAAGAAGAACTGAGAAAATGCAATCACTTTAAAAACTTTATACCAGCAGCTGGATAGTAATAGCGACTGCTTGCTGAGTGGCTCCTAAGTACTAGAGCAGCCACAGGGCAAGGCTGTAAAGTAGATTCAGTTAGCCTTGGTACACTGAGGAGAAACTGAGATCTAGAGAGGTAAAAAATATGCCTGATATATGACATTTACTAAGTGGCAGAGTTGGTATTTGGATCAGGTTTATGGAGATTTCAGAACTTCTAAATTTAGAATTGAAGATCAGCTGAAACAAGGAGATGGTGGTAGTTCAGTTGGTGGAAGCTCTTGTAAAAGGGAAGAGGACTGAGGGAAGATTATGGGCCCTTAGACATTTGATCTTTTCAGAAAACTAGGCAAGTATAGTGTCCATAAGTTCATGGTTTTGAATTCTTAATGTGTTAATTAATCTGCACCATGCAACTGAGATGGTCTTTACTTAAGATTTAGGATGACTAATTGTAAACTGTTAGTTTTCTACATATTTTCCATCATTTTGGGTGTGATGGCTAACTAGTTAAAGCCATTCAGTATAGTAACCTGGAGAATAAAGAAATCAGAGATAATGGATCATTAGCAACTGTATTAAAAGCTTGAATAAATTCTACTCTTGTTGCATTTGCTAATTGTTTATCTCTTAGTGGTGACTTTATTAAAAATTCAGATTGCACAACAACTTTGGATTTTGTGTGCGTGTACTGATTATAATGTAAAAGGCATTTTTTATTTGGATCATGGCCAGGAGTTTGAAGAACATCAATCAAATGGAGATGCTTGAAGAATCAAGACAAGGCAGTTTAGGGACTTGGAAGTTTGTATAGTAACTTTCATGTCCCAACTTCAATTTTGAGATCTCTTTGCCAAGACAAAAACCTGGTTTTCAGCAACTTGTTGGAATCTTGGTTTAGAACTGGCCCATAGAAGAGGAGAAGGTGATTTCATATTGGGAGTGTTCTTAGGAAGATTGCTACATTGTTCACATAGGTTGAGAACATGAGATTTTCTTTTACCAGAGCATTTATTGGGTAGAATGTGTTTTGAAAATGTGATAATGAAGATCAAGCTTGTATTTCATTGCTAGTGGAGAGCAGGGAAGTGTTTCTTCTGGTGGTGGTAGTCAGTCTGCATGCAATTTATGAGGCCAGTCCTTGCGGCTGTGCCTTGCCTGCAGTGGTTCTCAACCTGTGGGTCGCGAACAATGAAAATACATCCTACATATCAGATATTTACATTACGATTCATAACAGTAGCAAAATTATAGTTATGAAGTAGCAGTGAAAATGATTTTATGGTTGGGGGTCACCACAACATGAGGAACTGTATTAAAGGGTCGTGGCATTAGGAAGGTTGAGAACCACTGTTTAAGGGAACACACATGTCTCTGCTGGAAGCATCGGTGAGCATTGTAGCAAATACAATGAATACACGTAACTGGGAAACAGGCAGCTCCTGTAAGGCCTGTAAGAGCGACAGTGAGTGACACGGGGTTGGGATTTAGAAAGAAAGACCATTTCAGATGGCCAGCCTGCAATAATGGGTAGACAAAATATTTGGGTGGGGGACAAAGCCTGCCACTGCTTTCTGGTTGGCCTTCAGACTTCTCAAATTGATTTGTTGAGTTAAACCAACAAAACGTCCTGAATTTGATGAACTGCCCTAAATTGGAATTAAAGGGAAATCTGAATTGTGGCATTCTGGGACCTAACTGCTTGGGGTTTGTGATAGCTTCATACTTTGAGAGGAAATCTTAGTGTCCGTGGAGATTATAATAGGCATGAAAGGGGAATGCTCAGCCTAGACAGGTGTCCGACATTTTAGAAAGCATTTTATTTTTTTTTAAGTTAAAGATTGGGCCCAGCACTAAGGACTTAATTTTAGCCCTTCAAAGTAGAACTAAGACCAACAAATGGTAAAGAGGTCTGGGAATGCCAGCAGTCTCATTGTGTCATTGTGCTCATGCTAGGAAGCTTTATTAAGTGGTATTTATTTTGAAATAAGTACACAATGTGTGTGTGTGTGTGTAAATATATATATATATATATATATATATATATATATATATATATATATATATATATATATGAAAATTACATAGAGACCTGCAGGTAAAGAGATAGCATTTTATGGTATTTAGATACCATATGGTATTTTATGGGCCCTAATTTTTAAAAAAACAAAAATGTTCTGAATGAATGAATGAATATATTTGGTCTTAAGCTTATGTTTTTCTTTGTCTCTGAAAGTGAGCATCTGGAAGTTTTGACGGCATCTATACTCAAGTCTTAATGTCAAGCTCCATCTACTTACTGTTCTGTCTTTTCTGATCACCCAAATTTCCTTTGAACTTTACATGTCGAATGGTGAAAGTTATATTTGCATAGCGTTGAATAGTTTGTAAAGTACTTGTACTTTCTCATGTTACCATTGTAATAGCTAATCATTACAAAGCCCTTTAGATTTTTACTTGTAAAATCCCATTCTAATCCACTTCCTCTGTGTGCCACTGTGACTTCCTTCATTTAGATCCCCATGAAAGGGAGGATTTAGTATACCTGCCCTGCCTCCCACCTTCCTCACAAACCCCTCTATATCCCAATTTTGTAATTGCACTGTTTGGTGATTCTTAATTTTTCAGTAATTGCTTTGATAAATTTAAAAACTATACCAGAGACCTGTCTTTCTTAATTTATCACCTTCAACTTTACTCCTTAATGAAAGATGAGGAACTCCCGAGGGCATGGTGGGCAGCATGGAGGGAGGGGCCTGATTCCCCTGGTGTTACTGTCTAGCGGTTTCTTGTCTGTTGGGCTGTCTTTTTCCTGATGCTCTGGCCTGAGAGGCCAGGCTTTTCTCCGGGCTGTTTTTGTCTGCACTCTTGTGTCTTGGCTACAGTTTTCTCTAGCTCTTAGTCTGGGGCATTTGAAGTACAAAGAAAATCCCAAGAACCCCTGCCATGTTGTTTCTCAGGACCCCAAACCCTTAGCCAGTCTGCCTCTCCTCTCCACATCTGTTTGTAAAATGAGATTGACATGAAGTCTCCAGCACAGCGCCCAGGGGCCTTGGTCTCCGAGGCTGCTGCATCCATCCTCTTTGCTGCTGCCTGTGCTTCCGCTCCATGGTGATTTCTGTTTGTGACTAAGACTTTTCAACGCTTTTATTGCTCAGCTGTCTTGCCTCTCTTCTTAGGACTTTGTCCTTCCCCTTCCCCAGCCCTTCTTGACCAATGTACCTACAATACTTGGTTGGTGTTTCTGTCCCTGTCCTCCTGGCTTGGGTATTGATACAGTAGAATCCACAAAACAATATGATTTTGTTCTCATTTTAAACTGAAAAATTGTTTGGGGATATGTTGGGTACAAGTAGAATTCATCATCAAACTTTAATTTTATCCCTGGGTGTGGGAGTAGGCGGAACTAAGCACAAAATCTACAGAAGCCACGAAGGCGAAAATTCACCCTGGCTCTGTTTTTCATATATCCCAACAGTAGGGACCATTTGCATTAAACTTAAATAGCACAACTTATTTAAGATTCGTTTTTACTCATCATGTTCTAAATTCACAAATTCCATTTGACAATGTGATAGGACAAAATTATATTTTTATACTTCAGGAATCACACTCTAGAACTGTGCCAAAAGTAGCAATTTCTTATGTCAAAAATAGCTTCCTCATAAACTCATTGGAAGAGCTGACCTGACTTGTTGCATTTGGGACATGCAAGCTGCATGATTGAGAAATGCTGACTTAGCCTTTCGTTGTAGGGGTCTTTCCATTAGTACAGAGCTGTTGGAAAGAAGACATTTTCTCTCCACATTCCTTGGTATTTTCTTTTGGGGTATAACTATGGGTGTTATCAGCCAGTGACATCATTTAGGTGGGAGTCATCTATTTTTGCTTTGATGTCCGTATGGCTAGGTGGGCTAGGTGGGTCAGAGTCTGTTTTGGTTGGTGATGTCTGTGTTTCTGTGATCAGAAACTGCACTAAGTCACACGTGTGCAGATTTGCAGGAAGGCTGTACCCATTATTGACTTCTACAGTCTCCTTGATGCTCTGCCACAGTGGCTGTGCAGTTGGAGTGGGCAGGTACAGCCAGGTGCTGCTGAGGTGGTGGACTTGTTGGCTGTCTGGGGCTGCTGGCAGTGGTGGTACCTTACAAGGAAGAACATTCCTAAAGCTGCAGCCCACACAGGAAGCAGAGGAAAGAGATGGTCTTAAGCTTTCTATGTCTATGCTGCCACTCTTGCCATTCTTGTTAGTTATGTGAACTGATAATATTTGGTTTGTTTGTTTAAGCTATTTGAGTTGGTTTCACTTGCTTGCAGTTGAAAGATTCCTGGCTAACAATGTCTGCATTATATGGTGCATAACACAATCTATTTACTGATGTCAAGTTTGCTTTTCTATTTTATTATGTGGAAGATACTCCTGAGATCTAATACCCTCGGTGAATTTGGAAGCCAAGGTGAGGTAAACGCAATGATAATGAGGAACCAATCTTTCAGGTCTTATTTAGATTCAGGCATCTTCTGGTTATCTTGGAAAACCCTGTTCCATTTCTTTGTTGGGTGTGTCAGCACTCTGCAGAATGAATTTGATATCTGATTTATCCAATTAGAAGGCGTGGTAACTCAATTCAAAGAGGAAAGCATGGCACATGAAGGTAGTTCTTCCACAGTGGTGGACACGCTGGTGATTTTCAAGCACTTGTCCTCACATTTTGTGAATCTTCCCCCTCCTAAAGGCAGGACTATGGCCCCCTTCCCTGGACTGCATGGATGATTCCTTTTTTACAAACAATATGGAGTGCTGGTCATTTAAAGGAAAAGAACAGAGAGGTTGGCAGAAACACTTAAAAGCTCCTAAAACTTTTGCATGGGGTTACATGCATCATCCTGCTCAGAGCTGGTGCATGTCATGTCATGGGAAGGCATGGCAATTGGTGGGGATGCACAACTCTCTTCCAGGGAGGGGTGTGAATGGAAGAAAGCAGTGGCACAGTGAGCTGCAGTTCCTTGATTAGAGACAAAGGAAGCTGAAAATAGTGTGATGAATATAAAAATTCTAGATGGGATCAGCATCAGCTCTTCATGTGCCTTTGAAACCTCAATTTTCCCACAATATTCTGTTGGTTACATGGTATCTCTTTCTGCTAAATCTTCTACCTAACTAGAGTTTATGCATGTGGGAGTTCTCACAAGTGCACATAGGAGGTCACCCTGCCAGTTGGTTGATGTGTGTAACACAGCCTCATCTTATGTACAGGTGAGCTCTCCTTATTTCAGGTGTTACTTTAGGAACCAAACAGTATTAATTGTGACTATATAAATAAGGAATATGCCAAAATATTTTTAGAGGACTAGCAAAAGTTAAGGCTGGACCAGATTGCTAAGTCTTTGATGGTCAGTTTTAGTTCTTTCAGTGGTGTGTCATTGACAGTGTTTTATGGGTGATGAGTGGTCAGAGTGGTGGGTGCTCTCAGGAGCTGGTTGCTCGGGGCCTCTGCTGGACAGATTGGGGAGGAGCCCTAGGCAGGCTTGAGAGCCTCTCAGGCCAGATGGTGTCCTTCTAATGCAGATGGTATAACTTCTCTCCCTGCCTCTTGTCTGTGTCTGAGTGTCTGCACATCTGCTAAGACCACACACAGTTGTCAGCTTCTTTTGGAAGCCCTTTCTGAAGTTTGATGGCAGGTGCTTTCTTTCCTCCTCGAGACCAGGGCTGAACCTTCCTGTAGTTGTAACATCCAGCATAGTGCAGTGAACTGGGCTTCTCAGCATCCCCCAGTCTCTGCTGAGGCAGGTATCAGCTTGGGTGAGCATGTGTCCTGCCTGCTAGGTGGGAAGGGGGTCCTTTCAGGCCTTCAGAAGTGTCCTGTTTGGGAGAGTGCTGACTAACATGTGCCTGGTGGCTTCATCGTCTAGCCAGGCCTACCAGTCACCTGGAGCCTCCCTCTTGTCTGGAACCTAGTCATAGGGGATGCACCTCCAGGACAGAGGAATGCCTTACCTGTTGCGGAGTTGTGACTCATTTTCCCCGTGGTTTTTTTTATTTTTATTTTTTTCCCTGCTTCAGCCTTTACAAAGGCAGGCCAGGAAAGGCCAGCTCCTGAATTTCCCACCCTTACATTTTCCCTTCTGCCAGGTTTCCTGAGCCTGGTTCTTTCTCCCTTGCTCGAAGCTGGTGATTATTCTTTAAAAAGGACACTGTGTCAGAGGTGTCTTAGAAAGGTCAGCCAGTTGAGTGTCTCCCTTTCCAGGTAAGGAAAATGATGCCTAGGAAGTCCACAGGGGCCAGTGCTCAGAGGTGGGGTTGGCCTTTGGAAGGCCTGTTCTTACTTGACATCCCTCTTGCCCTTCTGGGTTTGGATTGGGTAATCATGGGCTTCTGGAGGCCATAGGGTCTGGTTTGTCTGCGATGGCCCTGGTTTATGCTTGTTATCTTGGACTATTTTCTGATAGAGTTCTCATTCTCTCAAAGTGACGCACTGTGGCTGGTGAGTCCAGTGTGCCCTGCAGCGACTACCATGTCCAGTTGGCTCATTTTCCTTCTAGTCTCAACTTGTCTTCTCTGTACTGCTCCTTGTTCAGAGCCCTCTTGCATCAGTTGGTCCTTTTAATTTTCTTACAAGTTTGTCTTCAGTTGTACCTTGTACAAGACGATAGCCAGGAGTAGCCTGTGTTGGAAAAACCAGCCTGGAGTTTTCGTTATTGGGCGTGGTGTCAGGGTTAGTTGTGTGCTTTTTAAATTTATGTAGATAATTGTAACCCTCTATCTGGGTTATATGGTTCTGAGTTCTCCTCCAGTAGAGGAATAGGATGTATGTGCTTGTGAGAGGAACTGGATGAAAAGAGTTTTTTGTGTTTTCCTGCCCTGAAGACATTTTTTGGCCACGAAGTGAGTTTTGTTAATGACTCACTGTCTGAATGGGGAAGTGAGACAAGTCTCTGAAGGAAAATAAAGTATTTATGCTGATACTTTAAGGAAGAGTATAGCAATGCCCTGCTTTGATTGATACAAGGAGAATAAGTTCTTGGCTAGAATGTTTTTGGTATTTGGTACTTTTCCCTGATAAAGGAAGTTGTTAATTTTGGGGTGATTCTGCCATGTCTATACTTGCATGTTTCTTTTAAAATATCTGCCTGTAATTGTTCTTGTAGATTACACTTTCATCAACCTGGATTTTAGGACTTTTCCCTGTAAAATAGTGCATTTTCTGCTTTGTTTTTGTAGGTAGAAAAAGGTACAACCTTCTCCTGAAACCCCCACTGATAGTGCTGCTTGGATTTTGTGATTGTGCATTGTTCACATTGCATTTTAAAATGGGCTCAGGTGAGGTCGGCCATGATTCCCACTCTGAGAGTTAATAGTGGGAGAAGGCATTGGATAGTCAGTGTCCAGCAGATAGTGAGGGGAGTGAGAGCTCTACAGAAGCGTTCTCAAATGGGGGCAGCTGCTTCGGTGATGGGCAGCAGCCATCACATCCAGTGTTGAGCAGACCTGGGGTACATGCTGGTAGGGGTGTCCTTCCTCTTTCATGGTGGTGTTTGTATTTCCCCTCATGAGCCTTGGGGCAGAGAAAGAGTCCAACATTGTTGAGGCTTAAAGGTGAGTGTGGGGCTGGGGGTATGTGTCAGAAGCAGCAGCTTGGGTAGGAATTCTGGATGGGAATGTTGATATGGAGTAAGACAATCTCCTGTTGGAGTATGAGCTGGACTCTTGCTGATACTGATGTACATTAGTGGAGGTTGGCACCAGTGAGTGTGTGTGCTGTGCTATATGGTGTAGTATATGTGCTGTAGAAGCAGTGTGTGCAGTGTTTGGTGTGTTGCAAAAGCAGTGTGCATGTGTTGGCTGTGCATTGTGTAGGGTGTGCTGCAGAAGCAATGTGTGCATGTGTATAGTGTGCAGCACATGCTTTGGTGTGTGCTGCAGAAGCAGTGTGCATGTGCTACAGAAGCAGTGTGCATTTGCAGTGTGTACTTTCTGTGGTGTGTTTGTGCTACAAAAGCGTTCATGTTTGGTGTGTGCAGTGTGCAGTGTGTGGTTTGTATGCTGCAGTCTGTGTGGCGTGTGCAGCATGTGGTGTGGAGACTTGTGGTCCTTTCTCTGGATGGTCTTTAAGATGTTCTTGAGCACTTACAGCAATTGAGGAAGCTTTCTTTTTTTTCTTGGTAGTTGTTTATATTTTAGAAAATAAGAGTTTTCCTTGGTAGGACGTAATTTTTGATGGGTCATTTTTTACAAGAGACCTTAAGGCTTGGTGTGCAAGATTCACACTATTTTTTTAATCATGATCCTTTTTGAACATTGAAGCGTTTGCACATTGCTGCTACCTATCATTATTATTGTAATCTCAGTATCCTCTCTGTTCCTCCTTCCCATTTTAAGGATGAGCAACCTGAGGCCCAGAGTGCTTCAGTAAGTTGTGTAAGGCAATAACCAGCAGGGGGCAGCCTTCAAGTTCAGAAAGGTTATCTGCCCTCACAGAACAGTATTGCCTCCTTCTCACTTACATGCCTTGTCATATTAGTTCAGCCCTGTCTCTCTTTCTCCATGAGAGACTAGAGAGATTTCTTAAATTTTTATTTTTATTTTTAAAAGTATTTTAATATTCTGGGCCTCTTCTATCCTGATTTCTATATGGTTTGTATTGTATTTCATTATGTAGTATTGTCTCTAGACCACTCAGATTGAAGGAATTTCAGATTAGACAGCTCTGGTCGGGTCTCAGCCCTCTTCCAGGAGGGTGAAGGACTCCCTTGCCCCCATACCTGTTCTCATTCTGGAATCTGCATCTATTAAAAGTAAAATATTAAAAATAAACTCTAATGTTTTTAGTATTATGAGTTTTTTTGGTTGGAATATTGATCGGATTTTTGTTGTTGTTGAGAATATTGGATCATTCTACTGCACACGTAATTCACTTAAATGTAAAAGTGAGGGTGAGTTTTTGGTTAATATACTTTTCCAACTGGGTAGATTCTAAGATCTATGGGGTATTTGTGTGTTCCCTCCTTATTCTGCTTATAAGGGACATGCGTAAAGGGTGGGCCTGCCTAGGGAGAGGATTCAGGACACTTTCCTCATCTCTTCAGGGAGGTGGTTCTCACCCTTGGGTGCTCAAAATCACCTGGAGAGCATTAACATGGGTCTCTTCCCTGGAGACTCTAATTAAATTGGTCTGAGATGGGCTGGATTTTGTAAAGTCGTCTTGGTTTAGAAAAGTTCCAGGAAATCCTGATAATCACTCTCCCAATACCACCTGAAGAAAAGGACCCTCTGTGTTTGTTTCCTTCCTTCCGGCTTGCTTGCTCCATATTCCAGCCAGAGGTGAGAGTGTGCTGCTCTGAGAGCATCAGTGGTTAGGCCATGAGGTGGGCCAGCCTCCCAGGGCTTTTATCTCCTTAACGACCGAGTGACCCAGGAGGTAATTTAGTGTGCTAAGTGTCCTGGTCCTTCTCAGATATAGGCTGACTTATTTTTGCAGAGATATTTCTATAAAAGTTCTAATGAGACTTTCTCTTGTTCTCATAGTACACTTTCTCAGGGCCCTAAGATTTTTCTGGTTTTGCTTTTTGTTCAGTAGATTCATATTTCAGGAAATAGTCTGTTATCTTTCTCTGGAGAAGCACTTTTTAGTCAAAACATTTTATTGACTCAGAATATGCATTATTTTCCTCTTAGTGGCAAGCATTTGTCTCATTTCATTGTGTAGTTTCCTGTTAAGAAATGTAGGATATATGTGAATTCACTTAATTTCTGACGTCACATTGAACCCCATTGGTGGGCAGTTTTAGCCAACCAGACGCTTCCTGGTATCCAAGTAAGAAAGATATATAGTTCTGGAATAACAGGAAACTTCAGTATTCAACATCCTGTTTTTCTGGGTTTTATGACTTGCTGCTTCTCCACAATGAAGGTTAGTAGACAATTTATGTAGATTTCTTTTTGTAGAATACCACAGTTTTAATTTTCCAGGCTCTAGAATTATAATTTTAGAGCTGAAAGACTGCTGCAGATCACCTACTCCAGCATTTTACAAGTAACATGTTCTACATGTAAGGAAACTGAGGTCTACTGAGGTTAATACTTTTAATTCTTTAAAAAAATAAATAGCCCATTTAAAAAAATGTAGGTGGATATGTCAGCCTAGATAATGCTCTGATTTTACTTGGAATTCCTTTAAAAATAAGTATCAGAATAAATGAATTAAGTTGTATATTATAAGATAGTTCTTAAGACTGTTCTAAGGGCTATCTCTTTTTATAGGAAGGATCTGGTATCATGAAATTAGCTTTATTTTGTATTTCAACTATGTGAGATAGGGCATCAGTCATTGTATACAGAATGCTTAGATGTATTCATATCTTTTAAGTCTTGTGGTTCCATTTAGTTTCCGCTTTCAGCTTTTACAAAAAGCTGCGTTTTCAGCTTCTCTTGACTCAGTGATTTGATGCCTTCCTTTCTTAAAGTTTTTCAACTTCTGAATTTTCTTATTTTGTTGTTTGTTCATGTTCAAAACAAACCTCCTGTTTCAGAAATTACAGGCAGAAGATCATTACTGAAGATGATTTTTGAGAAAGCAATAATTACTCAGATTTGGAATGGCTCTTCTTAGCTGTTCTTTATGTGAATGGCACTCACGGTGACATTTAGTGCAGCTAAATGGTGGATGGGTGGATGGATTGGTGCATTTATTCATTCAGCAAATAACTTGAATTTTTACTGTGTACTGGTCATTTTGCTAGATGTTGGGTGTTGTAAATCTGGCTTTGTAGACTTGACAGTATAGAGGGGCATATACACATTAAATGTAATGTTGTCTTTGTGATGAATGTGCTGGCAGGCCCTGGGTAGGGGACCTAACTGAGTTTGGGGAAGGAAGTGAGGCTGGGGGAAGTCCGATGAGTAAGAGTTAGCCAGGAAAGAGGTGGGGGCTGGGAGGCAGGAAAGGGGGTGGTCCTGCCAGGACCCATGAGGTAGAGGAACTGAGCAAATGAGGAGAGAGGTGGCAGTCAGCGGGAGAGAATGTCTGGGCCTTCCAGTGCTGATATTCATTCTTGGATATCTAGTCATGTTGGTTTGTTTTTGTCCCACTGAGAGAAACTTTTGGAAATATGTTAACACAATTTACATTTTGGTGGATCTAAATACCATATCTTTTTGTTATTTGCATCTTTGAAATATTTTCGTAATTTTTTTCTGGCAGAGTTGTGGGTTATTTGATTATTGAAAAAAATTTTTTGTGTGGAGTTTATTTGGTGATGAAAAGCTATATGTAATTTTCAGATAGTGTATGGGTATGAGCTCTTGTTTATTTTAATGTGTGTGTGCATTCGGGCTGACTCATTTTCCCCTTGTCTCTAGACCACTCAGATTGAAGGAATTTCAGATTAGATAGTTCTGGTCTGAGGGTCAAGTACTCCCTTGTCCCCATACCTGTTCTCATTCTGGAATCTGCATCTTTTTATCTTCCCTCCCTTTTACTCTCCTCCATTCTGATGCCTGTGTTTCTCTTTTGCTGCTGTTAGCTTTGGAATTGACTGGGACTAGGAGAGGAAATTGGTAGTGTGCCTGCCATGTGGCCTCTGCCTTAATCTAAAAAGAGAAGGATTGGGAAAACACCCCAGATTCATTGAGTGCTGGCATAATTGGCTCCCTAACCTGGGAAGGGCTTCCACTCCAGGTTATGAAGGAGTTGGGGGAGTTGGTCTCTGGCCCAGGTTTAAGGTATATGTAAGGGAATTCCGTTGGACCTCCCACCCCCAGACTGGAAGCTGAGCTCACCGGTCCTGATTTTTCAAGTTGTGCTGCATTTTTATGATTTTACCTGGAAATCCTACACGTGGTTCTCTCATTTTGCAAAAACTTGGTTTATCCTGCACCCAACACAAGACTCTATTAATTTTGTTTAATTTTTCCTTTCAGACGTTTGATGCAAATGATTTGTACCAGGGGCAGAATTTTAACAAGGTCCTCAGTTCCTTAGTGACTTTAAATAAAGTAACAGCAGGTAAGATCTTTTTTTAATTGAACTTGACGGGGTGTGAAGACAAAAGGGCAAAACCTTTTCTTTTAGCAAGACAAATGAGCACTAATAAAATTCAAAGAAATAAGCTTCTATTGCATTACATTTTTGGTTGTCACTTTTGCTGGGATTTTTTTTCTTATTAGAACAGAATCTTCCATTTTAGGTCCTCAGATAGATATCAGGTGTTTTCCTTTCTGTGGGCAGAGTAGTTACTACCTGAAAACAGAGCAAAGGAGAAATGTCTCATTCATGTGGCTACACTTCCTCTGGATTTTTATTAGGCTGATTAAAACTCATATTTATTAGCAGATCTAATGACTATTTTTGAGGTGTGATCATGACAGTGGAGTAGCCAGTGAATTGGCCTCTAAAGTAAATACCTACCTGGGCAAAGTTTCCAAAGGGCTATGAAAGTACGTACTCAGGGTACCCGGTTCACAGTGTCCTGAACTCCAGTCATATCTCATGGAGAGGGTGAGTGGAGGTGGGGTGTACACAGTATACTCCTCTGGCTCCCAGACCAAAGTGAGGGCAAGAGAGATTCTGTGCAAATTCCTCATGGTCTATAACTGTCCCATGAGCTCCGAGAAGTTCTATCTTGTGGATCTAAAAGAAGGACTTAGTGGCTCTTTTGTTTTAAGGTCATTTTTATTTTTCTTACAGATTTTAGTTTTAGATTTCTGGGGGAAAGTTAGACTTTGATATGTCTCTTTTGATCAGAGACCTCTTAAGTTTATTTTGTCATGGTTTCTTCCCATTTGTGTCCTGGCCCTTCAGATGGAGTGTACTCACTTCATTGTGTCCAGGAGGAACTGAGTCAGAACACTTTGGGCTACAATCTTGACTGGGAGGTCCTCTGCACTCAGGAACTATCCCTGGTGCTCCTCACAGCACTTGTTTGCTGGGATGCCTATCTAGGGCAGCTGTGGGCAAACTACGGCCCGCGGGCCGAATCCGGCCCACTTGAAATGAATAAAACTAAAAAAAAAAAAAAAAAAAAGACCGTACCCTTTTATGTAATAATGTGTACTTTGAATTTATATTAGTTCACACAAACACTCCATCCATGCTTTTGTTCCAGCCCTCCGATCCAGTTTAAGAACCCTTTGTGGCCCTCGAGTCAAAAAGTTTGCCCACCCCTGATCTAGGGGCTGCCTGTGCTGCAAGAGCAACTGGAAATTTGGGTTTTTCTGTGACATATTCAGGCGTTTAGTTGATGACAACTAACTCAAATTTTATAAGACACTATGTAAGCCAGGCATGCCAAACTTAAAGGCTAACACAGGCCAGATAAACAAGGTTTAAGTTTATGTGGGCCGCAAAAAAACAAAAGCTGCAATTTTCATAGGAATGTAGGTTTATTTCAATAGAGACATGCTGAATATAAAGGGCTGAAATAAATGAGTAATCGTTAACATAAAATAAAAGAACAAGACAAAATATTAATTTTTATGAAAATGAGCATTAACTTACCAGACACTGAATAACTGCACAAATTAATAAGCATAACGCAAATAAACATATTTTTCTTGTTCTCCGAAAGCGAAATATTTCCTGTTACGCACACCAAACAAGTCAGTCCAAGAATAATGACGTGGCAATCGCCTGCTAAAATATTTGCTGCTGGTATTAGTGGAGAGAAATGGCGCGCCTGTGCGTAAGGCATGTAAGGGAAATGAATGAAACACGATTACAGTAATCACTCATTAGTGAATGTTGTAGTTCGTTATTAATAACTGTGTATAACAGGATATTGTAAAAATTAAGTTAAGAAATTTTTAAAAAATGTTTCTTACATACTGTATGTTGGCTGGGCTGCAAAAATATTCATTGTGAGCTGTATGCAGCCCATGGGCGATGAGTTTGATATGTAAGCCAATCCAAATATCTGCCAAGAAAATAGACCTGGAGATCATCAGTTTAAGAACATTTTTGCAGAAGGCTCCCATGTATCTTTAGGAAATTGCTAGGCAGTTTTCTATGTATCTCAGAACAGTGATTTCTTAGAAAACTATTCATGGCCTCCTTTTTAAAAAAATAAAATTACTTCAAAGAAGTGGGCTGCTAACATTTACTTACTGGTTGGCTTGTGTGGAGTGTGTAATCATGAAGAGAGAGAGAACTAAGCCCTTTAATAGCTGTTTACTTTTGTTGTTGTTGTTAATCCCTGCCTGAGGATATTTTTCCATTGATTTTTAGGGAGAGTAGAAGAGAGAGGGAAAGACAGAGAAACACATTAATTGGTTGCCTCCTGCACGAGCCCTGAGCAGTCAGGGCTCGGGCCGGGGAGGAGCCTGCAACCCAGGTAGGTGCCCTTGACCAGAATCGAATCTGGGACACTTCGGTCCACAGGCCGAAGCTATGTCTACTGAGCCAAACTGGCTAGGGCAATAGCTATTTACTTTGATCTTTTCACCAGCTTGGTGAGGTGAATAAAGCTTGGGCTGCCTTCATTTTGAGGAAATAATCCTCAGAAGTGTCTCTAGCTGCAAAATACAAGGGGATTTTCTGTTGGTTTTCAGTAAGTCGTTTCCTTTTGTTAAATAATTCTTGCTGCTTATGTGAACGGTGATCCTGGAGAAGTGGGCATGTGGTGGTGATGTATTGGGAATGAGTATGGGGTGGTGCTCTGCAAAATAATTGAATTAGTAAGGGTGTTCACCCCCGCCCCCCCCCCCCCCCCCCCCCCGGTGAAGTGAAAGTATTAAAAATAGGTTACAGAACATTTCATAAGTTTGAAAATTATGCTAGAGAAGAACTAATAAATAGTTATCTCCAATTAATTTCTGGAAAGGTGATTGGAGAATGAGGGCAAGTCTGTGGTAGACAGAATCTGCGCTTTGTGTGTTGCATAAATGGCCTGCTTTGTTGTGGTCTGCGGTGCGTCCCTTGGGGGCTGCCCCAGTTTAGAGTCTGGTGTGCACTGAGGGTGCATGGTGTCAGGCGTCTCAGCTCACTCTTTTCTCTGTTCACGACCTTTTCAGACATTGGACTGGGAAGTGACTCTGTGTGTGCCCGGCCCTCATCTCATCGGATAAAGTCTTTTGACTCCCTGGGATCCCAGCCTTCCCACAGTCGGACTTCAAAATTATTCCAGGGCCAGTATCGAAGTTTGGTAAGTTTGAGAGAGATAGTTATTGAAATTGGAATATGTGGGGAAGTGATTGTGTCTGTAGGTGTATCTGGAGCAATGCACATGCCTCCATTAATAAGAGTTGCAGAGTGAGGGGTGGTTTGATTTTTTTCCCCATTGTTCCTTTACTTGGGTTTGGCATTTGCTCATCACCAAATTATCCAGATGTAATGCTTAATGACTGCTTTTGAGAAACTTTTGTTATTTTCGGTGTTATATCTTAAGATGCATAATCAGTTTATCTAGAGACATGTGTGCTTTAAAATATTTCTCTGGTCACTTGCATAGTATTTTCTCTCTGCTATGCACAAATATACGGAACTGTAGGAATAAGAAATATATATTTGTAAAATACTTGGTTGCATAAAGAACCAATGGCTGCAAGCTAAAAAAACCTAAGCGTGGTTTTTCTCTTAATAAAGGCATGCCTTAGGGTGCTTTTCTGAGTCAGGATGCAGTATTTGAAGGAGGAACTCCTTTGTTTTCTAAATATATATTTTTATTGATTTCAGAGAAGAAGGGGGAGGGAGAGAGAGATAGAACATCCATGATGAAAGAGCATCATTGATAGGCTGCCTCCTGCAAGCCCCCCACTAGGGATCGAGCCTACAACCTGGGCATGTGCCCTGATCGGGAATCAAACCCTGACCCCCTGGTTCATAAGTCGATGCTCAACCACTGAGCCATGCTGGGTAGATGGAGGGACTCATTGGTTATGAGCGGTAATGAGGTGGGGGGGAAACTTAGACTAACAGTCATCTTGGAAAGTAAAGAAAAATCCATTTATAAATCATCAGGGTAGAGGCTATTAACAAAGAACACAGGATTAACAGTGAAATTGTTACTGAGAAACTGGGGAAAAATTAAATATAATACTGAACAGAGAAAATGTATAAAGAGGCCATCACATCAGCTGACCAGAATGAGGCTGCTCCCTGGTGTCATTGTGAAAAAACTCTGAGCCCTCTTTTGAGCTAGTGGATGATTGGCATTTACTTTGATTAACGAGTGATGTGACTTTGCTTTCATGCAACATTTTAGTAAATTATTTTCTGTTAGAAACATAAATGATCTTGTAACCGGAGTCTGAAGAGAGGCTGATTCTTGTAGAGTTTTTAGGGACCAGATCTTTCTATCTACTTCAACATAGAAAGTAATATTGTTAAACTAATGGTGAATCTAAAAAAAAAAAAAATAATAATTTAGTTAGAGTTTTATTTTATAGAGGGAAAGAAATTTAAGTTTAGTTCATGAAGCCATGTTAGAAACTGAAAGCTAAAGAAGGAACATAGTTTTTACATGTTCCTGCAGTTTTGAACTCAAGCTAACACTGATTGCTATTTATCTTTGACTGTTTTTTTTTTTCTTAGAGAAGTCCTATTATCCTGTTTCTGATTTTGTGTTCAATACAGCATGCTTTGAGTTGTTTTACTGTGCCAGACATTGTTCTAGGTCCTTTACTTGGACTCAAATAACCCTTACAGTGATCCCCTGAAGTTAAGAGTTTAATGGTAGAGAAATTTTGCAGAGTGTTGGAAGCATTATAATGCCAAATTAAGAAAAAAAATACACAAACTACTTGAAAAATATTTTTTTATGAGAGGATTAAAAATACATCTTTATATTTTTTTCACATTTCAACTCCACTAAAATTATTTTTTATTCAGCACATACTAAATAACTGGCACTTCACCGACCTTTACAATGAGCTATTTCTTAGTAATAATAGATAGCTGTAGCACTTGCTTCGGTTCAGCACATATTTTGAAAAATATTTTAAATTAGCTTTATTTACCCTTGGCAGTTTTCATATTTTTTGTTTTTGAGTAAATAAAAACTGGATTGCAAATGTATAATTTGAAGTAAAATATAGTTAAATGTAGTGTTGGTAGTGAATGTTACTGAGATCACAGTAAGTATAGGATTAATTTTTCATTAGCTAAAGAAATTTTTTAAGTTACTCCAAAATTAAAAAGACCTCAGTCATCTCACCTGCTTTTGTGTCTATGATTGGTAGACAGTTATCTGCTAGTGAAATGAACATGGCAAGATTTTTCTTACCATGCCAGGTAAGAGTAATTATTTGCCTAAGATTTTTTTATGTGTTATTAATAGTAATTTTCTTACATTAAAAATAATTTCTAATGAAACAAGATTGGTACATTTTTTTTTAAATTTTATTGATTTTTTTACAGAGAGGAAGGGAGAGAGATAGAGAGCTAGAAACATCGATGAGAGAGAAACATCGATCAGCTGCCTCCTGCACATCTCCTACTGGGGATGTGCCCGCAACCCAGGTACATGCCCTTGACCGGAATCGAACCTGGGACCTTTCAGTCCGCAGGCCGACGCTCTATCCACTGAGCCAAACCGGTTTCGGCAAGATTGGTAAAATTTTTAATTAAAGCTGGGTGATGGTAACATGGAAGTGTATCTATCATTCTCTAAGTTTGTCTTAGAAATTTTCCATAATAAAAATGTTAAGCTAAAAAAGCAACTTGTGCCCTAACTGGTTTGGTTCAGTGGATAGAGCGTCGGCCCGCAGACTGAAAAGTCCCAGATTCAATTCCAGTCAAGGACATGTACCTTCGTTGCAGGCACATCCCCAGTAGGAGGTGTGCAGGAGGCAGCTGATTGATGTTTCTCTTTCATTGATGTTTCTAACTCTCTATCCCTCTCCCTTCCTCTCTGTAAAAAATCAATAAAAAAAATATTAAAAAAAATAAAAAACAGAAAAGCAACTTGTAGTTTCTTGAACATTATGTGACCTCATTAAAATAAAGCTGAGCTTTGAGATTTTGTAAGGCACTACCATCCCCAAAGCAAGGATTAGTATTTTCAAGATGTAATTGCTTACATCTCTATTTAAGAATGTCTCGCCTAATTACCACCTTGGTGCTGGTTGTCTTTATAATGTTGCTTCAGTGTCTGTGAACTTATCATCTGTCTGTTCTAGGACAGATTTCCTGCCTTGTGATGAAGGCAGATTTGAAAAATTGTAGTGTTTTGTTGTTGAGTTCACAAAATGTTTTTCCAAGGCATGCAAGACAGTAAAATGTATTACACATGTACTTAAAAAAATATTTTTAGTTCCTCTCTACCATAAACATAGAAAATAATTATGCTTCTCTAATGTGCCATATTTAATCAATTCTATGACCTTTTTATTAAAAAAATTTTTATATGTCTGAAAGTAGCATGTGCTTTATAGTTGATATTATAATTGATAGTATTTGGTGGAATATAAAAACCACAATATATTGTCTAATTTCTGGCATCTTATATTTGACTAGGATCCCAGTGCACGAATTCGTGCACCTTGAAAGGAACTGTGGGCTGCGAGGCTGCAGTAGGCACAGGGGCGGGTCTTGGCCCATCCTCCGTGCCCCCACCTGGCCCTTCCTGCCGCGTCCCCCGGTCCCCTGTCTGCCGGTAGCCCCCAACCTGCCAGTCCCGCTTGGACCCGCTGACGGCATAGAGTGATTGGGGCCCATGCCAGCAGTGGGTGCGAGCGGGGCCGGCGCCGTCAGCGGGTCTGAGTGGCATCTGCTGCTCCGATTGCCCCTCAGGAGCAGGAGGAGGTGGAGAAGCCTTTGGGGGCAGTCAGGGCCAGCAGTCACTGCTCACACCCACTGATGGCGGGGAGTGATGGGGACCAGCGCCGGCAGTGAGTGCGAGTGCCGGGCGGGACTGTGGTGCGCGGGAGCAAAGAATTTTCAGTAATCACCGGAGGCTTGCCCTGATGACAACGACTGGTGCTCTACCTTAGTCTGGTGCCCTCACTCACCTGCTCCACCATCCCGCCGCGGCCAATGCCCGCTATGTTCTGCACACACCCCCTGTTGGTCAGCGCACGTCATAGCGACCGGTTGTTTGGTTGTTCTGGTTGTTCTGCTGTTCAGTCTATTTGCATATTAGCCTTTTATTATATAGGATGAAATACTTTATGAGAAAACTGAAGCTTAGAGAAATTAAGATATGTATTTACCAAGATCACAGGCCTGGGAGATAGTTAACCATTGTAGTAGAAATTGGGTCTTTCACTCCTCAACAATCTTTTATTCTATAAATAAAATTATAGGTACTTTTAGGGAGTGGAGGAGAGGGTGGAGTTTATGTGAAGACAGCACACCAGGATGTCCTGGTTCTGGATTATTAGGATAATTACAGAACATTGGATAAAACAAAGAACTTAAGTTACAGAGGTGAGATACTGATGGTGGTGCTTTGTCTATAGGAATCAGAAATAGGCCTTTAAGAATGAATGTGGTGGGTATAGATTACTGTTTCCAGAGGAGGTACCCTGTGTGTGCCCTACCTGGTTGAGGGGGTCACCTTTTCCCTTTTCATTTTCCTTCCATCATTAACTTATATTGATATGTAACATACATATAGAAAAGTGTGTGCCAAAAAAAATAAGAAAAGTGTGTGTATCCTAAACAAACTGCTTGATGAATTTGCACAAGTTGAACATTTCCAGTGTGTAAGCACCCAGATCTAGAGACAGAATTTGACCTGCCTTTGTTGTGTCTGCTTTTCCCAAGGGCACCTGCTGTTCTGATTTCTTTCTTTTTTTTTTTTTTTTAACATTTAGTAATATTTTAATAACACAAGGTAAATAACGCCTAGTGAATTTTAATATATATTTAAGCCGCCTCTTTGCACTAGGGAGAAAGGGAGTTGAGATTTTTTTTGGTGGTGACTTTTTTTTCTGATTTCTAATAGTAAAGATGAGTTTTACCTGTTTTGTGTTTTACATAAGTGGAATTCCACAGCATATACTTATTTTATAACTGGCCTCTTCTGCTCAGCTCTTTATGTTTTAGACTGTTGTGGAGTGTCATGTTGAGCCCAGATAGATGATGAGGTATAGTTTCAGAAGAACTTTTTAAAAAAGGGGAGGGAAAAATTCTAAAGTAATAGATAGTGATTAAATACATCCTTTCCAGATTCCTGTGACACTAGTGACAGTGACTGGAGCACTCTTGACTCAGCCGTTGTGATGTTGGGCTGAAATTGGTGTGTAGAGAGTCCCTGGAGTACAGCTCTTTGTAGTGTACCCTCCTTTCAGCCTGTCTTTGGCATCTTCCCCTCTAATCATCACTCTTTAGAGTAACATTGTAAAAATCTGTATATACTTCACTGTAGTTAAGTGCTGAACGGATTTATAGAATCTGAAATTTTAAATGGATCCAGCCTGGCTGCTTGTATTCTGTGCTTTTTTTTTTTTTTTTTTTATCTCATCTCTCAGACATCTCTCTGTTTTTTCTTTAGTGGAGTGTGTTTCTGAAGCAGAGAAGGTATCAGTGGTGTTTGCCTAACTTGTGCCTTGAGTGTAGAGAATTCATAAGTGTTGTGAGAATGTAATTTACCTCATTTATAAGGTCCTGACAAGATATCGCCATTTCTCAACTTAGGTCAGGCCAAACTTGTGTGCGGAGGGGGCCTCAGTGCTGGTTGCTGAGCTGAGGTGGATGAGCTGGGCAGTAGGGTCACCCAGGGGCAGTTTGACCTCCTTCGGGGCCTGCTCTGCAGGTTTGTTTGTTTTGTAGTATTCTTTTGTAGGACTTTATCACCTGGATCGGCTGGTGTGCTTTTACAGAAAGCCAGGATAAGCCACAAGTAGGAGAATAATGAAGATCATAGTAGACAACTGATGAGTAAGGACAATGGTTTGAAGAAAGAGAGAATCTGATATAGCACAATAAGCCAGATGATGTTTCACTGAACCAGAACAAGGAAAATTGAACCAGAAAAATGTGCCATTTTTCCGAACGTGCGCTTCACATGGACAAGCGAATTCAAGTGTGCCGGCAAGCATTATGCTTGAGGTGACCGTGTTGGCCAGAGCTTTCATTGCCAAATGTCAAAGGCATATTTCTTTATTAAATACTAGAGGCCTGGTGCACGAAATTCGTGCAGGGCGGGGGGGGGGGGGATGTGCTTCAGCCCAGCCTGCACCCTCTACAGTCTGGGACCCCCTTGGGGGATGTCCGACTGCCTCTTGCAATCCGGGACTGTTGGCTCCTAACCGCTCGCCTGCCTGTCTGCATGATTGCCCCTAACCCCTCTCCCTGCCTGCCTGATCTTCCCTAACCACCTTTGCCTGCCTGATCTCCCCTAACCACCTCTGCCTCACCCTGCACCCAGAACACAGGATTCCCTCCTCCTGCTGGCCTCAGGCACCCAGGACCCAGGCTGGCTTTGCCCAGGCCGGCTGCAGCCGCAGTGGACCATGGGTGGAGGGCTTCGCCCAGGCCACAGCCACTGGTGCCCGGGGCAGCAGGGTATGCGGCTTGTCCCTCTCCCGGGCCACAGCCCTAGCTGCTGGCAACCAGGACCATGGGGTGTGCGGCTTGTTCCTCTCCTGGGCTGCAGGTGCAGGCACAGGCGCAGCCACTGGTGCCCGGCACCATGGGGCGTGCGGCTTGTCCCTCTCCCGGTTTGCAGGTGCAGCCGCTGGCACCTGGAACTGCAGAGCGTGCGGCTTGTCCCTCTCCCGGGCCACAGCCTGGCTGGTACCCAATTCTCTCTCGTGAACTCATTTGTGCCTGGCTGGTCCCCATTCCTCTCTCCCCAGTGTTGAGTGAGTTGTTATGGTGTGACGGTGTGAGGGTGGGGTGACCATTTGCATATTAGCTCTTTATTATATAGGATTCTAAGTATTAAATATTAAGTATGCATTAAGTGTTTAATTTATTAGAGAAATATTTAATGTATTATTTGAATTATTAAATATAAAATACAATAATTACTGTTATATATTTATAATGTGTAATAGTTAATATGTAATATAACATATACGTATTTATAATACAGTATTTATAATATACTAGAGGCCTGGTGCACAAATTTGTGCATGGGTGGGATCGGGCTGGCCCACCCAGGGCTGATCAGGGGCAGGGCTGGCTGCGGGGAGGGGCCGCAGGCGGTTGCCTGGCCGGCCCTGCCCCAACCCCCTGGTCAAATTCCCAGTGGAACTTCTGGTCGAGGGGACAATTTGCATATTAGCCTTTTTATTATATAGGATAATAGTTAAAATTTATATAGATAAATAAGAATTAAATATTTTAGGAATTCTTTCAGCTCCTCTTGAAGATTTGCCTTAACACTGTGTTTGTGCTTTATCTTTTGTATCTTTTTGTTTAGTGATACATATACCTCATTTAAAGAGGCAGGCAATTCTCCAAGATTTGGTATTAGGAAAAAAATCAGTAGAGACAACAACTTTCCATTTTTCCCTTTGATTCTTTATGTATTTGCCTGTGTGTCTTTAAATGAAATATCTACATAAGCTTGATTGTTTTTTTTAATTGGAAGAGTTTTCAATGTGGATTTCCCACAGTGTAAGAGGGGATTAGGGCTCTTCCACTGCCTCTGAGCTCCTTACCTGCAGCAATGGTTGCCAGCTCTTCTTCCTCATGAGTCGGCTTCTGTTGGGTTAGGGTTTAATATAACATTATGAGACTCAGGCTCATAATGGAGCCATGATCTGTGCTGTGACTGTTCTTCCTTGCATGACAACACTTTGTTTTCTGGACTGAATAATTGTTGCCTATTTATTTAGTTCTCTTGAGTACCTTTTGCAGGTTGCAATCCTAGTCTTTTGCCTTTTTCTAATAAACTCTTTTGTACATTAAGACGTTAGGATTTTTCACTTTCCTCTTCCTAAGGAACTTGAAATCTTCTGGCCCACCAAGTTTCTTGGTTATCAGGCAGGCTGTTGCCAGCTGCCCTGTCTGAGGTTTTTTACATCATCGTTCTGCAGACTCCTTGTGACCTGAGTCATCTTTACCACTTTCTCCCCACCCTCATTTTTTCTTGGATAATTCCCCTGTTTTGAAGGAGCACATTTTTCACTACCTTCTTGAGAAAGGGTGTATGAGAAGTAAAGTTTTTGAGATCTTGAATATCCACAGATGTCTTTTTTATCCTGTACTAAGATTTTTTTTCTGTCTTTAGTTTTCTAAAAGTTTAATTATGATGTGACTTGGTTTGGATTTCTTTAGGCTGATCCTGTTGTGTTGGTTCACTCAGCTTCTTGAATCTATATATGTGATTCTTCTACCAAATTTGGGACACTTTCAACCATACTTCTTGCACCACTTTTCAGCGCTGTTCTCTTTTTCCTCTAAGACTCTGATGGTACCAGTCTCAGATCTTTGTTATTTCCCACAAGTTCCTGGAGCTCTCCTCTTTTTTCTTTTTTCACTGTCAGTTTGAGTAAATTTTATAAGTTCTGTTTCTTTTCTGAGCTTTTTTATTTTATTCTGTACTAGAGGCCCGGTACACAAAATTTGTGCATGGGGGTGGATGTCCCTCAGCCCGGCCTGCACCCCCTCCAATCTAGGACCCCTTGGGGGATGTTCGACTGCCAGCAATTGGACATCCAGCTCACAATCCAGGACTGCTGGCTCCTAACTGCTCGCCTGCCAGCCTGATTGCCCCTAACAGCTCCCCTGCTGGCCTGATTGACGCCTAACTGCTCCCCTGCTGGCCTGATTGACGCCTAACTGCTCCCCTGCTGGCCTGATTGACACCTAACTGCTCCCCTGCCGGCCTGATTGCCCCCAACTGCCCTCCCCTGCCGGCCTGATTGCCCCCAACTGCCCTCCCCTGCCGGCCTGATAGCCCCCAACTGCCCTCCCTTGCTGGCCTGATTTCCACAACTGCCCTCCCCTGCTGGCCTGATTGCCCATAACTGCCCTCCCCTGCTGACCATGATACCACCTAGGCTTTTGTTATATTGGATTGAGAGAATTTGTAATTGCTTTTTGAGGACTTTTGATGATGAAACCTTTTTCTGATGATCCCAGCATCTGCTTCATCTTGTTGTTGCTATCAATGTCTTTTCTCATTTAAGCTGTGATTTTCCACGTTCTTGGAATGAGTTGTTTTTTATTGTATCCTGGAGACTTTGGAGAGTGTATTAGGTAGGAGATGTTGGATCCTACTTAAATCTTGTATCTTAGCAGCCTTCGGCCCTGATTGGGTTTAGTGAGTGGTCCTGGCCTAGGTTGGTAGGCTATAGGTTCCAGTGACAGCTTAGTTTGCCTTAGTCCTCTTCTGAGGCTGGATGGAATGTGAGGAGATTCTAGGTCTGGGTGGTCCCCTGGGGCTAGGTGGAGTGCAGGGAAGCAGGGGAGGATGCCTTGTTAGATATTTATAATGCATAATAGTTAATATGTAATATAATATATAAATATTTATAATATTATATTTATAGTATATAATAGCTAAATAGATAAATAAGAATTAAATATTTTAGGATATTTAATGATGTGGTAGCCTGCTACCACCTGGTTTGGGTGGAGACTGGGAACCCCTATCTGATTTTTGCTAATATCACCTACGAAGGTGGAGTACTGATGCTCTCTGTGGGGTGTGGGATGTCCTACTCAGTCTCCGTGGACACCCAGGTGCAGGCTAAGTGCCTGTACCCACTCTCAGTGCCTGCCTGTTGCTCCTTTGCTGCTCCTTGGGCCAGGAGGGCACGATTTTATTTGTTCTTATTTGCTCTTATGGTATGTCTGGGTTGCAAGCTCCTCTGACACCCACTCTAGGATATAGATGGAGATAAAAAGAATAAAAATACTTGACAGTATTCAGTATTGGTTAGATACTGTTGGTTGGAATGTAGCTTGGTGTAAGTTTGTAAAATGTTTTTGGATGGTGATTTATAAATAGGTACTAAAATTGGAAATGTCATACATGTTCTGTGACCTGAGTTTAACATAATAGATTTATTTACAGATGTTCAAAGATAGAAGTGAATATAATTTTAATGCAGCCTTGTTTTGCAATAGAAAAATACTAGAAATAGCCTTAAATCCAGTAATAGAGAATTGATTAAGTAATTAATAGCATAGTCATAAAGCTAGTTAAGATTAAAGTAACTATAAGTACTCCTGAAAAAATGACTACAGTGTATTAACTTTTTATAAATTGTAGAGAAGTATGTATAATATCTATCTATCTATCTATCTATCCATATAATAGAGAAATAGGCTAATTAACCGAGACGCCATAATGGGTCGACCAGATAGGAGGAGGTTGTGCTTGCAGCATTGGGGGCAGGCTGGCAGGGGCCTCCGAGTGCCTGCGCGGGGGGAAGGCTTGATTAGCAGCGGCTGTGGCTGCTTCAAGGGCCGGAGAGGGAGTGGGCGGCGCCGTGCGATTTTGAATCGCGCACTGGGCTCCTAGTAAGACGTGTATATGTAGACATAACAGTGACAGGAATAAGACCTTTCAGGCCATTAAGAGAATTTCCTCCTGGACTGGCAGTGGGGTGGGAAGGCGGTCAGGATGCACTAGGAGACAGGAGACTTAAACTTCTCAAAGCTAAGCCTCCCTCTGCTGTTCAGGGCACTCATGCTACACTTATGACAGTAAGATGTATGGTTATTCCATAATGACTTACACCAGGGATGGCGAGCCCTCTGAGCTCGGCGTGTCAGCGTTTTGAAAAACCCTAACTTAACTCTGGTGCCGTGTCACATATAGAAATTTTTGATATTTGCAACCATAGTAAGACGAAGACTTATATTTTTGATATTTATTTTATATATTTAAATGCCATTTAACAAAGAAAAATCAACCAAAAAAATGAGTTCGCGTGTCACCTCTGACACGCGTGTCATAGGTTCGCCATCACTGACTTAGACTATACTTCATGAAATTTTTCTTCCCTTCTCTTTTTTAGGACATGACCGATAATAGCAACAATCAACTGGTAGTAAGAGCAAAGTTTAACTTCCAACAGACAAATGAAGATGAGCTTTCCTTTACGAAAGGAGATGTCATCCATGTCACTCGAGTGGAGGAAGGAGGCTGGTGGGAGGGCACACACAACGGCAGGACTGGCTGGTTCCCCAGCAACTACGTCCGAGAGATCAAGCCCAGTGGTAAGTGGAGTGTTGGCAGAATGGACTGATGCTTTTCCTTCAGGTGAGAAGGAACAGAAAGAAATGAATGTGCTCAGTATCTATATCCATATCCATATCCATATCCATATCCATATCTATTCTATATCTCTATATATTATGTGCTTTTATTTAGTTGGACTTGTGTAAATGACCTTGGGCCGAGTATTGAAATTCTTCCCTATTTTTTGTTTTATGGGAAGTAATTTTTTACTGTACCCCCACGTTGGGGTTATAATGACTTCTGACCAACAGACAATAAATCAAGGTTCCCATGACCCCCTCCTTGGGTTTGATATTTTGCTAGAATGACTTACAGAACTCAGGGAAATGCTAACTAGTTACATTTCCTGATGTGTTATATAATAATGGATACAGATGAACAGCCAGATGAAGAGTCACATAGGATGAGGTCCTGAAGGTTCCTGCACACAGAACCTTCTGTCCTTGTGGAGTTAGGGGGTGCTACCCTTCCAGAATGTAGATGTGTCCACTAACCTGCAAGCTTTCTGAACCTCATACTATTGGGGTTTCTATGGAGGCTTCATCAGATAGGCATCATTGATCATTAGCTCAAATCTCCAGCCCCTCTCCCCTTCCTTGAGATAGGGGTAGGGCTAAAAATTCCAAGCTGGTTTCTAATCATGGCTGGGTCTTTTTGGTGACCAGGCCCCATCTGGGAGCTGACCCAGAGAGTCATCTCAGTAGAACAACAGATGCTCCTAGAGCTCTTATCACTTAAGGAAATTGCATGGGTTTTAGCTTTGTGCCACAAACTGGAGGCAGAGACAAATATATATATTTTCTGTTTCACAACCACATTTTGTTTATCCTTTCATCTGTTGCTGGACATTTGGGTTTTCACCTATTGGCTATTATGCTCAACCCCTGAGCCACGCGTCCGGGGCCCATCCTATTGGCTAATTATGAATAATATTGCTATGAACACAGGTATCTGTGTAAGTCCTTGCTTTCAGTTCTCTTGGGTATCTACCTAGGGGTGGAATTGTGGCTCATACGGTAATTCTGTGTTAAATTTTGAGGAGCAACCATGCTATTTCCACAGCAGCTGTATCATTTTACAGTCCCATCAGCAATACAAAAGGGTTCTAATTTCTCCACATTCTTGCTACCACTTTTTTTTTATAATAGCCATCCTAATGGGTGTGAAGTAGTATCTCATTGCTGCTATTTTTCTGTGCTTGTTGATAATAAGCAGTATTTTTCATCATTATTATAATAAAATTAACAATAGTCAGGATTTTGTGGTTGCTTATTATGTTCTGGTTATTGTATAAAGTGCTTTTTATTTGTGACCTCATTCAGTCTTCACCACAACCTCAGAAGGCAAGTGTTGCTGGGATATTCAGGGCATATGGCACAAATAAATAATATTCTTTTAATCTATTCAAGTGTAGATCCAGCTGAGAGTGCAGTAATGGTATCAGGTTGATCAGGATGAAATGTCATTTTGACCTAATAGACGCAGCTGTTGGGAAATGTGACTTAGTCTGTAACTTGTTTGGACCTGGTCAGTCCATGGGACAGCTGGACACCCGTAGCTCTGGCCCTTGAGCTTGAGAGCTGGGGCAGGCTGAGCCCTGGATCTGAGAGCAGCTCCTTCGCTAGTCTCACATTCCCGTGATTCATTTTTCTCCTGGGGATGAGAGAACAGCACTTGGGCCTTTTCCAGGAGGATGCCGGAGTCAAGGAGGGAGAGGGATGATGGGCTTTCCCTTTACAGTGAGGATGAGGTTGGTCACAGAGTTGGTAATGGGCACACCAGCAGGAAGTTAGAGTTGGTAATGGGCATAGCATTTAGGCATCACAGAGCTGGTAATGGGCACCATCAGGAGGGCACAATGCTGGTAATGGGTACACCATCAGGACGCACAGAGTTGGTAATGGGGACTGCATCAGGAGGCACAGAGCTGGTAATGGGCACACAGGAAGTCACAGAGCTGGTAAGGGCACACCCAGGAGGTCACAGAGCTGGTAGGGCATTCTATTAGGAGGTCACAGAGCTGGTAATGAGTACATCATCAGGAGTGGAGCCCACTGATTGGGTAGATGTCTGCTGAATCTGGGCTTTCTTGAATTCTGCTGTGAATGACTCATTTCAATGGGAATTCTGGTATGATAGTAAAAATACAAATGAATGAATTTGTACTTTTCAAGTATTTCTCTTCATGGAGTTTCCAAAGTTAATCTTTGCAAATTAGGAAAGATAGAGTTTGAGTGAGTCTCAAAGTTCTCTTCAGGTGACTTCTGGGAGTTGTTTTCAAATTTATTTGAATGTCATTAATATCATCTCTTGGTAATACAATTCACCCTTGAACAACATGGGGGTTAGGGGTGCCAACTTCTGCTTAGCTGAAAATCCAAGTAAGGAAGCCTTACTGATAACCTAAGCAGCCGATTAGCACAGATATTATATGTATAAAGTAAGGTAAAGGAAAAATGTTATTAAGTAAATACATATTTACAGTATTTATTGAAAAAAAATCCACAAGAAAGTGGATCCATGCAGTTCAAACTCCTGTTATTTAAGGGTTAGCTAGTTGGTTTCACAGATGCAGCCCTAAGAGGAACCAGCCATTACATATTTTTAAGTGTTTATTTATGGCAGGAGTGACTGCAGCACTTTGTTCTGCCTGAAATTCTCATCTTATCTTAACCCTGGGTTTCTGTGTGTGTGGTGGGGGGAAGGAGGGGAGAGGTGGGGGCCGGGGGGGGGGGGGGGAGAGAGAGAGAGAGAGAGAGAGAGAGAGAGAGAGAGAGAGAGAGAGAGAGACCCTCAAACAGGTGTATGTAACTGCATTTGTGGTTCAAGAGCTCTTGGTGGCTGTCACCTGGACTCCCTAGTTTGCATATGCAAGTAACTTGGGAAATATTTCTGTACTGTTTATTTTTTAAGGTATAAAAAGTAATATGGTTCATATTGGCAATCTGTTATGCTAATTATTCTTTATGTCAGCGGTTGCCAACTGGTGGTCTGTGAGGTCTGAAAGGTTGGCGACCGCTCTGTTATGTGACAGTTGAACCAAAGGGATAATTTCTTTTGGGAATAACTTCTCATCCCTAGTGTTTTAAAATTACGTGAGTATATTAAAAATAAAGTTACCCCCATCTGATTTTAAATGTTGGCATCTGAGAGAGAAATAAGCAAAGCAAATATTTTACCATACCACTTTATAACCGTTAAGAATAAAGTGCTAGGATCACTTAACATTTCAGTATTGCATCTTTTCAGTAATTTATGTGTCTTTTTGATTTTTGGAATGGAATTATTTTAAGTGTGTATAATGTAAGCATTGTAACTTACAGTGTATTTAATGCTTCATTTTCTGTAAGCAAAGTGTGCCAGGTCTTAAATATACAGATTCCCCTAACTGGAGATCTTGTTAGGATCATTTTCTTATGAAACAAAAACACTGACTTGCTTTAAGTTGTGAATTTTTCTTTTGATTTGATTTAAAAATATTTTATTGAATAAACAAAACTGAGGTTTACCTTTAAGTGAGTGATACCTTTTGGGCTATGTATGTCCAGGTAAGTTCTGAAGCATGTCCAGTTTCTCTCTTGCACCTCTTGGGGAAGTATAAGGAGCCGTGATTGTTTGCCCTCTGGTGGTGAGAGATGGCAGTGTTCTGGTCAAGTTTCATGTATTTGTACCTTTGACCTATTTGCGGTTTCTTTTTGAAATTGTTCCTCTTTAAAGACAAATATCTCAAAGAGTCTGCATAAAGATGTTTCTAATGCTTGCTGCAAATGCACTGTGTATTCTTCCTGAATGTGTACTTAGCGTTTATTTTCTTTACACATTTTTTTTTAAAATATATAAAACACATGGATATCTACTGCATTTTGTACACACAAACAGTAGAGAATTTTTAAATTCAAAGGAGATGGAGGGAAAGAGAAGCAACAGGGCTGGTTCTGGGCATGAGTGACATTAGTTGCTGCTGTTATTAAGTAAACATGGAGGCTCTCAGTCATTAGTGGGCAGTGTGATGAGGTGCGTGCAGTTGGAAAAAGAATCCCATTGAGGGCTAAGATGGTGGGGTGAACAAATCATATTCTCTATCCTCACAAGTACAGTTTCATGTGTGCATAAACATTCAGCAGCTTTTTTTCCAATACATTAATTTCTTCCATTTCTAGATAGCTCATTATCTGTACAGTAAAGGCTCTCTTTAAAAAAACACACACCAACTTACCTTAGGTGCTGGTTAGCTTGAGATGATGAGTAATAACCTATGTTTGGCAGTGATGTGAGAACTTAATTAAATGTGTGACTGTCATTTGCTGATCTACAGATCTTTAATAAGCAGTCACACTACCACTTCCTAAGTTTGTCATTCTTAATATTTTCTGTTTATTTTTGACATCAAAAAGTGACATAAAGTGCAAGCTGTTGGACATAGTTATTTAACTATGAAAAAAGTGTTTGACATATTTTCTGTGCAGGGAAAGAAACAAAGGTAACACGGAACTTGTGTGTGTTTTTTTTGTTTGTTTTGTTTTTGCATTGCTGGAATAAGTGTTTTCTCTAGCCCTCACCCTTCTTTGGTGTGGAATGGGTGGTGGTTGGGTGGGATATCTTTATACTCTGGGTTGCAGAAGTATTCCTGCAGAGAGGAGTAACATTTGCTTCCTCAGGGGCTCCCAGAGGTTTTCTCGCACCAGGCAAATCCTGGTGGTCCTGCGGGAGCTTTGTGTAGATTTGCGATACACTTCGGCAGGGTCAGGCTCTGGGTTTTGAGCCCTGAATAGCCAGCACTCTTCCTTGCTGTTCTTCTGCACCAGCAGAGAAGAGGCTTGATTAGAAGCTTCTAGGCTTCTTTTCATCAGTCATGCAGGTCACCAAGAGACCCACCCCATTTTACTCTGCTCAGGTTGCACCGGGGCTGTCTTATTCCTGCATTGGTTGCACCTCAGCCCCTGGAGCCACCCTTCCTCACCCCCACACAGACCCCTTCCTGTCATTGCTGCTTTTCATCTCCTAGGGAGTCCCTACTCTCATTTTCTTTTAGCACATCTGTGTTTAAATTCTGTTGTTTTCAGTGTTCTTATAGTTTATTGTAAGAAAGGGAAAACTCGTTTCTTTAGTTGGCCACTGGAAAGGTAGCACCATTTCCCCAGCCCTCAGTAAAATAGTGGATTTATCACGTTTTACCTATCAGACACACCCACCCCATAGAACCAGTGATAGACAAACCCACACATAAAACTAATGTTAGATATGACACACCTCTCCTCGTAGAACCAGTGACAGACACACACACACACACACACACACACACACACACACACACACACTGTACACACACACACATTCTGAGAGCCATGTTATCTGAAAGCACTTCTTCAGTACCAATTTTGCTTAATTTCTCTTGAATGGATGTTGAATAAAAGCCATGCAGTTTAAAAATATTGAATCCTTGCAGCATTCATGACGCCTTTCATTGTTGTCACTTGTGTGGAAGTTCTTAAGGCAGTGTGGTTTTTTCTGTTGTTTTTCCCCCCACTTGGGTGGCCTTCCTTCTCTTTTGTCTATCACCTTGAGCCAGACCATATTGTTAAGAGAGACTTTTGTGTTCTGAGTGATCAGAATCCCTGAAATATAGTCTAGACCAGTGGTTCTCAACCTTCTGGCCCTTTAAATATAGTTCCTCATGTTGTGACCCAACCATAAAATTATTTTCATTGCTACATCATAACTGTAATGTTGCTACTGTTATGAATTGTAATGTAAATATCTGATATGCAGGATGGTCTTAGGCGACCCCTGTGAAAGGGTCGTTCGACCGCCAGAGGGGTCGCAACCCACAGGTTGAGAACCACTGGTCTAGATTGTGGGTCTTGATGCTTTAATTTTGTGAAATATTTGCCACCATTTTCTCTAATTCTGCATGGGTAATAGTTTACCTTTACTCAGCTCTCTGACGTCAGGTTGTTGAGCATGAAGAGACGCAGGCACTGTGTGCCCCCTGGACGTGCGCAGGCCTTCTGTTCAGCTTCCCCTTTTTGGTTTCTTTTTAAAAAAATATATATATATTACTGATTTTTTTACAGAGAGGAAGGGAGAGGGATAGAGAGTCAGAAATATCAATGAGAGAAACATCGATCAGCTGCCTCCTGCACATCTCCTACTGGGGATGTGCCCACAACCAAGGTACATGCCCTTGACCGAATTGAACCTGGGACCCTTGAGTCCACAGGCCGACGCTCTATCCACTGAGCCAAACCCGTTAGGTTCTTTTTGGTTTATTTCAATTGAGGTTGCTGTACCATTCATGTTTGGCTATGTGGGGGCTGGTGCATTTGGTTGTCTCTAGTTTTGATCAGTAAAACTACATTACATTTTTATTTCAGAAAAGCCTGTGTCTCCCAAATCTGGAACATTGAAGAGCCCTCCCAAAGGATTTGATACAACTGCCATTAACAAAAGCTATTATAATGTGGTGAGTAATTGCAAAAACAGTTATTAATAATACTTTGTTTTTTGAATGTCTCTAAAACTCAGTAATATATTATATAGGTAAACTGAGAGTATGATAAGGACATAAAAATAAAAATCATTATGTGTCCCACACACGTAACTACCATTAATGTTTTGGTATTGCATTTTGAAACTTAACATGAGCACTTTGTAAGCTTAAAGATATCTATGGTATTAAATCTAAAAATCTAATCTAAACCTTCTTTGTCCCTACACAATTGCATATGGTACAGAAAATAGGAAATGATAATCTTTATTTGGATAAAATTTTACATTGCTATTATATAACTAGGTATGATAAATCAGTAAAGTAAACTTTTAAAATGTGGTTATGTTTTGAATTCTGTGGAAAGTATGCACTAATTTAGTTATTCCCCCCCCCTACTTCCAATCTTTTATTTTTCTCAAATACATAAATCTGAGACCATGTGAACTTTGAATTTTTGAAGTGAAATAAACAACTGATTAGTTTTTCTTTGCAGCAACCCTTTTACCATGAGTGTATCATTTTCTGTACTTTTATTAAGAAACCAGAGGTCCGGTGCAGGAGCAGGGAGGGTGACCCTCAGCTCGGCCTGAGTCCTCTCACAGTTTGGGACCCCTTGGCAGATATCCCTCTTATAGTCCGGGACCCCTCGCTCCTTACCGCCTGCCTGCTCGCTGCTCCTTACCGCTCAGCTCACTGCTCCTTAGCGTTGCCACGTGAGCCTGGCTTCTGGCTGAGCTGCGTTGCCCCTGTGGGAATGCACTGACCACCAGGGGGCAGCTTCTGTGTTGAGTATCTGTCTCTTGGTGGTCAGTGCTTATCCTAGCGCTGGTTGTTCTGCTGTAATGGTTGCTTAGACTTTTATTATATAGACTAGAGGCCCCGTGCACAAAAATTCGTGCACTTTTGGGGTCCCTCAGCCCTCCCCACCTATGCCCTCTCGCAGTTTGGGAGCCCTCAGGGGATATCTGACTGATGGCTTAGTCCGCAGTCTGGCCTCCCTCTGCAGGAGGTGACTGGTGGGTCGATTGGGGGATGGCGCTGGCCGGCTCTGCCCCCCATTGCCCCGCTGCTGGTTGCCGCTGCCCCACGATTGCCGTCCCCTCCCTCTGCCCGCTGGCACCCGCCTTGGCTGGCCTGGCGCCAGCCCTGCCCCCTGCCAACTGGTTGTTCCACAGTTTGGTCAATTTGCATATTAGGCTTTTATTATATTACTAGGGGCCCAGTGCACAAAAATTTGTGCATGCAGGGGGTGTCCTCAGCCCAGCATGTGCCCTCTTGCCATCTGGGACCCCTTGGGGGATGTCCACCTGCTGGCTTAGGCCCGCTCCTGGGGGTATTGGGCCTAAGCTGGCAGTCAGACATCCCTCTGGCAGCCCGGGAGCCCTCGGATGTCCACTTGCCAGTGAGGAGCAAGCCTAAGCTGCAGTCGGACATCCTTAGCATTGCTGAGGAGGCGGGAGAAGCTCCCGCCACCACCGCTGTGCTGGCAGCCGTCAGCCTGGCTTGTGGCTGAGCAGAGCTCTCCCTGTGGGAGCGCACTGACCACCAGGGGGCAGCTCCTGCATTCAGCATCTGCCCCTGGTGGTCATTGTGTGTCCTAATGACCAATCATTCCCAGTCATTCTGCTGTTAGGGTCAATTTGCATATTACCTTTTTATTATATAGGATATAGATGAGGAGCCTGGCTGGCATGGCTCAGTGGGGTGAGTGTTGATCTATGAGCTGGGAGATTGCGGTTCGATTCCTGGTCAGGGCACATGGTTGTGGGCTCATTCCCCAGTGTGGAGCATGTAGGAAGCAGCCGATCATTGATTCTCTCTCCCCCTACCCCTTCCTCTTTTAAATCAATAAAAAAAATATATTTAGAAAAAAAGACAACCATTAAAAAAAAAAGAAATGATGAAAACTTGTGACTTTTTTAAATCTTCACCTGAGGATATGTTTTTATTGATTTGAGAGAGAGAGGAAGGGAGAGAGAGAGAAAGAGAAATATTGATCTGTTGCCTCTTTTACATGCCCCAACTGGGACTGGAACCCGAAACCTAGGTATGTGCCCTGATGGAGAATCGAACCTGAGACCTTTCAGTGTACTGGACGATGGATGCTCCAACCAGCTGAGCCACACTGGCCAGGGCAATTACGACAGATTTGAATATGGGTCAGTTCTTCTACACTGACCTATTGCCACAGTCTCTTCTGTGTGTGCATATTTAGCTTTCTAAGCATTTACCTTTCATTTGCCCCAAATCTTACGAGCAAGTTGGCCTCAGAGAAAATTCATTCACTTAACAAATTATTATTAGGAGCCCACTCTTTGTCAGGCCCTGTTAAAGGCATTGGGCATATAGCAGTGAATAGAAATAGCAGAAATTTCTCCCTTGTTAGCATATGTTCTGATGCATGGATACAGTCAATTGTTTTTCTCACCCCCTATGTCCATTTCATTGCCTCCTCTTTTCATCAGTTCACTTTAACATTTCTCATTCACTGTGTTCTGCGCACGATGCCCCTAAACGCCTGCCATCAGCAATCTTTGACTTATTTTCCTTGTATTGGTCAACTCCAGATTTTCTTTTCCTGAGAAATCCTGCATTTGAGCCTCACCTTGTACTTCTCTGGTTTCTTTTCACCAATCATCTGTTTCACCTGGACTCTGACTTCCATCTCAACTCTGTCAACTTTCAGAACATTGGACTCCTCAGCACATCCTGTATTCCGCCTGACTGTGAGGGCCACCTTCCTTTCTTGGTTATGCTTAGCTCTCCACATCCTCTTCACACCTGTTCCTGTTGGATGTTTGTTCCTGGGATGTGATTCCACTATCTTCTTTGTATTTTAGTATATGATGTGTTATATATGTGGTTTTGGGCCCATAGCCGCCCCCCTCCCCCCCCCCCCAAAAAAAAAAAAAAGACTAAGTCTTTTTATGGTTTTTCTCAGTTTCTTAGTAGGAATACTTAACTTTTAACTATAGTAGCTTCCTTTTCCTCTTGTATTCTTAAATGATACTTTGGTTTCTGTTCTGCGAAGGGCTTCATGTAGGGAATAATGCAATCATAATCCACAGTGATGTTCTAAAGAGGGAGCTACTTATTTTCTATTAAGAGTCTAAAGTAGCCTCTTCTTTTCAGTGGTTTCACTTTCCAGTTTCCGTTAACCATGGTCAACTTTGGTCTGAAAATACTACAAGAAAAGTTTCAGAAATAAACCATTTATAAGTTTTAAATGGTGCACTCTTCTGAGTATCTTGATGAAATCTCCTCCTCTCCCGCACTCTCCTGCTCTGGCCAGGAATTGTCCCTTTGTCCAGAGTATACAAGCTGTATATGCTACCCGTTACCCACTTAGAGGTCATTTCAATTTTCAGATTGACTGTTGCGATATCAAAGTGCTTGTGTGCAAGTAACCTTTACTTTTTACATTTTAAGCTTGGCTTTTCTAGTATTCTAGTATTCTTACGTTGTTATAACTGTTGCAAATAATGTTTGAATCTATATTAATAAAAGGGTAATATACTAATTAGACTGGATGTCTTCCGGACGTCCTTCCAGACAAAGCCACAGCGGCTGCAAGGGCCGAGGGCCAGTGGTGCAGGAGAGGCGGCAGTGTGGGAGGAGAAGACTCTGGAGGCAGCCGTGGGAGAAGGCAGCACCACGGCCCCTTTTGCAGAGGCAACACGGGAGAGGCCCCGGTGTGGGCCGGTCCAGTGCCAACGTCCCTTCCACAGAGGCAGCGGCAGAGGGGGCTGTGCGGTCCGGTCTCAGTGCTGCCCCTTCTGCAGAGACAGTCGCAGAGGCAGCAGCGTGAGCCGGTCCCGGTGCCACACCTCCACAGAGGCTGGACAGGGTGCGACCTGCTGTGCCTCAACATCCCACAGCCCCTCCCCCAGCCGGCCTGGCCCCAGATCGCCCCCCCACCCACTGCTCATGCTGTTTGAATACTTAAGTACTAAATACAGTTTAAATAGACTAGGTTGAAAGAGAACATGCAGTGATTATTTTTCCCTGTGTGGGGAGGGAGTGACTAGGTGGGTGGGAGAGGGTTTAGAACAGTTATGCCATTCTTTTTTCTTTTTTTAATATATCTTATTGATTTTTTACAGAGAGGAAGGGAGAGGGATAGAGAGTTAGAAACATCGATGAGAGAGAAACATCGATCAGCTGCCTCCTGCACACCTACCACTGGGGATGTGCACGCAACCTAGGTACATGCCCTTGACCGGAATCGAACCTGGGACCTTTCAGTCCGCAGGCCGACGCTCTATCCACTGAGCCAAACCGGTTAGGGCAAGTTGTGCCATTCTTTAGTTCTTCCCATTGTGCGTATGAAACAGGTTTATGTTTTTGAAATTTGGCTTTAGTTTATGATGATAATTTTTTATCAGGATCACATCTTAGAAAATTACCTAATGTTATTTATTTTTTCTTATATGTAGATCATTTATTCATTTTTAAAGGACTATCAATGTCATATAAAATAAAGCATCTGATATCTATCAAGATTTGCAATGGAAGTTGTAACTCGTTTGTAAAATCAATTAGTGATACTAAGTGCTCCATTAATGGTGGTAATAATGAGTTTCTGTGCGTCTGCAAGTTACTGAAATCAGGCGTCCTTTGTTTTGCTTTGCTGTAATGGCTGATAGTTCAGGGATTGTCTGTGTGGCGTGCCTGATGTCCTCCTTCTGTGTGGCACCATTGTTTGACTGGACTTGGTTCTCCACGCCTTATGCCTCAGGGAGAGCTCATGCTGGCTGAGCTCAGGCTGGGTCGTTCCTCACGGCTGTGGAGTAAAGACTGCTCTTTCTGTGAGAACTGCACGCATTCGCTGGTATCCTGCCTTCGTGTGGTGGCGCTTTGGCAACCTGTCTGCTAGGTCTCATGGGGTCCTGCAGCAGCCAGAGTGTGCAGAAGTCAAGAAAGGGAAGAAAGGTGATGACTGGAGTACACAGATGTGCTGATGAGCTTAGGGAGGAGGGACGCGTGGCTTCCTGGCAGAGTGGACAGTCAGCGTCAGCATGACGCAGTCAGCCAAGTCTTGGTCCTGCGTTGGTGGAAAAGCTAAGTGTAACTTGGAATGTTTGGATGACTGTATTATAGAACTTGTCTCTAGCACTTATTTGAAGAGAATGTTTATGACAATAACAGAAATGAGCCAACTGAACTGTCGTAATAGGTGTAGCTTTTTGGCAGAGGATTGTTTTTGGTGCTACATGCTTTCGGAAGCTTTTACAGCTGCCTACTGTGCTTAATACTAGGAAAGGCCACTTATTCTTCCACTCTTGTTTTCTCCCAGTTTTCCTTGTATGTCACCTAGGAACTGCTCTATGTTTTATAAAATAGAATTTTAAGTTTTCAGTATTCTACCCAGTGTTGCTAATAATTCCTGATATTTGTACTTAACCTTTGTTTTAACATTGAAAAAGGACTTTTCGTTGGACATATCTGTGACATTTTTATTTTTAGTTCAGTGACCCATTATACTTGGCTTATTACTTCACATTATTTTTGAAGGATAAGATCAGGTTTAAGTATAATTCTCTGATGATGCAGTGGCTGATGTCACACTGTGTTCTCAGTCCACTAGTGCTTTGACATTTGTGTCTAAAGAGTATTTCTTCGAAGAAAGACATTATAATCATAGGATCAGCACCCAGATTCCCCCACAAAGGAATGAACTCTGGAGTGGCCCCTCCTCCCTCTGGCTCACTCCACCAGTCTTCCATGAATAGACCCATTCAGGGGCAAAACCCGTGTTCAGTATCACAGTGAAAGAACCTCTGATTCTCTTCAAATTAAATAGTATAGTAAGTAAGTTATTTAATCAGATTTGCATTTACTCATGAGTGACTGTAGTCTCTCCTCAGAGTACACAGAAAACAGTAGTGAACAGAATTAATGCTGTAAGCATAAACATTACTTTTTTCTTAAATGTTTAGACATATATTTTTATTATAAAAAACCAGGGGGAGAAAACTAAGTGTGTTTCAAAGCTTCATATTCTGTACATTTTTTTGTATCATTTAGGATCATTTGTTAGTTTTAGAAGACATAACACATGTTAGTGCATGTAATAATAGATCCTCAGAAAATACATGTAATATGATTTCCTGATTAAAGAAGATGCTGGGGATGAAAAGATAGTTGAAGGGATTTCACTTTCTTTATTCATGTCAGGGCCCAGAGGAGCCCTGACTCCTGCCCCTAGTCTGATAGCTGGGGAAGGCAGTGGTGGGCAGTGTCGTGTCAGAGAGATCTAGGCTCACATTCTGGCTCTGTTCTTCACTAGCTGTTTGATTTTGGATAAGTTACGTTATCTCTCTACACTTCTCTCTACACTTCTGTCTTTTCCTCTGTAAAAGGAAAAGGTTTTGTGATATTCTAAAGAACTTCAGACTGTAGAGCACCCTGCTTAGTGCCGAGAATAGAGAGTAAGCATTGGTAATTAGTGTCAGGCCTGCCTGCACATCCTGGCTCCACTTGCAGGCCTCGGCGTCTTCTCCCCTTGTCCAGTGAGGAGCCTTTGCTTTTGGTGATTACTCGTGGAGAGAGCCTCATGCTTTAGTTCAGCTGTTTCACACTTTATATTTCAGTTTTTAGGAGTTGAGTGATTTTTGGCTAAATTTGCTACACTAATATAGGGTATCAGGAAACCTTTTACTTTAAAAGTTGATTTATAATTAATCTGCTATCTTTAGAGTACAGGCATACCTCAGAGATTATTGTGGGTTCAGTTCCAGACCATCATAATAAAGCAAGTATTACAATAGTAAGTCCTAATGTTTTTACTGGTGGAGGAGGGTCTTGCCTTCAGTTTGTTAAATAAACACACCTGTGACTTGCAATAAAGAGAAGTGCAATAAAACAAAGTATGGCCGAAACCGGTTTGGCTCAGTGGATAGAGCGTCGGCCTGCAGACTGAAGGGTCCCAGGTTCGATTCCGGTCAAGGGCATGTACCTGGGTTGCGGGCACATCCCCAGCAGGAGATGTGTGGGAGGCAGCTGATCAATGTTTCTCTCTCATTGATGTTTCTAACTCTCTATCTCTCTCCCTTCTTCTCTGTAAAAAATCAATAAAATATATTTAAAAACAAAAACAAAAACAAAAAAAAACAAAGTATGCCTGTACTGGCTATTTAAAGGTGGTTTTATACTGTAGGTCTTTAATTTTTAATAAATATATGTAGGATAATCTGAGTCTATCATCTTCTCTAGTGAAGGTCTTTAGTTCCCACAAATTAATTTAGATTTCCTAGACGCAATCTAAAGAATAAACTTTATATATTTTTTAGTTAGAATATACCTTATATGTCAAAATGCATAGATTTTAAGGGTACAGTTCAGTGAGCTTTGACAAGTGTATATGCCTATGTAACAACTACCCAAATCACAATGTAGCACAGGTCCATTACCCCAGTAATTTATGTCATGTCCCTTTCCCCCTTGTTACACTGCCCTCCCCCCTTTTGATTTCTGCCAGTGTAGATGAGTTTTGCCTGTTCTTTGATTTACTATAAATGGAATAGGCAGGATGTGCTTTCTGTGAATGGCTTCTTTCGCGCAACAGTGCTTAGAGATTCATTCATGCATCTGTGCTTTTGTGATTATCAGTTGTTTCTCCTTTTTATCTATAGACTTGGCATTACTTACTGATGAAGGAATTCATTCTAGCCTCATTCTAGGTATACCTGTGTCATGTGTGCCTGGCAGTAAGGTAGTCAGTGGTATAGCCATGGTAATAGTAATTACGTGGATTTAGTTGTTAATCATAGGGATCTATGATATTAAACACATTAGTATTATATAGAAGCAACAATGTGAATTGAACAATGGTGATGAACTTTCAGAAACTTCAAAATCTTAATGTCAAGTAATATTTATTCATCATTTATTTTAGGTGCTACAGAATATTTTGGAAACAGAAAATGAATACTCTAAAGAACTTCAGACTGTGCTTTCAACCTATCTACGGCCATTGCAGACCAGTGAGAAGTAAGTTAGATGATAAATTGTGTTAATTGTAGAATAGTCGTCACCTAAGGCTGTTTCCTTGTATTTTCAGAAAATAGAGGGTGAAGTACTGGCACAGAATTTAGTGTACCAGTTTGCCTTAGACATAGGCAATTTGTTTATTAGGTTAAGACTTCAATAGGGCATCAGGATGGGAGAGGAGAGGAATATAAGTAAAACTGTTTACATATTTTTACTGTTATTTTTCTTGGCTCTAGGTTAAGTTCAGCAAACACTTCATATTTAATGGGAAATCTAGAAGAAATATGTTCTTTCCAGCAAATGCTTGTACAGTCTTTAGAAGAATGCACCAAGTAAGTAAGCTGCTAAAATTTACAAAATTCAGATTGGTATAAATGGTATTTAAAGGATCAAGTTTACCATAAGTTGAGAATTTGCATTTTCAAAGGTGGAAGCTAGATTATTTGGAATTTTTTAGGTATATTACCTTTTATAGTAAAAGCTGCATTTTAGGTTATCTAAATTTTACAGTAGTGATCTCTGAAGGAAGGATATGCTGACTAGTCAGAGAAAGGAGAAGGATTTCATGTGAGTGATGATTTTTAAGGTGTTAGGGAAAAAAGTAGGGGATGAATAACCCTTGAAGCGAGGAAAGAGTGTAGAGGCACCAATGACTTTAGTTCCTTATGTGCCGCATGTGCTGCATGGGGAGGCGTGTGTGCACACAGCCTTGAAGGCCAAGTCTTCTGAGTGTCTTCTTCCAGCATGTGTTGTTCCTGGCCATCAGGAAGCTGAGAAATTGTAAAGCACTACATGCATAATGTGATGTTTGGAGGTATTAAAGGCTTGGTGTTGTCACTTTTCTAAGATACTAGTTTTTCAGGGGTAGGGGACAGGTGTGTTCTGGATGTCAGACATGAGATTTTTTTCTGTGTGACTATTTTATGTTCTTTGTTAACATGAGGCATTAAAGGATGTTTATTAATGCCTGCTGGGTGTTGGATGACTTAAAGTCATAATGCACATGAAAAGTTTTGAGATTTTAATCCACCAGAGGATATTTATGCTTATTTGTTTGTGGGCTGATAAAGAAAGCTAACACATTTTATTTTTGCATTATCTTTATTTTTGTAGCCACCGGAAGGACCAGAAAACTTTTTCTCTTGGTTGGTCTCTGGTTTTCCTTCCAGCTTTTTGTATGTGCCTTTCTCATTCTTGGAAGAGGTCTTCCCTCGGTGCCAGGAGCTCTTTAAATTGATAACAGTTTGCCATGCTGAGAGTAGGTTTGCTCTCTCAACTTTGGCTTCAAGGTTTCATAGAGGAACGTCATATTGGAAGGTGTGGCAAGGAAAACTGAATGTCAGTGTAACCAAATCCTGGCTCTCAAACAGAAATTGGCATTTTTTGTTGTAATTGTTTGCAGCATTTTTGGTTTACATAAAATTACATTACTTGCATGATCATAACTACGGTAGTGTTCCCTTTGGTAAATGAAGGTTATTTGGCAGCAGTGTGGGTTTTTTGCAAGAGGCCAGTCCTGTTGAGTACAAAATGGAAGTAAATGTTTGCTTCTCCTTCCCACTGGCATAGGTAATGTAGACTAAATAAATTAATATTTATGCAGTACATTTGGCAGTACCTCTTTGGGAGCCTCATGTAAGCCTTGTGAAATAGGGCAAACATTACTATCCTCACAGCATAGATTTAAAAACGGAAGTTCAGGTGGCAGAGGAGGGTTAATGGTGAATAGCACCAGATGTTAGGCCTTGGTCCTTGAGTTTGACTAAGAAAGAATTCAGAGCCAAGAACTCAAACGGGTTATATAGAAAGTCGCAGAGGAGGAAGAAGTGAGCCGCTGGGCTGCATGGACTCAGGAAACAGGTTACAGAGGCAAAAGAACGGAGCTTAGGGGAAAGAAAGAAAAGGTATGTGCTTTGAGGGAACAAAGGGGAGTGGGGAAGGTATGGGCCTGCTCAAGAGAGAGGGAGAGCTTGCACTGGGTCCTTCGTCTTAAGGGGTTTTAGCTGTTTTCCAAAGACAGGGATTTTAGGGGAGGTCTTGAGAGGATCTCAGTAGAATATTCATCAGCTTTCCAGGTATGTTCTTTCAGTGTCATGATCTCTACTGATTGGTTGGACCTAGGGATCATTAGTTCTTGCAGCTGGTCCTGATGTCAGCCATGGTGTTGCTTACTCTGATTTTGCTGCTTTCCTGGGCCTGAAGCTGAAAACTGTCTCTACGGTCTACAGACCTCAGACTTTGTTCCTAAGATTATTTGATGCAGTCAGAACCTCATTATTCTTGGGGCTTAATGCTTAAGGGAGTGGTCATGCAAGGTCTTTTATAGGAGTTGAATGAGGCTATTCTCTGGCCCTCTTGTTCCTCCCCCAAGGGGGTCTACCACATTATTAGCAGCATGCCAGGGAAGAAAAGGTGGTGGTGAGTATAGTGAATTCTGGCAAAATTAGGTTGAGTGAGGTAATAAAACTCTAGGGCCAGGCTCAGTGGGGGCCAAAGAAAGAAAACCTTGTACAATGAAGTAATTGTTCATATGTAAACCATATTAACTTAATTTTAATTGATGAAATATAAGAAATGAAATCCATTGGCTTAGATTATAGGTATGTTCTCCTTTGAATGTATCAACGGCTGTGGTGTTGGATCAGGTTGGAAGTGAAATCATAACAGTATATGGCACAGCACTGAGCAATGAAGTCTTAATAGTTTAATCATTTTCATGTGCACATCTCTAACAATGTTCTTCTCTTGTTCATAAAACTTTGTCATCCTATCATTGCAGTTACCTTCAACCCCCCTTCCATTCTAGAAGCCAGGATCTATTTCACTTTGCTCCTGAGTATGAACATCACCTGCTCAAATGCCAGTATGTAGTAGTTTGAAAATAGGTGTGTCTCAGGTGTCTGGATCCTGGTAGAAAGCAGGTGGTCCGATGTATCTTCTGGTGCAGCATCCTTGCTGTGTGTGATGACTGGTCTTTGGGTGATTTGGAAAGGATGCTGACTGGCCTTTGTGCCTTCTCCTGGAGGGTGTGTGCTTTCCTCCTCTGTGGGCTGGCAGCAGTTTGTGTCATAAAATTGAGGCATCATCGGCTGTCTTATATTTCTTTAATTTTTGTATGTGTTTCATTTTACCCAAAAAGATTGCAGTCACTTTTAAGGTAGAGAAGATTTCTTACCTTTTTAATCTGTTACCAGTGTCTGAATAAATAGTCGAAGTTTGTTTGTTAGGTAAGTGATTATTTATATTACAGATAGAGCTGTGGCTAATTCCTGAAGGCTATTAAAACCCCCACTTAGGAGTTCACACTTGGAAAAGAGTCTGCTAGCCGTTCAGATGCTAGTTTACATTGACTTCAGATAAGGATAAATGAACTAAACAATAAAACCTCAATAAGCCTGGTTATTTCCTTACGTAAATGCTGTTGATGGAATTACTGTGCCTTTTTCGCATAATAGTAATGGTGATAATTGCCTTCATTTTTTGTCTGCTTGCTTTTTTCTGTATCTGCCACTAATTTATTCATGGCTTAAGTTCATTTCTTTCAATATATTCATATGTACACTAGGTACTTATTATGTTATATTGTAGAAGTCACCCTGGAGCCTTCTGGCTTTCACCTCTAGCCATGCTGCCTGGTCTCAGAGTCTCCCTTGATTATCATCCTGCTGCCTTTCACCTCCTCTGTGTTGGACACTGGTGTCTTCCTGTCTTGTTGCTGCAGTCTCTCATTTGCTAGGACTGTCCTGAGGAAAGAGTGCATAGAGACAGTTAGTTCATGTTCATATTAAATATGATGCATGGAGGTAGAATTGTTGGAAATTGTTTCCATCCACTGTTTAAGGTTCAGTGTTGTTGAGAAGTCCCTGGCCATTCTAATTCCTGATTCTTTGGTTTGAAACTTGTGTTTTCCCCTCAAAGCCTTTAGTGTCTTTGTTTCTAGAATCCTGAACTTGGATGCTGATGCATATATTGGATTTGTGTTATTTTGCATCCCTCCTGCTGGCACTTTGGGTTCTTTCCAACTGGAGATTCATGTCTTTTAGTCTGCCGAATTTTATGATAATTTCTTTGATTTACTTCTGTTTATTTTGTTTTTCTGTATCTGGAATTTTTATCCTAACGTGGAACTGCTTGTCCTGGTCTTTTAATCTTCTCTTTCCAATTAATCTGGGAGATTTCAGAGCTTCATTTTCCAGATTTCTTTTGTCTTTCTCAATTGCTCTTCCATTTTAATTTTCAAATGCTCCTTTGCTTTTGTCCTGAATGTTCTTATTTTCAAGGTATCAGTGTAAGAACGTCCAAACCTGTAGAGGATTTTTATAAAAATTTATTTGAGCCACACTGAGGACACACCTGTCAACAGACTGAGATAACAATTTGCAGTTTCTTTTTGTGCATTTGAAATTAAGGAGGAGCTAAGGAAGATTACATGGAGATGGGAGAAAGCAAGGTGGGGATTAGATTACAGGATAGTTAAGAAAAGATGAGCCCGGCCTGTGTGGTTCAGTGGTTGAGCGTTGACTCATGAACCAAGAGATTACCAGTGCAATTCCCGGTCGGAGCACATGCCCGGGTTGTGGGCTTGATCCCCAGTATTGGGCGTGCAGGAGGCAGCTGATCGAAGATGTTTCTCTCATCGATGTTTCTCTCTATCCCTCTCCCTTCCTCTCTCTCTCTTCAGAAATCAATAAAAACATATTTTAAAGAAGAAAAGATGAAACATTACTAAAAAGATATAGGCTTGGGGCATGACTGCCCACCATGACCTGCCCAGTTAGGAATTTATAATCAAATCACCCTGTGAGGTTACTTTCCATAGGAAACCCCCTCCCCCCCCTTTTTTTTCTCTCATCCACAAAAGCATGCTTTTCCTTTTTTTTTATAGATCTTGTGTTATTTCTTTCAGGATTAATTACAATTCTTTTGAATATTTTTCTGCTCCCTGCAGAGTAACTATAATGTCCCCCCCCCCCCCTTTCATAGATTCCCACCTTTTGTCCTTTGTTGTTCTCGTTAGATTTTTTTCCCAAAAGTATTTGGTCATATTTCTGTGTCTTCTTATAATTAAGATTGGTGCCCTAAACTTTTGAGTGGAAGTGCTGACCATGGGTTATAACTTGTTGACTGTTTTGTTGGAGAACCCCTGCTGTTACTATTTTATGCTCGATTTTTCTCTGGGTCTGATTCCCTCAGGAGAAGAGAAGGCTTTTTTGGTTTCCTGCTTTGAAGGTTGCAATCCTTTCTGTCTATGCTTTGGGGTTCTGGTGACAAAGGAGACTGGGGTGAGGATGGCTGGTCAGTGTCCTTTCATGGTCCCTTTTTTCTAAGGATTCCTGCTGGTATGCTCAACTTCTGGTCCACAAAGATAAGTGTCCTGCTGCCTCACAGACCTTTAAAATATATATTTTATTGATTTTTTTTACAGAGAGGAAGGGAGAGGGATAGAGAGTTAGAAACATCGATGAGAGAGAAACATCAATCAGCTGCCTCCTGCACACTCCCCACTGGGGATGTGCCCGCAACCAAGGTACATGCTCTTGACCGGAATCGAACCTGGGACCCTTGAGTCCACAGGCTGACGCTCTATCCACTGAGCCAAACCAGTTAGGGCCTCACAGACCTTTACCCAGCTGTTTGTGGCCCCACTGCTGAAGGGCAGCCCCATTGCAGGGGGTCCCGGTGTGATCTTGGCGTTGGATTTTCCTGCCCAGTTATGACTGCTCATCATATGCTTTTCAGCTTCCAAAGTTGGTTCTTCCAAAGTTTCAGTTCTTTTTGTTCTTGTGAGTTGATGCCTTCTAACATCAACTGTCATGTAGTGTGGATTTGGGAAGGAGAGCGGTTGATAGATGTGCTCAATGTCCAGTCTTCACCTGAAGGAAAAGGTGGCTTTTGTATTTTTTATGTGTGTGCATATCTTGATGTTACTTTGGTAGAAAACCGTACTAACCAAATAGCCACATTTTATAATTCTCCTTGTTTCATGCAAAATGTGAGGCTTCATGACATCTACTAGTATTTTCCTCACGACCCAAAGAAGCCTGGACTTGGGGGTTTGTAGCTCTGCTATGCATAAGTCCTGGCATCTGGATGGAGGAAAGGTTGGGAGTTAATTCACTGTTTCGTAGCAGAGCAGCTTTCAAGGTAAGTACTTCTCCCTGCTATATGCCTGCTTTGAACAGAAATATTCTTGGATTTGGATATTTTGTTTTCATAGAGGTGGTACACAAGGAGGTCTTTCTTGCTCAAAATAATCTGTTTATTACTTAGCAATTTTCCTTCTGTCTATAAAATTTAGGATTATTTCCTTTGTGTTGCATGTCTCCAGGTTGCCTGAAGCTCAGCAGAGAGTTGGAGGCTGCTTTTTAAATCTGATGCCACAAATGAAAACCTTGTACCTTTCATATTGTGCCAATCACCCATCTGCCGTGAATGTTCTCACAGAGCACAGGTGCGTTCACTTAGACCTGAAAGCAAAGGACTTCTTGGGGTACCCTCCAAAATACTAATATTCACTTGATTATTCAACAATGAAAATGTTAATTACCCCTTGAAATTAGTGCCTGAAAAGTGCTGGTAAGACGTCTTTGAAATGCATATTAGAATTTGTATACTGGAAAGGTTATTTTTAAATGTCTCCCCTTAAGTCTAGACTAGAGCTCTTTGGAAAATGACTTGAAGCTGCTGGTAAGTATTCTGGAATGTAGCTACAAGCTAGATCAGGGTACCAAATCAGTTTTCTTTTAGGTCATAAAACTGGAAGTGCATGAGACAGATTTTCTGTAAAAGATAATATCTCATTTAAAATGAGGGCTGGGTTTTATAGGTATATTTAACATTAAATTGGAGACAATCAGCAACCTGAAACAAAATTAAACACATGAAACAGAATGTACAGATTTTCTGCTAGGTTGTTAAGACAAGGCTGGTCTGTTTCCTGAGAATTGTAAGAAGACTGAGGAATGTTGCAGTCGTTAGCAGATGTTATCACAAGAGGCACAGATTTTTATTAATAAGTGTTTTAAAAAATGTTTATGGTTTCTTTTTTGAACCCTTTTAAGCTCGTGGGCCCAGGTCACCTCACATCTGTAAAAATGCCTATTTCATAGGGCTATTGTAAGCATTAAGCAAAAAACATGTATAAACTGATGTGGAGTGAGTGAACATGATAAGTGCCCTGAAATGAAGCAGCAGTCTTTGACATGTTGATGAACAGAAGGGAGATTAGGATACATAGTGTCCAACAGAAACAAAAAACCCAAAGGACCTCCAACCCCTACCCAATACTTCGCCCTCCCTCACCTTTCCAGGAGGGTGGGCTATGTTAGCACACACCTTTCTGAAACCACGAAACATGCATTCAGTTATGCTCTTGCTGTCTACTCCTGGGAATTAAAAATTAAATGAAATTTCTACAGACTTGAAATGCAAGCATTACATTGTGTTTCTGAAAAGTTTAAAAGGAATTATTGATGCAGTCATAGGGGAGATAAATAGAAAGCAAATAGAATGCTAGGGCAAAATTATGATCTTTTTTATCTTTGCTCTCCATCCCTCTTTTTGGGGGGGAATGCTCTAAAATTGGGTTGGAAGTTTGATGGGAGTGAATAATTTTAAGGAAAGATTCTCACTAAATATTTTTCTCATTAAAGTGAGGATCTGCCCTGAGGATGACATTTAAAGCAAATTCAGACTGTTAAAGTTTCCTAAAATCACACTTCCAAGGAAATGCTTGCGAGTATGTGCTGTTTATCCTCTCTTCTGTACTGTTACTTTAATGACTGTGTCATAGCTGAAATGTAAGTGTAGCATTTCCCCAAAATAACAAGGAAAGAATAGATAAGTTTCTGAGTGGGGAAACTGTGCCTCCTCCGTGTGGCTTGTCCCAGAGTTGGGAGGTGGGTGGAGAAGTCATGCTCTGGCCGTGTGAGCCTCGGAGAGGACGCGGCAGGATGCACTGCCTGTGTGCCCTCCTGAGGTCCCTGAGCAGCCAGAGTCCCCACTCTGTTCACAGGTCAGACCCCACTTCTGAAGCGTAAGTCCATGAATGGAGATGAGGATCGCAGTTGGCTAGTAGCTTCTGTCAGGGTTCACCACTTTTCATTCTGAATCTTAACTTGTAACCTCTTTCCTATGTTTATGCCTGAATATGTTTTTTAAGGATTAAGTGTAGTATTTTGAAATTTTCAAATCTTATTTTCAGTCTTATTGGGTTAATTTAAATTCTGAGTGTGAATTTGTGAATACATTCACACAACCACCAATTCTAGAATTATAGCTGATATGTACCTTTTGCATTATCATATATTCATGGTTGCCTATTTTGAATGAATTATAGGTTTCATAATTTAGTCTGTAAAATGAGTTTTGTTTTCCCCCAGCACTTTAATTGTTACTTTTTGCTTGGCTACAATATAGTTCTCCTTATTTGTGTTCCTTTTGTTGCCTTCTTGCAGCCCACAGTGTCATTTCAGTAAATACAGAGGAGATCCACTGTATAAGGATTGCTCACATCAGTAGAAAGAGCCATTGTTTTGTCAAAATAGCTTTAACCAACTGTTTTATTTTATTGTACTAAATTAAAAAATGAACCATTGATTTATAAAGTTCTGTTTCTTTTCTTAACTGCATATGTTCTGACATTATAAAAATGTCATATGTATATTAAAAGATGTTACTTTTGCTTGCAACAGTTACTTACATTTTAAGTTGTAGGGGTTTTTTTTACAGGGGTGAGGGGTGATAAGGATAACTTGCTTAGTTTTATTCATATTTCTCTGCTATAACTATAGTTATAAAATATAATCCTTAAATATCAAAAGTGACATAAATAGACTTTTCTGTCATTTTCCTGTAGTAGAAAGGCCCTGCATGGATTGTATTTAAAGGAGGGGAAATATACTTCTAGTATCATAAAGTTTTAGTTTTATGCTTGATTAGTTGTTCAATTCTTAGAGAAATGGATATAAAATATAAATTGCTCCTTCTTAAATCCATCATTTTACTCATGCTTTAGGCCAGTGATGGCGAACCTTTTGAGCTCGGCGTGTCAGCATTTTGAAAAACCCTAACTTAACTCTGGTGCCGTGTCACATATAGAAATTTTTGATATTTGCAACCATAGTAAAACAAAGACTTATATTTTTGATATTTATTTTATATATTTAAATGCCATTTAACAAAGAAAAATCAACCAAAAAAATGAGTTCGCGTGTCACCTCTGACACGCGTATCATAGGTTCGCCATCTCTGCTTTAGGGGTTGACAGAGTGAGTAATTTGAAGAGGAGCATTTCTGAGTAAGGATTTATGAGGAGTGTGTGGGGGGGGCTGGTGGTGGGGGGGCGCGGGGCAGGGCACGTGAGTGTGAAAGACAAAGCAGTATGGTATGGTTAGAGGGGCCAGACCAGACACAGTATGAACCTCTTGGGTTCAGCTGTCCTGCTAGCAGTGAGAACAGAGGCAGTTGCGGTCTTGCTGGGAGTCCTCATCTGTAAACATGCATAATAATCCTTGTGGCACAGGCCCAGAGTGGTGCTTATGGGAATCATGTACAGAAGCATTTGCTCTGATGCCCAGCACAGAGTGCTGGTCCCATAGTGTCACGCCCTTCTCTCCGTCCTTTTTCCTGACTGTTCTTTCTGCAGCTCTCACTTCTGCCTGAGCTCAGCAGAGGGTTGGGGGAGGTGGGAGGAAGGCAGCAGGTTGAAGTCAGTCTTGGGGCACTCTTCACTTACCTGCCTATCTCTTGTGGGAAAAGGCAAAATGATAAAACTATGCAAACAAGTACTCCAGGATATTGCTCATAGCTTTTAAATCACCATGACCTCTGGGATGAACACTAGACTAATCACAACAAGGTTCTGAAATATCACTATTCCTGGTTTCAGTAATCCCAGCCCTGTGTTTTTCCTGAGAAAACCATTCTTAGAAAGCACAATGTTATATACACAGAGATACGGAATTGTGTGTTGGTTATGAAAGCAGGCGCACACACACAGCCCTAGAAGGAGTTTGACAGCTTCTATGGTAACATTTTAAATTGCATCACCATGATGGCTGTCTTAACTGGAAGGACATCATCATGAAGCCTTATTTCTTACAGAAATGAGAAAATGTTTATTTTATGTGTTTTTATAGCTAGGATTATATTTTCACTTTTTTGTAGTTTGCTTTGATTTTTATAATATCTCCTAAGTGGTATATGTGTTTGTTTATTTAAAAAATTGATATTAAAAACATGTATGTGTAGATAAATCAGTAGATAGATAGCTGGCACTATTAACATTATTATTATATGTCCCTGATTCTATTATGATCACCAGATTATTTATTCACTTGATTCTTAGATTCACTTGTTGATAGATGCATGTTTGTTGTTCATAATTTGTATCTTTACCTTTTTCTTCTTCTTCCTCTTCTTAAAGGATACCTTTCAGCATTTCATATAATCCTGGTTTGGTGGTGATGAACTCCTTTAGCTTTTCCTTATCTGTGAAGCTCTTTATCTGACCTTCAATTCTGAAAGATAGCTTTGCTGGATAAAGTAATCTTGGTTGTAGGTTCTTGGTATTCATCACTTTGAATATTTCTTGCCATTCCCTTATGGCCTGCACAGTTTCTGTTGAGAAATCAGCTGACAGTCGTATGGGTATTCCCTTGTAGGTAACTGGGTTTCTTTCTCTTGCTGCTTTTAAGATTCTCTCTTTGTCTTTTGCTCTTGGCATTTTAATTATGATGTGTCTTGGTGTGGTCCTCTTTGGATTCCTTTTGTTTGGGGTTCTCCGCGCTTCTTGGACCTGTAAGTCCATTTCTTTCACCAGGTGGGGGAAGTTTTCTGTCATTATTTCTTCAAATAGGTTTTCAATATCTTGCTCTCTCTCATCTTCTGGCACCCCTATAATTCTGATGTTGGTACGCTTGAAGCTGTCCCAGAGGCTCCTTACACTATCCTCGCATTTTTGGATTCTTTTTTCATTTTGCTTTTCCCATTGGGTGTTTTTTGCTTCCTCGCATTTCAAATCATTGACTTGATTCTTGTGCTCCTCTGGTCTGCTGTTGGGAGTCTGTATAATATTCGTTATTTCAGTCCGTGTATGCTTAATTTCTAGTTGGTTCTTTATCATAACATCGAGGGTCTCATTAGATTTCTTGAGGATCTCACTACATTTATCGGCGGCTTCTAGACAGTTCTTAAGAGACCTTGAAAGTGTGGTTCTGAACTCAATATCCTCCATTGACAGTTTTGTCCTGTTTCTTTGTCTCCGCATTTTTTATGCTTTCTTGGTGCACCCCCTAGTGGTCTTTGTGTGCAGTCTTGTTGTAGTTAAGCCTTGATTGTTGTCGGCAATAGTGGGGGTGATTTGACCTCCAGGCTAACTGGCTATGAGAGACATTATTACTGTATTTTTTATGCAGTCCAGGAATACACTCAGATTTTATATATTTATTTATTAAAGATATTTTTATTGATTTCAGAGAGGAAAGGAGAGAGAGAGGGAAGTGGAAACATCAATGATGAAAGAGAATCATTGATTGGCTGCCTCCTGCACACCCCACACTGGGGATCGAGCCTGCAACCCTGGCATGTGCCCTGATGGGGAATGGAACCGTGACCTCCTGGTTCATAGGTCGACGTTCAACCACTGAGCCGCACCGACTGGGCTGCACTCTGATTTTAAATGCAATGTACCTTGCTTACTTAACCAGGTCCCCTGAGTTGTCACAAACTTGAATTTAGATAGCAGTAGTCTTCTAAAGAGGTCTTACATGCTTAAGCAAAGTAAGGCTAATTTCCTAGGGATTAATTAATTTGTTTTCAAGCTGATATTTGAAACATTATATTTCTAAGTTGGTTTAGTTAAGTAAGATGATTTCTCCTTTAGATGCATCACTGTGGTCAGTTGAGGATGGGATAAGAGGTGGGGAGTACCAACACCAATTTTTGCTCTCACACCTTCTCCCAATGAAATCCTTTTAGGTTGAACCATATGAAAGTGTTATATTCACCACTTTTGAGCTGACATTTTCAAATGGTTTATCTTAAATTTTGTAAGGAGCCCTTGGAGTGGCTGCTGGTCCTAAGAAGTTTGGGCAGGGGGCCAGTTAGACCTGGGTGGATGGAGGGATGGAGGAAGTGAGGCAGCAGCTGGGTCCCTGTGTTCAGATTCAGGTAACCTACATGGAGGGCGAATGTGTTCAGTTATTCTTTAGCATCTTATTTTATGGCTTCATTTATAATGCTCTTCCTGATAGGTGACATGGAGCCTCAGAGTTCACTCTCTTCTCTTCCCAGTGGGTGACCTGACCTGGTGCTTCTTTTCTCTCAGCCTGTCTGTCCCTCATTTTCCCATGTCTGGAATGAAATGTGCAGCAACAGTGAGGAACACAGATCCAGGTCCTCACATGGATCCTAAACATCATTTGTCCTGCAGTGGAGAGACAGAAATGCAGAGTTTCAGCCACTGATACAAGTCATAAATGTGTCAATGACAGAGGTTGACTCCCATTGCACTCCTGGCCATCCTGGGTCATTCTAAACCTAGGGCTGCTGAATTGGATATTCAAGGCAAACAGTGTATGCATGATACTACAGGGCTCAGGAGGGCATTGTTGTTGTTAAAGGTACACGAATAATAGTGAAGTTGAGGGTGGAAAAAGTAGTAAAATATTACAAACTTCTTTTTAAGCTTTTTAGATTTCTGAATATATATAGTCAGTTTTCTCAACACTAAATGGGGACAAGTTTATTTGATAATGTACGGATTTGATGAAATATTGATGTGGAAATACTTTTGAAATTTTAAAACTTAAATAAACATTAAGTATTTTATTGTGCCACATTGTGCACTCTAAAGGAAACACTGTTGCTCTCACAAGTGCTTTAGGTTGCAGTCGATGTTCAGGGGATGTTGGGTGGACTGATAAACGTCTGGAGTGTTAATGCTCTGATTCAGGTTATTAGAGTTTTAAAGCATTTTTCTCCTCTTACATTTTTTACCATTTTGAAGTTCCCATATAATTGGAATCTATTTGAGCTCTAAGACTACACACTTACATTTGACCCTTCTGTATGAAATTGGCTTCTTGAGTAGAATTGTATAGGTGACTACATGTATTCTATATTATGCACAATTCTTTTTACTCATAATGAGAGACGTAACATGAACCTTCTGGGGTTTCCTTTGGTGTTTTGAAATAACCAGCACATGTTTGGTTAGAAAAGCTATAGTTTTGACAACATAAATGGTATGCTGTTATATTTTTGCTAGTGGGGATAAGGGAACGTCACTATGGTGAACTCTTAACAGCAGTGTCTTACTCTTTCATTGCCGGTGGCTTGTTGCTTAGTGAGGAGTTGGGAGAGTTCATGGAGATGAAAGGTGCCAACAGTCCGGGGATTCTCGTGTTGACCACTGGCCTCAGCAAACCATTCATGCGCCTGAATAAGTACCCCACTCTGCTCAAGGAGCTCGAGAGACACATGGAGGTACTGCTTATCACATGTCTGTCCCTGGAGTCCATTAGCCACTGTAAGAGAAATTATTAATGATTCACTTTGGAATCAACAAAAAGAGTTTACCAAGGTTTTTTAATTCAGTGGATTTTCCAAATGATTTTTTTAAGTATTATTTTTTTTCTCCTTATCCCAGCTCCTTTATCTCCTTTTTCACCCACTGCTGCTGATAGAAAAAGTTTCGAAACGTAGAAAATGCTCATAGCATTGAAGAGTCCTAGCAGGAACATTTAGCTACAATTATTAAGTGCATAAGTTGTGGAGTAATATAATGTAAAAGCATCATTTAATTAAAGATAGGTATTTATCTTATTTCTGAAAAACAGGCTGTGAGCCTTGCAGAAGTTTGGGTTTGGTGAACTGTTGGCTAGGGTTTGCTGAGCTTTTCCTGTCAAGGGCAGGCTGTTGGTCTTCTCCACAACTGCTCGCCTGCTGCCAAGGCAGCAGAGCCGAGTGTTAGGAGTGGGTGTGGTGTGTGCTGTCTGCATTCACTACAGCAGATGTTGCTCTCCTGACTCCAGCTCCAGCGCTTGGCTTCTCTCTTCGAATGATTGTTTCCCCTAAGGCCACTGGCTCCATGATTCCCTTAAAGAATAAGAGGCGGCAGTTTAATGCTGGGAAAAATAGGATAGGACGTATGGGACATATTACAGGTTGAAAAGTATTGGAAGATTCAGTAGAGTCTATAGAGAATGTCTTTTTAAGAAAAAGCTTTTCATTATAAAAGCTAATCGTGTGTTCTTTTACTCAAGGATTATCATCCGGATAGACAAGATATTCAAAAATCCATGACCGCCTTCAAAAACCTTTCAGTAAGTGATTAAGCATATTATGGAGTGTTTTTTCTTACATAGTATTATGGCAAATGAATGTAGAAAAACTGTTTATCAGCTGAAAAAGTTAGATGATAAAAAAAAAAATTACCTGTGAAGTATAATTAAGGTTTACTCTGGTGAAATAAAAATGAGCATACATAGTAGTTATTCCATGACTGGTAAGTTCTCATGCTTTACTAGACTTTGGAGACTAGAACAATGAAATGATAATTGTTTAAATTTTTTAAAGGCTCCACATATTTGATGCATTAGCTACCTGAAAATGACTTACACATGTTTTAGCCTTCATCCAGTCAGTGTCTTTAGTGATAGAGTATGAAATGGAATACTGGTGGTTCCATTTTATTTTTTGTCTGCTGTCTTATTGACTGTGTTTCTGAGATACACACCTTATAGCATAAATGCTACTTATCTTTTTTCCCCCTCTTAGTCTTCTATATTGGCAGATATTAATAAAATCAGAAAATATTTTTCTTGTCCAGTCTGCATTTTTTCTTCCATAAGTGGCAAAATATGCTATATTTTTCTAAAACAGTGTTTCTTATTTCAAAGGTTTGCCTCTCTGGACTTGATTCCATGCTTGTGAATTAAACACATTACGTGTCTTAAGAAGAATTAAGATAAAAAGCAATATGGCCAAAACTTACAATTCTGGAAGTTTGTCTCTTTTAATAGTGTTTTACTATGTTTTCCAGGCCCAGTGTCAAGATGTACGGAAAAGGAAAGAGCTGGAGTTGCAGATCCTGACGGAAGCCATCCGGAGCTGGGAAGGAGATGACATTAAGACCCTGGGCAACGTCATTTACATGTCCCAGGTCATGATTCAGTGTGCCGGAAGTGAGGTACTGTCATGCAAGTGTGCAGAGAGTGGATGGGAACAGCAGTGGAAGAAACACATGCCATGGAAGGGACACCAGCCATGTGCTGTTGGTCTTTGTTCTTATTCTAGTTTCTTGGTTGTTTTCCCTGAAACCATTAAAAAGTCTCGGATAAAAATTAAGAGCTGAACATAATTTGCATTAAATGTTTTATAAATGCTTTTAAAGTTTTCTTAGTGACAGTCAAGATATGTTTTGATGATTGTGTAATACAAGATTTTAAAGGACTACCAAATGATGACAACATTTTAATAGGACTCCTAGCTTATAATTTGTCTACTTTTTGTCCTTGCCAAATATAAAAGTGGTTTCCGGTATGTTAGCAAGGCTTAGCTGGCTGTGGACCACTTGACCAGTTAAGATGCAGCCAAGAGCAGTTATGATCAAAGTCTATATCAGTGTCAACTAAGAGATGGTGTCAGGAGAGGATTTTAGATCCCTCGTTAGTAGTCCAGTTTGGCAAATGTGTGCCACAGAGAAGTATGGGCTTCTGGCCACGGGCTTCTTACCAACACTGCCATTCCAGGAAATCTACCGTTTTCCATGGTTAGATCATTATACTGTTCTATTATCTAATACTAATTGACATTTGCTTATGGGAATCACAGTTATCTTACAGGTTTGGTTTAAGTGAGAGATGAAACCAGATCCTTGTGCTATCCCCACACAGTGAAATTTGAGCAGTTTGTGTTTCAGTATTCACAAGTTACATCTTCATTGGGTCACTAAGCTAGTACCTCTTTATGAATTCTATTTTACCTTTATAAAAAATTATCAGCATGATCAAAATATGCTCACTACCCATTTCAAACATGACATTTTTAGGGCAGTAAGAAAAATGAAACTTGTACTCACAATGCAAATTCCTCCCTGCCTATGAAATTAAAAAAGGATATCAGCCCACTAGTTGTTAATTTGGGTATCATAAGAAATCATGACTTTCTAATAGACTACAATGATTAAAGAAAACAACCCAAATCTTAATTCTTTTTTTAAGTTATGCACTTGTAAATTTTATTTAAAAAATCTATAGAAACATTTCTCAGTGTTTTCTTTATAATATTAGATCTAGAAAACATTCACTTAAAAAAAAGATTTAAAGTTATAATGATGACTGAAAAGATCCCTCCCACCCTTCCACTTTCTGTAAAAATCAATGGAAAAAACATCCTCCCGTGAGGATTAACAAAAAAAGGAAATAGAAAAAGGAGGGGAATATAATAAGTACTTTTCAACAACTTCTTTAGAGTATAGAATGTCTTTTTCAAGGCACTTTGCATGTGGCTGGTGTTCTGAAGTCTACTTGGAGACATGGCTTCCTAGTATCATTTGCTTTTGTGGGCAGTGGTTAAATGGCAACTTGTGACAAAGGCTATCTGCATATTCCTTCTGTGTCTCCTTTTAGGTTCTGGGAATTTTTGTCCTTTAGTTGTGGTCTCTGGGGCTTTACTTACCTTATGGAAGTGAATGATTTCTAACACATAATGCTTTTAAGCCTTTCATGTACACTAGATTAAGTTTACGGGATGGATGCGAACAACATTAAATTGATATATCAGGAGTTATAGGGAAGTGCCAGGAATTATTAATAGACCAAAATTGATTTTAATGTTTTATTTTACCCACTTTTTAGCATGAAAGGTCCACCTATTTCCCCTCCTCCCACTAAAATTTTACAAGTTCTTTTGTTGTTTTTTCCTCGATCACAAAAATAAAATTTTAGATTAATTATAAAAAGAGTTAATGGCAGCGCTAGATCCCTTAACCAAATTTTTAAAGAAGATGTTACATGGGCTATTTGTAAGTCTAATAATTCATTCTAATTTTGTTTCCATTTAATACAGCTAATGTAATTTGGTAGAAATACCTAAATGGAAAATCTAATGCAATGTTTCAGAAGATTTAGTTTAAATATTTGTTTTCACATCTGTAAATACATGTTTTTGGATTTATTTGATCTTTTACTTTAGGAAAAGAATGAAAGATATCTTCTACTCTTCCCAAATATTTTGCTAATGTTGTCTGCCAGTCCCAGGATGAGTGGTTTTATCTATCAGGTAAAACACATTTTAAATTTATTTTTTATTGTGTGTCTGAGAATCATTTCCAGGCATATTTTGAATATTTTCATTAAATAGTAGCTATCACTATTTATGCGTTGTGTGTAGTGTTATGTGTATAGTGTTATACATTCAAATATGTACATACATCTCCTGTCTGTGTATTTTGATGTCACTGTACAAACATCCTGGTATTAATCCTAAGCGAAAAAAGAAGGGAACAAATGAAACTTACAGAACTATCTCCTAAGGGCACAGATCCTGAGGTGCAGGGTAAGCTGTGCCACCCCCTGAAGTCATATTTGCAGTTGCCACTTCTTTCCTGGTTGTTGTGCCATCGTAGGTGCCACTGTGGGTTGGGCTGGGCTTCAGACTGAGACGCTTCATAAGCAGTGTAGCACTGTAAGAGGCATTGGCAGATGTCAGGTGTTATAAGTAGTAGTAAATGATCACTTATCCTCTTTATTCTAGTGTTCTATAATTTCACTGATTTTCTTTGAGAAGATATAAGAGCTGATTTAAATGAAAACACAGGGTAGATCTTTACTGGTTTTTTGTTTTTTTGGTGGTTTTTTTTTTACACAGTCATCCCTTGGTTTCTGCAAGGGACTGGTTCCAGGACTCCCTCTCAGATACTAAAATCCATGGATGCTCAAATCTCATATAAAATGGCACGGAGCAGTGCTTACAGTCAGCCCTCCCCATCCTCAGGTTCCTAGTCATGGATAGAAAATACTGTTTTTGATCTGCAGTTGATTGAATCTGTGGATGTAAACCCGATGGACAGGGAGGTCCTGTAATTTACAGTGCTGGTATTGAGCAGATTCTATTTTCCCTGTATGTCTAATAGGTGCTTCTGGAAAGGTTGTATTACCTTCTTTCTGTGTAGTTGGAGAAACTAATGCCTTTCCCATCAGTATGTAAAGGCCTGGCCAGTCACCAGATACTGCTTCAGCAGAATCACCACTTTGTTTCCTCTGAGTTGCATTTCTTCAGAATATTGGGTTGTTTCATATTGTCCGCAACAAGAACACTGGTGAATCCTCAGTCAAAAGTGTCTACAGCTTGTTTGTATCCAGAAAGCTTTATCTGCCATCCAGAGAGTTGTCATCACACAGTTATTCCAAAAGGAGCACTTTAAAGTTGATAAAGCAAATATATATGGACAAACCCAGAAAAATAATACCTCTTGATTTGTAAGTCTGTTTCTGAGCAGATGTTTAGATATAGCGGCTACTTGTGTTCCCTCAAACTGGCAGCTCCTGCTTTGTTAAATGACCCTAATAAACATAAAGCAGAGTCCTTTATTGTCAGCACTCGCTGGCTTCATGTTTCATATCTTAAGAGACTGAGACGGGGCCCTCCTCTGACCGGAGGAAGCAGAGGTTGCCCTTTGGGTCAGGCCAGGCCCCTATGGATGACCAGGCTGGCGAGTTTGCTCTGGATGTTGGCATTGATGTGCCACGGGAGGTCAGACCACGTGTATGACCTGTTTTCCCACTCTGCAGTTTCCTGTGAGGTGTTGCTCTCTGAGTGCTGTGACCTATGTATTGTGAATATTTATATCTGGCTTTGACTGACATTAAAAAGCATTAAATCTAGCAGTAACCGGAACATTCTATCCCTTGGTGTTGATTTACTAGGTTAAAAGCAGTCACACAGCTTTATTTCGGTAGGACTGCTCAAAGCCACTAATACACTTGTGTGCCTCATGAATCTTGGAAAGGAGTGCACAGTATACAGCATTTTTCAGGTTCATCCGACCCTAGAAGGATCAAGTACTGGCTAATGTTTCACCACCAAATGCCAGGACAGGCTTTCTCGGTGGACTGGATCGTTCTAGTTCCATGAGCTGTAGGAGGATGTTCAGCAGCACTTCTGGCCTGCTTCCCTCTATGTATCGGGAGCACCCACATCTCTGTGACTTTGCCGGTGTTCTCCACAGGGCAGCCCTTCCTTCCCCTGTACCTTGCTGAGAACTACTACTTTCGGAGGTGCTGAGAGAGTCCTCCACAGGTGGCTTGGCCCGAACGCCGTTAGACTTTTCCTAAAGACTTGGTTGATCACCAGGTACATTAGTATATCCGTGAAGATGTTTGGTCTACACTAGCCCATATACCTAACTCCATGTGCTATGACAGGCTAGGCTACCGAGGCAAGAAAGGTGGTCATTGACCATACAGCCACAGCACAATCCTTGGATCAAGAAGACATGGTAACTTCTTGCGTATTAATCCAGTAAACCAAAAGTGAAAACAAGTGGTGTGTGCTGTTTGAAACCAGGGATGTCTTCTTAAGGGTGGATGGTTTTTTTGTCAGGACCAAGTTTCAAGCACCTTTTGGTGTGAACCAGATGTCTCAGTGACGTTTTGGACAGGACCAGTGTCTTGCCTGGCTATTTGCAGTCCTTTTCTGGTGTCTCTCCGGTAGCATTTCCTATTTCAGTTCCCAAGTCCTCCATTTTCAGAATGGACAGGTTGGCTGCTGTTTTCTGCATTTTGTGCAGCGCTCAGCACAGCTGCTGACTTCCTGTCTGGTGGACAATCAAGTATAACTTGTACAATTCCTCTTGCCCCAGTTTCCCCCTATTTTGCCTTCAAACATGGAACTTTCTCTGCATTTCTTTATGAGGCAAATCTGTGCTTCCTTTTCATAAACATGTCATTTAAAATAGCTACCATAGATGCTAGTGTTGTTTTTTTTAATCATAATATGTAATGTTTCTGTGTCCTCACATTTATGTTTAGAGTAACTCACCAGTTGGAATTTATTTGTGTTCTAGTTTGCTGCTCTGTACCTTTTTGCTGAGGCTCAGTTTGTTGATTATAGTATTATGATTACTTATTTGAGATAGAGGCTTTTTGTGTTATACATGTATCTGGTACAAACAAGATAGCTTTTGTGGTTTACAAATGCAGTTCCTCTGCCATTTCTAGAATTATTAGTATTTACTTTAGTAACGGTACCTTCTTTACTAGAAAAGCACTAATTGTGTTTTTTTTTTGTGGGGGGGCTCTTTTTTAGGGAAAGCTACCAACGACAGGAATGACAATCACAAAGCTTGAGGACAGTGAAAATCATAGAAATGCATTTGAAATATCAGGTGATAGGCAAAAACCTTGCGGATGCTATCTGTCATGGTGATGAGAGGCAGCTTACCATCTGTGTGCAGATTCTTGCTTGACTATTTCAGAGGGCTGATGTTTAACTTTGTCGAAGTATACTCTGGGTGTATGTATGTGCATGTGTGTGCTTTCTACCAATTTTCCATTTTCAGCCCGTTTTTCTCATCTCTTCTAGGGAGCATGATCGAGCGGATATTAGTATCATGCAACAACCAGCAGGATCTCCATGAATGGGTGGACCATCTACAGAAGCAAACGAAAGTCACATCTGTCAGCAATCCCCCCATTAAGCCTCATTCTGTGCCGTCTCATACCGTAAGGACCCCATACTTCTGCCTCCAAACTCCAGGGTCAGCTTTTGGTTGAGTTGTCAGCAAGTGGTCAAGTAATTTAAAGCATTATCAATATCTGGATCAAGAATGCACAATACTTGCCTGGTACTTCTCTGCAAATATTTGCTTATTTCCATTGAGTAATGAATAGCTTCACAGTGGTCACACTTGTGAAACAGCCCTAGGTTGTGCTTCATCACATACAGTCAGTGGCACTCGGGCAGGAGCCTGCTGCCGTGCTCAGGTGGGCCTCAGAGAGTAAGGTACTGGGGTTTTCAACTGAAACTTGAAGAGTGTGCTTTTTCTGAGAAGTTTAAGTATTTCTGTTGTTTCATCAAAAAATAAGTATTTATGATGATGAAAAGGACCAGATTCATGTTGAAGGCATTAAAGTGTAATTTTTGACTCATTATTTTGATTTTAAGAAAACCACTTCTACTTAGAAAAGCTCAACAGCTCAACTCATTGGTTTTTTTTAGATACATAAACCTTTCAAAATAGATCAGTACCAAAGTGTCATTTTTTAAAACTTCTCTTTATTGGTGTTTTTTTGCTTAAGATATTGCATCATTTGTCATCTTTACCAAACAATATTGAAGAACCAGGCACACCTTTTTACAAATGACTTACGATTACATAGCATTTCTAGTTGGTAGGTTTCTCTCACATCCTTAAATTGTTATGATCTTTGTCAGGACGTTTCCTACCATGTAATTCGCTTCTGCATTCGTTATCCTTGGCATTAAAGTTTTAGCTCAGGAAGGGTGGCTGTAGCATAGCATTCTGGTCATGGTATCATCTTACTCGAAATCTCTCAACAGTATGGAGGCTAAAACTGTTCATTTCCTTTAGCTGATATGTCATTTTGAATGACTCTGCCATTTATAACTCCATACTTTAAAAAATATTAAAGATGCCCTAACCGGTTTGGCTCAGTGGATAGAGCGTCGGCTTGCGGACTCAAGGGTCCCAGGTTCGATTCCGGTCAAGGGCATGTACCTTGGTTTCGGGCACATACCCAGTAGGAAGTGTGCAGGAGGCAGCTGATCAATGTTTTTAACTCTCTATCCTTCTTCCATCCTCTCTGTAAAAAATCAATAAAATATATAAAAAATATATATTAAAGATGCTTAGCTTTCATGGTAATAAACTTACTTCAAAGGCATGTATGTATGTGTGTGTTTATAAAGAAAAATGAAAGTGCCTTTTCATTCAAATTGTTAGTAACAGTCTGAAACTAAGCTTTATAAAATTTCATTTCAGGTAAAAGCTTTTTCTATTTGGACCCTGGCCTCTCATAATCCTTTTCATGTCACCCAGTGGCAAAGGAGGTGCCCCATCAGCAGGGATTTTAAGTCCCCACTCTGTGGATGGTGCTGTTCCTCACATACAGGCTTTTGAAATTTGCCTTCTTAGGGAACTTCTTTTTGGGGAATTGAGTGTTCTCCCTGTGTTCTGTCCATATCTAGCTTGAATAATGTTCTAATTTTAGCACAAAGCATACCTCTTTTGACTTATTTGAGCAAGGAGAAACACCACCAAGTATTACTTACTACTACATTATTGCTAGAAGGGATGTTTTGCATAATTTTATTCTTTTGTGAATTATTTTTTTGAAAAAAATTTTATAGTAGTTGTGTAGCAAATGACAAGCACTGACACACACACCAGGACAGGCCCGTGGTTTCTGCAGAAAGTTTGTTGTTAAATATGGTGGCATCAGCTAGAGCCAGGGTTTTCTTATTTTAAACATGTGTTTCAAATATTGTTCAGCTTTCTTTCCCTTTTTTTTAAGAATTTTTTTAAAATAGTTTTTATTGATTTCGGAGAGGAAGGGAGAGGGAGAGAGAGATAGAAGCATCAATGATGAGAGAGAATCATTGATCAACTGCGTCCTGTACGCCCCCACTGGAGATCGAGCCCGCAACACGGGCATGTGCCCTTGGCCAGAATCGAACCTGGGACCCTTCAGTCCGCGGGCCAACGTTCTATTCACTGAGCCAAACCAGCTAGGACTAAAAAATATAGTTTTACTGATTTCAGAGAGGAAGGGAGTGGGGGGGCGGGGTGGAGAGAAACATCAGTGATGAGAGAGCATCATTGATTGGCTGCCTCCTGAACGCCTCCTATTGGGGATCAAGACTGTAACCGGGGCATGTGCCCTGATCTGGAATCCAACTGTGACCTCTTGCTTGGTTCCTGGGTCGATGCTCAATCACTGACCCACACAGGCTGGGTTGTTCAACTTTCTAATAATGGCTTCACTCAGGTTTACAGATCACAGAATCACTCAGCTCTTGCTCCTGTTAAGCATGCCTTATTGCTTTGGGTCATTGGCTAATTTTGAATTAATTTATTTAACATTTTCTTATTTAATTGTCACTGTGATGGGTTTTCCAGTAATATAAACCCCAGTGATCAAGCCTTCTGAGAAGTTAGATCTCTATAACTTTGTTTTGATTAAAGTTAATAAAATAATTTGTTTTATTCCAGAGAGTGGCAATTTTTTCCTATAAAAAAACCAGGTAGTAAATATTTTCAGCATTATAGGCAATATGGTCTCTGTAACACACAAGCAGCTATCAGCAGAGGTGGGCCTGGCTGTGCCACTCCTTAGTTAAACAAAACCTGGGGTCAGGTCCAAGCTTTGCCCACTCCTAAATTACAGGCACTGCCTAACAGCTGACTGGGGAGGATTACCCTCCCCCATAGTCTTGCTCCTAGTAAAATTCTGATATAGTATATATTAAATGAAATACCTTTTTGCAAATGTTAATCCATGGCAAATAAAGGTGGTGGTGGAGTGTTGTCCGGGTTTTAGTTCCCCAGCATCCTGCTGCCTCCTAACCCAGGCTAGGCCGCAGCCTGAAGCAGAATCTTTGGGGTATCGCAGAGTCAAACTGCTTGGAGAAATGATAATCGGGGGGTTATTTCGTTGGGTGCATTTTTTAAAATTAGTGGAACTAAGTGTATTTGATTGAGGTTTCTTGGATGGTGAATGTTCTCTTTTTTGCTTTTTCTTGTTCTTTTCCTTGGTTAGCTCCCCACCCATTCGATCACCCCATCCAGCAAGCATGCAGACAGCAAGTCGGTGCCACTGACGCCTGTCTACCACACACTGCCCCATCCCTCCCACCACGGCACCCCACACACGACCATCAACTGGGGGCCCCTGGAGCCTCCGAAGACCCCGAAGCCGTGGAGTCTGAGCTGTCTGCGACCCGCACCTCCCCTCCGGCCCTCAGCCGCTCTCTGCTACAAGGAGGTGAGGTCTGAGCGAAAGGGAGCGTGTCAGGTTGGTTGAGCTGTGCTTCATCCCAGTAAATTCAGAAATAATGGGAAATCATGAATTTCTACTTGTGACATAAAAGTGGAGCTCAGCTTCTTTGAACTGTGAAGGGTCTGCCTTTCTTTATTGTCATTTCCTTCTGTTTAGGGGCCTGGGAGGCTGTGGAGACCCTCTAGGGTGGGCGGGTTAGTGCAACATCGGACCCTCTCTGGGCCCCACATGGCCTTTTCTGTGCTCACCATGGTCCTACCTTGAGGACTCAGAAGCTTCCCATGGGCTTCCTCTGGGCCTCTAGCTGAGTCTGAAATGATTTTCAGCTTCCAGTCATGATGGGTCTCACTATTTCTGCATGCTATTCTGCTGTGCCTTCCTTATGATCCTTTTCCAAGTTTGAGATCTTGCCCGGGAACCCTACATTTACACATAAAAAATGAAAGTTAAGACGGCTTTTCTCTTTGTTTAAGAGGTCATTATGCACCTTGCTCTTTTCCTTTCTAATCCAGGATTTTGTGTAGTTAAAATATGATTCCCAGCCATAAATAAGTATTAACAGTTTCCTGCACTTTCATGCTAGGTTTTATACAATAAATCTGCTTTGATGAGGAAAGGAAGTGCCATGAGAATTGCATTCTGAGAAGTGTTAGCACTCGAGGAAGCTTGATAATTGAAATGATGAGAGTTGGTTATCACGAGTGTGAGCGGCATGAATGAGTATGGTTATCATGCGTATGAACTTGAGTATGAGTTGGCAGTATGGTCATCGTGAATGTGGATATGGTTACTGTGAGTGTGAGTGTCGTTATTGTGAGGGCAAGTATGGTGATTATGAGTATCAGTGTGGTTGCAATGAGCGTGAGTGTGGGTGAGGATGGTGAGTAGAGGTGTGAGTGTGGTTATTCTATTAGCCTGAGTATGAGTATGGGTAGAGTGTGAGAATGCATATTGTTATCATATGAGCATGTGACCATGGTTATTCTGAGTGAGTGTGGTTATCACTGTTGTGATTATCATAAGTGTGTGTGTGAGTGTGAGCATGGTGAAAAACTATTGCCTGATAGGAGTCTCCACGTCCAATCAGAGACCGAATTTGCCTAAGAATCTGGAGCAGACCCTCCCTTAATCCTTGCTAGCAGTTCTAAAAATTTTAAGACACCTAGAACAGTGCTACATAAATTATTTACGTTTTTTGTTCTTAATGAATTTTGAATTTTTTGATATGTCTCACTGATGGTGGTTATATGCCCAAGTCAGAAATGTCTTTATCATGGGCAGTTCCTTAAAGAATGTTGATGTTCTTTATTACCTAGTTTAGTGTTTACAGGTAGCACAGGCAAGCACTGGTGGAGATTTCATTATTGAGAAGGAAAATTGGGATAAAAGTGTTAATTAAGCAAAGGAACAGAAAGGCAGGGGAAGAGGTGTGGCAGTGAATGTGAGCATCTGGTTTGGGTAAGTCTGGCTACAGTTGCTTTGCTGGACCCCATGCTGTAGAAAAGGTTTCACACTCTTAAGTATTGTACAGTATTACTGAGCACCTCTAAGCACTTAGTGAAAAGAAGTCTTACTGAGTATGGCAAAAAACGGAGCAGCCAGCCTTGTCTGCGTCGAGGAGTCGGGTGTGCAATGTGTGTGGATTTGTGCCCTCTGCACGTGTGGTGGGTGCCTTGTCTGGTGCGCCGCCAGGAGTCTCATGTCTTTGCTTTGAGTTATGGAAACCACCAAACACATGCCGTGTTTATTTCTCTGTGAGCTGATTTCTGCTGCATTTTAAAGAGTTTTTAAATACTTATTTTTATGGAAAATATTTTGAAGAGATACCTTTAAACATAAAGTTTTGTTCCCTCTGTGCTTTCAGTCTGACTCATCCCATAGCACGTCTGAGTCTTGGTTTCTCATTGTAAGATTCACAAATGGCTTATGTAATTTAAATGATGGGGAAATGAACCCTTTTTAAAAATATATATTTTATTGATTTTTTACAGAGAGGAAGGGAGAGGGATAGAGAGTTAGAAACATCCATGAGAGAGAAACATCGATCAGCTGCCTCCTGCACACCTCCTACTGGGGATATGCCCGCAACCAAGGTACATGCCCTTGACTGGAATCAAACCTGGGACCTTTCAGTCTGCAGGCCGACGCTCTATCCACTGAGCCAAACCGTTTAAGGCAGAACCCTTTTTGATACTGATAATTTAATGCATGCTTGACAATTGAAACTTTACCCACTCCATTGGACTTCTTCCTACTCTCAGTTTTTCGCCTTCATCTTCTGCAGTTTGTGAAGTTGTGTTGTAGAGGTAAGAGGTAGACCATTACATTATGAATTTAGCTCTGAACTAGTGTGAACATGCTCTAGAGAGCCAGTGTCTCATCTTCTCTCTGTATCTGTGCTCAAGGCCGATAGGATGAACTATCTTACTCCATTTTCTTCTCACCAAGGCTTCAAATATTTTCCTAAAGGACTCATTTTTTACTTACCTCTCCTTTAAAAATAGCCCTGGGCTTGGCCAGGTGACTCGGTTGATGAGAGTGTTTTCCCAATACGCCAAGGTAAGTGGGTTCTATCTCCTGTCAGGGCATATACGAGATTCAGCCAGTGAATGTATGTATAGGTGGAACAGCAAGTTGATGTTTCTCCCTCTCTCAAATAAAAAAATTGTAAAAATAGCCTGAGTTTTCTCATCTCTTTCTAGTTAGCGGCAGCAGATGGGTCTGTGCCAGAATTAGTAGCATGCATGGCTCTGTGCGCACGCCAGCCAGCTGTCCTTTCCTCTCCAGAGGCTGCCTGCCTCCCCTCTGCTGTGTGTGTGACAATGCTGACGGACCTAAGTAACATGAGGGTTCTTACCAGTTACTGTCCTAGTATTGATTTTAAATTAATGCTCCGCTGCTGGCAAAAAATCAAAATATGAGAAACATAGGAAACTTTTAACAGTGAAGGGCTGTGGTGATTTAATATTTTGCATCTTTACAGTGACACTTACTGATCTGTCAGTAAAAATTACTGCCTTGGGAATTGTCAGCATTTTTTCTCTTTTTTTCCCTTAGGATCTTAGTAAGAGTCCCAAGACCATGAAAAAGTTGCTACCTAAGCGTAAACCAGAGCGGAAGCCTTCGGATGAAGAGTTTGCGCTGAGGAAAAGTGAGTCTGTGGGCCCAGAGGCCCGGGTCTGCCTCACACCCCACAGCACAGTGTGCCTGGGATAGGGAGGTGGCTTCTCAAAGACTTCAGACACAAGTCAGGTCGGAGCCTCCGTGGCACTTCCAAAGGAAATTGTTGGAGCAGCAAGAGCGACAAAGTACTGCGGTGTAGACACTCGAGCAGGAAAGAAACACTAGTGATGTAGTGATGTGCTGTTGGATTGGACGCGGGGTTTGTGGGAGTGAGGCTTTCAGCTTGTAGGGACTGTGATGGGACAGGACTCTGAGGCCAGGGGAAGGTCTGGGCCAGTGGTGAGAATTTCAGAGTTGTTCTCTGTGCTTAGGTGGTTTCTCAAGCTGTGAGATTCAACAGACAAAGAAGAGGAGAAAGGGTTGAGTCTTAGATGATGAGGGGGGGAAGGAGCTAGCAGAAGAAGGACCAGGAGGTAATAAGAAAACCAAGGGTTTTTGTATGGGCTAAAGGAGAAACTTTAACTGTGTGGACCACTGTGTAACTAGTGCCTGTGCACAGCAAGTACTAAGTAAACCTGACTCCTTTAAAGTCACATCATAATTCTGTAAGTTACTTTAACCTTTATTACATTCAGAATCAGAGAAGTTTTTCTGGTTATTAGAACCAGTGGTTTCCTCCTCTGTGCCACATAGAAAATGTTCGCTGTCCTCTCATTAATTTACCTTCTTCAACCTTCTCAGGGAAGCCAGTCCCTTTCTGGTTTCATGATGCTTTTGTGGCACTGAGGAGGAAACCACTGTACTTGCCCACGTCTGAAAATAATCCAGTTACATCAGCTGCACAGAGGGAATGGCCTGTTCTAGAAGTTACCTTGCAACACCTCCTGAAATTAAACTAGTTAAATGTTACCTTTCTTACTCCTGAGAGAGGAGCTTGTTATGGAGCTTATAATGAGAAACCTGTTAATTGATTGGTCCCAATTCGTAAAATTTAAGTCAGCTTCTCAGTTGCTCTTAAACTCTTCATACTGGAGTTTATTTTTCAGTAGGGACTATTCAGCTTGCTTTGTATATAACTGTCTTAATATCATAAAATAACAGAGGGTTTAGTGCGCAACTTATAAATATTTCAGCCTTCCATTCTTCTTACATTTTTGTTACAGTAGGTGAGCTTTTTAAAAAATATATCCAGCCTGGCCGGCCTGGCTCAATGGTTGAGCGTCAACCTATAGACCAGAAGGTCACAGTTCAGTTGCAGTCAGGGCATATACCCAGGTTGCAGGCTTGCTCCCCAATGTGGGGCATGCAGGAGGCAGCTAGTCAATGTTTCTCTCTCATCATTGATGTTTCTGTCTCTCTCTCCCTGTCCCTTCCTTTCTGAAATCAATAAAAATATATTTTTAAAAATATCCAAATATTATGTTAGAAAATATAGAAAATCTAGGGAAACAAACTAGAGAAACAATTTAACCCTAGGTTCCTATGAAGTGTGAGGCTCTGAGCTTGGTACTAATACCATTAGATGCTGTTAGTCTGGAAGATTCTGTTCTCTGTACCTGTGATCTCTGAGAGTGAAGTCAGTGTCTGGAATAATCCATAGCTTAAGGAAGAGCCCTAGAATGATACCTTCAAGCTTTAGATTGTGCCTTATAAATTTCTTAGATGAAATCTCTAGTAGGAATTTGTGGATCGTAGGACATGTTCTTTGTAAAGCCTCTGATAAATGTGGTCATATCGCCTGTCTTCATTCCTACCAGCTGTGGATGAAGGGAAGACTTTCTCTCCACTATCCATATCAACATTGAGAATTGTCAGCTTTTTCACTTGTTATCAGTTTGGTATGTGAAAACCTGATGCTTTGTTTTAGTTCTCACTTCTTAGTGGGATTGACTATTTTTTGTTACCGTATTCTTTCTGTGTGAAATGCTTGTTTCTAGTTCTTGCCTTTTTTTCAATTTCAGGATATGGAATATTATTTTTCTTCTGGATTAGTAAGATAACATGTACTTAGGATATATTAACCTTTTGTCAATATGCTGCAGATAAGAAATACTTTTAAATTAAAAATTCTGTAATTTTGTAAATACTGGAAAACAGTTATCTGACAAGAAAATAAAAGGAGGGGTTATCTTGATTGTCATCATTTTGGTTGAGTGGATGACTTCATATTCCTCTACTTAATTAGAGTAGTTATTTTTAGATTGTGACCTGTTGTACTTGTCATTTTTAGTTCGATTGTGACATGTTGTGTCTGTCTTGACAGGCACAGCTGCTTTGGAAGAAGACGCACAGATTCTGAAAGTCATCGAAGCTTATTGCACAAGCGCCAAAACACGGCAAACACTTAACTCAAGTAAGTTTTATAGTAGTGGTTCGTTGTTTTGGTGTGTGTGGTTTTTTGTTTGTTTGTTGGTTTTGTAAATCACAGTGGGAAGGAAACTGGGCTGTGGGGTCCTGTGCTCGGCCCTCTGTGTGCTGCCTGAAGGGTCCTTAGTGAGTGATGCTTCTGTGGTCTAGGCAGGTATAGGATAGCTGGAGCCTCGCATCCCTAAATCATTGAAAGGGTCTGAGCTGTCAGTAAAATAACTGATTTCTAGAGGGGTTCCACTGGGAAGCCTTTAAGTATAAGGTGCTGCCAGAGTTTATGAAGCTTAGAGAAGATGTGTTTAGATATCAGCGGAAGATTCATTCAGTTCAGTTATTTAAGCTACTTAAACTATTGGTGTGGTATTGGGATTTTATTTATTTAATTATTAGCTTTTTACAATTTTTGTTAAAAATATAAATCTAGAACAAGGTTTCTTTTAGTCCACTCCCTTTTTTTAAATGATTGCATTTAAAAATTTTTGAAAGTAGACACAATTTATTAGATTTCAGTGCCACTGAATTTGCCTGCATTTTATGCATAATGTCTTAAAACCTTAATCTATTGTGAGAACAATAACAAGTGGGCCTTTCTTTTTTTTTTTTTAACTTCCCCAGCATTTGAGGGTGGAGTGCAGTACAGTGGGGGGTGGGGCAGATGGAGTAAAGTAGGTAGTTTGTTCAGTAGAAAAGGGGACAAGTTTACCCTCTGCTGGTGCTGGGGCCACAAGCATCACATATCCTTCTGTACTGTTGTTTCTTAGGGCTTTTATTTTTTAAGAACTGGATGGTTTATATATTACTTCTAGCATAAAAACTAGTTTTTATTCAATTTTCTATGTTTGGTACCCTTTCCACCCTGACATTTGACAAATCACTTATCTCTCCTTCATTTTCATTACCTGTAGTATGATGATTAGAATCAGTGTCCTGTCCTGTCCTGTTTTTAAACTGAAGATGGGGGGAAAAGTGGGAAAGGGAATTTCAACTGCTTTAGCTTTTGTTAAAGATGAAGATAGGACTAATAGGGTTAAACCCCAAGTGGCATTTACAGATCATCTAGAAACTTACTGTGGCCAGTACATTACATATCCCACCTGTGACATTAAGACTTTCCCCTCCATATTCTCACTGGTGAAAATGTCTTTCGTAGTGACTAGCCAGCAGAGAAGGAATAGAAATGGAAAGGTCTGAATGTGGAGTGCATATGCATAAAATCAGGCAATCATTTGTAAGTCCAGATTATTGTCATTTAAGATATTACATACAGGTTCATATATTTGATGAGATTGTGTTATAAGTAATAGGCTGTAAAATGTCAAAATGTTTTTGGTTTTGAATTTGAGATGTTAAAGAATTATTCATCTCAACTTCAGTTATTTGAAATACAATTTCAACCTGATAGTCTCAGGTGACTAGACTAGGCAATATGAGCTTTATGTATGTTTTCTGTGGGCGCTGCATTTCTTCATCCAAGAGACAGTGAGTGCCCTGTGATGTGCCTGTGGCCTTGCTGCTTCTGGCTGCCTCAAAGGAATGGCTCATCGTTTGTGCAGATCTTTCCTTATCACATTGCTTTTATTATGTGTTTCCATTTCTCCTGTGCAAGAAAAGCATTGGACACTACATTGATTTTTATATTTAACGGCTATTATGAGCCAACTCGTATATACAATCATATATGGCCTTAACCCAAACATTCTTAAGAACAGGTCGGATAGGAAATTGACCCTTTGCGCTTGAAAGGTGATTTCCTTGACACATTTGGAAATGGGATCAGAGTGAAAGCAGCTCTTTTCATATTAAATTTTTAGTGAAGACAGGATGTCATCTAAAATTTAGCTCAGTTCCGTATACATTTAGATGCCATTTACAAACTAAACATCTTGGGTATTAACTTCTATCTCAAAGAGATAATGACCTTCACAGACTATAGGTATTTAGTTGAAGAAATCCAAACTAGACTATTGCTTGTTGTTACGGATTTGGAATGGAATTACTTTGGTCAGAAGCAGGAACAGGATGGGACCAGTGGTTGCTGTCTGTGCCATTCCCCAACACAGAGGGGCACCCTGGTTCCCACTGAGTGTTTCGTTCCAGAACCTTTGTCCCTGGTCCATTCCAGCCTGCATGTCCCATGCACAGTTGCCTGCCCAGTCATTGCTCACAGATGCCAACCACTCATGGGCTTATTTCTGTTCTCCCATTTTGCTCCCACTTCCCCCTGTTGTCCTTCTTTTAACATAGTGGCACTACCAGTTCACATCGCTCTTCCTGCCAGTAAAAGGGTCTGCATCAGGGTGGATAATACCTGAACTGACATGGCTTCCCACTTTATCCATATCCACTGGCTGAGCGCTCTAAGGAGTGGACATGCGGGGTGATGGGAAAGGGGCAATGAGTGGGAAGCGGACCCTATTTAATTCCTTTCTCCATTCTGAAATTTTTACAGTGGTTATAGTTCATAAGGTAAGTTTTAGACCCCCATCATTAAGATGACTCCTGGTGACTTATAGTCTGACAAAGAGGTAGCTGAAGAAGTAAGTCAAAAGTCCTTTGAAACTATTTTGCATTCAATATCCACTTAATGGATAGGAAACAATTTTTAATTAACCACACAAATGGTTCCTTTTACAAATAATGTCCTAAATGAGGTTATTTGTCAATAGAATGTGGAATAGAATTGGTTACTTGTTAAATGTCTATGGATTCATTTGTACTAGTAGACCTGGGCTTAATTTGAAAAGATTTAACTGAGGACTTAATAGCAATGTTTTTAGAAAGGAACAATTTGGAAATAATATTGTGCTTTAGGTTTATTTAAATAATAATTGTTCTGGTTTTATTCTAAGGGTTGTGCTAACTTTGTTATTAAAACCCAGCCATAAATAAGGAGAAGTGAACATTGTTGCCATTTTTTAACAGTATTTTCTCTTTTCCTTCTTTTCCCATCACCTTTTGCTTTTATTTTCATGTTTTTGGTTGTGGCTCTTCCTGTCCGTCCTCCTTTTCATCTCACCTTTGCCTGTCACACCTGTCACTCCATCCCACTCCCGTCTTAGCATGGCAAGGCACTGACCTGATGCATAATCACGTCTTGGCTGATGATGACCAATCAAGTCTAGACTCCTTGGGTCGTCGCAGTAGCCTTTCTCGTTTGGAGCCTTCAGACCTCTCGGAAGACTCTGACTATGACAGTATATGGACAGCCCATAGTTACAGAATGGGTTCTACATCTCGTAAGAGCTGTTGCTCATATATCTCTCACCAGAACTAATGCACTTCTGAGCTTTCTTAACAAATGCTTGTTGTATCGCAGCCTGCTTTTCTTAGATGTTTTCTTGCTGTTCCTTGTCTCTTTTATGTGATATTTTAACAACTTTTGAGAGCGTTTCTGATATTCCCATTGTATTTTGTGGAGGCATAATTGCCAATTCAAGTATCCATTTGAAGTTACTTACTAACTGTTGAAGGAGATGGTGAATTCACACAGCCTATATCTATGGGTTCTTTTCTCTGGATAGTGGTGGTTTTATAGCCCAAAATGGTTTGGTTTTTTTAATTCTCACTATAGCAACTGTCTCATTTCTTTTTGGATACAGCTATATGAACACTTTTATATTTTATACTGAAACCATACAGGTTTGTGATCTAAGTGCCAGTAACACGGAGGAGACTCTGGCCTTATATATAGGATTCTAAATTTTTTATGTATAATGGACACCCTGATCAAGTAGTTGTGGAGAGAGAAGAAGGAAAAAGCATGCACAAAAGTACTGAGAGTCGTTCAGACAGCGTGTTCTGAGGACTCCTGGGGGCACTTGGCGACCATGAAGAACCATGTGTTGGTGTGGGCTTTGGGCCGTGGCAGCACTGGAAAGCTTGTCTGCACCCTACAGCTCTGTGCTTGTCAGTGTGCCACATGTGCTCTTCCCTGTGCCCCCATTTGCCCGTGGGGTGTAAGTTTTCCTCTGCAAAGTCCAAATTATTGTCAGAGTTCAGACACGGTCATTACACCAAACTTTCCTTAATTGGAGTAATTTCTCTTAAATGGCACTTAGGAAGCCTGTGCCACTCTACCGAAGGTTTAAAGTCCAAACTCTGAAGCATTGAGCCTCTGAAAGTGTAGATTAGAGTGCTTTCAGAGAGAGGCATTTTGGTGTGCTTAAAAAGGCGAGTGCTTTGGCTTCAGTCACAGCCTGGCTTTCACCCTGACATTCATACTTATACTGCCTGTGATGGACACATTGTTTGTTTTCAGCAACTAGCTGCAGTGAATCTCCATTTACAGCAACCCTAGCCTATGTAACCCTCATTCTTGATTGTAATGGGGTATCTGAGTCTATTGAAGACTTACTGAGTTGCCATGTAACTCACTTATTAGGAAAGCTCAGATTGGGGTGCAGTCCCCCATTTTCCTGGGATTTGTTGTAAGGAGATTTCACTGGCATCACTCAAGACTAATTTCTGCTTCAAAAAGAACTGAATGTGACATGTTGCATTCAGTTGTAGCATCCAAATCCACATCCAGTCATTGCTAGAGGGGAGGAAGTGTGTTCTCTCCCATGCATGCTATATCTGGTGTTAAAATGGAACCTTAAGGTTGTGTTTTAAGTATCCATTGAAACCAGCTTCAGAAAACAAGATGCCATAATAAACTGGGAATAACATTTTTTCCTTTCTTCAGGGTGGCTGTAATTCCAGGTGGCTGTGAATTCTCTCTTCCCTCACCATACCTCCTTCACCAAACCCATGTATTCAGTGTTCTGATCTCGTTGCACAGAGACAACTCTGATACACTATGTCATTGTTTCCTGGGAGCTGGGTCCTGTTGCTCACAAGCCCAGAGGTGCTAGTGAACTCCCGGCAGTAGCATATTGCTTAGAAAATCAGACAGCTTCAGCACCGCATGCAATGGGGTCATTGGGAAAACCGATAATTCTAAGTATCTGTTTTCAAGCTTATGACATCTGGAGATTTCATATTTTTATATCAATTAGTATAAAAAAGTTGAGGAGCAATCGTTTAAAATTAGAGCTCAGTATTAACCCATGGTAGAGATGGAGTTTAATATATGTTCAGCCAAATAGCAAATGGAATTTTTGGAAAGCTATAACTACACAGTTCATATGCTTACTCAATATCATGCAAGGAATTTAGAAGCAATTTTGTTTTATATTACGTAGAGAACTCACCTTTTCTGATATGAATAGAACATCTTTTTGTTTGCTTTGAGACTATAATTGGTGCATTGGCCTCGATGCCTTTGCCATGCCTTAGTAAACTTGGGTTGCCTGGGTCATTTGCTATATACCACAATTGAAGTACAGTTGCTGCACTTAGATTTTTCTGTAACACTAGTATCATTTGGGTTGTCTAAATGAGTTTCATTTTCTTTACACCAAAGTTTTGACATGTTCCCATTATTCCTGTTTGTACCAGTTAAAGCCATTTGACGATGATTCTTTGTTGATGCTAAGATCACTGCACAATAACAACCTGGTTTTTTGTTTGTTTGGATTTGTTTTGAATGTCTGGCACCATTAGTTCTTGTGACCTGGTTGGAAGTAATAGTGCCACAGGCCTGAAAACAGTTCTTGTGTGGCAGTGGTGATAAGGCGTCCAAAGGGCCATGTTTCTACTTCTGTGGAACTTTAGTCATGCTGAAATAGTATTATATGCTTATACAGTTCTGTAATATCTATGTGTACAGCTAGTATTATAATGAAAGGATGAAGAATCTGGACTAGAAAGTAGGGTTAAGCCATTACCAGGCCTTGTTGCAAATGGCCTAAATGGTGTTCCCATTGAATTAACACTTGCCACAAATACATAAACTTATATTAATTGTGTTTTGCATAAAATTGCCAAACACAGTAATGTATATATAGTGGTATAAGACCTGGGAGAAATTTATATATTGTGCTTTTTATCTGTGAACGGGAAAGCCATTTTTAGTGGGTGACTGCCCTTTGAAGACTCAGTTGGATGTATACCTGAATGTTGCATTGTATTGTACAGTATCATGTTATTGTTTGTGGTTGCATATGGCAATGAAGTGTTTGTTTTATAAAAAAAAAAAAAGACGTCTGTTATGTACAGTTGAAATAAATTTTGCATTTGCTAGCCTGTGGCTTTTAATATTTGTTACATGGGGGTGGGGGGAGTAGCATAGTTTGCAGTTTAATATGATTTGGCTGTTCTCATGAACGTTGTCTTCCAAAGAAAGGCCAGGCAATAGAACACTTTCTATCTGCCTTAATGGAGAAGCTCTCACTTTCTTAGGTTACATATGTTCTAAACAATACAGGGCCCCTCATTGTACATTTTTATTTCATCTATTTTTCTTTAATTTTTCAATCACTGGGAAGTTTGTCTTAAGAATGGAGCATCTCATTTTTGTGTGTTTTGTGTGTGTGTGTGTGTGTGTGTGTGTGTGTGCATAAATACAAAAAAAACGCAACTTTAATGCTTTTTTATACTAAGGTCAGTTTTTATTTTTGTTTTTTTAAAGTGCATGCCCAGTTTAGTAGGAAAAGCAAAATGAAAGGAAAAGAAGTCCCCGTGCCATTGTGGGGCTAGGCCAAGGTGCAGACAGTGAACAAATGCAAATCATTCTCTAAAGAGAATCCTCACATTTCTTTTCCTAAGAAAAATAGAGTCTTATAGCCATAAATAACAAAGTGGCATTTTGGAGAAATTTTGTGAAGTAGATTTTTAAAAGTATAATAATTTTTTAAAATATTTTTTTTATTGATTTCAGAGAGGAAGGGTGAGAGGTAGAAACATCAATGATGAGAATCATTGATTGGCTGCCTCCTGCACGCCCCCTACTGGGGATTGAGCTCACAGCCCGGGCATGTGCCCTGACCTGGAATCAAACATGACCTGGTTCGTAGGCTGATTGATGCTCAACCACTGACCATACCGCCCAGGCTAACGTGTAATATTTTACTTCATTCTGGAAGTTATTTCACTTTTGGTTGTGTATAAGTAGATGAAGATATTAGAAATATGAATTTAAGAAGTGAGTTTTGCTACAAACATACTAGACTGCTGGCTAGCTAGGCAGATATGTTTGTTATTTATTTTTTTATATAAACTGTTTCTTGGCTTTTGGTGGAGGCTGACTCACTCATGTGTACACACACACACACACACATCATGCTCATGCCCTGGATTTGTGTTGTCAGATCAGGCACCAAGGTAGTGGTCTAACAACTGAGATGATTGTGCGCTGGGGCTTGAGTCCCACTTACTCCTGCTGCCTGGGCCAATCATCTGTTTATAAAATGGAAGTGTCCGATCAATCGGTGTTTCTCAAATGAAGGCCCATTTGGGGTTCTCTGAATGTTTTAGGAAGCAGTGTTCTAAGTGTGTCTTCAGCTTCTGGATTACACCTCTGAGTTGCCTCCAGGGGCCCCAGTGCCTACTGTCTCTCCAGCTGTGTGGTGCAGAGTGACCCCTGCTGGTGGCCGTGTGGACCTGTCACTGCCTGTTTGCAGCCATTGGCGGCTGGATCCCAAGCATGTGCAGATCTCTTTGGAGTCCTCAGGTTTGGTAAATGCTGTTGGTGCTAAGTATACATTATTGTTTCCTTATCTTCACCCCCTATTGAACAACACAAGACCAACCAGCATTTGTGTGTATGTATCTATAGATAGGATTTTAGGCTAGTCGAGCACTCTTCAGATTGTTACCCGGAAAGATTGATGCTGAAGAAAAAATGTTTAGCACGCAGACGAATTTAGGAAATGCTGAATTAAACTTCAACAGGCATTTTTACTGCAAACCTTCTGAAAACCTTAAAAATGCTACATGTACCTTGTGAATCTCTAAGAAGTGGCTGTAGCATTCAACATTTTCCAAGATGATGTGCTGTGGAAACCCCTATTATCACCTGTAAAATACAGATTTTGGGAAACACAGGTTTGAGTATGCTGGAAACATCATGAACCTGCTCATCTGTGTCTCAGACCTTTTCGAGAATTTTAAATAAAGCAATAGAACATTTTTGGTGGTTCTGCTGTTAAATCGTTTTTCCAAACTAAGTAGTTCAGGCAAAACATGCTGCAGTACCTCTGAAAATATTTCAGTAATCTTGGAGGTAACTTGTTAAATCTGTTTACTTTCTAAAACTTTGTTCTTAAAGAAATAGTCAACTTACTTATAAACCTGGCTGGAGAATATCCCTTTATTGTTTTGTTGAAATACTAACATTTTTTCAGTTATTTTAGCAAAATATGTTATATTGAAACTAGGCAAAATATTAGCCTCCCATGGATTTCTGTTCAGGAAACAAGTAATCTTCATTAACAAACCTCCTGGCTCATCATCAGACCTATAAATGACATTTTTTTTTTTTTACATTGGCATGTTTCAGGAATATAGCAGCTTAGTACATCTGACTATAGCAAACTTAACATTTTTTTCTGTCTTAGATATTTTTATTTATTTTTAGAGGGAGGAAGTGGGGGTGGGGGGAGAGAAACATCAATGTGAGAGTAAACATAGATTGGCTGCTTCCTGCATACTCCCAACCAGGAATTAAGCCCACAAACTGGGCATGTACCCTGACTGGGGATTGAACTGGCAACCTTTTGATGCACAGGAGGACACCCAACCAATTGAACCACACTGATCAGGGTTCAAACTTAACATTTTTATAATATATAGTTGCATTCTTCTTGTGTGTTTTAAGTGTATTTAAAAATCAGAACCATGTCATGCATGTACAACCGTTGTACAGATTTTAGTTTCTCTGATTTAGTTATGCTACGTGATGGAATTTAAAGTTTTTATCTTTATGATTTCATCTGGTAAGAGAGATTTATAAAATGTAATTTTTAAGTTAATCCTCAGGACAACTCTGCAGCAGTGGTCAATTTTGTTCTTCTATTTTACCAGTAATGGAATGTGGTTCAGTGGTTAAGTGAGCAGCCTGAGTTTATTGAGGACTACCACCGACGGGTGTGAGTGCAAGCGCAGATGGTCCCAGCCCCTCTGCAGGACAGCGACTGCTGTCTGGCCCCTTTACAAAGTGGATATCCCTTGTGATTCTGTCTTATGTTATTTGAACGTTTTAATGCTGGAAAGAGTGTAAATAGTTTGCCTAGGAAGCTAGAAGATGTAAAAATAATTATGTGTAGAATTTAATATTCCCTCAAGTGCTATTGTATAAAAACATTTTTAACCTCTTGTTTCATTAATCCATTTGAAGGACTGTTGTATTACAAAACTGAATGTGACAGGTAAACAACTGATAACTTTTTTGATTTGACTAACACAGTCAAGAACTGTTTGGACTCAAAGCAGATACCCGTTGGAAAATTTATGAGTCTTCTAAATTGTCCTATGTCATCAGTTTGCTTCTCTTCACAGTGCAAATTAAATTTGTTTTCTACATATCTGAATCTTTCTGAATCTTTTTCTCTTTTTCTAGGAAAATAGCACATGAATTAACTTCCTTATAAAAACATGGGTAACGTTTACATTTGTATCAGAAGCACCGGATTTTCCTCAGCCTTAAGAATTTTTGAGCTGGCTTGTATCCCTGTACTTTCTCAGTACTTTGTTTCACATACCAGTTTCCTTCTTAAGCAGCATTTCCCCAAGTAGCCCAGGTTTCCAAACAGCCTTCCCTACTAACCCAGAAAGGCCTAGAAGACACGCCACTCGCCATGGCAAGTAATTCTCCAGCTGTGCAGCTCACTGTGTAAAAGGGAGTCTGTGGCCCTAAAGCAGGGTATGAGTGAAGCCACGCCTCCCTCTGCCTGACAGTGACCAGGTCTGCTGGATTTGCAGCATGGTGGGAACACGAAAACGCTAGCAGCGGGTCCTCTTTGAAGTGGTATTTGATAAACCTATGTACAAACATACTTCTATATACCAGTGTATTAAGTAAGGCTTGTGACAACATTCTAAGTACTGCATTTGATTATAACATTGAAGTTATTCTCAGCGAACATAAAGGCCCTTCCCTTAATTGGTGTAAAAAAAAGATACGTATAGAAGCTTGTGCTGTGTAACATAAGATAGAGCGTGATTTTCTTACCCCTGAGGTAACAAAGAAGGCTGTCAGCACCTCAGTTTTGTCCTGTTCTGGATGTTACGGTTTCCCAGCGGCTTGTATTTGGTACCTTTCCTCGGCTGTGAGGCTGGGCAGGAAGGCTTTACAGATGTCCAGCTGCAGCCGGGAGGCTTGGCCACGGCCCGAGTCCCCTTCCCTGCGGCGTGCTGCCGTGGGGATGGCAGAGGTACTCTCCGGACATCAGTCATGTTTTATGCGCCCTCCTATGGAGCTTCGACAGTAACTGTTAATCTTGTGCCATTCATAGCAGTAAAAGCTTACATACTGGTGGAAACTGTTCTTCAAAATGAAACTGAAAACATTGGTGGTATGCTGAACATTCCCATGATACAAATATGTACAATAAGTGCCCTCTTATAATTCAATGAACTTTTAGGAAGGCAAGTCAAAGATAAACCAAGAAAAATAAGATCAAGCAAGTTACGCTGTGTAATTAGCGTATGTCAACATCAAAGGTATTTTTTAATGGAGAAATGTGTGTCACATTACCATTTGCAGGTGTTTGTTTCTCTGTAGACCACATCCTTCCGCAATTTGCATTTTATATTTTTCAAAAATACAAATGATATATGTTATAGTGTTATACAGCCTTTGATACTATTTTAAGATTTTCTTCCTGTATCCTTAAATAAGATTTGATTCTCTTTTTTCTCACATTTTAAAGTAAATATTTGAGTTTCTCAGTTAATTTCTAAAGTACCTGTTTTGTGGCAAACATGTATGGAGACACACTGTCATGAGCAAGCGGTTGTGTGGGGAGCTCGTTAAGTGCCATAAACTTGTCTCTGACGTGGTGAACGGTTTACTTCTAGGGAATGAAGAGTAGTTTTCATAAAAGAAACAAGTAATAAATTCCACTTCTAAGCCATATGCCATAATAGCTATATTTTTAACTGTCACTGTAGAGTTAAATGTTTTAATTGCCAGTTTTTTAAATTTACAAACAGGGTATATGTACTATATAGTCTGACATATCTTTTTAAGATTCCTGGAGTAATACAGCTTAAGGTTTCGTGGATTTGGATATTTATTCCAAAATACCCAGAGTACTGTGGGCAGACTCTTTAACGTACTACCTGCGGGAAAATTCTGGATTTAAGAGATCCGTAATCCAGATTTAGAAACAGAAGCTTAATAAGTTAGAAAAAGGCTGTTTCCTTTTTTCTGTAATGCTTTAGGCATGAAAAAAACTGGGTTCAGTAGACAGAGATGGAGAAAATTGGTAAAAGTTGCCCTTCCCTATTTTATCTAGAAAGTAATTCATGTGATGCACAGTCCCTAGAATTTAATGTTAATATTTAGATAATGTTAATATAGTGAAATTGTTCTTAGCTTTGCTGTGGTATTCACCTTGGGTATTTTTTTTTTTTTTTTAATGATGATAGGTTCACGTAAAGAATCTGCTCCACAAGTTTTGCTTCCAGAAGAAGAAAAAATTATAGTTGAAGAAACAAAAAGCAATGGTCAGACAGTGATAGAAGAAAAGTAAGATGTATTCCAGTATTAAAATGCAGGCATGTGGGTGTGTGTGGAAGGGGGTGGTTTGTGGAGGGCATGGGTGTGTGTGTGTGTGTGTGTGTGTGTGTGTGTGTGTGTGTGTGTGTAGGGGTGGGGGCATGGGTGTGTGTGTGTGTGTGTGGAGGGCTGGGGGCATGAGAGGGTGTGTGTGTGTGTGGAGAGGTGGGGGCATGAGGGTGTGTGTGTATAAGGGTGGGGGCATGAGAGGTTGTGTGTGTGTGTGTGGAGAGGTGGGGGCATGAGGGTGTGTGTGTATAAGGGTGGGGGCATGAGTGTGTGTGTGTAGGGGTGGGGGCATGAGAGGTTGTGTGTGTGTAGGGGTGGGGGCATGGGTGTGTGTGTGTGTGGAGAGGTGGGGGCATGAGGGTGTGTGTGTATAAGGGTGGGGGCATGAGTGTGTGTGTGTAGGGGTGGGGGCATGAGAGGTTGTGTGTGTGTAGGGGTGGGGGCATGGGTGTGTGTGTGTGTGTGGAGGGCTGGGGGCATGAGAGGGTGTGTGTGTGTGTGGAGAGGTGGGGGCATGAGAGGTTGTGTGTGTGTAGGGGTGGGGGCATGGGTGTGTGTGTGTGTGTGGAGGGCTGGGGGAATGAGAGGGTGTGTGTGTGGAGGGGTAGGGGCATGGGAGGGTATGTGTGTGGAGGGCTGGGGGCATGAGAAGGTGTGTGTGTGGAGGATGAGGGGGAGGGAGGAGTGGAGCATTGGAGTCAGAAAAATTCCAGGAGGGTTGGGGTGTGGCTTCAGAAACTACTACTTTGTGTCCTGGTAGGTGGGAGTTTACATTGACTAGGCTCTACCTGCCCATAGAAAGAGGCTGATTGTTCTGAAGTGTATGAATTTAGGTGTTTAGAGAGGAGGGTAGAGCAGCCCTGTTTATTTCGTCTGGCATGTTATGAACTGCTTCTCTCTGTCCTCTTCATCCCTTGTCCTTGTTCAGGTGTTCATTCTGTTTTCTATTCTAGGAGTCTTGTTGATACCGTCTATGCATTGAAGGATGAAGTCCAAGAATTAAGACAGGTGAGTCCTAATCAGTTTTTAATCTTTTTTTTTTTTAATGGGGGGGGGCGAAGAGGAAAACACTATATTGAAAATGAAGTCGATGTCCTTAAGCAAAATAATACAAAAAGAAGCCCTCTGGAGTGGCTCAGTTGGTTGAGTGTCCCATACACCAAAAGGTTGTGGGTTTGATCCCCAGTCGGGGTACATTCAGGAGGCAAACCGATCAATGTTTCTCTCTCATGTCAATGTCTATCTCTCTCCATTCCTCTCTGTAAGCATGTCCTCATCATTTAAAATATCTAAAACTCCATCTAGTTAAAAGTTTTATTAACTACCTACTGTGACTATTCTCTGCCACTTTGTAGTGTAACACATGGTCTTTGTTCCAAGGAAACCAAAACAACAAGTCAGTTAGACAAAGTATATAAGTATGTATATGGTTTTGGGGGGACATAGGGTATTCCCAAAAATGTATACAAACTTTAATAGCTGATAACTCAATTTTCACTCCTTTTCAAATTTAACTAATTTGAAATACTAGGTCAGCGGTTCTCAACCTATGGGTCGCGACCCCTTTGGGGGTTGAACGACCCTTTCACAAGGGTCGCCTAAGACCATCGGAAAACACATATATAATTACATACTGTTTTTGTGATTAATCACTATGCTTTAATTATGTTCAATTTGTAACAATGAAAATACATCCTGCATATCAGATATTTACATTACGATTCATAACAGTAGCAAAATTACAGTTACGAAGTAGCAACCAAAATAATTGTATGGTTGGGGGTCATCACAACATGATGAACTGTATTGAAGGGTCACGGCATTAGGAAGGTTGAGAACCACTGTAAGCCAGACTAAGCTTTGAACAAAAGAAAATTTATCCAGTAGACTTTTTACAGGGATACATAAAAAATAAAGTTTACAGTACAAACCCAGCAACAGTTAGCGGATTGCGGCTGCACAAATACGGAACGAAATGATTCTTGATGTTTGCGATTCTATTGCTTCACCTTATCAGCAGTGCCTGCACCAGAACGGCATTGACAAAAAAAAAAAAAGTTATTCATTTCTGTAGCTTTTTTAAAATATTGAAAATGATCTCTTAAACACTGACTTTGTAATCATTCAAAGTGTGTATACATGTTTTGGGTCACCCTATGTATTATTTGTACAAACGGCTTTGGTCTCAGGAGGGAGCGGTAAGTGTTGCTTCACAGGCCGGAGCTCGGGAGAAGCGGAGCTCAGCATGGTCTGGGTGGGACGGGACACTGCTCTGAGCTGCCTCTCAGCCTTCCCTGCAGCTTCCAAATACTTGTCTTCCTCTGAGGGGCTTCCGGGTTTGTGCTGTCCCCTTGGCAAGGGATGCATCTTTGTGTGTGCACCTTCTCCATGCGGAGGAATGATTAGGTGCAAACTGTACGGGAGTAGGTGCTTAGTCACTCACTCTGTATTCATTCAGCTGCTGTTACTTCCATCCCGACATAACTAAGATCTTTACAGGTGTGAAAGGAGCGGGGGGGTGGGGAGTGTGCAAGTTGTTCCTTTTGCTATTTCCAGCCATGTTCTTAAGGTATGTCGTACAGCGATTCTCCCCTTCAGTAATCGGAACTTAAATTGTCAGTGACATTAGAACTGTTTCTCCATCTGTGATTGGTCTTGGTCCCAGGAGCACCTGTGCGATAAGGAGCCGCGAGTGTCTGTCGAGGCATGTGGGCAGTCTTGTCGAATACACCCATGCCCACAGCACAGGGCACATTGCAGCACAGAGTTTCAATTGGCAAGACCCCAGCCCTCCTGGGGGAAGGAAGTCCTCTCCAGGGCCCAACACACTGAATGTCCTGTCTGCTTTGTTGACAGGATAACAAGAAGATGAAGAAATCTCTGGAGGAAGAACAGCGAGCCCGCAAAGACTTGGAGAAGCTGGTGAGGAAAGTTTTAAAGAACATGAACGACCCTTCCTGGGACGAGACCAACCTCTAAGGAACGGCCATGGCTCTTCCCTGAAGACCAGTTAGGAGACTGCTGGGACCCTGGGGCAGGGCTGTGCATACAAAAGCTGGAGTCCAGGCGAAGAGAAACACATTGTTCCTGAAGAGTCCAGCCATGAGGTATCGACACTGAGGGCAACTGCATTAATCTTACTCTGCTGACATCTCAATTACCTCATTTTGCAATAAGTGCAGTGACTGACTACAAACCCTGGTCTTTCAGGCTTTTATTGAATCTATATAAATATTATATATACATGTTTCGTGTAAATAATCCTGTTTTGAATGCATATCCCTGATTGTTATATCTGTTACCCCTGCTAGAACTTCCTTCCCACTAACCTTTCTGGTCCCATGACCTAGAAGTTGTGTTCACACACACATGCATGGAAAGCAGAGACGCGTGGCTGTGGTAGATGCCTGACTTCTCCACCGCTGTGGTTTCTATAGTGCTCTGAAAATACTTCCCATGTTGGTTGCCTACCTAATTTAACCTTATTTATAGCTGCAGAGACAACTTGAATACCATTTGAAAGTCTTCTGTTAAAGCAGTGTTGCAGTCACCGACGTGGGTGTCTCTGAGTGCGTGCTCTGGCTGAGTGAGGGTCTGGGCCTCAGCCATGAATCCCAGGAAGTCCCACTCAGGCCACCGCGTCCAGCTGCAGGTGCACCCTCTCGTCTGCTTTGAGTGGATCTGTGGTCACCAGAGTATCCACTGCACTTGGAGAGGCCATACAGACTTGTATATGTAGGCTAGTTTAATAATGTGACCAAGTGCACTGCTTTGTCCTCAAAAGAGAGTGCTTCACTAGAATCTGTAAATAGAATGTGTTATTACACATCACTGTGGCCGGGAAGACGAAGCGAGGTGGTGCTATGGGTAGGATTCCTGTGTCAGCCAGCGTCAACCCTGAGCTCTGCTTTACCGTCAGGGCAGCAAGCATTACTGCAGAGCTCACTGGGAAAGAAGAATAAGCAATATCCACCTTAAATCCCACCTAAATAATGAAAGTTTAAATGTGGGTCCATTCCCTCCCTGTATCCAAACTGCAGAGCAGACAAAGGAGGAAGTGGGCCCCAACCTGGCTCTGCAGCCCCCGGGCCAGGGCTCTAGAAGCCTCGCAGCCGGCAGGAACAGCCTGGAGCCTAGCTTGTCCTGCCGTGGAGATAGGATCGGCGATATCACAGGGTCTGTGCTTTCCGTTTCCCTCTTCTAAGAGGTTGTTTTAGTGAGATGACTTCTTCATAGAACAAGCGTTACATTGTTAAGAAGCAGAATTGCAGCACTGTGCATTAGAGACCGCTCAGAAATACCTTTTTGGCCTCAGATGTGACCTTTGATTTGCAACCTATTTATTGGTCAAGTGACCCTTTAATCTTTGATGCCTATGGACTGGGCATCTTTGGAACTAGTTGGTTTTCTGGTTGTCCATGGTTCTGTTTCCATGCCCTTGCTAATTAGTCCCTGTGCCCGCCCATCTCCCTGGGGGGTGGTCCTGGAGCCGGCCCTCCCGCTGCAAGCTCAGCAGGTGTGTGGGGCCCAGCATTGACCTGCCCACACTTGACCTTTCAACTAGAATTGCCAACTTTCTCTACTTAGCATTCATGTGTGCTAGGACTAGAAAATAGTGTCATTTTTTTTTACAGTACTATTTTTTTGGTGATGCATAAGACATTGCGGTGAAAAACAATTACATTTGAGTGTACTGAAGTTTGCTGTCTTAAGCAAATTTTAACTCAGGAACAACATTCAGCACCTGATCCCTCCACCACTTAGTGATGAGCGATGTTGCAGCCAGCATCCCAGACGGGTCTCTTACAGCACCTGCCTTAACTGTTGCTAAAGCGACAAGTGAGAACTTGTGTTTTCCTGTCCCTCCCCTTGCCCCGGCGGGGTGATGGTTGAGGTGCCCGTGTAATGCATTACCTTTCTTCCCCAGGATCCAATATTTTACTAAACATTTTAGGGAGCAGAGAAAATGCATCATAGCAATTCTACAGACCTGCCCTCTTATAAACAGACTGCACGCGTCTCTCCGGGTGACTCCTGAGAGGTTGGGAGTGATGATGATGGTAGAAAGGCGCGCTGTTGACTCTAAGGGTTACTTCTCTGCTCTCACCTTTCTTGGATGAGGAGACAAGCCATTCCTATCCTGAGATGTGAAGCACTTTTATTTCCACACGACACTGACGTGTGGCATCAGAAGCTCTGCCCACTGTGCTCTGCAGAGTGTGCCTGTCCACGTGCGCCAGGGTCCGGGCCCCGGAGACCTCCGGCTCTGGCGGACTCCTGCTGCCCTCCACTTCTTTCTCCAGGACACAGAGGCCGCGTTTACAGCCCTGGGGACACCGCGCAAATGCCACTGACTGTCTGGCGCTGACTACTCATACTATGTTGTTGTAATTATTAAACTGATTATTTTTTCTTATGTTACAAATATGTCACTTTATTTTCGAGGATGTGTTTGTGTGTGTGTAAAGTTACATTTACACTTTATTTTGACTTTTATATTTTTTAATTCTGGGGTGAGTTTTGGACACTGGAAAATATCAGTTTGCCTTTAAAATCTAGGGTTTGGGAGTATTTGAAGATACAAGATTAGGCAATGGAACTGACACTGTTAGGTACGGCCTCCACTTGGTCTGCCAAGAATAATGACTCATCCTGGGAGATGCTCTAAACCAGTGGTTCTCAACCTTGGCTGCACATTAGAATCACCTGGGAATCTTATTTTTAAAAGCCTGATTTCTGGACCTCATCCTCTGGAAATTCTGTTTCTTTGTTATGGGGTGGGGCCGCAACATTAGTAACAAAGAAACAGAATTTCCGGAGGAGGAGGTCCAGAAATCAGGCTTTTAAAAATAAGATTCCCAGGTGATTCTAATGTGCAGCCAAGGTTGAGAACCACTGCTCTAAACCATGTTGGGGGGTTGAACAAGTGACATAATTTTTCAAGATTTCTGTGAGGCCCTTGCAGGAAGGGCCTGACAGCAGAAAGTTACTTGTCCGTTACAAGCCTTGCCCTTTCCCCACACTCTCCACGCAGGGCCTCCCTGGCCAGCTAAGAGGGCTGGGAAACAGGGAAGAAAACAGCACTGGCAAGCTGGGAGTGTAGGAAGTTCTCTCCCACCCTGAGTGTGACCTCATCCTGACTTGATTGTGTCTGCAAAGACCCTATTTCCACATAAGGTCATGAGCACAGGTCCTGGGGATCAGGACTTCAACAGATCTTTTTTTGTGGGGGACACACACGATTCAGCTTGTAACAGTAGGGAAAGTGGACTCAACTCTCAAGTGAGCCTGAGGCCGACGGTTGCTACAGGTGGTCATTTAAACCCCATTATGGTGTAACGAATAAAGGTTGTAAGGGACCCCAAGGGCACTTCTATTTCAGAAAACCCACAGCAACGCCTACCTTTTTCCATGGGAGGACGGCACAGCCCACAACAGCAAATGTTCTGCTTCTAGCTGAAATGAGGTGGGTAAATGCAGTCGCTGGTTATCATGGGAATAGGACTCAGGCTAATACAGGGAGAGACGAGGCCCCGCCACACTGGCTCTCCCTCCTGTGGGCTGTAAGCCCGTCCTCAGGGGCCTGGCCGCTGGTCAGAGTGGACAGCGGCTTCAGGCAGTACTGGCCGTCACCCTGCCAGGCCTGGGGCGGGGTGTCTCCCCAAACAGTGGCGCTCTGCAGGTCTTGGCCCCCAGGTGGGGGTATGAAGTGGCATCTCCTTGTCCTGTGGCCCCCGTGGGTCCTGCTGGTGGAGGGGGAGGCACCCTTTCCTTTTCTCTCAGGCCCCTGCAGCGACCTCCCCCCCCCCCCCCCCCGCCCCAGGCTGCCTGCCCTCGTGCCCGGGCAAGCCCCCTAGCTGCCATGTCTGTCTTCACTTGAATAAACCCTTTGGCAACTCAGGGTCGCTCTTGCCTCTTTCTGGAAGCCTGTTCTGAGCATCAGCCTCCCACAAGGGCTTTCTCGGCTCCCGTGCGAAGCCCAGCCTTAAATGACCACACTTGACTCACTGTCTCCATGAACTCCCGAAGTTTGCTGAGACATGAACCTGAACATGAGCCGGGGTTTGTGTTGGCTGGAGGTTCAAATTCCCAGGAGGGGAGCCCCACTGCCTCCGTTTGGGAACCTGAGAGGGTGCAGCCACTGGGATGGTTGGACAGTAAGAGAGGCTGGGTAATTTCCCCTCCTCCCTCTGCAGCCGCTCCCACGAGTCCTTCCTCTCCTGTCCTCACGTCTCCTCGCCCCAGCGGCCTGGCCAATGCGACAGCCAGCCAGCAGCCAGGCCTGCTCCCCGGGGGCTGCCACTCCTGACCACACTCCCTGCCGCGCTGTCTCACCGCCCTTGGTGCAGGACCATGTGTTCTTCCCGAAGGTGAACGCTTTTTTCTCCCGTCTCAACACCACGCCACCTGTGCCTCCCACCACCTGGACTCCCAGCTGCGTCTTCCAATTTGCAGGCTCTGTCCCCGCCAACCCAGGTGCCCCTCCAGCGCAGGCTCCCCTGGGTGCTCCCCACATGCTGATGGCACTGGATTCAGCTGCCCACTGCGCATGCCCCCCCCCCCCGAACCCCCCCAGGACCGCAGCCCCAGCTGGACACACAGACGCAGCCTCTGCTTGGCCGCTCCACCTGGCCTCTCATGCCCATCTTCCATGTGGCGGCCACCTTCCAGCCTCCCAGGCAGAATCCGTGGGCTCATCACAGACCTGTTCCCGCTCACAGATCTGTCAGCCCATCTCATGGACTCTAAAATGACACAAAAAAACATTCAACCAGTGACTCCCGGTCCCACCCTTATTTTTCTCCCAGATTATTACATCGTTCCCCATGTTTACTCTTGCCTCCTTACTATTTTCAGCACAGCCTGAGAGATGTAACCCAGTTTCCCACCTGCCCAGAATCCAGTCCTAGCGCCCTGTTTCCCTTAGTGAAGGCTGAAGCTCGAATAGTAACCTACACCCTTGCTTGTGATTCAGTCTCAGTGCCGTCTCTGTCTTCAATCAAACCGCCCTGGCTCCCGGGTTCTCAGCTTCACGAGGCCTGCCTCACCCCAGGGCCTTTGCACCTGCTCCTTTCAGCCTTGCATGAGCTTCCTGGATGCCCACATAGTGCTTCCCCTTCCTTCTAAACCTGCTCAGATGCCGTCTAATTCAGAGGCCGCCTGCTCACCATGACATGGCCTCGTTGGTGTGCTCTGCTTTCCTGTTCTCACAGCGCGTGTCTGACCTGCATGTCTGTGCTGTCTCCCTCCATGGAATTCACTCCCTGAGGGTGGGCACTTTTGTCTGTTTCGCTCATGGTTGCGTCCCAGCAGTGCCAGCAGAAGTGGGCTCTCTAAGAAGGCGACCATGGAGTGAGGACGGGAGTGGCAGGACTCAAACACTGGTTCCGAAGCGGGGCCTGGTTTCCCATAGGAATAGCGGTGGGTGTCCCATAGGGACAAGCTGACTAGGGTCTGGAGGAGGGCCAGGTGTTTATTTTTGTTGTTGTTTATTTTTAATATATTTTCATTGATTTCAGAGGGGAAGGGAGAGGGTGAGAGAGATAGAAGCATCACTGATGAGAGGGAATCACTGATTGATCAGCTGTATCCTGCACTCCCCCCCTCCCCCCAACTGGGGATCAAACCCACAACCCAGGCAGGTGCCCTGACCGGGAATCAAACTGACCTCCTGGTTCATAGGTTGACATTCAACCACTGAGCCACATCGGCTGGACTGAAGGCAGGGTTTTTGATGCCATGCCTGCCCCCCTTAAGGCTCTCCCACCCTCCTCGGCCCTATAAGCATCCTGCCTGCCCTATGTGGCCAGCGTCACAGTCCTGCCATCTGTGTGGTGTCATGGGGCTCTGTGACATCACAGCAGGTGGGGTGGCCCAGCCACTCACTCCACACTCTGCTCATCGGTGGCAGCAGGAGGGAGGAGGTGGTCAGCTTCCTGTTGGATTCTGAAGTCTGCTTGGAGCGTAACAGGGAGGCCTGCGGCTGGGGGCTCAGCTGGGGACATGACGGACAGGTGAGCCCAGACTCACGCAGCCTGGCTGCCTCAAGGTCTGGCCTGTGCTAATCTCTCTCTCTCCCAGGTTCCCTTGAGCCCTCACCCGTCCTTCAACTGCCACAATGAGATATATGCCAGAACTCAAAAAGTCCCACCCGCATTTCCCGAGGAGTTTTGCAGGTAAGGAGATGGGAACCTTCAAGGAGCCTATTTCAACCCAAGGTGTAGACGACTAGCACCAGGCTGAGAAGGGAAGGCAGAGAAACTTGTTTTTTTAAAATAATGTAGGAAAATACTGTGAAGTCTTCATTTTTTAAAAATTTCATTGCAAAAAACCCCAAACCTGAGGTTTTCAGCATAAGAAACACTTTTAACTATTTCACAAGGGGTTAGAGGATTAAAGATGTTTTCATATGACATGCCAAACACATACTTCAGCTACTTCATAACTTTTATGGCAAGAGTGATTTTTTTTTAAAAGAAAAAATATTTCTTAACAGTTAAGTTCACCTTTCCCCGTGCCCATCCTGCGTGCCCAGGGTGCAAAGTTGGACACTGGTGCCCGGGTGTTGAAGGAAACTGTGTAAATGTGGCTTTCTCCAGGGCACGTGGTTAGCGTGTATATATAGTGTGGTTGCAGTCGCTTAAAACCACATGGAGGAAATTTCTAGAAGTGAGACCACTGGAGCTTGAGGGAGAAGAGGGACGTGTCACCTAAGTTTTTCTTCATGCACGACTATAGTAATGAACAAAAAGAAAAGCAGAAGGAAAGGCAATTTGGTTTCCCTCTTTAGTTTTTGTTTGTTGGCTTGGCAAAGGGACGGACCAGGGAGGTTCCCGGGGTGGCCAGGGCTGGAGACATGAGACCCTGCTATGCGGGGACTGTGAAGAAATACACTGAGACATCCCGGGAGGTCCCAGCAAGCGAAACAGTGCTGGGGAGGGTGTGGGAGGGGCAGGGAGACCCACGGGGGTCCCAGATGCGATGGGGAGACAGCTGCCACGAAGCTGGGGGTGGGGGACCAGCGGCTGTTCGAAAACAGTCCATCAAGGCAGCCAAATGGGAAACCGGTGCCAAGACTGTCTCACCTGTGTGGTGATATTAACGAGGACAGTCAGCCCTGGTGGCTGAGGCTCAGTCGGCTGAGCAACATCCCAGGCCGAGGGGACAATGAATATTTTCTCGCCCATGTGTCTGCTGCAGTCAACACCCACTGTCACCTGGAGCAGGTCCGGGAACCCTTGGCCATGGGGGGAGGTGGGAATAGAGGCGTGAGGTGGGGTTGGAGGCGTGAGGTGGGGACAGAGGCGTGATGGAGATCGTCCCAGCTCTGCCCACCAGCTGTGTGGCCTTGAGTCTCGGGATCTTTCTGGATGAGGTTGAGGACTGGCAGCAGCAGCCGGCCGGCCGTCTGACCTCTGTGGGGGCCACAGGCTGGCATGGCATGGTGGCGCTCCCCTCGCTGTGTCCCTGAGACCATCATGACCGCCCTGAGGGCCTTCGATGGGCTCCCTGCAGCCCAGACCACACTGGGAGCAAAGCCCAGCACAGCTCCCCGTCCACTAACCTGACAGCCTCTCTGCAGAGTGACTGAGACTCAGTGACCACAGGGCCCCTGGGGAGCCAGCATGCCACGGCCTCCTGGACCAGCCTGGGAGCCCCTCTAGTCCAGCTGTGCCAAGGACAGGCCCCTCTGCCCCTCCCGGTCACTGGCGACCAGGACCCAGCTTTAGGAGAGAGCCGGGATGTCTCACATCCTCCAACTCTGCCGGAGTCCATCTGTGGGCTCCGAGGGCTGCAGTGGCATTCAGAGGCCATCACTGTTCCATTACATCCCTGGCGGGCGGGGCAGCCATGGCGACAGAATTTGTCACACCCGGAGTCGGGGGTGTCTAGGGAAGGAGAGGGAAAAGCATGAGAGACAGCGGTTTCTCTGGAACCCTTTAGTCTGAAAGTCTAAATTAGCGGTCGGCAAACTGCGGCCCCTTGAGTGTGGCTCTTCCACAAAATACCACGTGTGGGCGCGCATGTACAGCGCGATTGAAACTTTGTGGCCACACTCAGGGGCCAAAGAGCCGCATGTGGCTCGCGAGCCACAGTTTGCCGACCACTGGTCTAAATGAACCCTAGGAAAATTTTTTGGAGAGTCAGGAGGTGGGCGGGCTCCCCGCCTCCCCCCACCTAGTGACAGATACCTCCCCCTGCCCCCCCCCCACCCCCATCAGGCAGACGCTGCTGCTGCCAGTTAGGGAACCACAGGCCCTCAAAGCTGAAGGTGCGTCGGTTGGGCCGCTGAGCGCTGCTGAAGCGGCCACTTATCCCCTGCGGTGTATGGCACATACATTATCTTTTTTTCTCTTTTTGGTCAGAACTGGCATTAAACTTTGTCCTTTTGATTCAACTTTTAAATTCTGAACTAATGCTCAGCCCATAGTGATCATTTTAATTCACGGTCTGCTTACAAGTGAATTAATTACACATTATAACCTGAATTCTGGAATATCCATTGTGTGAGGTCTTTGTTCCCTGCTTTCTTTGTAGAGCTAGAGCGCCGAGCCTGGCGAGGCGAGCGCTCCGCTCCTCGGAGATGTATTATCTCCTTCATCATTAGAGGCCCCTGCATTATTCTGTGTCATTAACTTGGCATTATTTTGTTCAGCTCCCCATATATTCCAGATCTTAGTTTCAAAGTGAGATTTCTATGATGCATAATTAAAAACCCACCACATGCACCCCCGAGCTTCCCCGCCAAGCCCGGTGGTGCTGAGAATGACGGGGGTGGCTGTGTCCGGGGCGATAGCGGGTCTGTGTCTGCTCTGCAGTGTGCGACATCCCTCTGGACCACATATGCAGCCATGACATCAGCAGAGATCAGCGCAAGGGACTCGGGCGCTGCTTTCACAGAGGTGTCTGCAATGAAAAGTCAGTTTCCAGTAAGTATCCGGGCCGGGCCCACCCAGGTGGACAAAGCCATGGAGTCCCAGGGCAGGCCTGCCTTCCCTCCCGGGTCTCTGTCCCTGGACAGGCCTCTCGCATCGTCCTGGTCACATCTCTGCAGTAGTGGGAGCAGAGGGCTGTGAGGGTCTGGGACTGGGACTGAGGCCACCCGGGAAAGTCCCCTCCCAGATGGGTAGACTTGCTGTGGAAGAAGACTGACCGAGAGCCTCCTTCCTGGGAGACCTGGGTCATTCTGGGGGGTGTAACTGCTGGAGGTGGGGACTCAGTACTACAAAAGCACCTGGTTGGGGGCGGGGCTGGCTGCTGACCATGCGAAAGGCAAGACCTGACCAGGCGGGAGCTGTAGATTGTAGCTGGGACCCTGAGGATGACTGAGGACCCCTATGCTGGGGAGAGTGGGAGGGGCTGGGGGAGGTCTCTTCTGTTTCATCCTAATCAGAATAAAACCACAGCCCTGGCGCTAAGATCTGCTCCCGGGCCATTGCAGTCTGGGCTGTGCCTGGGGAGGTAGGGCCCGCAGGGACTCCCAGGGTGGGGGCTGTGGGATCTGAGGAGAGCGCCATCCTCAGAACAGGGCTGCTTCCTGCCAGCCCGCCAGGGGAGGCTCTGGGTGAGCCCGTGCTCAGAGGGCGGGGTGTGGGGGGGGGGGGTTGCGGGGGTTGCGGGGGTGGGGAAGTGGGGGGGGGGCACAGAGGAGGATATAAACTAGATGCCTGGCCCAGAAGGGAAGCTGCTTTAAATATCCTTTCTGTATATTTTCTCACACTTTAGAGAAATTCCAGAGGTCTTTGTGCCTCTTGATGGTTGATGGGTTTTCTTGCCCTTGTGGCCCTTTCAGAAATGAGGGAGAATGGGCTCCAGGACTGTTTGGAAGGAGATTAAACAAGTCGGTGGGCCAGGGCAGCCTACATAAGCCCTCACCACAGAGGAGGAAAGTGCCACAGATATGAAAAGCTGGCCGCTGGCGGGGACACTCAACAGCTCTGATGCCCCTCCCTGTCCTAGGCTGCTCTCCTGTCCTCACCCCCCGAAGTGGACACAGGTGCCCTTGTGCTGTGGCTTGGGAGGATCTCTTCTTTTCTCTTCTTTCTCCTCTGAGTCCAGTTCAACTGAGCCCCTCAGAGGCAAGACAACGTGTCTGCCTTCTCATCCCAGGACAAAGTCAGACTTAGGAAGTCAGAAACACTGGTGACCCATGAGTGTTACCAACTCTTGGCCCACAGGGCTGCCTGGTCCCATGACCCACAACTCTAAGCCCGCTCTTTTAAGAAGTAAGTGATATTCTGGATAAAATGACTCAAGAAGCTAATGTATTGGCAGGATCTTGGCTCACCCAAAGGGGGAGCATCTCTCTAAATGGTAAAGATTTGGCACTTAGGGCAAAAGAAAGGAACATTTGGCTTCTCAAAAAGTGGCAGATAATTTTGAAACCCTGGTGGCAGACCCGGCGGGCAGCGTGGCAGTTTCCATGGAGGACCTTTTGAGTCGGAGCAACGAGGACTGCGGGCGGGAGCAGCAGGCACCTGGGGCCAAGCCTTGCACCCCACGACCATGACCAACGTGGCTAAGACAGTGCACACCCTGCAGCCCCCCTCCGTGCTGAGTGGCGGCCCGCTCGCCGACATACAAACTCGAGCCACTTCTAAGAGCTTATTACCTGTGCAGTCTAAAGAAGCCGATGCTTCCAGATCTCTTCATCCAGGAGTTTCAGAAAATGAGGTAATGAAAGGCATCAAACCGAGATGAGGGAACGGGCAGGGGAAAGCTGCAGAGACTGCCATCAAGAGGAACATCAAAAAGGGCTACAGGCCACTGAGTAAGCAGAAGTCAGAGGAAGAGCTCAAGGATAAGAACCAGATCTTAGAGGCCGTCAACAAGCAGTTACACCAGAAGTTGACTGAAACTCAGGGAAAACTGAAGGACCTGACTGAAAAGGTGGAGCTGCTGCAGAAGTTTCAGGACAACAGTTTGGCGATTTGGGAGAGCAAGGGCCTCAACCCAGACAGTAAAACCCTGGAATCACAGCAAGAATCCAACCCGGATCATGTGGACTCGATGTTGCTGTTAGAAACTTTGCAAGATGAATTGAAGCTTTTTAACGAAACAGCAAAAAAGCAGATGGAGGAGTTACAGGCCTTAAAAGTAAAGTTGAAGATGAAAGAAGAGAGGGCCCGGTTCCTTGAGCAGCAGACCCTATTGTAACAGCCAAGTAAATGACTTCACAGCAGCCCTTGAGGAAATGGAGCAGCTATTAGAAATGTGATAAAAAGCAAGTGGCCAGATGGCTCTCTCTTGGGGATTAACTCTTGGAGGAAGCCACTAAGGACAACTGCTTCTTGGCCGTGATCTTCACCATTCCAAGAATGAAACCAGTTTGTGCAGTAGGATTAAGGATAGTTAATGCTGGAATGGCAGTTCTTCCTTTAAGAAAGTGTTCTCACTCGTCAGATTGGCCAGCTCTCTGAACTTCACATGTACATGATTGAGGTCTACAAGAAGGGAATCTGGACGCTTGGATCAACTCCTGGGCAGCAAAGCGACCCACTGTTAGAAACAGGAGACCAAACCAGCCACAGCCAGAGGATCCAAAAGGTCACATTCAGATGTGCAGGAGAAACCATGAATCGTACCATGGGGCACAGGTCTCCACAGGAAACGCCACTGAGGAGCATGCAGGCCCTCTAATTTGGACACATGGGAACTTAAAGTCGCTGGAAATGGCTTAATAAATGGGGTGAAGGTATAGATAGCAATAACACCAACTGAAACAATACACTTTGGAGCTTTTAATCTAAATCACTTCTGTGTTTTCTATATGTATATATATAAAGTGCTAATTTTAAAATAAATATTTCTGTAACTTCAGATTGAAAAAAAAAAAGTGGCAGATGAGAGGTCACAATGAATGCCATTTACAGCTGGGAGGGTTTTCTGACGACAATTTTTCTTTAGATCTTGAATTAGATAACTTGGGAACACATCTCCTTATTAATCCCGCCCTCTACCTTCGGGAGATTCCAGCATCCCTAATGTTATTGTAAATGGAATTGTCTTCTTAATTCTACTTTCAAATTGTACATAGAATCCTCGATATGTACCCAAGAGAACTGAAAGGTTGCTAGTATATAGAACTACAATTTTGTGTATTTGTCTTGTATCCTGTAATCTTCCTCAACTCATTTATTAATGGCTTGCTTAGGATTTTCTACATGTAAAATCATACCATCTGCCTATGAGATAGTTTTACTTCTTTCTTTCTAATATAGATGGTTTTATTTAATTTTCTTGTCTAGTTGCCCTGGCTAGAACCTCCAGTACAATGGTGAATAGAGGCAGTGAGAATGGACATCTTCATCTTATTTCTGATTTTAGGGGCAAATTTCCAGTGTTTCACCTTTAAGTGTGATGGCAGCTATGAGTTGAGGAAGTTCCTTTCTGTTCCTAGTTTCTTAAGTGTTTTTTTTATCAAAGAATATTGGATTTTATCAAATTATTACCCATGTGGACTTGTTATTGTCCAGTATCTTTCCCTTTTATCCCGAAGGACTCCCTTTTATATTTCTTGTAAGGCGTTTATGCTGATGTCACCCTGAAAGTTACTTCTGAGCTGCAGTGAATCTCTAGTTGTACATAATCAGGCAGTGAATTTGAACAAGACATAGTGCTTTTCCTTAAAGGAGTTCATTATCTTCCACCTACCTCATCCTAAAACCCACAGCCTTAGCCAGAGTCTTATTTGAGAAATCTTTTTGAGTCCTTGGTCTTCCAATGTTGAATGGCCTATTATATTATATTCCAACAGCTCACTCCCTGGAGTATGTGACAGGTACTCCTGAGCTGAGTTCATGGCACTGGCTGGTGATTTGGCCATAATTTGCTGCTTTGGGCATCTTTCTATTTCTGTTTTGTGTATTGGTGGGTACACTCACTCACACACACACACACCTATTTGGAGAGCAGCAGATGATTACATTCAGCTCACTTCGTTTCCATCACAGGGTTTCCCTTCTTAGAGGACTCCAGTATCCTAGGCATTTATGCAACTTAGTTTTTCTGGGACTTTTACCTTTTGGGGGTCCTAAAAGCAGGAAACATTCACATCCAAAGGGCATTTGGGTTTGTTCTTTCAATCTTCTACATGTAAAGATGTAGAAGACATTCAATTCCCAGGTCAAGTCACAGAACTGGACACCGTCTTCGGCCATTAACATTGCCAATTTTCTCGTCTCCCAGAGAAACAGAGACAACAGCAGGAAGTGGTGAAACAGAGCATCCAGGGGAGACTGCAGCCAGCAAGGGAGCACAATCCAAGCTGCTGCTGCTTTCCCCACCGGTCCCTCCCCGAGCATCTTCTCATCAGGATTTTCCGTGGAAGTTGGCCATTTTGTAAATGTTAGCATGTATCACAAACATTGTTTAAATTAGTGTAATCACCTTATTTATGCCTGTTATTCATTTGAAAAATGAATAACACCTAACAGCACCTTCATTATTGGTGTCTTTACGGACTACTCTCCCCCCAACCCCCATGAGCTCTCAGGAATGTTTTCTCCTTGAAGAGAGCCCACTGCTCTGCAAGTGGATGTGTCATTGTTGCGTGGAGGCGAGCGCTAATCCTCTTTTCATTCTTTCCGTTTCCACAAGTGAGTCGTGTGGGCTGGGCTCTTTCTCGCCTCTGACTTCTTTCACGGTGGCGAGGGTGGGCCATCTGTGGGAAGGGTCTGGGCAGTGAGCCCTGCATTGGGTTCTCACTGAGCCCTCAAATTACTTCTCATTTCTTTGACATCTTACTCACTGAAGACGGCGACGGAACCTTTGTGCTGTGTAAGTTGTAGTATTCGGTGACAGGGTATTATGAGCTCTTTGTGCGCATAATTCCATGTTATGAAAACCTTTCACCAACTTCTTAAATTGGCTGGTTTGAAGTGCTCATTGTGTTACGGCATAATCTGTATGATTAAGAATGTGAACTTGGGGAATTAGCATTAGATCTTTGAGAAACAATCAGGGACTCAGAGAGAGTGACTTGCCTTCACCCTTCAGCCTTGACTTAGGCACATTATGTAACATGTCACGTCTCCCGAGTGTATGACTTCCGTTTCTCCAGGAGACATGCCGAGCTGATTGCAAAACTTCTGTTTAGTTATATTTGGAGGAGAATTTCTCCAGATACTTCTTAAAGAAAATAATGCTGTCTTTCAGTTGCTGCTATTTCTGAAGGATCCTCATGTATGGTTTATTAAAAACCACACATATTGTTTATAACAAGTAGTGTGCTGGCCAGACACTGCACAGAGGCTCAGCCTCTGCCTCCAGGAGCTTGACCTCAAGGACCAAAAATACCTGCACGTATAAAGATACAGAAGATGCGCTGATGATCGAATCCTGAAACATTGTCTACATATGTGTCTCTCTCTAACCGGACTTCACTACCATTAATTCTGAATTTATTTCCTGAACCAAGACACAAGATCCCACTAAGGGATACACATTCCCTGGAATTCAAAACTTTGAGGTTTACCTTCTTGTCCCTTAAAAACTTCTCATTTCACGCTTTCAAATACAATGAACTTGATTTGTTCATTTCAATTCGCTTCATTCAACATCATTGAAAGTGAACCTTCTCTGTGCCTTTTGCTACACCCCTAGGAGAAAGCGCGGTGGGAGTGGAGAGGGGCAGAGAATTTAAACCAACTAATGCTCCTATGCAGGGGAACACGGAATAGAGGCCACCCCCTACGAGTCACTTTGAAGGCCCTGTTCTTCCGTTTTGAGAAGATGGAAGCAATTGAGGACAGTGAAAACCCTTGTTAGTACAGAAAAACTCCGTCAATATAACTTGAAATCAGACCAACGGAATTTAACATCCAAAAAGCATCTTTGGAATCACTTTCAGGGAGTTGGGGTCAGGATGAGGTGCCAGATGGCAGGAGGCCCCATGTCGCTATTTCCTTGGGGACAGACAAGGGACCACCTCTGCAGGCTCCCCTCAGGGGGCAGTCCTCTGTCATCGGGGAGCCAGGCCACCACCCTGAGTCCCTTTCATGTGGAGCCCTCATCTGTGTGGGGGTGACCTTGGTCACAGGGCGGTGTTTCGGGAGGGGAGTGGCAGTGTTAGTGGAGCGGCCAGTGCTCAGGGGGGAGCTGGGCGGAGAAGGGCTGCAGGGTGGAGGGCCCAGGCCCACCTCAGGGAAGAGGACTGCCCTGTTGTAATGAACCCAAATCATGGTAAATGGAAATTGTTTTTCAGTTTATGTGCACGTGTTTTGTGCCTTGATCCTGATCATTGCTGCGGCCTTTATTATCACCATGATTTACAGGTCAGCCATTCTGTTCTTTCAAACTCACACGTAGAACTTTGGTGGGAGAGGAGCAGGCATGGGGGGCGGCGGGGAACTCCCCTCCTCGGCTCAGTGCTATTGGGGCTACACGGACTGCCTGTGAGGCCTGAGAGACCTCCTTTTCCCCCAGATCTTGATAATAATACCAGCCAGCCTTTCATAAGCACCTATCATTTCACTCCACAGCCCTCCTACGAGGAGCGGGGCGGGGGGTGGAGATGGGGGGCCCTGTCTGCAGAGCCCTGGCTCCAGGCCGACCACGCCCCTGTGCTAAAGACCTGTTGGATCCATGCTCTCAGACACAATCTCCCCCTCTAGTTTCCATGGTGACGGCATGCACACCCAGCAAGGCTACCTAGGCTGCTTGCTGCCCCCTGGCTGGACTGGAATTCAGCTTTCCCCCTTGGGGGGCCTTGCACCAGCCCCTGAGATTAGTTGAGGCACTTTGTCCAGCAACAAGGAAAACAATCTTCCTCTCTGAGTGGTGCTGGGTGGCGTCTTGAGTGAGCGACCTGGCTGTCACCTGCACGCAGTGCCCACCTTCCCCACTCCTGCTGTTGTCCCGGGGAGTCTGGCTGCCGCATGCAGGCGTCTGTTCAGGGCAGGTAGAAGGAACTAAAATGGGAAGTCCCAAGGCAAAGCATTTACCCTGACAGATGTTCTACATGCATGATCATGAACCCTAGACTTTTAGGGCGGTGCCCTGGCGGCCCATAATTTTCCATCTTTAATTTCTCTGATTCTGATACAAACTCTCTTCCCTTCAGAGTTGTCCACGAAAGGAAAGAAAAGGAAGCCACTATGGAATTGCCTTTGTCATTCAAGTCTGGAGGTGAAGTCGCGGCAGCCGCTGCTGCCCGTAAGCTGGCAGTGTTGAAGGCTCGGACTGCCAGAGCACTGCCGTGTGCCGGATGTGCCAGGAACACTGATAAGAGTAAGAGTCGGGATTGCCCATCCTAGGGCTCAGGGCACATCTTACCTGTGAAAGATACCCAGTCAGCAGCTACATTAGCCTTTTAGCAGAAGTTGCACTTTTTTCTTTTTCTGTTTGGACTAAATTTATTTTTTCCAATTAGAAGGGTCTAGCATGGGTTTCCTGCTCTAAAGGCACATTTCCCTCCATAACTATTGTCTTCTAGCTTTACTTTCTCCTCTCTTTGCCTCTCTGTCATTCCACCCTCTCTAGCCAGTCCAGCTGCGTGGTGGGCAGTGGGTAAGGGGCGGTGGTGATGTTGGGGTGTATCTGCATCCAGTGGCTTCCTGGCAGGTGCCTGACAACACCATTCCTGTTGTGGCCCCCTGACAGCTCGGTGGCCCTGGTTGAAGAGATGTAAACACAATAGCTAAGTCTTCCAACACCTCTGACTTTCAGGAAGCAAAGCCGCATGTATGTGATTAACTCTTAGGAGGACTTGGCAGTTGCTTGATACTTTTCACAGTCGGCAACTTGCTAGGTAGAGAAAGAAACATCCCCAATGGTCAGCTCAATCTTAGGTGATATTGTTTGGGAACATGGTCTAGGTCTCTTATTATTCACTAAAGACCTGGTGCACGAAATTTGTGCACTGGGGGGGGGGGGCGGTGTGGGGAGGTCCCTCAGCTTAGCCTGTGTCCATTCACAGTCCGGGAGGCCTTGGGGAATGTCTGACTGATGGCTTAGGCCCACTCCCCATGGGCCTTAGTGTTGCCGCGGAGGCAGGAGAGGCTTCTGTCACTGGCGCTGCTCTTGCCAGCTGTGAGCCTGGCTTCTGCCTGAACAGTGCTCCCCCTGTGGGAGTGCACTGACCACCAAGGGGGGCAGCTCCTGTGCTGAGTGGGATCGGGCCAAAACCGGCTCTCTGACATCCCCCTACGGGTCCCAGATTATGAGAGGGTGCAGGCCAGGTTGAGGGACCCCACCAGTGCATGGTTGGGGCCAGGGAGGGATGTGAGACGTTGACCCGCTGGGGAGGAACCGCAGGAGGGCTCCAGGGTGTGTCGGGTCTGTCTCTCTCAGTCCCGATCAGCTGGACCCCAGCAGCAAGCTAACCTACCAGTCAGAGCATCTGCCCCCTGCTGGTCAGTGCATGACATGGCGACTAGTCGACTGGTTGACTGTCTGTCCCCTGGTGGTCAGTGCATGTCATAGTGAGTGGTTGAGCAGCCTTAGCTTTGATTGTTTGAACAGATGAATGGATGACTGGACACTTAGCACATTAGGCTCTTATTATGCACTGAGTGGCCAGATTCTTATGACCACCCCATCAGTACTTCGCTGGGCCACCTTTTGCCTTCAATACTGCGGCGATTCTTCTTGGTATTGACTCCATGAGATGTTGAAAGGTATGCGAGGAATCTGACACCATGCCTGATGAATAGCACTGTCCAGTTCTGTGAGATTTGATGGTTGTGGAACCAGCTGCCTGATGGCTCTTTTAACTTCGTCCCACAAATGCCCAATTGGATTGAGATCTGGTGATTGTGGGGGCCACCTAAGCAAGGAAACATCTCCCTCATGTTCTTGAAACCACTTCTGCACAATACGAGCACCGTGGCATGGTGCATTGTCTTGTTGGAAGAAGCCATCTCCATTGGGATATGCCATCAACATGATAGGATGAACTTGATCAGCAACAATGCTTAGGTATGTTGTGCTATTCCAGTGGTTCTCAACCTTCCGAATGCCATGACCCTTTAATACAGTTCCTCATGTTGTGGTGACCCCCAATTTCATTGTTACAAATTGAACATAATTAAAGCATAGTGATTAATCACAAAAACAATATGTAATTATATATGTGTTTTCCGATGGTCTTAGGCGACCCCTGTGAAAGAGTCGTTCGACCCCTAAAGGGGTCGCGACCCACAGGTTGAGAACCGCTGTATTCAGACGTTGTTCCACACGAATTAAAGGGCCAAATCATGCCGGAAAACGCCCCAATCCATAACACTGCCCCCACCAGTTTGAAGGGTTGTACTCATGCATGTGGGGTGCATGCTTTCATGCTGTTTCTGCCAAATTCTCACTCTGCCATCTGCTTGCTGCAACTGGAAACGTGATTCATCGGACCACATGCCTTTTTTCCAATGCTCGACTGTCCAATCCTTGTGTTCCTGTGCGAATTGGAGACGTTTTATCTTGGTAACTGCAGACAGCAAAGGTGTTCAAACAGGCCTTCGGCTCTTTTGCTGATACTCGCTCCATGGCTCTGAGCGCCAGCAATCATCCCACGTTCAAAGGCTGTTAAATTGCGTTGTTTACCCATATCTTCAGAAAAAAATCACTTCTGTCTAGTAAACAACCTGCTCCCCTATTTACAATGGTCTGGCTCTCTAGCAACTTCAGCGTGAAATTATAGCTAATTTGCCTACAAATGTCAGGTGGTCATAATAATGTGGCCACTCAGTGTATAGGAAGAGTCACAAAGACTTGGTTTTACTGGGACAAATGGGAAAAGGGAGAGGCTGGGAGGAGCAGCCTACCCAAATGTCTCCGAGGATCTCGATGCTCGCTCCTAACCGAGGCTGTGTCTGTGCACAGAGCGCGATGTCCCCTCCTCAGGGTGGTTTCTGCAGAGGGAGGCCATGAACGGTGGAGACCGTTCTCCCGCAGGAAGCTCTTTCTCTCCCAGGAGTGAGTGGAGACAGGGCAGCACAAACCCACCTACCAAACACAATTGAGTAAATCATGGCCCATTGTATGCCATATGGATGCGTTCACAGACCTTGACAACATTTCCCTGGCATTGCTGACTCTTCTATTCAAAACACACCACTTAGCCTTGGCCAGTGTTGCGCAGTGGGTTGAGCATAGTCCCATGCACCAAGAGGTTGCAGGTTCCATCCCCAGGCAGGGCACATGCCCAGGTTGCTGCCTCAATCCCCAGTAGGGGGGCATGCAGGAGGTAGTTGATCAATGTTTTTCTCTCTCTCTCTCTCTCTCTCTCTCTCTCTCTCAAATCAATTAAAAAAATATCATTCTTAAAAAACACAAACACTTATTGTTGTTTTAAATTCAGCAACAGTGACAGTAATGAATACTGAAGAAACTAAGGATTGAAATGCATGATGAAGAAAACGTGAAGATTGGCAGAAATATCCAAATGAAACAGTACTATTGTGAACCACTCTTAAACATGGCATGGAATGACTACCCAATTAGGAAAACAATAAAGGTATTTTAAATGCTTTGGTTCTAAGGTGTCTTAGTCAATGCTGTATTTTTGTCTCAGAAGAAAGCCATTGGAGGATGAGAACATTACCAGGAGCTTTGAATATGTATGTGTGTGTGTATATATATATTTGATTTCAGAGAGGAAGGGAGAGGGAGAGAGATAGAAACATCAATGATGAGAGAGAATCATTGATTGGCTGCTTCCTGCATGCCCCCTACTGGGGATTGAGCCCACAACCCAGGCATGTGCCCTGACTGGGAATCAAATCCCGACTTCCTGGTTCATAGGTTGACGCTCAACTACTGAGCCATGCTGACTGGGCAGGGTTTGATTTTTTTTAATGACACTGTTTCCTAGTGATGCCCAAATCAAGGCAGCTCATAGCATTGTCACCAAGGCCCCCTTTTCCGAAGAAAGCTGTGCTAACGAGAGGAGCAGCATCATGGTCTGTGAGGCCCAGAACCATCTGGTGCAGCTTCCTCAGTCTCTCGTCCAGGTAAGGATGCGTGTATGTCTCAGAGTGCCTGACAGTGCTGACTGTGGGTGATGCAAGCCAGTCTGGTTTTTACTTTGGAAACTTGAATACCTATATGTATAAAAGCCGAAGTGACTGTTCGACCAGTAGCTATAATGTGCACTGACCACCAGGGGGCAGATGCTCAATGCACAGGCATGGGAACATAGAACAGACTGATGAATCTCAGAGGAAAGGGGGGAGGGGGGCAGGGTGGGAAGAGATTAACCAAAGATCTTATATGCATACTAGGGTCCCTCGGCCTGGCCTGCACCATCTCACAATCTGGGATCCCTCAGGGAATGTCGGACTGCTGGTTTTGGCCCAATCCCTGCAGGCCAGGCTGAGGGACCCCACCAGTGCATGAATCTGTGCACTGGGCCTCTAGTGTGTGTGTATATATATATATAATCACACACGTATATGTATATGTATATGTGTATGTGTATGTGTATATGTATATGTATATGTATATGTATATATATATGTATATGTATGTAGGAGTCCCTAGACACCCTCATTTATTTTTCAGCTGGTAAATTCTGTGCATGTGGGCAATGCAGGTTTGGTCAAGGTCCTACAAGATCTTACTGCCCAGGCTTCTTGGAGAATGGAGGATGAGAGAGGGCTGGCCCTTTCCTTCTCACACACATCCTTAGTCATTGGCCCTTATGTTGGTTTAGATCAGATGTCAGCACACCTTTTGTAAAGGACCAGGCAACAACTATTTTAGGCTCTGTGGGTCAGAAGTTCTGACGCTCTTCAACTCTGCTCGTGTAGCGTTAAGGTGGCCACAGACAATGCAAATGCATGGATGTGGCTAGGTTTCAATAAAACTTTATATAAAATCAGGTGATGGCTGAACTTGCCCTACAAGCTGTGCTTTGTCAACCCCTATTTTTTTGCCCACCTTTTTTTAGAAATTTCACAACTAGTCATTTCTGTGATCTCTGTAGGTCAAAAGCCTCTGATGGTCAATTTGTTCTTATAGCTTATTATGATTGTACCCACCTACTCTGTAAACAGCCAGGACCTGGAGTTCCCATGCTGGGATCCCATTCCCAGAAGTTATTAATTCACCTACGTCCTGCACAGGGCAGCCCGCAGAGAGCTTTTCAAGGATGCATTTTTCATGCCTACGTGAATGGGGTGTGCCGTTGTCTCTCTTGCAGAGGTATGGTTGAATGGGGGGCTTATAAAAGATCCATCAGCATCCTCAGCAGCATCCTCTACACCAGTGGTTCTCAGCCCCAACGAACATTTGGCAACGTTGGGAGACATTTTGGATCGTCAGAACGGGGGGAGGCACTGCTGGCATCTAGTAGGTGGCAAACACCCTGTAGTGCACAGGACAGCCCACGGCAGAGAATCACCCAGCTGATGTAGCACTGTATAGTGGTCTGACAGTGTTCAGGGAACAAAAGCAATAATTTTGTAAGGAGTAGTTATACTTTAGAAATGTCAAATTATGTAAACACATCATTTAATATTTGAATCAGTTATAATTTCTAGGCAGGACTGACCTGGGATACATCTTACTAATAAAAGCCTAGGTGGTCCTCATGCCATCACGCCATCACAAGATGGCTGCGCCCATAGTGGAGGTGGGGTTCCTGCAACGAGCCATAATGAGTGATCAGCAGGGACCTGAGGCCGCGTGGCACTGGGGCGGGAGACCTGAGGCTAAGCCCCCTGTCCGGCGGGGCTTGATGGGGGACCTGAAGCCGTACCCCACACCCAGCGGGGCTTGACGGGGGACCTCAAGGCATGCCCCCTGCCCGGGCCTGGGCCAGTAGACCTCAGGCCGTGCCCCTCTGCCCAGTGGGGCTTGACAGTGGACCTCAAGATGCGCCCCCCCACCCGGGCTGGGGGAACCTCAGGTTGCACCCCTTGCCCTGGTGCTGGGCCAGGGGACCTCAGGCCCCGCCCTCTGCCCAGTGGGACTTGACGGCGGACCTCAAGGCGCGCCCCCACCTTGGCACTGGGCAGGGGGACCTCAGGCCGCTCCCCCTGCTCTGGGGCTGGGCCAGGGGACCTGAGGGTGCGCCCCCCGCCTGGTGGGGCTTGATGAGGGACCTGAGGCTGGACCCCCCCACCTGGCAGGGCTTGATGGGGGACTTGAGGCTGCACCCCCTGCCTGATGGGGCTTGATGGGGGTGGGGCCAGCCAGGCCTGGATCTTGCCCAATGGGGGTGGGGCCGGCAATTTCCTGCAATTTCAAGGTGCGTGTGAATGGGCAGGGCCTTGACCCTAGGTCCCATGGCATGCATGCCCCAGACTCTGACAGGAGGAAGATTTTCATATACATTTTACTAATTTTCTTTCATCTCTGACACTTCTATTATAGAGAAAAGGCAAGTAGCAATATTAAAATATTTCCTCTAATTAATTCCCTTTTAATGTGCACAAATTTCATGCACCAGGCCACTAGTACAGAGAGAAGAGGTGGAAAAAAAGAAAAAGAAAAGAAGATTCTGGACTGCCCACTTAGGAGTAGGACTTAGGGTTGCATATGCGTCGGGTGACTGGTGAGCTCGAGCATCATTTCTAACACCATTTCGGTCAGGCCTGTGGTGCCAGCACTCCTCTTCAGCAGAGGAATTGTACACAAAATGCGCTGAGTGAGCTCAGTTTTCACTGGAGAGGAGTGGAGTGGATTCCTGGGCTGGGACTCGTCTCGGAGGATGGTTAGTCGGGAGCCTGGTTGTTTGATCATCAGGGAAAAAGAAAAAGAGAATGTTGACATTTCCAGTTCCCAGCCACACAGCTTGGCTTGGCTCAGGACAACTCACTGCTGTATTGTCTGAGTCTTTTACTTTCTTCACTTATGTTTCCTATTTTCAACCAAATATTTGACCCTTACATCACATTTCATGTTATCCTGAGCTGAATAGCAGTGATAATGCTTAGAGAATGATTTGAGATTTTTGAGGGAAAATTATCAGAATCCATAAGTAGTACTTTAAATATTATTATTTTTACCATACAGGCTCAAAAAATCCTCTTAAGTACCAAAAGCTAATTAATACTACATATAATTATTTTGCCATGGTAATGTAGGCTGGCTATAGCTTTTGTCTGTATTTCTATGATAGTTGGGGAATATACCAAATTCCCCACTGGGTATATACCAAATCACTTCCCAACTCTCACTCCTTCTGAAAACCATTAGTGTATATAATTAATACTCTCAGAGATTTCCCCAAAGCATTTTAGCCTTTTATTTCAACTACTCTTCTATCCAATATTTCAGCATTAGCAATAATGATGAACAAAGCTGACTTCCATACCACCAGGCTGTAACAAGGTGCCCCTACAGCCAGGGGTTGCCGGGGTCCAACCCCAGCAGGTCCAGGGGTCCCCAAAGGCGTAGACGGAGTCGGCGAAGAAGGAATGACATGGAGACAGCGTTCAGTTGATCAGCAGCCTAGCCAGGATCTCTAGCCAGGATCTCCAGCCAAGTTCTGGTCTGGATCTCCAGAGAGGTTCTGCTTCAGATCTCCAGCCAGGTTCAGTCACCAGGTTCTAGTCAGGTTCTCTTGCCATGTTCTATAGTCAGGTTCAGTCCAGGATCTATTGCCATGTTCTCTGCAGCGAAGTTCTTCTGTCTCCAGGCTCCGTGTAGGTTCTGTCTTCTGAATTCTGTCTGTTTTTGTCTTGTTGCATCTGTATTTATACCAGTTGATTCTAATCCTGTCAATTTCTATTACAAAGGTTAGGGCGTTTCTTATCTCCATTCTAGGGAGAAAAGATTATGTAGTTTAAGCATGATTGTTTGTAGTTAAAGTGATTAATTACCCGCCTGGCACTTAGTTGAGGGGTTTTATTCCCTCCCTAACTTCAGGGGAAAATCCCTACCTGGGGATTCAACCTTTCTCGGAGAGGTGACCTTGGTTAAAACACAGCGCCAAGAAGGTGAGCAAACATATTAAGAACCGTATGCCATATATGCCAGGTCCCTTGAAACAGCAAGGATGGACCGGCTCCCGGCAGGGGGTGGGGTGGGTGGTGCGGTCTGAGCACGTGAGTGGGAGGTTAGAGAAGGCCAAGTGAGGTATCAGGACTTTCACACCCTTGGGAGGTCATGAGTCCCTCTCCTACCCCTGTGGTATCAGTGGAGACCACATGGAGGGCCCAATTTCTACCCTATTGGCTGGAATTTCACTACTACCCAGTGCTCCCCAGCACACACACACACACACACACACACACACACACGCATGCACACATACATACATACATACATACACACACACACACAGTCAGTAGAGGCCACAAGAGGAGCAGTGACAAGGCATCCCTGTCCCTCCCAGCCGGGGTGGTATCAACGGGGATGAAGAGGGGAAGCTGGATTTCTCCTCTGGGCCAGCGATAACAAGCCCCAAGATCTCCCATTTCACGGTGTCATGGAAGTTGAGAAAGGAAGCTGGATTTCTAACCCCATCTGGCAATGACAAGGTGATGCCCCCCAACTCCCACAGAGTCAGAGGAAGGCACTAAAACACAAGACTTAAATAAGTCAAGAGTCTAATGACGTAATAGCCAAGTCACCCAAGATTCGAGTGAAAGTCACTCATTGTGCCAAGAACCAGGAAAATCTCCCCTTGAGTGGCAAAGGACAATTGATGGGCACCAAACATGACACAGATGCTGGGATTATCTGTAAAGGATTAAAAGCACCCATCATGCAAAATCCTTTAATGAGGAATTATGAATGCATTACATGAAAAATAGAAAATCTCTGCAAAGAAATAGAAGATATAAAGAAGAATCTGGTGGAGATTTTAGAACTGAAAAATATAATAACCCAAATAAAAAATTCAATGGATGGGCTTAACATCTGAATGGAAGGGACAGAGAAAAGAATCTGTGAACTTGAGGATAGAAATGGTCCAATATGAACAGGAGTAAAAAAAATAGAATTAAAATAAAAAAAGAATCTCAGCAATCTTTAAAATATAACAAAACATCTAACATCCATGTCATTAATGTCCTAGAAGGAGAAGAGAAAGAGAGTGAGACTGAAAAAGTATTTGAAGAAGTAATGCCTTAACACCTCCCAAGTTTAGCACAAGATATAAACCTAGAGATTTAAAAAATTGAATGAACCCCAAATTTATGAAAACTAAAGATAAAAACACACACATCTTGAAAGCAGTGAGAGAGAAATGCAACTTTACCCGTGGAGGAAAGAGGATTCTAATGACAGCAGACTGCTCATCAGAAGCCATGGAGGTCATAGGAAGGGACACACCATTTCCCGAGTGCTTAAAGAAAAGGAACCGTCAGTCCAAGTTCCATATCCAGTGAGAATATCCTTCAGGAATGGAAAGGTAATCAAGACATTCTCAGAGGAAGAATAACGAAAAGAATTTGTCTGTAGCAGACCTACCCTAAAAGGATGGATACAGGAAGTTCTGGAAATAGGAAGTTGTAAAGGAAGGAATCTTGGAACATCAGAGAGAAAGGAAGAATAATATAAAAAAGTGGGAAATGTGATAGATTTTTCTTCTCCTCTTGAGTTTTCTTAATTATATTTGACTAGAGGCCTGGTGCAAAAAAATTTGTGCACTTGCGGGGGGAGGTCCCTCAGCCCGGCTTGTTCCCTCTTGCAGTCTGGGACCCCTCAGGGGATGACCACTTGCTGGCTTAGGCCTGCTCCCTGGGGGATTGGGCCTAAGATGGCAATCAGACATCCTTCTGGCAGCCCGGCAGCCCTTGGGGGATGTCCACTTGCCAGTGGGAAGCAGGCCTAAACTTCAGTCGGACATCCTTAGCGCTGCTGAGGAGGCATGAGAGGCTCCCACCACCACCGCTATACTGGCAGCCATCAGCTTGGCTTGGGGCTGAGCAGAGCTCCCCCTGTGAGAGTGCCCTGACCACCAGAGGGCAGCTCCTGCATTGAGCGTCTGCCCCCTGGTGGTCAGTGTGTGTCATAGTGATCAGTCATTCCTAGTCTTTCTGCTGTTAGGGTCAGTTTGCATATTACCCTTTTACTATATAGGATAGAGGCCTGGTGCATGGGTGGGTGCTGGCTGGTTTGCCCTGAAGGGTGTCCCAGATGAGGGTGGGGGTCCCGCTTGGGTGCCTGGCAAGCCTGGATGATGGGCTGATGGCTGTTTGCAGCTGGTCACACCCCCTTCAGGGTGGGGGTTCCCACTGGGGTGCCTGGCCAGCCTGGATGAGGGGCTAATGGCTGTTTGCAACTGGTCACACCCCCTTCAGGCTGGGGGTCCCCACTGGGGTGCCTGGCCAGTCTGGGTGAGGGGCTGAGGGCCGTTTTCAGGCTGGCCTGTGACTGAAGCTCCCAGCCTTTTTTTTTTTCTTTTATTCTGGGATTTATTTACTTTCTATAGCTGTCACTGGAGCTGAGAGCCGGCTCTAGCTCTGAGACCGTGGCTGGCTGAAAGCAGGTATCTGGGGTTTGTTTGGCTTCTATAATTGAAACACGGTTGCAGCTCCAGCTCTGAGGCCCGGCTGGCTGAAAGCAGGTATCTGGGGTTTGTTTAGCTTCTATAATTGCAACATAGTTGCTTAGAGTGCAGCTCAGAGCCTGGTGAGGCAGGCGCGGAATCTTGGCTTTCTCCATCGCCGGGGCAACCAAGCCTCATGTTCCCTTCAGCTGCCTGGCTGCCAGCCGCCATCTTGGTTGGCAGTTGATTTGCATATCGCCCTGATTAGCCAATGGGAAGCGTGTCAGAGGTACGGTAATTACCATGTTTGTCTTTTATTAGATTAGATAGTTGAAGTAAAAATTATAACTGTTATAATGTGGTTTTCGATGTATGTAATCTAAGACCAGCATATTATAAATGTGTGAGGGTAAAGGGACAAAAAGGAAAGCACAGTTTCTATTCCTCACTCAAACTGGTATAACTGCTCTGATAATAGTTGGGCAGTTTCTTAAAAATTGAAACATACATGTACCATACAATTAGCAAGTGTGTTCCCAGGTATTTATTGCAGAGAAATAAAGACTTAACATAATATTTATATAAAAATCTATACATAAATGTTTATGACAACTTTATTTGTAATAGCCCCAAATTAGAAACATAGCTCTACAATAAATGAATGGTTAAAAAAATTGTGGTATATCCACACCAGGGAATTCTCTGCAGGTGATAAAAAGGAAAAATTAATGATATATGCAATAATTTGGATGGATTTCAAAGGTATTATGTTGAGAAACCAATCTCAAAAAGTCACACACTTTATGACTTCATTGTTGAAATGACAAAATTGTAGAGATGGTTGCCATGGTTAGGAATGTTGTGACGTGTTGGTGGAAAGGCGTGGGTGTGCTGTAAAGGGGCTGCATGAAGGAGTGTGCTGGCACAGCGTGTGTCTTGATTTCCGTGGAGGTCCCACGAATCTACACATGTGATAACATGGCATAGTGCTCTATACACACACAGGACCAGAGTATGTTCCTGATTTTGATTTTGTACCACAGTCATGTAAGATGTAAGCATTGGGAGAATCTGAGTGAAGCATACACAGAACTCTTCTGTACTACTTATGAAACTTCCTGTGAACAATGATTATTTCAAAATAAAAAGTTAAACAATGTTAAAAGAAGTCTTTCTGACAGAAAAAAAGGCCACAGAAATGGTCTTGATGCTCTAAAAAGTCAACCAGTGTGAAAAGCCACGGCCAGCATGGCTTTCGGGTTCAAAGGCTTGGAGAAAGGGCTGGTGCACAAATTAATACACAAGAAATATAAATTTGGAAATTATGGGGGAAGCCAGGGAAAGCTTAGCTGTAGTAGCCAAGTTCCACTGAATCTCTGTTCCCATCTGCTTTTATTTACTAGAATACACAATTGCCTTTTAGGAATGCAAACAGACATATCAAAGATGATGGTTTAGTAAACAGTAAGATTATCAGGTTGGGGGAGTTTGCTTTAGGCCATTGAGTCTGCAGTAGGTAATAAAATGCAAATATTCACCCCGTGAATATCAAAGAGCCCAATTCAGCCTTCTGACCGGACTTCTTGCATTTATATTAATTACTGTTGATCTTGGTTCTCAGCAAACCAGCATGAACCTAGTCTGTAGAGATTGCAAGCATAGTTGTTATGCTCATCTTATTAGCAAAAGGAAAGTTCTAATTACTGTGTAGTTTGAGAGATGCAAATCAGAGGAGAATTAAACTAGTATGATAAAATACAAGCCTTCCCTATCATTCCAATAAGTTACAGAAACATATCAGAGTTAGCATATGTCTTTCATGTTCCCTGGAACAGAGTTCTGATTTCTACCTACTCACACAGTCATTTATTTATTTTAAAGATTAATTTTATTATTTAAAATTTTTATGTATTTATTAATTTGAGTGTGTGTGAGAGAGAAACATTGATTTGTTGTTCCACTTATTTATGCATTCATTGGTTGTTTCTTGTATGTGCCACAACCTTGGTGTATTGGGATGATGCACTCACTAACTTAGCTACCTGGCCAGGGCAATCCTTTATTTTTTTTAAAGTCAACAATGAATCTTTAACAAGGCACTGAGTTCCCTGCAAGAGTTCACAGTTCCTTAATTACCCTGCATCTCTCCTTCTATGTTTCTTTTCAGTATGATGTAATTTTGCAAAAAAGAAGAAAAAATAGTAGAAGTATTTCCACATTTAGACTGTTATACTAATTATACTTGAGTATCTTTTCATATTGAAAAGGTTGATTAAAAAGAGAAAAATTTAAAAGATTAGTTTATAAAAGATTTCAGACCTTCTGTATATAAATTCTTTTGTCCAAGGGTTTTTCTTTTCTATGTGCCCATCAACCAAGACTGTACATGTCATTTTCTCTTAAGGACAGAAAAATTGTCTATCCTCTCCTCCCTTTCCCCATAATTGTCTTTATTTCCTTCTCTGTCACCTCTCTAATACTCTCTATTAATGTACCTCTGTGTCCTTACCTTGACTCTGTTTTTTGTTTTTTGTTTTTGCTCAATTTCTGTTTAAAATATGAAACTTGGCCTGGTGTGTTGAACATTGCTTATTTCTTTCTTAGACTGTGAACTGTGAGCTCATAATGAGTCACTCTATGGATTTGATCCTCCCTCTTCAATACATCTAGAGTCATGTTCACTCTAACCACAATGCAGGTGGTTTATATTTCCCAGTTTCCAAAATAATTCTCAAATACTTCAGAATAAATAAATAAATAAATAGACTTTTATGGTAAATCCTTTGTGAAGAAATTGCTTTAGATATTTTAACTCTGTAAGCTAAGTAATGGCAAAACCTATTCGCTTATCCAAAAAAGTAGTCTGCAAAGTGTCATCATATAGGAAGAAAATATTGATAAATATGGAGGCCATAAATTTTGCAATGACATTTGATTAGGTGGATACACTGACATAGAAGCTGGCAATGTGGAATCTTATGCAATAAGGGTAAAAAAAACTATTAACAAGGAAACATGAACAGCTGGCACACTTATTACCCCAAAAACCTGAGACAGTGGAAGACACTTCCCAGGGCATCACAAATAGTTGGAACTTCATCATGCTTAAGAAATATCTAATGATAAGAGGAGTCTACCACAGAGAAACTGTGCATGACAGAGTTTCTGGGTGTTTGGGAGTGAGACTTTTTGAGATTTTTGCAAATATTTAGAGCAGAAGAGGGAAGTTGGCTGGATGTTTTCTTGACAGCGACATGGCTATGAAGCTGACTTCATAGGTCTCCAGATTGACTGGGGCCCTGATCACACTTGATTCTGGAGCATTGAACATCGGCACGAGCCCCAACGGTTGTTTCAGATCTCCTCTAGGTTTAGAAATCTCAGTGATTTCTCTCAAAGGTGGGAATATCTTGCAGTGTTTTATTCCCAGATTGCTTTGCTTGGAGACAATCAAATAAACTTGACAGAGATGTCAGCTACACGAAGAATCGAGTGGCTTGTTGAAGAGGGTGAGTCTTTTGGAAAACAGTAGCCTAGCCCTCCTGTCTTCCTCTCATGAAAGGGTTGGAAACAAGGTCAATTTAATTCTAGAATGTGATGTGAGCTCTCATAGGCCACCTCCAGGAACTTAATTTACATTTTCCATAACATGAGCACCAGAGATCTGAGAGGGGTCAAGATTGGATTACATTGCTGGCCTTAAAAACCTCAATTGCACCAGAGCAATCTCTCATAAAACACAAGCGGAAAAGAATGATTACAAAATATTGTGTGGCCAGGATGTGCTCAGTAGGAAAGATGTTTCTGATATAGAAAGAAAGCAATGCCTTTTATTTGGAATATTTTCCATAAGTTGAAAGTCACATTTATTGTTTAAGTTGAAACTATTAGTAAGATTTTATAAATTTGAATAAGTTTATATTCAAATTGGCAGTAGGAGGTGAGATGAAAAATGGAAAATTCCATAATGGACAGGGTAAAATTAAAACAAATGTCTTGCCCTTTTTGAACTTATATCCTAGGGATGAGGACAAAAGAATTCATTTTGAAACTGGAAATTTGTACCTTTTGACCTCCTCCACCCATTTGTCCACTCCCACCTTGTGCCTCAGGCAACCACCAATCTGTTCTCCATATTCATGATCTCTTTCTTTGGTTTTAGATTCCACATATAAGTGAGATCAGAGATATTTATCTTTTTCTGACTTATAGCACTTAGCATAATGCTCTCAAGAAGAAAAAAAGGAATATGAAAAATTCAGAAAAGAAGATAAAAATAAATTTTTTCCATGACCCCAAATTACCATAGTTAATATTTGATTTTAGGTATTTCTTTCTCATTATTTCTCTAACTGCACAGTATTTTGAGTCCATCTTGTCCTCTGGGACAATAAATAAACCTTTGTCTTTGTCCCCTGTGATGGTTGGTTTTACTTGTCAACTTGACTGGTCCAGGGGGTGCCCAGATACCTAGTTGAACATAATTCTGGGTATTTCTGGGAAGACATTTTGGGTTGAGCTTACTGTTCAAATTGTTAGACTGAGTAAAGCAGATTGCCCTATTCAATGTACGTGAGCTTCAGCTAATCAGCTGATGGCCTGAATAGAACAAAAAAGCTGACTCTCTTACAAATAAGAGGGCACTTCTCCTGCTGATGACCTTTGAACTGAGACAGCAGCTTTTTTTTTTTTTTTTTTGCACTTGGATTTGAACTGAAACATGGGCTTTTTGGGGTCTTGCACCTGCCAACCTATAGATTGGAACTTTATACCATCAGCTACTTAGGTCTCCAGTTGCTGACTACAGACCTTGAGAAGTGGCAGCCTCAATAATTGTGTGAGCCAATCCTATATAATAAAGAGGTAATATGCAAATTGACTGCCACACCCTCACATAAGATGGCCACCCCCATGTGGCCACAAGATGGCTGGCAGGGGAGGGCAGTTGGGGGCAACCAGACCTGCAGGGGAGGGAGGGCAGTTGGCAGGGACCAGGCGTCCAGGGGAGGGAAGTTGGGGGCCATCAAGCCAGCAGGGGAGCAGTTAGGCATCAATCAGGCTGGCATGGGAGTGGTTAGGGGCAATCAGGCAGGCAGGTGAGCAGTTGGGAGCCAGCAGTCCTGGATTGTGAGAGGGATAGCTGACTGCTGGTTTAGGCCCAATCCCTGGGATCAGGCCTAAACCGGCAGTTGGACATCCCCCGAGGAGTCCTGGATTGGAGAGGGTGCAGGCTGGGCTGAGGGACACCCCCCCACCCCCGTGCATGAATTTCGTGCACCAGGCCTCTAATTTAGGCAGTCAGACATCCCTCTCACAATCTGGGACTGCTGGCTTCTAACTGCTCCCCTGCCTGATTGCCCCTAACTGCTCCCCATCCAGCCTGATTGACACCTAACTGCTCCCCTGCTGGCCTGATCACCCCCAACTGACCTCCTCTGCAGGCCTGGTCACCCCTAACTGCCCTCTCCAGCAGGCCCAATCACCCACAACTGCCCTCCTCTGTCGACCATCTTGTAGCAGCCATCTTGTGATGATGTTGCATGTGATGCCACCTAGGCTTTTATTCTATAGGATCAGTAAGTAAATAAATAAGTCTCCTGTTGGTTCTCTTTATTTGGAGAACCCTGACCAATACACCCACTGTGTAATAAAGAAGTTGGTCTCAGCCCAAAGAAAGGTTTGGCCCTTATCCCCATTCTGGGAGGTAACCTCTGAGCCCTTGGGGTTTCCCACATAAGGAGCCCCTAAATAGTTTATGCTAATGAGAGGAGTCACAATGGGGATGGGTCAACCAGAAAGACCAACCAGGTAATATCAGCCCCATCTCTGGGAGGGAAGAGGCCTGATGATTGAATTCAACCATATGGTCATCAATTCACTCAATCATGTCTCTAGAATGAAGCCCCAATAACCACTCTGGACACCGAGGCTGGGCTGAGCATCCCCGGTTGTTGACCTACATCGCTGTGCCAGGAGATGTGTCCTGAACATGGAAGCCTTACCTGTGGGACCCTCCCACCTCACCCTTCCTTTTGCTGGTTCCGATTTGCATTCTTTTGTTATGATAAAACTGAAATAATAATTTTTATAGTACTTCCCTGACTTCTGTGAGTTGTTCTAGCAAATTATGGAACAAGAGTGTGATGGTGAAGACCCCGAATGTGCAATCAGCTGGTCTGAAGTGTGTGGACGGTCTGGGGACCCCCTGACCAGCGGTTCTCAACCTGTGGGTCGCGACCCCTTGGGGGGTCGAACGACCCTTTCACAGGGGTCGTTGCCTAAGACCATCGGAAAACACATATATAATTTCATATTGTTTTTGTGATTAATCACTATGCTTTAATTATGTTCAATTTGTAACAATGAAATTGGGGGTCACCACAACATGAGGAACTGTATTAAAGGGTGGTGGCATTAGGAAGATTGAGAACCACTGCCCCTGACTTTTTGACTGGCACCTGAAGTGAGAGCAGTCTTGTGGAAATTGGTCCCTCAGATTGTGCAGTTTGGCCAAAGTCCCTTGTGCCCCCTGTCACTGCAGCAATTTTACTGCCTGGCCCCACCCACTGGCTGGGGTGAGAGGTAGACTTATACACTTATGCAAGGATCGGCTCTGGTGCTCAGTGTAGGGGACAATAGACCCATCTCCTTCCTTACTCACCTCACACTGTAAAGGGACAGGCCTGCGTAGTCATCTCAGGTTTGTAAATGTACACAGAAAAGAAGAGTGAGCCAAGATCATGCAGACTGTGGGAGAGACCCAAGTCTGACCTTGGTGCCAGGGCCGCCTGGGCCTGAAGGAAACCGGAATCCTGGCCGAAAGCATCCCATCTGGAATGCTTGCGATGGGAGGTTTCTGTTTTACATGCTGAATTGTGGAATTATTTTTGTTCTTCACTGTTGAAGTCTGTTGTACTTGTACAATGGGAGAAACCACCAGATAACCCTCATCTCAAAGGAACAATACCCTTTCACAATTGGCCTATACAGTACCTGACAGATTATGTAATAATTTTCATTGTCCTAACTTGTCTCAGAATAAAAAACATTTTATTCTGAAAGTGAGGCTGCATACTCTATAATCTGATCTTTTGATGAAGCAAAGAAAAGCTGATTTATTTTTAGATAATGATCTTGCTGGTAAGTCTTAATTTGGACCCAGTGCCTTTAACTGCCTGAGGCAGTTCAGCAAGTTCCCCCTTCTCTCTGTGTACATGTGTATGGACATGTCACCCCATGGGGACATGGAACTTTCCGGGTCTAATCCACACAGAGGCTGCTATTGATTCTTCACAAAGAAGAAAAATAAAGTCAGAGCATTTTCTTTTGCTCCAAACCTCCCCTCCCCTCCCATGATGATTTCTAGAGTCTTTCTTTATTTTATTTTATTTTTTAAATATATTTTTATTGATTTCAGAGAGGAATGGAGAGGGAGAGAGAGAATCATTGATTGGTTGCCTCCTGCATGCCCCATACTGGGGATCGAGCCCACAACCTGGGCATGTGCCCTTGACCAAAATCAACTGGGGCCCTTCAGTCTGAAGGCCGATGTTCTATCCCAGTGATGGCGAACCTCTGACACTCGAACTCATTTTTTTGGTTGATTTTTCTTTGTTAAATGGCATTTAAATATATAAAATAAATATCAAAAATATAAATCTTTGTTTTACTATGGTTTCAAATATCAAAAAATTTCTATATGTGACACGGCACCAGAGTTAAGTTAGGGTTTTTCAAAATGCTGACACGCCGAGCTCAAAAGGTTCGCCATCACTGTGTCTGTCCACTGAGCCAAACCAGCGAGGGCCAGAGTCTTTCTTTTTGCTTGAGTTTATCATGCAAGCAAATAGATAGAAACATATGAATCTCAATCTCTTGCCTTCATAGAGAGAGTTTCTAAATTAAATGTAGGTGCTTAGAATAAAGGTCACCAGGAATCCCTCTGCTGCGAAGGGTTTGTCCTTCCTCCGCCAGAGGCTTTTTTCTTTCGGGAGAGGGCCTGGAACGTGGAATGAGAACATTTTGTATCTTCATGTCTGTGGATACATCTTTAAATAGAAACAGAGACCCAAGCAAATGGTCGAGGCCTGGGACGAGGGTGGGCCGTGGGGATGCTCAGTGCAGAACCTCCTGGTCTGGGACGTTGTTTGTGGCATTGTAGGAGGGAGTGAACAAGGCCGTGGGAGTGTGGGGTGAGGTGGAGTGGAGCCTTTTCTCTGGCCCAGTTGCCACCGATACTAGAGCAGTGGTTCTCAACCTTCTGGCCTTTTAAATACAGTTCCTCATGTTGTGACCCAACCATAAAATTATTTTCGTTGCTACTTCATAACTGTAATGTTGCTATTGTTATTAATCGTAAAGTAAATATCTGATATGCAGGATGCTCTTAGGCGACCCCTGTGAAAGGGTCGTTTGACCACTAAAGGGGTCGCGACCCACAGGTTGAGAACCGCTGTACTAGAAGGTTTCATCCTGACTGAGAACTGCAGGCAATCAACCCTTTCGAATGAATGAAGGAACCAGCTTCGATGACGTGTCAGCACGAGCCAGATTCTCAGTGAGATCCGTGGGAAACACAGGGCATGCCCAGGTATGTAGGTGTAAGAGTGAAACATCCTGAGGATAAAGCTCTGTCCTCAGCTGGGAGAGAGGACAGGAAAGATGCAGAATATCTGCCTCCCCCCCCCCCCCCCCCGTCCCCCGCCCCATTTCTGCTTCCTAATCTCTGGACCTGGTGAATATGTGAGCGACTTCACAGATATGACGCTGGTTAGGGACCTTGAGGTGGGGAGATGATCGGGGATCATGGGGGTAGAACCCAACTAATGACAAGTGTCCTGCAAAGTGGAGGGCTCTCCTGGTGGGATCTGAGGGCGAAGTGACCGTGGAAGGAAGGCAGAGGGATGCGGCTTTGCAAGCTTTGACGAGGGAGGAAGAGCCAGGAGCCAAGGACTGCAGGCACCTCTGGAAGGAGGAGAAAGGCAAGAAACATGCTCCCCGGCCTCTCTGGAAGGAGCACAGCCACGCCGACACCTTGCCTTGGGCTCCTGCAGCGAGACTGCGTTGGACACCTGACCTGCAGAACTGCCAGATGACACATTTGCGTTGTGTTGTTCCACGGAATCTTTAGTAATCGGTTATGGCAACAATAGGAAACAAGACAGTGGTGCTGGGGTTTGGAGGAGAGAGGGGCCACTAGAAAGTTTCCACCTGGGACCCTGGGTACCACGGGTGCTACGGGGCCCAGCTGCATCAGCTTGTCTGGGAGCTTGTTAGACGGATGAGGTCAGAATGTGACTTACAAGTGTTCCCAGCAGCTGCCTGCTTGGGCCAGGGAGGTAGGGCCTGGGTAGACAGAGACAGGTAGGCCCCTTTCCGGCCCTTTCTTCCTGAGCGGAGGTCCCTGCCAGTTCCCAAAGCCCAGCTTGTGCAGCACGAGAGGCCTTTTGGTTTTCTGGGGGGTTTTTTTGGTTGACTTTTTAAAAACCCGCTTATTTATTCGGCTTCAAATTAATCCCCAAATGCTGCTTTATCAAACCATTTGTTATTTCAACAGCTGTTGATTACAGATGTACGTCATTTCTCTCCCAGCCTTTTTAAAGGGCCAATCACTATAGCAACCATATTACGAAAAATTGCTTTGTCTCCTTAAAAATACCCTTCAGAAAAAGGTCATTCGGTATTAACATTTTCCAACTGAAACCGGCCGTGTAAGGAGTGTTAAGAACATTGTCACCACACACTGTTCTTCTGTGGGTCTATGTTTTGAGTCATGTAATTTCAGGAAACTCTCAAAACAGGACTAAATATTGAGAGTAGAAAGAGCTGTAAGGCTCCAACATGCGTGTATGTGCTTCTGTCTTTGAAAGACTATACTTCCTTTGGCTCTTGTGGTGATGGGGAGGCTGTATTGGCTCTCGGTAATGACATTTGCAGTCTCCTTGATCCCAGTGTGGGTTGAGAGTGAGAGAGGCTCCCCACCCTTGTCAGACCTGGAGGGCGCCTGGAGCCAGTTACTGGGAGAGATGGCCCTGCGGGCAGAGGCACCGGCTTCCACAGAGCTGCACCCGTAGGCGAGGCTGGGCCCACCAGCTAACGTTGGGCGTTAAATAGAGCCCGCAGCAGGGCAGATAATAGAATATATTTTTTTTGTTGTTTTCCATTTAACCTCAAGATTTTATAGAGCATTCCATTGGCTGTGGGGGTTTATTTCTCAGAATGAAAACCATTTCGGCCGTGTTCCGGGTGCTCAGATCTTTCATCCTTTTATTTTCCAGGGGAGAAAATGGAAGCAGAGGTGCCTCAGTCCCAGGCCTGATTTCCATCCAGATGCTGTTGAAGCTGCACCTCTACTCTATGCTGCTTCTTTCTTAGGGATTACCCTCCACCAGATTTATCCACAGGCAGAGTCCTTTGTAGTTCACAGTGAGGGAAGGCAGACCCCTGCCTCTTTCCTTCCCACCCCGGTCCTGCTCTCCTGAGGCAGCCATTGCTCAGTGCTTCATTAATGTCTCCATTATTTGTCCCCATATTTTTAAACCATCTCCTTGAATAACTACGTAGATCTACTTTAGTAGCTGTTTCACCAGTGCTTACCTTGTACCAGGCATTCTCCGAAGTGCTTTACAAGTTCTAACTATTAATTTCCTCAACAACCCCATTAGGTAGGTACTATCATTGGCCTCATGAGAAAACTGAGGCACAGAGAGGTTCAGCAGGTGGCCCAAACACACAGCAAGAAGTGAAAATGGGGATTTGAACCCTGACATTCTGCCCCCAGTGTTTTTGATGTGTCAGTGTTGTGTATCATGTGTTGACTTATGATCATAGGAGGGTAAGATTACTCTCATATCTTCCATTCTCATACTTTCCCTCACTCCAGTTTCCCTTTCTAGAACACCAACTGGTGCATTTCCATGCACTCTCTCGCTATCTGTCTCTGTCTATCTCTGTCTCTCACACTTGTGCACGGGGGTACACACAATTCTTAAATCATTTGAAAGTACTTCGACATGTGTGTCCTAGGACCAATGGTATTTTCCAACTGATAGTGCTATTCTCATCCTCAACAAATCAGTCAGTTCATATTCCAATTTACCCACTTGGCCCCAAAATGTCTTTTACATATTTTGTCAATCTGAGTACAATTAAAGGTCACAAATAACAGTTGTTTAAAATGAATGTCTCTATAATTTCCTTTAATCTAGACTAGTACCCATGCCCCCTTTCCCTCCCCTTCAAGCCATCAAGGCCATGGAGTCCAGGTGAGTTGCTTTGATTAATGTCCACAGTATGGATTATTTGGTTGTGCCCTCATAATTTGATTCAAGTCAAATATTGTGGCAAGACTGCTACATAGGTGGTACTGAGGACTTCCTGTTTCACTGCATTAGGAGTGTAGAAGACTTTGTTGCATTTAATCATTTGCTTAAGACTGTGGTCGGCAAACAGCGGCTCGCGAGCCACATGCGGCTCTTTGGCCCCTTGAGTGTGGCTCTTCCTAAGCCTTAGGAGTACCCTAATTAAGTTAATAACAATCTACCTACCTATATAGTTTAAGTTTAAAAAATTTGGCTCTCAAAAGAAATTTCAATCCTTGTACTGTTGATATTTGGCTCTGTTGACTAATGAGTTTGCCAACCACTGGTTTAAGATGACTACCAGATTGCTCTAGTGTAAAAATCATTTTCGTTTTGTAATTGGTAAGTAATCTGTGGGATGATAAATTGAAGCTGAATGAATATTCTGTTCCCTAGTAACCTTTTACTCAATAATTTTTTTTTTTTTTTTGCTAATATCAATTCTGGTTGCAGAATGGTGATATTCTAATTCTATCATACCTCCCACATTTATTAACTGGCTTTCTTCTGTAAAGAATAACTTTATCTCTTTAGTCTTTTAAAAAAATAATTTGCTATAGACTCAATTATTCTTTTTTTTTAATTCAGTGTATTATAATCTATTATAGTCATTATTCTTTTTTATCAAATTGTGCCAAGTTTGGCCAGTAGGAGCCTCTTCAATCAGGTCCTTGTATCTTTTTGACATGCCTCATTCATCTTTAAATGCTTCTTTGCTTTCTGACATAAAAGATGGTTCACACCCACTTTGCTCTTTCTCTGCATAAGACCTGGAATGAGCTAATTTTCTAAGGACCCTTGGTTATTTTGTGTGGGGAGTGGTTTTACAAATAAAGACTTGGGTCCAGCTGGTGTGGCTCAGTGGTTGAACTTCAACCTATGAACCAGGAGGTCACAGTTCCATTCCTGGTCAGGGCACATGCCTGGGTTGTGGGCTTGATCCTCAGTAGGGGTCATGCAGGAGGCAGCTGATCAATGATTCTCTCTCATCACTGATGTTTCTATCGCCCTCTCTCTTCTTCTCTGAAATCAATATAAATATTAAAAAAATAATAATAAAGATCTGCAACTGGAATGTCATTGCTTCTGGCCCTTTAGGTGGACAGAGCTGTAAGTTATATTTCCACACCGATACTCCAATTCAAGTCCAGTACCACAGGTTGTTTCTTGTTTCATATTTGTTATTTTCCTTCTTTTAAGACTCTGGGTTTCCGAAAGCTTCATATATTTCACCTATTGCTCTAGCATGCACAAACTCATTTCAGAATTACTACACTAACACTATAGTAACAACAAACTTATACAGAAGAATTCAAGATTTCTTTGTAATAATGTTTGTCCTTAGAATATATAACATAAAGTATGAATATAGAATTGAATTAAAAATTTACTTGCATTAATTCTTATTTCAGTGTGGCTGTGTTATCAATTCCATATGCCATTAGGTTCGTTTGTTTCTGTGGGCTTAACATTTTAGAGTACGCCATTTATCGTCATATTTGATGTACTTTTTGAACATGTCAAGCTTTACATGCTCAAAAAACGATATGAAAAGGTGTAGTCAGAGAATTCTAATTCCAGCTCACATCCCTTTCATTTAGTTCCTATCCACCAGCCTCTAGGGTGATGGTTTTTATTAGTTTTTGGTTAATCCTTCTGTGTAAATATCTCTCTGTGTGTATATATACATGTATTATATATATGTATTTCTTATTTAACCTTTTATATGCAAAAGGTAGCATACTATATATACTATTTTGTATTTTGCTTTAAAAAATACCTTAAACTTAAAATATATCCTGGAAATCACTCTGTATTAGTTATAATATTTTACAGTTTAGAGCTGCATAATACATTATGTAGCTGTACTGTAGTTTATGTAACTGATTGCCTATAAATTGGCCAGGTTGTTACATATTGCAATGACAAATAATGCCGCGAATAACCTTGGGCATGAATTTGTGAAGATGTATTTTTCAGGGCTGTTTAAATTTGGGAGGTCATCATTTGTTGTTATCAAAACGCTTCCTGCCTATAAAATTTGGATCTTTCTCAATGAAAGCAAAAGTGAGGTAATAGAATTATTTTTCAAGGTGTGTGTGTGTGTGTGTGTGTGTGTGTGTGTGTGTGTGGTGTGTGTGTGTGTGTGTGTGTGTGTGAAAGAGAGTGAGAGAGAGAAGAGGGGGGTGCTCATGGGTGGAAGGAGTGGGAGACAGAATGATAGAAGTGGGGTCTAAGTCAGGAAGACCTAGTGAACAAGTTTACAAAATGCCAGCAAGGCTGTGGCTGGGATGCTAATTTGCGCCGAAGCATGCATGTCACTGATAGCAAGTTGTGCCGGTGACATTCTGACATGGTCTCCTAGGAAAGGGAAGGACTTAGAGGATGCCCGTGTAATTGGAAAGCCAGCTGAGATCTGAGGCAGCTGAGGACGAGGATGCACCCTTTCTCTGCACAATGGCATTGGTTGAAGGTTGTATATAAGGTGGCCTTATTAAAGTGACAAGGCAATTTAATTCCTTTGTGCACAATGATTCTACTTCATTGATTTACAATGGGAAGGATATAATTTTGCTAGTGTTGGCAAAAAGCTCAAATGTCAGCCTTTTCAAATTGCCATACTTGCCTTGTTCAGGATGAATAATGAATAAGTCACCTTTTGTCTACAGTTAAATATTCTTGAATAAATACAAAGAACATAAAAGACATAAATGATTGCCTGATTTATATTTAAAGTAAAGATCAACATTGTGATAAATGGTTGAAAACGCTGTGCGCGCAGCAATATGACTCTCCTGATAATTACATTATCAATGAGGCTGCAGCCTAGGTGTAGCCTGTCATCGGTGCACACCACTTACCTGGGAAGATCCGTCAAGCAGCAGGTCCACGGTGCTTCATGCAGGGGAGCTCGGGTCCCAGTGGAAGGGACTGGTCTCCTCAGGCCCCTCCCTGTCCTGTACCCCCAAAGCCCACGAAGGGCCAGAAAGCCACAAATTCTGAGACCCCTCCACATTCGGCAAGGAAGAGCCTTGCTGGAGACTGATTTTCATTGGGCCGGGATGGCTTTCCCTTTGCCACCACTGAAAGGGAGAGAGTGTAAGAAACACTGGATAAAATAGGAAGAAGGCAGAGTCATCTGCAGAATCAGTAAACCCTTGGTTAAATACTCTGGCATATGCATGCAATTGAATTCTATGCAACTCTTGGAAATGAGTGAGGTGGAGAGAACCTTTCATGACGAAAAAATATATTGACATTATTCTCAAATGAAAAAAGCAAGTTTTACCTCAATAGGAACAATAAGACTATTTTTATTAAAAATGTGTATGTGTGTATATATGTATGTATTTGTTAGGAGACTAATTTCTCTAGGTTTTGGAGAAACATAACCAATAGAATACATGTGTGTATTTACAGTTCAATAGACAAATAAATATTATGCATAATATATATTATATATGAGAGAGAGACTAAGATTTTAAGGAATTGGTTCACATGGTTGTAGGGCTGGCAAGTTCAAAATCTGCACTGTGGGCTGGCCGACTGGAGGCAGAATTCCCTTCTCCTTGCAAACCTCAGTCTTTTTCTCTGAAGACCTTCAGCTGATTGGATGAGGGCCATTGACATTATGGAGGGTGACCTGCTTTGCCCAAAGTCTACTGATTTAAATCTTAATCACATCTTAAAAAAAATACCTTAGAGATGTCCAGACTGACTGACTTTTTAAAATATATATATATATTTCTTTATTGATTTCGGAGAGGAAGGGAGAGGGAGAGAGAGATAGAAACATCAATGATGAGAGAGAATCATTGATGGGCTGCTTCCTGCACGTCCCCTACTGGGGATCGAGCCCACAACCCAGGCATGTGCCCTTGGCTGGAATCGAACCGGGGACCCTTCCGTCCACAGGCCATTGCTCTATCCACTGAGCTAAACGAGCTAGGGCCTGACTGACTTTTGACTTAACACCTGGGCAACATGGCCTAGCTGAATTGACACACACTAGTAAGTTAACCATCACAACAATATTCATATGAAACTACATCACACTGCTTACCTCTCTGATTTTTCCCTGTACACTTGCATTTTCTAATTGTTTTTGCAATGAACACATTTTATTTTGCGATGAGAAATAATACGACATGACACATATTTTGAAAAATCTTGAGTCCCGAGTCTACTGTGTAAAATCCACTTGACTGTTGGTATTTCTAGGACCATGTTCAACAGTGATCCATTGGAGCGCTTGGCATTTTCCTGTTCCCCATCAGGAAGCCCCTCCTCTTCCCGTCGTCAGGTGTCGGCAGGAGGAAGCAAAAGGCTCATGCGGTGCTGGGAGGGAAGGCAGATCTGTGTTCCAGGCCCAGCACTGCCGCTGAGCAGCTGCCTGTCCCTGGACAAATCTCTCACTTTCTGGGCATTCATGTCCTCACATCAACAACAGGTTTGCGCTACACCAGTAGTTCTTTCCGGAGGGGGCACTTTTGGGGCCCTAATGATGTGGGGGGAGCTGACATGGCATAGTGGGTGGAGTGCAGTGGTGCCAGACCTCAGATAACTCATGAAGACGTGTCAAAAAACAGATTTGTTCTGCGTCCCACACGACTTTTGACTATGTTCCCCGACATTCATGTAGGTGAGAAACAGTTGGTCGTTGGCTGAACTTACAACTTAACTACATCTTACCTACACACACACAAGGCGTTTTTGCACACTTTTAACATATACTATTTTTTTTTCTAAGAATGAATCTACAGTAAAATGGAGATATACTTGGTTTAGGATTGAGCCTCCTCTACACATGTTAGTGCATGTGCAGTGATTCCACACACAGGCTCCCTGCAGCCACTTCTTTATGTCTGTGGCACACCTGGGTCTGGGTGCACATGTTATCTCGCTGTGAATTACTGTTATCATAGAAATTGGGGTGTCCTCTTTCCCACTGGGTGCTGGGGGAAAAAGCACTTTCTGAGACTCGCATGGGAGAATGAGTAAATTCTATTTGCATGGCATTACATCTTTGCGTTTACAAAGCCCCATTTCCCTTTGTCCAGTCATAGAAATGTAGCTGGGGATTCAGTAGAGTTAGAAGCAAAGCCAGTGTCCAGAGTTTCCTTTCCATGTTGAGCCGAGTCCAGTTTAGCATCAGGCTAGTCCATTGTGTGTGGGTCCACATGGCATGGGCCATATGGGTAAATGCAGGGGAGCCAAGAGAGCACACCCCAAGCAACAAGAGCCCCAAGAGAGCCAAGAGAGCCAACTTCTTTGTTCAGGGGATTATATCCCAAAGTTTGCAGCCTTGCCGTGGCCACACCCATTCTGGCCAATGACCTGTTTTTAGGTATGACTGACAGCAACCACCTTTGCTAGTTCCTCCAACTTTACTGAGCATACAACTATCTTCCTTTTGTTCCTTTCCTGTTATTAATAACTAGGTTAATTGCAACAGTATCATTACTTTATTATTTATATTACAATTACATTAGTATATACACTGAGTGGCCAGATTATTATGACCACCCCATCAGTACAATGAAGTGAATTAATTATGCAAATAATAATAAAACCTTGGGAGTATTTCCTTAGGAAGTTTTCAATATTCAGTATTTTTGGAAGTGTCAATGAAGTACTGATGGGGTGGTCATAATAATCTGGCTGGTCATAATAATCTGGCCACTCAGCTATAGGAAGATAACTATATTTTTAACTTTCATTTCAAGACAGTAAAGGGGCTGTTACCAAATATTGTCATGAAAGAAAGAGGCATTTGGTCAATTGGGTGGAAAACCACTGCTTGATGGTGTTTCATGTCTAAAACATTATGATTCTACAGGCCAATTGTAGGACAGTTGGAAACACCTGCGTATTTCCCCTCAGTTTTATTAGGAGACAATGTGAATTTGACTCCTCTGTCTGGATTTGCAGTGAAGAAAGGAGGGAGAGGTTCCCCCAGTGGCGCTGGGGTCTCCCTGCTTCTCCCCGTTGCACTCCCAGCTCCTAGCCCAGCCAACCTCCATCACTCAATGGCATGTCGAAACAGCTTCCTGACTGAGTCTCCATTTCTTCTGCTGCCTCTCTTCACCCCCCACCCGGTAGCTGGACGTAACCCTTCCGAGTGCAAAGCTGATTAGACCCTCTTGGGCGCCAACCTTCATATTGTTCCACTGATCTTAGGACAAGGATCAGCTTGTTTGCTTAGGGACCAGCAAGTTCTGACCCAGAGCTTGGGCCGGGTTCCATGTTTGACACTTGTCACTGCCTTTAGTTTTCCTTGGATCAAGGGCTGGGGGTACATATCACTACTCATCCCCCCTAGATCATAGCTGTCCCTCTGTTAGTTCTCCATTCCATCCCCATGTCTAGCCCAGGGCTTGGCCACACACAGTAGCTTTCATTTACATGTGAATGGAATGGACCCAGGAATCTGAAATGCTGCTGCTCACTTCTCTTTCAGCCTGAATGCCTCTCCCTCAGGAGCTTGAGGGGGTCCCCACCTCAATTTTTTCCCCTCTGTTTAAACAAACATGGCCAGGAGGGACTGTCTCCTTCCCCATTCCCCTCTATCTACTGTCCTGCTGCAGACGGATGTCATATCTGTTCTCTACTTTATGAGGTAATCCTTCCATTTTTACTCTTAGATGCATGTGAGAAAGTGGATGTGTGAATGTATGTGTGTATACATGTATGAATATGCATGTGTGTGTGTGTGTGTGTGTGTGTGTGTGTGTGTATCTGTGGGGGAGCAGAGCGTGCATGTATGAAGGAATAACCAACAGTCAGGGACAGGCCTGGCCCCCATGGGAGCGCCAGGATGCAGGATGCAGGGACATTCCGGGCCATGCAGAAGGAAATTGATGGCACTTGGTGCTGAGCAGGGGGTCAGGAGGGAGGGTGAGCAGAAGTGGGGAGCGTGGTTGGGAGGCCTGCTGTTAGCTGGATGACCTCGTGACCCTGGGCGGTTCACTGAATTCCGTCCCTGCGTGCGGAGAGGAGCTATTCTGTTTCCAAACAAAGCTTTTCCTGGTGAAAGAACTGGACTTACGTCCAGAAAGCATAGCAAGCTGGACCAGGCCTGCTGTCTGCTGCTGCTGGGGTGGCTGAGCCTGGTCCCAGGCCCCGGGAAGCCTCACTGGACCACCAGATTCGGAACCAGGAGGAGAACAGAGGAAGTGACTGTGGTGAAGATGGTGCTTAGTCCTCATTTCCAAAGGCGGCGTGGGGAGAGTGATGAGAGAAAAAACAGGAGACCCAGTGTTCAAGGTGCCACTTATGCAGCATTTTCATAGCCGTGCAGCACACTGTGGCCACCAGAACCCACTTGGCACTGGTCTCCCGCTTCTGCCTTCGTCCTGGCCGGTTAGGGGGTAGGTGCCTGGAAGGGAGCAAAGGTATCTTCTGCACATGTTCCTTGAAGAGCTGAGGTGTGTGGGCTTGTGGGCTGAGACTGACTGGCTGTCATGGGAGCCGGTGTGGCTGGGCCTCGGGGCCCAGTGTGTGCTCTGTTGGAGTAGTTCTAGGCATGATGGGGTCTCAGCACCTGGGTAAAGGATGGGTGGCCACTTCAGAATTCTGGGAGGTGCTCCAGGACCTTCAACTTCTCAGAGATGATGAGGAAGAGGATGCGACCTGGGGCTGCTGCTCAATGGCCACCACCTGCTAAGGGCCCAATTCTAGTAGAGAAAGGGGTGGCACTCTAGACTCATGGCGATGAGCAGGGGGGATAGCTACGGAAACAGTTATCATGCCCCCCGGCAGTGTGCTCCCCCACAACATGGGGTCAGACTGGGGCCTCACAGAGCAGACGGGGCCCCGCACCTTGAGGGATAGTGACTGCCAGGCAGAGGTGCTCAGTGGTGGTGTTGGGCCCAGGTAGCTTCCTGGGGTCAGGGTGGCTGCTTTGCAGTGAGGTGGGAACAGGTCAGCCCCCAGTTCAAGAACCTCTGGCCTCAGGTACAGGGAGAAGCCTTCCCCAGTCTGCTCCCTCCCTTGTCATATTATTATGTTCACGATGAGGGTGTCTGTGGAAAAGGTAAAACCAGGGATGCAGTTTAATATCCCCTACAGGAATGCAGTTGACTGGTTCCTTGCTGGTAGACAGCATCATTGCACAAGCTGATGGAAGGATGAGGTTCCCAGCAAACTTCTGGCCCCATGCTGTCCGCTGGGGCACCACCAGCCAGGGCTGCCGCTGTGCATCCAGAAACCAAGGTATGCCCATCTCAGCTCTGTGCCTAGCCTTGGGAGGGTTTCTTGAACGCATTTTCATCTTGTATTTATAAAATAATGCCGACCCAGCTTCCAGGGAAGCTTAAAAATTGACAGATAGGGTTTCATTCAAGTATGATCGTGTTGCTGTTGCAAAGCCTGGTGCTATGGAGATGAATGCTTTATAAATGTAAATGAGCAGCTTCCACTTTCCTTGGATACAAGGCCCTGCCCAGGGTGGTCCATGCAAAGAATCCTGGCTTTGGGGGCCTGGTGACAACAGCTGCCTCCTGTGGTTTCTGCAGGAAGATGGAGAAAGAAATGACAGGTCCAAAGACAAGCAGAGCAGGCGTCCATGGAAAGACATTCTCCGGATTCTAAAATGTGTAAGAATTATAAGGGGGTGCTTGGGTTAGGGAAGAGGTTCTCAAACTTGAGATAGCCTTGACCTTGTTAAAACCTGTTGGCTGCCCCCCCCCCACTCAGCAGACCTGGGGAGGGTGCCCACATTCTGCATGTCTAACAGGATCCCCGGGGGTCCTGCTGCTGCTGGTCCCGGAGCCCTCTGGATTAGGGGAATAGTTTGGGCTGGCTGAGATCCACCATAGAGGTAGGTTTTGGAACACCTGATTTTTCTTGGAAGTGGGAGGAAAGGCTCCACTAGCCCATGTACCGTCAAGTATCGAGTGTGATGTGTCCAACACACTACACACACTTGCATCCTCAGCACAACCGTCTAAGGAAGACGTCATGACTCACGTTTGCAAAGGTTTGAATTCCCGAGGAGATGTCACGTTGGCAGGAGGGTGGTTTTGCTGCTCAGGTCTAACTGACCTCCCTTTCCCTGTGTCCCAGATGCTGGAGTAGGGTCCGACCTCATGGGCAGGGGACCATGGCCAGGCAGTGGGCGGCCAGAGTGAGGCATTTCCTTCGGTCCGGTACTGCCTGGCACTTGAGTTGTCTATGTAAGAACTCCTGTGCTGAGTGCCTGGACACGACTATGCTCACCCCAGATGGCCTCTGGGCCCCTGCCCTGGAGGCTAATGTGCAGACTGGGGCCAAGAGAAGCTGAGACCCAAGGTGGCGAGTGAGGGGCTCTCGGTGTACGTGTGGGGCTTCAGGGGCCTCTGGTGGTCAGGGAGCCTCTACAGTTGTAATTCCTGTTTGGTAAGACAAGCTTTCTAGAGCATTCTGAGACGAGTCAAGGAGGAGACACTTTACATGGGAGGCTTCTCTTCTGGAATATTCTATCTATACAGTGCCTCCTGTGCAAAGTCAGAAAAAACTGCTGTCGCTCTGGGAGTTTATGGTGCAGGGTTGTTCTGTTGGAAAATTTTCAAATTCAGGATTAACAGAATTAATAGTTAACACTATTAGCTACATGTTATTTAAGAATATGTATATACATGTACACATATACAAACATGTAGATATACAAACAAATATTAATTTAACAAAGTCATAATGTGTTTGTTAATTGTCTTTTTTAGGTACATGAATCAGTAACTCTCCCTTACTTTCTTTTTATTTGTTTGTTTGTTTTATTTTGCTTGGAAATATTTGAGGAGTTTTAGTCACTTGCAAGTGAAAGATGTAGGATTTTGGAGCTTGCTTAATCCATTGATATTCTACACACGAGGGCAGTGAGGACAAAAAATATTGCCAATGGCATATGCCTGGTGAGGGCAGGGCTGAGATTCCTGAGGAAGCACTGTTGTGAGCTGACTGGCGGTTTGCTCCTAGGAACCCTAAGGGTCCTTAGGTCCCCGAGAGGGAGAGATGAGGAACCCCCTGCCTGAGTCGGAGGTCTAGGGACCCCCTGCTTCAGCAGAGCAGCCCCACTCCCATGTGCTGCTTATTTATCTCTATCCATGGGCAATATCTTGTGTGAAAAGTATGCCCTGGACATAAGTTTCCAAATGTCTAATCTCCAAGCTGGCTGTGATTGGGATCTGTGGTTTGTTCTCTCCCCACCCCCACTCCATCTCCCCTGTCCCCACCCCAGCTCCTAGCACAGTGGGGAATGCTGTTAAGTAAAAGTAATAAATAAATAAATCTCTAATTTTCAGATAAAAGAACCCAGCTGAGGTCATGTAAAACACAGGACTTCTGAGCTCAAAAAAAGGAAAAAGAAAATAGGCTGCTCTTAATACACCATGAATTACATTAATAAATATTGCTGTATTTTCTGTTCTGATTTTTAGAGGGTTGGAACAACATACACTCTCAATCCTTAATCCACTAATAGATTTAATTCCCACCATCAACCAACTGCCTGCTTCTGTGACTAAGAGGCGTAAATAATAAGGGGTGACAGGGAACTAGAAAGGTAAGCACGGAAGTCCTGGGGGAGGAACCTCAGCTGCTTCTGGGAGAGCTGCTGTCTGCTGCTAGCATAGAGCCAGTGGCCCTTCTGAAATTTCACCATGAGCCCCAGATTTAAGCTCTTAGAAGGCATGAATTTTATAGGCTAAAGCAAAAGGAGTGTACATGTCTCATTCCTTCCATTTCCAACTCTTTAACCACTTGATTTCTCCTTTCCTTTCCCCGCCTTTGTTCATCATTTCATCGATCTATCTTCTCTCGTCCGTGAAGTCCAGGTGTATGGTCACCAGTGGGCACTCACTGGTTGTGTAAATTCCAGGGAAACCCTGGAGGGCGTACCTCAAAGATGCCTGCTCAGTGTGAATGGTGTGGCTGGAGCGAACCCTTCTGCTCCTGCCATATGTGCTGCTTCATCTCCTTTTTAAGTGATTCTAGAACAATCGGCAGCCACAACCTCCTGCTCACTCTGCTCCTGAAGTCAGCAGAGCCCCACCTCTTAGCAACAGAAGTGCACGTAGCCCAGACACCCACTGAGTGAAGGTAGCAGGCTCTGCTTTTCACTGTGTTGCATGAACTCCTGGCTGACAACCATCATGGACTCAGTGGCACTGCAGTGAGCCTCACAGAGGCCCCGAATACTGAGCACTGCTTCCCTCAACAGAAGTTGGCGTTGTGTACGTGGACTGGATCTGTTCCTCCAGGCATTAAACATGTCTTTGAAAAAGGAAGCCTTTGGGGCCCTGTTTCTTTTGATTAGATTACAGTGTGGAAGTAACAAGAGAAGGCGTGGGTATGTGAGAGGGCTTCAGGGGAGAGGTCAGGGCAACAGTTAGTCAGTTTGGTCAACTTAGAAAAAAGTAGATATTTGTTTTATTTTAATTTGATTTTATATATACTTTTATTGATTTCAGAGAGGAAGGGAGAAGGAGAGAGAGATAGAAACATCAATGATAAGAGAGAATCACTGACTGGCTGCTTCCTGCAAACCTCCTACTGGGGACTGAGGCCACAACCTGGGCCTGTGCCCTGACCAGGAATTGAACCTTGACCTCTTGGTTCATAGGTTGACGCTCAACCACTGAGTCACACCTGCCCAATAAAAGCAGGCAGGTTTTGAGTGCTTCTTCATTGACCTCAGGGCAATCAGATGAGAGATTGGCAGTAAATTTTAAACTCTAGAGAATGTAATCCAGGGCTTGTGAGATCAGGTTTCATCTCTAGAGAACCCAAGGTTATTCACCCTGAATTTTTCTACCCCGGGAAGAGAAATATGCAATATGCTTAGCACTGAATTTGTAACAGAAAAGATGAGTGGTTTTTTAATTTCAGAATGTATAGGCGAAACCCAGGCTGTGTGAGATGTCTCGATGTAAGGCCTTGAAATGTCGCCATCCTGTAGGAGCACCTGTGAAGGTGACACCAAGGATAGTGGAGAGTAGGACAGGCACTTCCGACCACATTCTCAACATCACCCGTATCGTCTCATGGCCAGGTCGAATGAGAGTAGCTGGCCGGGGTCTGGGACCAGCGTCCAGGCTGTGGGACAGAGGCCCCCTCAGCCTAAGTCACGGAGGGTTCCTGAGGAGAGAGGCTAGGATTGGACCAGGGCTCTCCCCAGGGATGAGACGGAAGTGAAAAGACTGCCATTCTCATTGTCTCTGCACGGTACATCCATCCTGTTACAAACAAAAAGCCCAAACCCATCGCACATGCAAACAATGCTCCCTGCTACTGTGGCTCCTTTCGTTCTCAAATGTCAAGCTGTTGAGCAGGCACGCTTCATTCTGGCCCCATCTCTGGGCGGACAGGTATTTGGCAGGAATGGCGTTTCTTTCACAGATGGAAACTCTGGGACATAAAGAAGTGAGGATGAATTCTGCTCATCCCTATGGCAGAATCGAAATTGGAAATGGGGCATCCAGAGTCTGGGTGGACTGAATCTGTCAACCACAGTCCCTTGGGTGCAGCAGAAACTGAATAGGGTGGGATGCGTCCTGAAGAATGCAATGACGAGATCATGGCACTTCTGAATCCGACTAATCAGAAAGGCGCCTCTAGGTGTGCAGGCAAGCGGAGGGTCCAGGCTCTCACCCCAGCGGGGGTTCTGGGTGCTGTGGCTCATCTGAGGGGAACTGGACTCAGTGTCTACTGGGGAAGGTGTGTTTGAGAAACCCAGAGAAGGTCAGAGCAGAGCCCACCAGGGAGGCTGGGCAGAGAGGCTGGGTCCTCATTAAGCTGCCAGCTGAGGGATAGGGCAGCGGTGGGGGCGGGGGGGAGGGGGGCGGAGGGCAGAGGGACAGGGGCTAGCCTTAGAAGTCTCCCAAAACTCTGGGATCAGCCACCCTTCCGGGCCATGCTGTGGGTTCAGACAAATTGGTTAAATCTTAAGGTACCAAGGCTAAGGTGGAAGTCAGGGCTGTCTGTCAGGGTGGGTGGTCCTGGACAACCAGGCCCGAGGAGGGAGGGTATGGGGGCAGTTGTATTCCGCCCTCTTCAGTCTCCAGGAAATACTGTCTCTTCCTCCCGCCTCCTCTCCCCTCCCCTCCCTTTTCTCCTTTTTCTTTTTTACGCTGCGAGGGTGGGACAAGGCTAAAATGAACATCAGGCATATTGGGGAGGGCAAGGCAGCCCCTCCTGGCTTTGGCAATAGGGGTTGTGGGGTTGTCAGCACCTCCAGCAAAGGCTTGGGCTGGTCAGGGATCCTAAGCCTGAGGCCATGCTAGGGAAGAGCAGTGATGGGAAGGACAGCACACACACACCACACACGTCATGCCCGTACCCAACTCTAGCAGTTGCGTTGGATGGGACTTGGTGACAGCTCTGGAGGGACAAATCCATCTTTGGCATTTTGCTCTGCAATCTGGAGGTGCCATGGTTTTTAACTGGGGGGTGTCATTAAAACCCTAATAAAAAACTGCTCCCCTGGTAAGCCAACTGGATCCAACCTGCTTGCAACTGTTTTCTACATGAAATGGTGAATCTTTCGTCATACTACGTGCATTTTAAAAATTCTGATTTATTCAGATTAAATGCAAAATAAGTCAATAAGAGAATTTTGTTTTATCTGAGAAAAATATAGCTTTTTCCACAGTTGAGAGTTTCTGGTTTTATTAGGTTGGACAGAGAGCAATAAAGCTCACTTTTGGCATAACGGGATTAATGCACTTGAAGAGCAAGCATGGATTCCCAGGCCCCTTTGTGCCTCGCTCTGCCTTTGCTGTGCACGTCCTTTCTGATCTTTTGTACACCCAGTCTTTTTTTTTTCTACTTAAAAAACCCTCACCCAAATACCCATCCAATGTGACTGCATTAAATATAAATACATCCTCCCTCAATTGTCTACAAAGCTGTGTTCAGCTGCTCTGCCAAGGAAATGCAAAGCTCAGGGTACAATCTTTTAAAGCCTTATTTGAAAACACAGAGGAAAATTATTCCTAGACTCAGTTGATTTCATAAATAAGTAAAAGAAAAAAATAATTTAAATGCATTAAACAAAAATTGACTTCACTGGTCTAAGGTTTTATTCTTAGTCTGCAGGCAAAAATATCCAGAACCGCCTCTTCCCTGCTCCTTCTAGTGTTTGAGATTGAACATTGAATAGCTCTCCAGGTCAGACCCTGCCTGCCACCCTCTCTGTGGCCCCATAAGTCTAGGGACATCATTTGTTTCTAGAACCTTGTGGTAGATTGAAAGGACGGCGCCTGTCCTCCCTCTCAGTGCTCCTCCCACGAGAGCTGGGTCTGTTTCTTCATCCCGTGCATCTGGGCTGACCCTGTGGTTTACTGTGGGTAACAGAACGTGGTAGGATTGTTCTTGTCCCTGTCCTGAGCCCACTCCTCCAGCATCTTTCGTCTTCCTCCCCCTCCTGGAAGTTAGCTGCCACCCTGTGAACATCCCCAGCCTCAGCCACCTCCTACCCAGCCCTGGGCTGGCCCACAGAAGAAGTACTCGCTGATGACCACTGACCACAGATGTGTGACAGAGCCCAGATGGACAAGGTGTGCCACCCAGCTGAGCCTTGCCCAGATTGCTGATTCCTTGAACCATAATCGAATTTAAATCAATAGCTGTTGTGTGAGCCACTAAGTTTGGGGTGGTTTCTTATGCAGCAAAAACTGACTGTTATATGTTGCCCTCTATGTTTTCCTGGTTTATCTCAGTTCGATGACTGAGGTTCAGCTGTACTGGTTGTTAGAATTTGAAACACTCCTGCAATGGTGGTAACTCCCTCAGGCCTCCTGAGTCCTCCCCCCACCCCATTCCTTGCCACCACATCACCTGGCAGCTGGAAAAGTGATAATTAGCAAATCAGGGCTCTCAGGCCCCTGTCTTTGTACAATGTCTCCTTTATTTGATTGGTCAGTCTCCATACCAATGGTTGTTAAGTATTTTGGTTGTCACCCCTGCCATTAGCAACTATTGGGCTGGGATGGCATCTGCATGGCGGCTGGCTGTGTCCTTGCTTGGGCCGGCCCTCAGCTCTGCTCTCTCCCAAGCCTCCATCTCTTCCTTTTCTCAGGTCACTCTGACCCACAAGAAAAATGGAACATGTGCTGGAAACTTGCAGAGGCCAGTGAGGAAAATGCCTATTTCTGTTTGGGCTGAGGCAGCTGGGCTGTGGGTAGGGTCATCACACCTCCTGTCACCCAGTCCCGTCCCGGCTCTAGCCTACCGCCTGGTGTGATCATTAGTATCCCCCCATCTTCTCTAAAGTGTCCCACTTGGGAGACAAAGGACACAGTCCCCATAGCTCTAGAGAAAGCCCCTTAAATCCAGTGAGGCCAGAAGAGGGTGGAGGCAGAGCTCCTTTGGGAGGGCTCTTGTGTAGGGCCTGGAGTTTGGAGATCCAGGTGGAATCATACTGTTGGATTGTGGTAGGAGCCCTTGGATTCTTCACCTATAAATTGGGGATGATGCTTCAGTGCCTTGTAGATTGGGCACTGGTCTCACATAATAGCTACTCTATTGCTGCTGACTGAACAAATGGTACAGAGGGGAGCCTGACCTTGAACCTGGGGTCAGCTTTAATGTCCAGTCGATGGGTAGGCAATGAGGCAAGGCGGCTGGCTCATTTGGTGATGAGTTAACAGGTGAAATTTGTTTAAGTTGCTTGATTGTTCTTCATCCAGCTTTCACTGGCTTCCCCGTCACTACAACACCAGTTTTGCCCAAACTATTTCGGAAGAGCCCTGCAGCAGGGCTCAGCTATGCATCTCTCTAACTCTGCGTTCAGGCCTTTGTAGAAGCCAGATCTTTTCTGTTATTCTTGAAGACACTTTCCACAATGCATATCTGTTTCAGGCCATCACTTACCATAGCCCTCTTTTGAACCAACCTTCCCTTCACCTCCCTCCCCCTTTTTCCTCTAGAATATTCCTCCCATTGACAGCTACTCTTTTTCTACATTGTGAAGAGGCTTTGTGCTTCTGCCATTTAATTCTCACTAACAGCTTTGCCTTCCCCATTTAAAAACCTTCAGCAATATTTATTTCCTTTCGTTGATTCAGATACACAGGAGCAATTCCAGTACATTCTTTCTAAGCCGTGTGTGTGTGTGTGTGTGTGTGTGTGTGTGTGTGAGAGAGAGAGAGAGAGAGAGAGAGAGAGAGAGAGAGAGAGAAAGAAATGCATTTGGCATCAATACATTGTTCAGTTATTTCTATACTCTTGAACCACTAAGTCATAGTTTTCCTTATTGTAAGCCTGGCTTGCAAGGGTGATTTTGACTTCCACAGTAATATTTTGATTTCTCGAAGAGCAAAGATGTCCTTATTTTGGAGTGCTGCCTTCTCCTATGCTTAATGGGATATACATACAAGCACACTATGTCCATTAAGGGATCGCCATACTGCGTTCTCTTCTGTCTGACCCCTCTCCTTGGCCCTCAGTCTTCATGAGCTCCCTAGTCTTTCTCTGGTCCTTCACCCCTCACATATTTCCCTGTGCTCTTGTCCCACACTGATGTTTTCTTAAATCTGACCCTTTGTCTCTTATTTCCAAACTCTTATTCTTGTTTCCCTGGTTTTTAGACCTTCTCTAGCCTTTTTCTATCTTTTTTTATCTACTAGAGGTCCGATGCACGAAATTTGTGCAAGGGGCTCAGCCCTCGCAGCCCCGGCTTTATCCAGAAGGTTGTCCAGATGGTCATCTGGAAGGATGTCTGAACAGTCATTCTGCTGTTCAGTCTAATTAGCATATTAGCTCTTTATTATATAGGATTTTTCTTAGATTTTTCTGCACCTTGTGCAGCTCTCTCCCATGAACTCTCAAGAACACCACCCTGTGTGCCTCACCAGGCCCAGGGCAGGTCACAGGCACAGACTGTGCAGGGTCCTAACTCCAGTAAGACTCCCTGGGGCACGCATTGGGGAAGATGGTAAAAAGGTATTTGTGCTCACAGGACCTCATCTCGCAGTGCCCTTCAGTTCATGATAATAGGGAGTATCATTTCGATACGATAGTTCAAAAAGTGTAAACTTATAAAGGCAACTTAGGTAGCACCGGGTCCAGAGGAAGCATGGGTTCTGGTGTGACTCAGTGAATATTATGTCTGTGGTTCTGAGTCCCACACTTACCAGACAGAGGCCTCCATGAGACTGAACTCAACTACTGTCTTGTCGATGTGGCGTGAGAGTGCACGCAAAGACCCTGCATCGCTGAGGGATGGGCAGCCGGGCCTTCACTGAGCTTCCAGGCCAGGCAGTGGGGCTCTGTGCTTGCTGTTTAAGAACACACAGATGTGCAACCCAGACCTGGGGACCCGCCTCCCTCTGGTCTGGAGGCTGCTGAGCACTGCTGCTGCAAGAAGCCTCTGTAGTGTGAGGAGCCACCTTGGTCAGTAGTTCCCAGCAAACACAGAGGAAGTGGAAGGCCCTGAGGAGAAGGGAGAAGAATGAAGTGATACCTGAAGTTAAATCGGGCCGTGGGGCCTGGTGGAGGGGGGGAGCACTGACACACTAGAGCAGCGGTTCTCAACCTGTGGGTCGTGACCCCTTTGGGGGTCGAATGACCCTTTCACAGGGGTCACCTAAGACCATCGGAAAACACATATATAATTGCATATTGTTTTTGTGATTAATCACTATGCTTTAATTATGTTCAATTTGTAACAATGAAATTGGGGTTCACCACAACATGAGGAACTGTATTAAAGGGTCGCGGCATTAGGAAGGTTGAGAACCGCTGCACTAGAGGAATTTCCAAGCTGGAGTCTAAACTAGAGCAGGTGTTGGGTGGCTCTCTTGGGAATCCTATAGCAGCCAGTGCTCAGCTGCACAACTCCCCTTTGCACCCAGACTCTCTTCTGTAGAACAGGGCAATAGTAGCACCTGATCCACAGGGTGTGTGAGGAGTTAAGGCATGGAAAAGCACTTGCAGCACAGCATAGCCCAACGCATTGGGCATTAATTTTACATGTCAGTCTGACTGCGCCAAGGGGTGACCAGATGTCCAGTTAGACAATATTCTGGGTCTGTCTGTGAGGGGTGTTTCTAGATGAGACTAGCATTTGAATCCGTAGACTGAGTGAAGCGGATTGCCCTCCCAGTGTGAGCAGGCCTCCTCCAATCTGCAGAGGGCCTGAAGAGCAAAAGGGAGAGGAAGGTTGAATTCTCTCTCTGCCTGACTGTTGAGCAGGGACATTATCTTCTCCTGCCCCAGCACTCCCGGTCTCAGGCCTTCAGACCCAGACTGGAATCTATACCATCGGCTGTCCAACTTTGAGGCCTTTGTAATATCACTGGCCTTCCTGGGTCTCCAGCTTGCAGATGGTGGGACTTCTCAGTCTCCATAATTGTGTGAGCTGAAACTTATAATAAATCTCTGTGTGATCTAGATCCCATTGGTTCTGAAGAAGCTTGACTAATACACTACAGGACTCACCCTATGATATTGGTGAAGTTTACTATTTTGTGAATGCTTGGCCTTAACTCCAGCTCTCCTGTGATGTCCACATAGCTCCACTCCATTCTGACCCATACATGACAAATGATCAACAAGATGAGGATGTGTGAGTGTATATTTGCATCTGGAGGGGATTCTAGATCTCAGGACCCTATCACAGAGGCCAGTCATCATCCTCATGCCCTTGATTGGAAGTGAGAGGAACATGACATGGGATACAGGTAACGAGTACTGGGCTAGCCATACTGGGTCTGGAGGTGCTGATAGGACAGAGCATGTTACTCAGGAAGGGACGACAATGAGAAGGACCCCACACCTCAAATCAAAGTGTCTCCGACCCTACTTACCCACTTGAGATACTTCTGTTCTTCATGGCCTCAACCTCATGTTACTGAAATCTCAAGTTAGGCCAACCTTGTTGGAATGCTCAGAGGGGACCACAAACCTACTGTGTGCTTGGGAGATATTCCAAGGATATGAGATAGGCGTGGTATAATATAAAGTGCATTTGATCTCTGCTCCAGTTTTTGGCACAGAGCTCCTACAATCCTAGGAATTTCCTGTGTGGTAGGAGTATCTTTTTTTATTCACAATGAGCCCCTATGTATCCCTCCACCAGGAACCAACCATAGATGAAACAATAAAAGGGTTAGGACTTTCAGCCCTACTCCCTGAACTTCTGAGAGGGGAGAGGAACTGGAGATAGCATTCAGTCAATCATACCTGTGTAATAAAAGTCCATGTAAAAACCTTGCCCTCATGAGGTTCTGAGAGCTTCCTGGTGGGTAAGTACATTGACGGGTTGGGAGGGCTGTGCGCCTGAAGAGGGCATGGAAGCTCTGTGCCCATCCTCTCCCTCAGAACTTGCCACCATAGGTATCTGTTCATCTAGCTATTGATTTATATCCTTTATTTAAAAAACACCAATAATCCTAAATATAGTGTTTTCCTGAGTTATAGGAGTGTCCTAATGGATTTTTTGAACTTGAAGGAACTCCTAATTTTGTAACTGGTGGTCTGGAGACCAGGAACGTGGAACTGGCATCTGAAGTGGGGGGAGTCTTGTGGGACTGAGCCCTTAACCTTTGGGGTGTAAGCTAACTTTGGGTAGTTAGTGTCAGAATTGGCTTGAATTATAAGCCACCCCGTTTGTATTAGAGAATTGCCATTAGAACATACTGGGTAAAAATAGGACTGCTCCATGGCTGGTTAATGCTGTGCATTGTCAGTCCCAAAGTCATATGTGCTCCTCATATTAAAATAGTGTCACCCTGAAACCCATCAGTAGGCCAAGCTAGGCTTTAACTCAGCAGCAAGGCCTTGAGGGGCTGTGTGGAAGTGGGTGACGGGGCACAAATTTCCTTCCTGAGACTTTACTGGTCATTCTCTCTGTTGTTTGGATGCATTTTCTGGGGGAAAGGGAGAATGAGGACAGATCCAGTGCACATTCTGGGCATGGTTCTCACTTCAGGTTGCAGGTATGTGCAACTGGCGTATGTACTTTAATGGAAGAGGATGGCCATACATATTCCCAAGTACTGACTGAGGAGACCTGGAGCCTATTACTTAGCCCATCAATGGAGCAACAACACTGAACCAAGTTCAAAAGATTCTTGTCAAAATTCAGAAGGATTTTAAATTGAAAATTTCTAAATTTATACTCTGGGTTGAGTCTGGCTCATTTTCTTACTGTTCTGTATATGTAAATAGAGGCTGAAGTGGCTTATACCCATCTGGATTCTAATTTGAGGACATGCATTTATTGTAAGAGTTTGTGAGCCAACTACATGAGGCCAGATTCCCTATCTTTTGATAATTGGAGGAGGGAGAAAAAGAGAATAGAGAGGGGTAAGTACACAATCAAATCACAGACCTAAACATCTAGATCATAATTTGGGCACATAACGTGTAAAATAAGATAAAAGCTGGACAAGCAGTGAAAGTATTGAAAGTGATTTTGAGTAACAAGTTTTACAATAGCTTCGCCTGCTTCTTAAATGTCTAGTGACTATTGAATGTCTCCTAGGATGTCATCAGACTAAGAAAATATCTTCCCAAGGAAGCTTGGAGACTTGGAGGAAACAGTGAGATTTGTTATGTTATGTTGCTATAATGGCATTAATGCATGTCACTGTCAGCTAGGATGAATGGAGCCACTCAGGGCATGAGGTCATGGGACTTTATTGCTTGTGATAATATGGTTACTCCATTTCCTTAGATTCCTTATGTATAATCTGTTGCAGAGATTGGCTTCTCAGGGGAGTCAACTTTGCCTGATGGGATGAAACGTTAGACTAGAGAGTAGCAGGACATTCTGAACCTCTCAAAGATCAATTTGACTTTCTTATCTGCTCAACTGGTAGTAGCATTTTTCTAACTTAAGGAGGAGCAGGGGGTCACCTGGATGGTGAGTTAGAAGAGACTTCCAGGACCCTATGACAAGGGAGACCCCAAAACTTCTCTTTCTCTTAAACTTTCAGGTGATTGTGACGTCAGTAGTCCAAGGCCCATATTTGGAGAAATTGCCCCTCCGTTGGGTAGCTACCCAGGCTCCACTGGCTGGCTACCAGTGACTCCTTATCTGCATCCTTGTTTCCTGGCTCCCTGCTCTAGGCAGACCTACCTCCTCCCCAACCTGGGGAATGCTGCTCTTTCTTTTCTCAGAGCAATTGCTCCTTCACACCAGCCTCAAGGACCTCCTTTCCTCCACTCATGCCTGGTGTTCCCTACGGTCCGCTCTACATCTCTCTGTAACGTTCCAGCAGCCAGCTTCTGTCCTGCTCATTGTGGACAATAAACAGTAGTTCAACTAATGATTATTGGTTGATTGATTGGTTGATTGATACAGTCAGTACTTGGGAACAGGTATGGACATCCCCTTCTATTAAAGTACATCTCGGTTCCAGTTTTTGCTTTTGTCCTAGTCAGCTAGGGCTGCCATAAAATACTGTAGCCTGGGAGGCTTAAACAACAGATATTTATTTCTCATAATTCTGGAGGCTAGACATCCAAGATCAAGGTGCTGGTAGAGTTGGTGTCTAGTGAGGGCTCTCTGCTTGCTTGGAGATGCTGTCTTCTTGCTGTGTCCACACACGGCTTTTTCCCAGTACACTCAGACAGAGAACCAGAGCTTTCTCTTTCTCTTCCTCGTCTTATAGAACCATCAGCTGTATCCAATCAGAGCCCTATCCTTATGACCTCATTTAACCTTAAATAACTCCTAAAGGACCCACCTTCCAGTGCAGTCACATTGGGGGTTAGGGCTTTAACAGTTCAGTCTACAGCAGCTGTCTGGACACAACAGCAAATGGCCTCAAGTAAAAAAAAGAATAAAGTTGATCCTCATTATTCATGGGTTCTGTATCTGCAAATTCAGCTACTGGCTAAAGCTTATTTGCAACCCCACGTCAATAGTTGCAGAGCTCTCGCGGTCAGTCGTGGACGTGTGCCGAGTGTGCGGAGTGTGCGGTGAAACACTTGAGTCGACCATCTTGAAAGTTCCTGGCTGAGGTGGAGCGAGACGGTACCCTCCCTTCTTGTTTCACTTCCAGTACTATAAACACATGTCCTTTTCACAGTCTTAGCGCCACATTGTTCAAATTTCTGTGCTTAAGTGCTGTCCGGTGTTCCTCGGGCAAGAAGCTGTGATGTGTCTCATGGAGAAAATGTGTGTTAGATGAGCTCCCTTCAGGCCTCAGTTCTATTGCTATTGGCTGTGAGTTCAATGTTACTGAATCCACACTGTATATTAACGTGTCTGTACACAGAAACATGTAAAACAAGGCTATGAAGTGATTGGTTGATGAACATGTTGGGATCAGAGGCTCACAGGAACCTAACCCTCTATTTCCCCAGGGGCCGTGGTCAATATTTGGGAATTCAGTGATCACAGTAGCCTTTCAGAACATAGCTACCGTGAATATTCGACTGTAGAATCAATTGTACATTATTAATTGGATAGGCTGTGTGTGCAGAATGCCAAGAAACCAAAAGAAAGATGCGAACATTAGTTATTTGGCTTTTTGTTGTTGTACCAATGCTGAGCATTTAACTATCTGTAAGCATATGAATGCTCGATGGAAGTTTGGCTTTTTAAATATCAGCTTTGACATTGTCGACATACAATACTAGTAGTTACAACGTAGTGGCCATTCTGGAGCAATGAAGGGGGTGGGGTGGAGGGAGTCATTGAAAATGACATAACAACTGGAAATCTTCGGGTTTCCTACTAAACAGTGAGGCTCAAAGAAGCGCAAAACACCAGCATTTCACTTTTGAATTAAATACCTTTAAAAAAATGTGACGGCCAACTGGGATAGGTTGCCTTTCATTTTTTTTGTTTTGTTTTGTTAATTCTCACCTGAGGATATTTTTTCCATTGCTTTCAGAGGGAGGGAGAGAGAGAGAGAGAGAGAGAGAGAGAGAGAGAGAGAGAGAGAGAGAGACTGACTATATATGAGAGAGACACATCTACTGGTTGCCTCCTGTAGACGCCTATAGCGAACCCACAACTTAGGTACATGCCCTTAACCTGGGATCAAACCTGTGACCCTTCGGTGTGCTGGCCTATGCTCTAACCACTGAGTTTGTTTGTTTTTAAATATAAATGTTGCTTTGCCAATACAACATCGGATTGCACATACTTCACTTATAAATCCCAACTATGCCATATATATAAGCAAGTAGAGGAATTAACTTCTTGGCTAATAGGTTTTAAGAACATCCTTTCAGTTTTGGTTGGTTCAATCTTCCCTGAGGCATCTATGGGATCAAGCCATTGGCTGGGTCACCTGGAACACCTAGTTGTTAGGCTGTAGGCTCTATTTGCATAATATCAAGTGCAGGCTTCTTTGGCAACCCCACTAGCTTAGCCATCATTGTTTAAAGTTTAATGAAAAGAGAAGTGCTGTGCCCGTGGAGAAAGCCATTTTAGCGACAACTACCTATATCATTTAAATATTTACCCCAAACTGTTCTTGTGGGCAATTGAGTCCTTGCAAACTTACAACTTCCTTGGGGAATGAAAACAGACAAGCCGACAGACACACACCCTCCAGGGCAGCCCAAGCACAGTCCAGGTGTGAAGCAAGCAGGTCTGGCCTCTGGGACACGAGGTTATTTATTTGCAGCTGCAGATTTTTCCCTTTTAAATGGTGAAGATGGAAACATATTCCAGTGTGTGTGTGGGGAGGGGCGGGGAGGTAGTGGTGGAGGAGGGGATATTCTCCACGGAGCCCAAGTCAAGCCTGGCCCAACATGTCAACAGGGAGTTAAGCCGCCATCAATGACACCCTGACAGGCTCAGCTCCGGCTGTGAGAGTGTGCATGCGATAATGCCTGCGTGAACTTTGTCCCTGGGTGTGTGTTTTTGGAGTGTGCCAGGGTGACATTCAGCCTCTACATTTATTTTTATGATAATTCCGAGTAAATTGTGGTGCAATAAACTCTTCAAGCCTGTCTTTCTTGTGAAAGCCACGAATCAATCAGCTGTGGGCTTTTTGGGGGGCTTTTCAGTGTACAGTGATCATTTAGATTTGACGTGCATTGTGAGACCTGAGCTCGCCTCCTCTCTCTGGTCTGTCATTAATTCTAGCCTTTGCTATTCTGAAGTACAGTGAAGGATGGCTGAGAAATCATTGCCCTCTTCAGCTCTGTTATTGCACAAAATAGCAGCGCAATAATTTTTTGTCAATGTTTTACTCTAAAAGCTTTCTACGTCAGTTTTGAAAAGGAAGCAATAAAGCCCATTCAATGGTATGAATAAAAATCCTTTGAGGGTTGGGAGCAGAGCTTCTTTTCTTCAGCTGGTAATCAAATTGGAGCTAAAATGAAATTGAGTTTTCTTATGAAAATAGCCTTTGTTGCTGGGAAGGCTGGTAATTCATAAACAATAACCTGCTCTTTTGTGTGGATAATAATATATTCATGTTCTTTCAATAGGGTAAAAGCCAGACCTAGTGCATTATGGTACAGTAAAAATAGCAGAAGGAGCTGGCTGGAATGATCTTGAAGAAGAAATGTAGCGTTGGGTGGCTTCAGCTTTCAGCATCCCTCTGAAATAGCACTTGGCTTGATTTGTGCACAGGTTTTCCTTGTTGATTTGTTGCTGCTATATAACGTTTGGTTAATTGGTCTCCAGCTGTGCTCATCTCGGCCACGGCTGCCTCGGCTGCTGGAGACCCAGCCTGCTGCCACAGGACGTTCGCAATTCGCAGGAGCTGGCTCTCAGCACCAGAAGGACTGGAGTCCCAGAGCCCTGGACCAGACAGGCATCCGGACGGGAGCACGGGAGGTAGGCTGCTGGAGGAGGAGGGCATCCTTGGGTTTCCTGGGAAGAGGGGTGAATGTTGGGGGACAGTTTGCTGTGGGTATTCCCTGAGTGTTGGGAGGTGTGGAGGGAGAGTGTCCGGTTGAACGGTGGTGGCTTCCAATGGGGTCACAGGTGGAGCCAGGGTGGCTCTGCTGCTGAGATGGTGCGGGACCTTTGGAGGGAGCCTGGGCATGTCTGCTGGCCCCTGGGGCTGTGCTGGGAGCCCGCGAGGACCTGGGGAGCCTGGGCGCAGGGCACTGTGTGACCCGGGGGCAGAGGGGCTGTTTCTTCTGGTGAGGGCTGTGCTTGCTGATCTCAGCTTAGAAGCCCCTGGGCAGGAGGATCATGCTGTTGGGCTTTAGGTGAGGCTGGCATCGCCACGTATGGGTTCACTGCTGACTGTTGCTGCTTGGGCAGCAGCTACTTTTGTTCTCTCTCACAAGTTGGTGAAAAGTTAGGTGCTGGGGATAGTGCCATCTTTATGTTGGATTATGAAAACAGAGGTAGTGTTCCTGGACCCCGATCTAGGGGACTGGGCCGGTCAGATAAAGGGGATGTTTCTCGGAGGTCATGTCTGTTACCATGTAATTCAGAGCTATAAGAAGAATGAAGCCTTAACTCGACCACTGAGGTTCCTTCTGACAGACTGCTTTAGCGGTTCCTTGGGGATTCATTTTTGGTTGCCTTTTAAGTTCTAATTTCTTGGATCTGAAAATAGTTCAATGAACTAATAGAAAAGGAAAGAGAGGAAAAGACCTTTTGAATGCTGAGAATTATACTGGTTGGCGTGGGCAGGTTGACACTGGTCTGAACAATGCTGTTCTTGCTGCATTTTGATTGTTTGGCGGATACTGGTCCTTTTATGTTCACGGATATAGTTTCACTCTGGGTTATCTTTTTTTTTTTTTTTTTTGAGGGTCCTAAGAAACAATGGGTATTTTTTTTGGCTTAGCCTCAGGGTTCTGCAAACTCCATTCTTGGTTTGGAGCTGAGGAACCGAGAAACTGAAATGAATACCAGAGTGCGCAGTTTTAAACTACTAAACTTTGACAATTTCAGAGAGGGTGAATCAATAAACAGCGAGCCTGCCCCAAGGAAACGATCAGAAAACGAGGGAATAGCAGAGTGTTTATTTGCACTCAGATGTGCTAGGGATGTGTGTTAGGTTTAATGCTGCCGAACAGGTATTTTTGGTGTTGTTTTGGTATTTTAACAATGAAATTGTGTGCTTAACAAAAGGAACTTTTAAAGGCACAGTGGAAGCTGACAGTTGTGGCAATATATGCCATTATCCAATTAGTTTACACGAGTTTGTTTTCATGCTTTCCTTAACATACCTCAGGGTGTTTTCAACTCTAACAAATATGACGTTCGTTGAAGCCTTTCAAAATGAGGATTCTAATTGTGTATATTATACGCAGCTGCAGTTAGTCTTCTGTGCTTTTCAATATCTTGAACACCTTAATAAATTTTGATTTTTAAATTTATTTCTCATTCATTTTATTGGGGGGAAAAAAAGCCAGGATTCTTTTAGCTTTCATTATATACTTTGTCAGAAAACCCCCTGACAAGTTCCTTCTTACTTTCTCCCACTGACAGAGTCGCATTGCATGGTGGCTTTATCCTTATGCTAAAGTTGAATTGATGTGAAAGAAAAGATTGCTAATTGTCAAAGAATTAGCTTTCAACTTCATGTAAAGGGAACGACAAAGAAAAGTTCACGGATAATTTTTACTGTGAAAGGAACGAGAAAGAAATAGAGTTTATTCATTATGGAAACGATTGATCAAGCATCACAGCCCATTTTCAACAGGAAAATTATAATTTTCTTCATTTTAACTATTTGGTGGTCTTGATGGAAAGTTCTCCTTTTAACAATTAATTCCGTGCGGGGGCTTTGCTTTTTCTCACATGTGTGGTGAAGACAGAGGGAGGGTAAAGGGTTTTTGTTGGGTGGTTATGGGGATTCAACAATCCCAGGAGGGCAGCCTGGTCGGTGGCAGGTGCTTGGAAAGGAAAACTTGGTGTTTGGGATTCTAGTCTTCTGCCTGATTTTTCTCTCCAGTTATTGAGAAAAGCGGGTTCTACTTATTGTCCCTACTTTGGATGGCCAAGTGCATTTTTCCTGCATTCCACTCTCGGTAGTGAATGATGTCATGACATAAGCGGTTACAGGCAACGGTGTCCACATGCACTCCTGGTCCCAACACAGCCCCTTACATCTGCCCCAGGCATATGAGACAGGCTGCACTGAGGATCATGGTGGCCATTCCACCCAAGCAGCCTCCAGCCTGGAATTGAAGACTGGGTGTCGCCATGAAGGGTGAGTCTTCTACCAGATGAGTTGGATGGGTAGTGTGCATGAAATCTGTAACAGCAGAGGTCAGAATGTAAGGGTGTTCTCAACCCCTCTCTGCCGACCACTGAGGTCAGTTCTCTTTCATGCCCCAGCTGCATGCTGCACCCACACTCCTATCCTTGCTCTGGTTTCAGCCTCGGTCTGGTGATTAGGGACCTCTTGTCTTCCCTATCTTGGCCCCCATGGCAGTCTCATACCCAAGAGATGAGTGTCCATCTCTGTTGGAAGAGGAGGTATTCTTTCCCCCCCACCTGAGATTTGGGTCCCCCAGCGCAGATGGGGTGAAGGAAATGAGTGATTCAAGGACTTAGAAGGCAGACACACCAATAAGGTAGGGTTGTAATCTAGAGCTTTCTTAGGTGAGACACAGAAACCTGTCATGATAAACCCTCCAACTGCTGGATGGGGGTCCCTGCTTTAGATTCTGCCAACTCCTCTAGGATCACCCCAGCTCATGCATCACAGCTTGTATGGTGACGCCTTGCCTGTATGTTCCTCTTGCCTTGTCTGGTGACACCAAGTCTTTGGTCTCCAACCTGGAGGCCCATCAGGGCTGAGTTTCTACCACCATCTCAAGGCTCCTGTCTCTTGCTCTGGGGTGCAGTCAAGACCAATATGGGTGGCAGCAGCTTCTTTGGTTTCTATGAAGAGTGACCCCCCACTATGGTGAGCTTACTCCATGGAACACAGGCAGTCACACTGCACAGGTGACCTAGATCAGCAATCAGAGCTTGCAGTAAGTGCTGTTCCTGGCATGTGAAACCATGCTTGGTAGATCAGATCATGGCAGTTTCTGAAAGATATGAGATCGACTGACTTAGTTTTCTCTAATGATCTTTATTTTAAATGTAGAATTGATTATTAAAGTGGAGGAGGGAAGAATAAAGAAAAAGGGGTAAAAATCCACAGAGGAAAACATTGAAATGTTCCACTGTGACTTGTCTCAACTCAGTAATGTTGCCTAACACAAGGTGGATTGATCCCCTATATGTGAAGGCAAATAATGTGAATTTGAAATAAGATGAGTGTCAATGAAGTCTAAAGGCATTTCATTATTTATTTTTATGGACCTCTATTCTCCCATGAACATCATTTAAACCTTTTAATCCTTGATTATCACTGATATTTGGCTAGACTAGCTTTTCTATAATTCAAGGAAGTGTATTGAGAATGTAATAGGGATGTTTGAATGCATATTTTTATTTTTAAGGAATCAAATGTAGATTAAAATTAATGATGACTTTTGATCATTAGAAAAAGGTTAGTTACAAAAATTGGGTACAAAATAGGCCGTTTTTTAAATGCTGACAGCCAATGTCAACAATTTCAAAGGACATTATGCAGATAATTATCTGTAAAAAACTGCATTACTGTGTTTCTATTTTTTTACGTTTTCATCTCCACTACTCGACCTTCTTCTCTCTGAAACTTTAGGGGCTTAGGTTAATGCTTTTCTACTGTTCTATGCAAATCGCATCTCCAAAGGTCAAAGACCTGCTACAAAGCCTGTCATGACTTGGAAGATTTCCTTGTGCTATTGAAAATTAAGAGCTTACTTACAGATGATTGCTTCTTGTACACTGCCAACACATCAGATATACAAATCTCACTTTAGGTTATGTTCTCACCCCAGGCACACATTTCATAAACATAATAGCTGAATCTTCCTCCAGCTATTTCTGAAAAATTGCAGGTTACTGAAAACCAAATCTGAAAAGATGCAATCGTCTATTTTACCCCAGATTTAGTTTTGCTTCAGTGTACAATACTAAGAATAGCATCCATCAGATATCTGGGATGTTTTATATCAAAAGTAAAAAAAAAAAAAAAGAAAGAGACTAACATTCTTTGGTAGGTATTGGATAAATTCTCCAAATATTATTTCCTTTCTTTTTGAAAAGGCAAAATAATGTCTTAGGATATAATTGTTATATCAAAGTTTTTGGCACTGGGTATGAAGCATTTAGTTAGAGGATTAAAAAATGTTTTTTTATTGATTTCAGAGAGAGGAAGGGAGAGGGAGAGAGAAATAGAAACATCAATGATGAGAGAGAATCAGCTATCAGCTGCCTCCTGCACTCCCCCTACTGGGGATCGAGTCCACAATCTGACCAGGAATTGAACTGTGACCTCCTGGTTCATGAGTTGATGCTCAACCACTGAGCCACTAAAAAAATCATTCTTGAAATATCTAGTGTGTATTTGCAACAGGGAGAATATTTATTTCCTACATCATGGTTTTGGTGTCCTTTACAATTGATGTTTAAGAATGTACAAGGGCCCTAACCGGTTTGGCTCAGTGGATAGAGTGTCGGCCTGTGGACTCAAGGGTCCCAGGTTCGATTCTGGTCAAGGGCATGTACCTTGGTTGCGGGCACATCCCCAGTAGGGAGTGTGCAGAAGGCAGCTGATCTGTGTTTCTCTCTCATCGATGTTTCTAACTCTCTGTCCCTCTCCCTTCCTCTCTGTAAAAAATCAATAAAATATATTAAAAAAAAAAAGAATGTACAAGGATGCTTATTTCTGGAGACAATGTTTGCTATTATTATTAGAGTTAATTATTATTCTTTTCTCAGAATTATCTCCCAGGGATCTTTAATTTTAAAGCTGTGTATAAGAATACACTTTATAACATGCATCATCTATACAATTGGATTTATTATTGGTTTTATTTAAATAATTATAGCTGAGTGCTGCTAGAAAACATTTTTACTGTTAATCTAGATATTAAGTAAAGATTGAAAACATAAATTTAAAGGAAAAATAATTAATTAAGGAAAACCTAACAGTGCCCTCAATGAACAACACTAAGCATTAAGTATGCAGTCTGGCAGTATGAACGTCCCTTCAGCCTGGGTCATTTTAATTCTTTAAAAAGAGTTGTTTATTATTTGAAACCACCCATCTTTTTGGTTCCTGACCTTTGCCACTTTTCTGGCCTTAAGTCCTTTAGCTAAAGATAAAGGAGTTACTTGCACTGGTCCCTGGGTTGCTGATGTTCTCACAATTCATGTTTTCCAGGAACACACATTCTGCACTCAAGCAGCCACCCTTCAAAGTGTGCAGAGTTGCGTTCTCAGCCCTAATATGTGTGGGCCCAGAGCCCGAGTACAAAAGGAGGCCCACACATTACATGCCTTGATATTTCAGTTACAAACGAAGCTAACTAATGTAGGTTCTGCCTCCTACCTTGACAAAAGAGCCTTCATGATAACCCGAAGGCCTGGTTTGAAGGTGGAATTCACACCTTCGTGGACTTGGCACGGAAAGCTAGTAGGTTCGGCCAAGTTGGCTGCAGAGCCATAGCCAACCGCCCCATTCCTACCCTGCAGATCTTAGCCACGTCTGTACCCCACAAACAGCTCTGTCTTAATCCCCCATTGGGAAGATGAATTGAGAAAATGGTCCTAGGGAATTTGCACAGGGAATTCTGAGGTCCTGGCAGCCCTAAGTGTGTGAGGTTCCACTCTGTGTGAGTATGTTCCTGTGCTCGCTGACTGTTCAGTGGGGGTGGGGTTGACTGGGGGATGGCTAGAGTAGGAACTGCTTTCTGTTCTTGGTCTAAGGATAGAGTAGTCAGTGGCTGTACAATTATGTAAAAAATAGGTCGGATTACAGAACTGTGGACTGCGTCTCTCTTGGTCTTTGGAGTCTTAATATTATGGTTATGTACGCAACTCTTGGTAAGTACTGCTCTCATTAAAGGCTATTCATCTTTAAAATAGTATTTGTTTCACTTGGCAAGCAATTGGACTTTGTTGACCTTAACTAGATGCTGGAAGTTAAGCATAACACTGCCCATAGAGAGTGGACATCCCTTGGGTTGGTACCAGGAATAGCTGACAGGGGAACGATGGGCTCGAGGCCCTGGAGCCCAACTATCTGGGTACATCTGGCTCTGCCACCTTCCCTCCCTGAGCCTGGTTTTACACATCTATGAAATTGGGAAGGTAATAAGATCTATTCATGGGCTAATACTTAGAATTAGCTAAAGTTCTTAGAATTACAGTTAGTGCACGATAAACTCTCAATAAATGTTGGCTATTGTTACTGCAGTATCTCATCCAGTCTCACATGAACTTTTCAATATTTAAATATTTTTTAAAAAATCAGGATGTCTCTATTGTAATAGCTTGGATTTGCTGAAATATGGTAGTCAATCTGATGGGCTCTTCAACAATGAATGCATTCCTGAATCTGAGAACTTGTTGGGTTTCTGAGAAGGAAAGATATCTGAATTGATTATTGTTGAAAATCTGCCTTCCAAAATCCATTTCCCTGTAATGCTCAGGTAAAGAGAATTCATGGAGCGAATGTTCAGCTTTACTACGGTCAAATCATTAAAACTGAGATGAGAACAAACAGCATCTTGAGGCAATAAATGGTACAGTCACAGCCAGAACATTTCATGTCCAAGAAGACACAATTTACTCTATTTTGAGAGGGACAAAACATTTTGTCTCTTATCCTGGGCACAAACAGACTTTATAAACGGAAGGTAATTGGCTTGAAATCTTTCACCTTCCCTTGGAGATCAACAATTTCCAGGATGTAGCATTACATACAAAGCAAGAGTTCCTTCTGCACCATCATCTTTCCCATCTGTTTTGTAAAGGGCCTGTGTCCTAACTCACTTCCAAACCTACAGACAGCCCAAGCCAGACCTCACTCAGGCCCACCTCCTATTATTTTAGGGCCCAGTGCTCTGGAGTGTTACTGACATCACCCAGTGCTAAACTCCTTCAAAGCAGCCCCTCAGGCCCTGTGTGCTGTTCCCCTCCGTTCACACTTGACAAAGCTTGTCTGGTTCCTGCTCCCGCTGCCCTGGCACCATCAGAGAACCCGGTTCTGCCTCTGCAAACAGCCAGGTCTGTTACTGAAGAGGCTCCAACAAAATGCTTTCTGCCGAACATGAGAAACAGGTGCTCTGTGACCAGTATCTGAGAAGAGAGAATGGAGCTGCCTTATTAATGTTGAGCAAGACTCTGTGCATGGCCTGCGATGCTGGGCAGACTGCCGGGTCTATCCTCAGTAGGGTCGTACTGCACGTGAAGGGTGGAAGTTGAAGAGACCCGGGTCTCCCAGATGTGGGCAGGGTCACCTGGAGAGCACGGGGAAGCCAGAGCCCCAGCCCTCTGCTGTGCGCCAGGTTCTCCATCTGCGCCCCTTCCTAAACTCTCAACCTGTAGGTATTTAGAAACGCTCGTGGCCACCTGGATAGGAAAGGAACCCTTAGAGGGGCGCTGACATGAATACTGACTGAGAAGGGGGACCGTGAGCTGTGTTCTCTGCATGCAAAAGGGTTTTCATGCTTTCCCAATATATGTCTACTTATTCTTATGAATGGCTTCGGTGCTGCTGTTCTAACAGATGATGCACATTTACAGGACAGCGGCCGGCAGGAGATATGTTGCACCTTCAAAAGAGAGAGTAGAAAAATAATTCTCTGTGAAGAAGTTGGAGAGATGAGGGGCCAGGGAACATGGGGAAGTCCCACCTCTCTGTACCCCGCCCCCCCCCACCCCCCGCCCCGACCCGCCAGCTGTATGCCTGAAACTGTGATTTTATTTTATTTTATTTTTTTTTTTTAAATATATTTTATTGATTTTCTTACAGAGAGGAAGGGAGAGAGATAGAGAGCCAGAAACATCGATGAGAGAGAAACATCGATCAGCTGCCTCCTGCACACCCACCACTGGGGTTGTGCCCGCAACCAAGGTATATGCCCTTGACCGGAATCGAACCCGGGACCTTTCAGTCCGCAGGCTGACGCTCTATCCACTGAGCCAAACTGGTCAGGGCCTGAAACTGTGATTTTAGATGGAGGAGGGTGGCCACTGCTAAGCCGCAGCCTGGCTGGACAAATACAGCACAGACTCTCTTTTCTGGAATACTCTCATTTTATACAGATGTCTCCCACTGGCAAGAATCATTCAGAAGCAAAAGAACTGGGTGATGGCTTCCTAGGCCCAGACAGAAAGGAGGGGACAGAGTGCAGAGGGAGGGACAGGCGGAAAATACCCAGCACGGGATTCATTAAACAGCAAACAAACCCTTTCAAAACAGAGAGTTAAAAATTGATGAAATGAAATGAATTCAAATAGAGTAAGTTCAGGGCTTTATAAACCATGTCTGATGCCAGCCTAGGAAGCAGAGAAAGGGCCAGACCCTTGATTCTCTCTCTGCACCTCCAGGCACTCTGGGGTTACCGGGAGAAGATGGAGGAGAAATGTGGGGGGGGGGGGGTGTCGGGAAGGTTCTGAGACTCCGCCCCCCAAATCCTGGTGACTCTATCCAAGATCAAAGGTAGAATAGTCCGTCACCTGCAGCTGATGGCATTTCGAAAAGTCCCTGTCAGATCTTCTCAAATACATAAATAATTTATTCCTACAGCATAGGGCATTTGTTTATTTGGTCAAACTTATTCAAATAGGATTAGCAGTATGGCACAAGAAACAATGTAGGTTGGAACCCCAGTGACAAAAATAAAATCAGTGCACTTTCATTGTCTATTTTTTTTAATAGTCAATGCTTTCTATATGCTTTGAAATTGTCATTACAATTTTTTTGTTGCCCATATAAAATCCACCCTGTAATCATTAAATTTCAAAAGTCTATTTTTCTTTTTAAAAGTAATATAAGCTCATTATAGAAAAATAAAAAATAATAAAAATTGCCCGAAGGCAACTGTTCTTAATCTCCGGTGTGATTCTTCTAGTCTTTTTCTTTCTGTATATAGTCTATCATCTCTAGAATAAAATTTTGACTTGAAATTTTTTTGCTTTCACCTGAGAAGAACAGGAAAAATCCTGAAATTCATCAGAATATCAGTAAGCAGATCCTGGATCACCTTTGGCCAGGATTTTTTGAGCTGCTGCTGTGAGTACAAAGAGCTGTCCTGTGCCTGCTGACTGTCCCTCACGTGTCCTGCTGAGTCAGATCTTGCTCCCCTGCGTGGCCAGGTTTAAGAAGGGGAGAGCCCTCCTCACGCAGCCAGAAGGAAAGCCGCCCTCTCACCTCTTGGTGAGAACTGAAATCCCACACTTAGAGACTTCCTGCTTTGGCACACACTGCCACTTGGCATCAGCCTTCCCAGTCGCTTGTACGTTGTGGGATGAGTGTGCCATACCTTTGCAGGGAGAGCTGCTTTTGCATAGGGGAGAGTGAAGTCAGTGTTGCAGCTGACTTCTGGGAGTCATTGAGCGGGCGCCACCATGCCGCGAGCTGGACCTGGGCAATGGGAGTCTCCTCACTCGCTTCCGTCCCGGGAATGTCATTCCGCCCACCACGCCTGCAGGGGGAGCTGTTTCAAGGATTCAGCCTTGAGAGAGTAATGTGTTGCTAAGACCATCCGGGACAGAACCATGACCGAACCCAGTTAAGGTCTCTCTATCAACTTGTAAGATTCTGGTAGGTGGACGTGAAGATCTCGTTTTGTGGCTGCCCTTGATACACAAAAAATTGAAGTGTTACTGGGAAGGAGGGATGGAGACTCCATCCCTGGGGTTCTGTGTCCCTGCATCTGAGTGGTGGCAGGGGATGGCCAGACCCTGGATGAGTGTGGTCACTCTCCTTTTGTGCCCTGTACGTGGAAGGGATCAGGACACCGCGGTTACCACCAGCTCTGGCCCCAATACCTCCATGAGCTTCACTTGGCAAAGGCTCACCATGAAATTCACTTAAGGAGCATGCAATGCACACTTTGTATTTATGACTCAACTGTCATAGTGGGAACTCTGCAATGGCTAGTGGGATAAAGAATTCCTACCTCTTTCTCATGTGACCTAGGCGTACCGGGAGAAATCCGGGCTGAGGGTGAGGCCTGGGGCCAGGGTTGGCAGCGGCAGCCAGAAGGGTGGGGCTCTAAAGCTTTGGAAGGTCTGGCCGTTCTTCCTTTCACTCTGGGACTCTGAACTGGGCCTTAGATGCAGGGATGGATTACGGGGGAGGGGGAGGGACGGTGCTGGGGAAAGAAAACTGAGGGCAATGAACAAGGACAAGAGGAACGTTGCCAGGGAAAGGGGCACTGTGGTCCTTGTGCCAGGCGTGGCTGATCGGGCAGGAAGGAGACTGGGCAGAGCTGGGGCCCACTGGCAGCATTCTAGGATGCTGGCCGGGATGGAGTGCCTGGAAGTTCAGGAGGCTGGGCATGCTGAGGTGCTGGGTACCCAGGTGAAGGGGGAAAACCCAGCTGTGGAGGGGAGCAGTTCTGGACTGCCCGAGACAGCGCTGCCTCTGGGGGAGATGTGTGACTCCTCACTGTTGGGTCCATGTGTCAAAGGCCCTTTTTTAGAACCTATTAAACCACATATCCTTTTGGTAAAGGTGCTCTCCCCGTATTTCATTTATCCACAGCCTGAATAGGACTGGGGGCGTAGGATGGAGATGGGGTCTAAACTACTTGGTGAGGGAACTAGTTGGATGGGGATCAGCACGGAGCCCAGATTGTGGTGGCATATGTGTAGCTGAAGGCAGTGAGGATCTCCTATGATCTGACTTGCTCTGCTCCAGTCAATCCAAATAAAACAGGTTGTCTACTTAATTTGCTCTAGGAACTCGGCTGAGCACATTCCAGTGGCACTCAGCGGTCAGCATGGCCTCGGCCCCTTCAGATCTGCAAGGTTAGCCCACACCGCTTCCAGTGTCCACCTTGGGTTCCGGGCCCTACAGAGGTCTGCCTAGGACTCTCAGGGCCTCTCCTGCATTGTCCCAGATCCAGTGCTCACGGGCCCAGCTGGAGAACCAGCTCACTTCCCTCAAGGCTGTGAAACGAAGTGCCCACAATGCACTCAGGCAGTGGACACTGTGCTGAAGGTTTGACGAGAGTGAGGGCTTCATGCTGCACAGTACAAACACCTGGACACCCAGGTCAGGGCCAGGACCTCCAGCCCCTGTGCCATGTCCCCTCCCAGGCTGTCAGCCAGCGCATGGTCAGAGTCTCCCTTGCTCAGCCTCTGTGTTGTCCTCCTTGCTGCACGTCCACCTCCAAAGCTCCTCTCATTAGCTCCCTCCTGGGCCCAATTTCAAGTCAGCAGACACCCCTCCAATGCTCTGCAGACCCAAAGGGCTTCCATTCAGCAGGCGGGCTCCGCCTGCCTCAGGGAGCAGTGTGGTGCCTCTGTCATAGATGGGTTATTTAAGGAATGCCTTCCCGAATGCCTGATTTCCTCATTATTCAAAGAAACAGAGGCTGGAAGGGGCTCACTGACTCACCCAGAGTGACACATCTACAGAATGGTAGCACTGATGGATCCTCTAAGTCCAAACCACTCATCTCACAGAGCTTTCTAAGTGAGCCAGTTTGCAGCAATGGCTTTTGTTGAACAAAATCATCAGAGACATCATGGGTAACATGTTCTGAAAATGCCACAGTGAATGCCAGGCTTGAGCTAATGTTTGGAAATCCCCTTCAAATGCCAAAATTAGCACTTAGACAAATGCCAGGCATTTGGAATAGATTGAAATCTGCCGCTGTGTTCAACACAGTGCCCTAACTCACAGTAGGTGTTTGATCAATATTTATTAGTTTGCATTCGTGCTTATTGCTTTTCAAGGACAAAAGGTAAACAACCAGAACACATAAGACTAACGATTTCAAATAGATGAGGTGAATGAAGAGAAATGTACTGTAGCCATAACTGGGTGCTGGTTTTAGAAACAGTAAATTCATACTAGTGGTGAGCGACTAGAATTTTGAGGAGAAGGTTATCTATCAAAGGCTCTGTGTAGTCAAAATTTTCAAGAGTGTTCCTATACCCTTTCAGTCTGTAATGTATACCTTTTGTTCCTGTTAGCAAGAGAATATACAATCCAGCCATTGAGAAGAGTTCTAGATTTTCTGTGTAATGATTAACCATGATCGATCCCGAGCTTGCCTGGGTCCCACCGTCAGTAAGTGCTGGAATCAGGAATTACCCCAGGTTTTAGGGTCGGTTCCACAGAGGTTTCAAATCAGTGTGACCGTGGTGTGTCCCAGCCCATGGCTCCCTTGGATGTGCTAAAAAGCACACTTTTCTAAAACTTGCATCCCACCCCCCACCCCCACCATTATAAGAAAGGGGCATTTGGGGGGAAAAAGTTTTTCAAACTCACTTTTTCTCTTCCATTTTCTATCTAGCAAATTGAAGAAAAGTGTAGGTGCGGGAAACACCCACCCTGTGGTATGTCACCTGTGGTGGCTCTAAAAAGTGAGGCTTAAATAGCATGTTGAACGATGTCTTTAAGTTGTTGAAGGGCAGAGTTGCCCAGGATGGAGAAGGCCAACCACACTAAGCTGTTTGGAAGCCTCACACGGGTCTCTGGGGAAGTTAGGTGACCCTACAAGATCATCATTTGAATATTTGGGCCCAGTCTTGCAGCCGTGGGCTCTCTCCAACAGCCTTTAATTCCATCCGAGGTTAACATCGAATTTCTAACAAGCTACTGTTTAATAAAAAAGCATCTCAGCCGACTCAGGGCCTCTGTAATATCAGTAGCAGAGAGAAAGTGGTGGAATTTACCCCACCACAGGGATTGGGGACCAGGTAGTTTGTTCATATAAAAATAGCAGGATTTCTCCGCTCATTTATTGCCAGTAAAATAACAGGGTGGGTAATTAATGGTGCTACATAATTATTTAGGGGGGAGGGTAAATCCACTCTAGACTAAGAATTTAGACGCCAAGTGTCCACTCCAACTGTTTTAAAACTACCGGGCTCTCAAGGCACAAAGTGGCCTCTCATTATGGAGACGGAGCTCCTCCGAGCTGCTCTGCCTGCCTGCGGCCGCAGGTACCACAGGAAGGGCAGCTATTGTGAGGTGCAGGGCTTTATTAAATGGCTATAGAAATGCTTTGTGTTTGGTGAGCGCCTCTGCAATGTTCTGCATGGGGGCGTTCAAGGAGTTATTGAAGAAATGGAATCTTTTAGGCAGTCGAATTCCCTTTCTTTCTCCAGTAATTACTACAGCAGTCTGGTCTGTGCTCCCACCTAAAGATACATGAATGCGGAGGCGTTAATGACAGGTTTATCCCTTCCTGTCCCTTTTAAGGAACGACCAAGACAACTGCAGAGGACTTTGACAAACGTCACTGCGTTCCGATCCCGTGAGCTGTCTGACTCCACTGGGGGCCACAGACTCACTCTGCCTTGTGGACTTGCCATTCACTAAGCCTGTGCTTAAGGATTTGGACTTTTCTGTATGGAAAGGAATTACTTTGTTTTTTTTTCCTTGGGTGCACAATTGGCACCCTACGTGCTATGGTGATAGTCTAAATATTTAGCAACCAATAGGACCTGGGCCAGAAAGGATGACTGCAGTGAATGCCGGTCCAGTGGCTTTGGAAATGTTGAAAAAAGTCTTTATTTTTCGCTCTCTCCTCTCCACAGGTGCATCCTGATCAGGGAAGCTTCCAAGGAGAGACAAAAGACTAGTGGAAAACTTACTAACCTTCCTCATTGCATGTGTGGAATCGCTCCACCACCATACGTTTTAACACCAAAACTGCACTGTGGAAGGTTTTCGTATAACATTTACGCTAACACGCTTATTATTAGAGAAGAGTTTAGATGTATGAAATTCCATACATAAGGTTTTGGTAGTTCATTTAAAAGGGGCCAACTTTCTTAGTTTAAAAATTCAAGGGCATGCTTAATCTGACCTTAAGATTTTCTTTTTCTTCCCCCAACCCCTCTGCACTTCTTATGGCTACATATAAGGGCATGGGGGTGGTCAAGATCGTACCTTATAACAGGTTGTGCTGAGAACTGGATGGATGTGAGAGGCTCAGAGGGTAACCTGCTTGGGAATGAGATGAACTCCTTGTGCGGAGCTTGGAAAGCAAGAATGGAAGGATTGCAAGAGATGAGGTCAGGACAGTAACCAGGGATGAACCCTAAAGAATATTGTCTATCACTTTGAGAATTTATATTCTATCTAAGTGTAGTGAAGAGCCATTGTAGGAAAAGGTGACTATCACATGACCACCGGATGGATGGGTGGGTGGATAATCGATGAGTGGATGAATGGTGGGTGTGTGGATGGATGGGTGTGTGGGTGGATGGATAGGTGGGTAAATGTATGCATAGATGGATAATGGATGAGTGAATAGATGAGGGAATGGATGTATGGATGAATGAATTGGTGAATGGGTGGGTCAGTGGGTGGGTGTGTGTAAGTGAATGGATGGATGATTGGGTGGGTAGATAGGTGGTGAGTGAGTGGATGGATGGATGGATAGATGGGCAGATGGATGGGTGTGTGTATGGATGCATAGATGGGTAAGTGTATGTATGTATGATGGATGGGTGAATAAACAGAAGAGTAGATGAAGGAATTGGTGAATGTGGGTGGATGGGTGGGTGAGTGGGTGAATTGCTGGAAGGCTAGATGGATGGATGATAGTAGATGGATGGATGGTTAGATGCATAGATGTATAGATGAATGGATGGAAAGAAAGCTGTGAAATGGAGCTGCCAGGTGGAGACAATGATGAATGGGAAGACTGTCCCAGAAATAGATATGTTGGTGATCTGTTGTAGGACAACAGCTGTGATGGCGAGAAGTGATCAGATTTGAGGAATGTTTAGGAACTGTAATTGACAAGACTTGGTGGTTGATTGACTATAAGGAAAGATTGAGTGATTGAGGGAGAATCAAGAGTGACTTCCTCAGTCAGGGAGAGAGTGAAGTGTGAAAACCAAAGCAGACCTGGGGCAGAGGACACCCACACGAAGGATGCCGACATGAAGGCAGTGGGTGGAAGGAAGAAACCGACCAAAGTTGTGAAGGAGGAACATCCAGAGAGCAGAAGGGACTGGATGTAGAAGCGAAGGGACTAGTGGTGACCTAGCCATGACTTTATGAAATGTCTGATGTGTGCGGCATGGGAGTTAACAGGCTAGAGCTCTTCCTTTGTTTTTGTTTTTTTTTTGTTTGGTTCTTTCATTTTTCAAACTCAGACTGTTTCCCTAGCTCCCAGCACACGCTAACCACTGATTACCATGTGGAGACAGCTTGGGGGCCGATGTCAATTCTGCTCCAGGGGGAGGTTGACAGTGGTGGTGGCCTTTTGTGCCTTCTCTCTGTTTGCCTGAAAGTATTTATTTTATCTTTTCTAAGGATTTGAGAGGGGTTAGTATAATCATTACATACCATTGTCTTTTTACTAAGGCAATCCCAGATTTTGAAAGTTCTCATTTTAAAGATGACAATTGTCCTTGCTCCTGTGAATATTCTTTTCAAAATCTGGGATTTGAGTAGGAAAAAGATCACTTACGTATTACTGCAAATGTAAGGATCTATGTTAGTAATGAAGAGCAGAGGCCAAGGGGACTAGTTGGCTTCCAAGGCTGGTTTTTGGCAAACATTTGAATGTCTCCTTCCGCAGGCTCCATCCTTGCCCTTCTTTAGTCCATGCTTTACCTTCCCATGCCTTCAACTGCAATTTGCACCTAAGTGCACCCGGGATCTTTAGTGCTGGACTCACCTCTTCTCTAAGCTTCAGCTCTGTTTCTACTGTCCACTGGATGTACTCAGCTGAATGTTCTGAAATTTGGGCAGTCCATTAAGCATGTCTAAACTGGCCTTCATTTCTTTGATGCCCCAGTTCCTCCCAAGCTGTTCTCAGAGCGTGAATAGAAGGTGCTGGGATACACCAATCCCACTCAGCCTTCCTTCTCCTCCCAGTATCTCCAGCTGTTAAGCCCTGGCACTCCTGTTTCCCACGAAAGGAAACCTGTTATCATTGCTGCAGCCTTCCTGTCTCTGGGAACAGGATGACTCGGGCACAGCCGGAGCCTCACCCCATGCCCCCAGTTCCCTGATTTAGGGGGCAGATCGGGGCCAGGCAGGAAGTGTCCCGGCCAACAGGTCAGAAGACAAGGTGGCAGGAACACCTGGCCTCTGCGGGCTCAGGAGTAAGGTGGCCACTCTCTAGGCCGGGGAGGCTTCGTGGCCAAGGGGGCAGGCCATTCTGGCTCAGGCACTGACCAGCTCTGAGACTCTGGCTGGACCTCAGATTTCTCATCTTTCAAATGGTAATCGGCGTATGGCTGTTGTAGGGAAGGGAAAATGGGCTTGTAAGGTGGTGGCAGAGCCGTTGGCCCAGAGTCTGCCCTCAGCAAAGCTCCATGTTGTTGATATTCCGTGTAGTTGGGCCTGTGTAGGTACTGATAAAATGGCATGTTTGCGAGGCATGCAAGTTTTAGTTAATTGAACCAATGATTTTAATAAACCTGAAAGAGGCAGTTTCCAGAGAATGACAACGTTCACATGCAGATGCAAGTGCCTTTTGCTTAATGACCCGGCATGGGCTGGGTCTTGTTTGTACCGATGCCTCGATTCCCTGCCCCCATTTTGGGGTCAGAGGGGCCGTTGCCATAAGCAGAGTCCTGGACGCCTCTGCCCTGGGCTGAGCATGGACTTTGGAGGCCTGGGGTATTGGCTGAAGTCACAGGGACAGTGCTTTCCCGTCCTCCTCCTCCACCCTCGGTCCTTAAGATGGAGGCCTCCCCACCCCAAAGGGATTTGTGCCCTGTAAGCCCCCAACTGCAGTCCCGCTCGGTGGGAAATGAGCCAGCAGTCTCAAATTAACCCAATTAAAAGTCATTAAAGGCAATCCTGGCCTTCTCCTCACATGTATTAGCATAATGAGCCTATATTAATTGCCAATTATAAACAAACTCTCCATTTGTTCATATTTCTCTAAATTGCACTTTCCCTGTCCATGACAGGTTGTTCTCAGGAAGAATGTTCTCTTGAAACAGACATTCTGTTTTTCTCTTTCTTTCGATAGTCAATTTACTTCCAACCTTGCGGGGCGCTTTGCTGGATTCTGAATCTTTTCCCTGTGCTTAGAGATTATGCAAGTCTGTGTTTCTGAAGACTTGGCATTTCCCGAGAGGTCGCTGGGAGAGATGCATGACTTAGCTCAGACTCACGTTATGAACAAAGCATTTTCTGGGGCCCACTGTGTGTGGTGCTGGATTTGTGTGAGGAGTGAGTTTTCTGAGGCACTTTGCCTCTCCTACCCTCTGCCCTGGGTGTGAGAGGCCTGGCTGCATTCTCACTTGGCTTATGAGCCCAGTAGAGTGAGCGTGTTGGGAGAGAGTACGTAGGAACACAGTCAATCTACTGGGCAACCTCCTGGCTTCTACTTTCTCTCCCGCTTCTGTAGGAGGGGCCAGTCAGGTGCACAGACCCCCAAGGCACAGACAAGCACCTTTTGTTGGGGAGGAGTCAGAGGGGATGGTTGGCTGTTTCCTCCCCCCTCTCTTCCTTCAGAACCCCACAGCAGGCAGTAAGTAACACACAGTTGAGGCTGGTGGGATCCCTCTGAGAGGTGCCTGTGGCTCTCTTGAGTGGGTGGGAGGGAAGTGAACGGCATTAATGAGGATGTTGCTGGCCACATAGATATATTAGGCTGTGCATGTGTGTGCATAAGCGTGTGTGCATGAGTTTGTGTGTGTATGTGTATAAATGTGTACATGCATGTATGCTTGTCTTTCCCTTCCAACTGAATTATGATAGTTACACAAAGTCCAAGAGATTAATGGTGTGGGGAGGAGGGGGGAGGGGAAAGGACTGGGACACTCGGTGGTTTGCTTCTCATTCATTGTTTTGCGTATCTATCTTTGTGCCTTTTGCCTTTGGTGCCTTTTCTCCTCATCCCCCTTGCTTTCTCACCGTGGCTGACCTCGCTAGCCCCTATTCAGTTTAAATCTCCCTTTGCCAGTCTCTTGACTTGCTTCCCACCCCTCTGAACCCTAGTAACTCCGTCTGCATTGAATTTGTGTGTGGAGGCCACCAGAATAAGTTGACAACACCTTTAAATTTTAATTTTAATGGTAGCAAAATGAACATATAAAATTTGCCATCTTAACCATTGTTAAGTGTACAGGTCAGGCACATTAAGCACATTCACATTGTGCAGCCATCACCACCAACCATCACCAGAACATTTTTTATCTTCCCAGACCAAAACTCTGTCCCCAGTCCCCTTTCCCCAACCCCTGGCACCCACAATTCTACTATTTGTCTCTATGAATTTGACTATTCTAGGGACCTCCTATGAGTTGAACCATATTGCTAAATGTTACTATTCCTTTTGTGACTGGCTTATTTCACTTAGCACCATGTCCTAAGGGTCATTCATATTGTAGCGTGTGTCAGATTGTTTTTCCTTTTTAGGGCTGGATAACATCCAGTTGTATGACTGTGCCACATGTTGTTTATACATTCATTTGTCAGTGGACATTGTCTTTTGTATATATACTCAGAATTGGGATTTCTGGATCCTGTGGGAAGTCTGTGTTTACGTTTTTGAGGAACCACCATCCTGTTTTTCACAATGGCTGCACCTGCAATGTGTGTTCATGTTTCTTCACATCATCACCAACACTTGTCATTTCCTGTGGATTTTTTTTTTATATGGCCACCCTAATGAGTGTGAATATAGCTTTAATTTGCATTTCCCTAATGATTAGTGAGATTGAGATCTTTTTATGTGCACACCCCCTTTTTGAAGAATATAAATTTACCTTTTAGGCGAATGGGGGTATATGGAACTTTCTAGGTATACACATCACTATTTTAAAAGTAACTATGAAAATGTGCAACTGTTTATGTAGGTGACTTGCTAGAGGAAACTTAGAGATGTTTTTCTTCAACTTCCCCCCTAGTTATCTATTCTCTCTCTCTTTTTTTAAATATAGAGAAAATGAAGACCCTGGTCCCCAAGCACTGCTTACTGGACTTCCCACCCCATATCTTCTCCTGTGCCTGTGAGCTCTGCCGTCTATGTGAGCTTATGCCTTGAACCCATGAGGGACTCAGGCCTGGAAAGTGACAGCCCTCTGCTGACATTCCCACAGTCAGTAGTGATGGTAGATATGGAACATAATCTTAAACCAAACCCCATGAGGACAGGGGGCTGAGTCTAGGAGGAGCAAAGGGCAGAACATCTCTACCCTGCCAAAATGAGTGAAAAAATTAGAATAAAAATAAGAACTCAAAGAAGAACAATACAAAATGTGAAAGAAGCTAAATAAAATGAGTGAAAAATAGAATGTCAGCTGGGTGAGGACGAAAATAAAAGGCCTAGAGAAAATATTCTCCTCGTCAGCAAGACGCTGAATGAGAGCACTGGAGCAGCAGCGTGCATTTTCATCTCTGACAGTAGCGAACAGGTGCGGGAGAGCTTTCCTCTGGGAGAGGGAGACATCATCACCACTTGCTGCCAAATGTCATGCGTCTGTGGCCCTAGATTCCCAGTGTTGAATCTTTTGTGTAGGTGGCATTCTTTTTGAAAGGTGCCCTTCCCATAAACATACCTTCTGCTAAAAATTACTGATAGAAGGTGAGAAGGTTGGGCAGAGGCCCAAGCTCATCATCAATGCTGATGTATGCATGTATACATCCCTAGGAGAGGTATATGTAGTAAGGGGAACAGCCTTTGTATCCAGAGAAATGTGGGCTGAACACCCAGGTTTTCCATCCACTATAAGTGCCACTGTGTGGGAACTAGCCTTGCTCAACATTAGTATTCTAATCTACAAATTGAAGATAATGCCTTATTGGAAGTTACTAATGTTATAGATGATGAATAAGTCATGTACAGAACATAGTAAGCACTTGATAAATGATAGATATCATTGCTCCTTATCAGAATCATTATACCATACAGCTGATTAGAAAATTCAGAAGAGGTAACAAGAGAACACAGGCGCATTGAACAATTAAAAATATGAGGCAAAGTGGCCTTAGGATGATTATAGTTTTGGTAGGTTTATTTTGAGTCTGGGTACTTTATTAATTCTTCATTAGTTCAGGTGGCTTTGTTGTGGTGGTTGCTGTTAGTGTTGATTTTCTTGAGTTTTTTAAGCATACAATTATACTAGAGACCCTGTGCACAAAATTTGTGCAAGAGGAGGCCTTCGCAGCCCCAGCTGCCTCAGCCCTTGCAGCTTTGGCTTCATCTGGAAGGTTGTCCAGAAGGTCATCTGGAAGGATGTCCGGATGGTCGTTCCGCTGTTCGGCCGTTCGGTCAATTTGCATATTATGCTTTATTATTATTAATATCTGAAAATCATAATATAATTTTCACTTTTTAATATGGGTAATTCTTATTTCTATTTCAAGTATCATTGCATTGGATAGAAGAGTGGATTTCCAGGGCAGGAATCAGCTGGGAGTTTGCTGAGGAGATGTCCTATTTTAAGGAACATTCAGTTGTGATGCTCTGTCAACTGTTGCAGAGCATAGAACAAGATGGAAAGCTTTCTGAGTCCTGTTTTGTTGTACAAGCTCTTTCCTTTTGTGCTTTCTTACTACTGTTTTTAAAAAATTCTTTTATTTTGTCTTCTGCTTTTATTTAGCATGTATATATTGAAGTTAATTTTACCTTTCAGTTTTTCTTGATCAAAGAATAAGTGTTATATCTTGATTCCACCTAAAATCAGGTGCCTCTCTTCCCTGACTTATCTCATCATATTTCCTTTGATTATATAATCAGTGGTTTGAGACTGAGATTATTATTGTCAATTGATAACCCTATAAAGACATGACTCAAGTGGTTCAGCCTCATAGAAGCTTTGAGGTAAAAGGAAGACCTCTGGCTAGTGAAAAGTGTATTTAAAAATAACCCAAATTTCTACTTACACTTGACTTCTCAAACACCATGTTGGTGTATATAGGCAACAATAATTCTTCTTAAAAATTCTCGTTTACTCTCCCATCTGCTTTCTTCTTTCCATCAGTGTCTCAGAAAATTATTTTAAATTCTTTAAAAATCTAATTTTCTATTCCTAATCTTCACATCTTTTGTCTTTCTATTTCTCCTCTTGATTTGGTGTTACAAATACTGCCCATCCAAAAAACAAAAAAAAAAAAAAAGAAAAAAGAAAGAAAGAAAAAAACAACAGAAGAAAACAAAACCAGCCTAACAATGGAAGAACATTCTTGGGAGGGAGAAGGAGGAAAATAAAAGTTAATTAGCATAACCAGCACTTACTTTTTGTTTTACTCCTTTGGTTTTTTGGAATCTATTCCTAGTTTATTTGCTTTTTAAAACATGTACACCCGAGGTTAAGTTTTTTTGTGCTTGCATGTTTGAAAATGTATCTTTAAGTCTTCACATTTGATTATAGTTTAGCTAGATGTACAAATTTAGTTTAAAAAAAACCCAACCAGCCGAAACCGGTTTGGCTCAGTGGATAGAGCGACGGCCTGCGGACTGAAAGGTCCCAGGTTCGATTCCGGTCAAGGGCATGTACCAGGGTTGCGGGCACATCCCCAGTAGGAGATGTGCAGGAGGCAGCTGATCGATGTTTCTCTCTCATCGATGTTTCTAGCTCTCTATCTCTCTCCCCCTTCCTCTCTGTAAAAAATCAATAAAATATATTTAAAACAAAAAAAAACAAAAACAAACAAACAAAAAAAACCCAACCACATTCTATGGTTGAAGACTTGGCTCCTTTGCCTTCCAGTATCTTGCGACAGTGATAAGAAGACTGGCACCAGAAAGACACAGTCGGATATCTTTGAGGGTCTTTTTCCCTTTAAGTTTTTAGGATCTTGTCTTTTTCTTTGATATTCTAAAATTTCTCTCTCGTTCTTCTGGCGAGGAATATTCTTTGTTTATAAGAAATTATCTTGTATTATTTCTTGGATTATTTTCTCTAGTTTTTCTTTATGTTTGTTTAATGTGGGTTAATTCTCATTTTTTTTTCATAGCTTTCCACTCATTGTTATTTTCTTTGTATCCCATTCTATTATCTAGAAGAATTGCAAAACTATATCTCCTTTTTATATTTTAAAAAATTTGCCAACTATTTGTTTTTACTTCTCAGTGCTCTTTCCTAGTACTTTCTTCATAATGTGTAATTCTTTTGGTCATTGGTGCAGTGTTCCATTGAATATCTATGAAAATAGAAAAAAATTTTAAGTTCTATTATCTTTCTTGAATAACCTGTATCTTCTAATATCTTGTTTTCATTCATGTTTGTCTACTACTTTATCTTTTATTTGGCTGGATTTCCTCAAATATCTGTGGGTGTCCATATATGTTAAGAATAATACATAAGCCCTGGCCAGTGTGGCTCAGTTGCTTGGGTGTCATTCTGTGCCCAAAAGGTCATCCCGTGCACCAACAGGTTGCGGGTTTGATTCCCAGTCAGAGCGGACTCAATACCCTGGTTGCAGACTCGATCCTTGATAGGGGGCATGTTTCTCTCTCTCACTCTCCCTTCCTCTTTCTTTAAAAATCAGTAAAAAAATATTTAAAAAAACTCACAGATTACCCTCTTTGCTCCCTCCTGTAATTGCCTCATTCTCTGATCCTCTTTATTAAAAAAAAAAAAAAAAAAAGAATGAAACATGCAGTGTTCCATGGGAGTTCTGAGCAGATGGTTGGGTTTTCCCGCTGCTGGACTCGCTAATGGTGTGGAAGCCAGGAGACATTATGAAGCTGGAGAACCGCTAAGAGGCAGGATGTGGAAATGTTCACTCTGTGGTCCATATTCGCTGCCCTTGTCTCTACCTCAGTTCACGTTTCTTAAAGGAAAGCCTAGCGGCACACGCCTGACAGTGGCGTGCGCTCCAGGTAGAGTCAGGAGGTCTGTGTGTGGCCAGGTCTTTCACAAATTCTCTGTTAATCCATTGCACATCCGGTCCCTCATCTCCCCCATGTTCTTTCCAAATCTGGTGTTTCTGGGTCCCAGATCTCTCTGGAGGTCTCTCAGGCAGAGCAACTTCCTCAGAGGCAAGGAGAGGGGAGAAAAGAAGACGAGAGAGAAGAGAGGTTTATTTTCAAGAACTGGCTCATGATTATGGGTGCTGGCAAGTCCAAATTCTGCCAGGTAGGCCTGAGATTGGAAACCTGCAGAAGAATGTTTCCCCAGGGTAGCTCTTGCATGTCCCTTCCCCAAAACCTGCCTACACGGAGCAGTTCTGTGATTATATAGCAATCCTGAATTCCAGAAATCTCATTCAATCTCTAGTCTATACTGAGCAATAATCATGTCTCAGATAAATCTTATTGGCTACAGTACTGCCTCTGCACAAAGCTGTCAGTCTCTAGTTTAAAAAATGGTATGTGCGAGAAGTTTTCACTGACCACCTCTGTGCTCCATATGGGAGTGCAGCAATGATCAGGGGGAATGTGGCCCTTACCTTCACAGAGTGTGGGGTCCAAGTAGAGAAGACAGATAATTGTACAAGGAATCACTCCTGCATTGTGTGTTGTGATAGAGCAGAGCAAGGCATTCATGGGGACACACCGCGGGGAGACTGAGCCGTACGGGGACAAGGGCAGGTGGGACAGCTTCTGGAGAAGTGACGTCAGGATGTCGCAGAGTGCCGTTCACGTGGGGTGTGGGTAGGTACCCTGATTGCTCAGGTAGTTTTCTGTGGAAATTAAAGTGAGAGATGACAGATTCTGCTCTAGCATCCTGGGACGAGCCTTCATTCCTGTCCATTTAGGGTTTTGCTGGATGTGGGCAGGATGACTTTTAGGGAGGGAGGGGGATAAGGTACTGGAAGTCTGGAGGATAGAGGCTCAAAACTGGGCATCTGGCAAGGTCTCAGAACAGGAATGACAATCCCATTGGGCTGATGGGGAAACAGGCCCAGTGAAATGATGTGAGATGTTTAGGGCCACATGGCCAGTTCACATAGCAGCCTCTCCAAGTGGGTCTTGCCACAGCCAGGCCAGAGGCCATAGGCAGAACTTGGACTTCCAGGCCAGGTGCAGGGAGGAGGCCATCGGTAGGCATGCCAATCCTTCCATCTCACCGGCCTCTAGCTGCTGGGCTTGACGGAAGAGCCATTTGATGAGTTTTATGACTAACTGAATTCCCGTTTCTATCTCAGAAACCAAAGCTCGTATCGACTCCTGAGAAATTCCAAACTGTGGGAGAATTGCTACCAGACTTGGTGCACAAAGTGCTTGCTTATGTTCTCCCCAGATTGAATGATAAATTCTTTGGGGATTTGGGGGTGTCCTTTACACATTCTTTGGTAGCCCTTTAACACTTGATATGGTACTTTGAGTTTAATCAACACCTAAGACAATTTGAGGGACTGTGATCCCTGGGCCCGTGGGTGGAAGGGCCTAGATGTCTTGTGGGTCTGCCCCAGGGAGTTACTCTTCCATGGTTGCAGGGCTGAACTGTGTGTGACCTGTGACCCTGTGCCCACAGCAGGCTCTCTGTGTCCGTGTGTGGGCATCGGTCTCCTCACCCTGACCTCCTCTTCCTCTCTGGCCAGGGCTCCTGGTCTCCTGATCTGAACCCCACATGTGCTTGACTCTCCCTAACCCCATCTTCTATGGCAACTTTGAACTGTCTTACTCCCTTACCAACAAACATGTGCAGTCACATGATGCATTATATTTATCTCTTGAAATGATCATGTTTTTCTTCTCCCAACTAATTCCATGAGCTCATGCCTTACTGGTTTCACCTCTACATGCTCCCGCACACAGCAGATGTTCTGGGACGCTTTGGGTGTGGTGGACTTTTTTGAGAGTAGAAAAGGCTTCTCAGGACTCCAGATGGGCTGTGGCTACTGTAAATCCTGAGCTTGTCACACACAAATGACACAGGAAGGCGTTCTTGCTCTCAGGCTTCGTTCGAGACATGCATTTGGTGTCTGGCTTTTTAAGATAGGGGGTGTTTTTGGACAGCTAAGAAAATATTTGGGAATACTTGGGGGATCCTGGCCTGGCAAAGCCTGGATACTTATGGAGTATTTGCATTATTCTGGACCCTGTTTTGTAGACATGTACCTGTTATATCATATGTTAACGGGGAAATGATGTTACTTTCAGAGTGAGAGAGATCGAGGGAGAGATGTAATTAGCAAATGGACTCAACCAGGTAGAGCATCTGAGCTCAAAGTTGCCCACATGGAAAATTTGGCTGGCTTTGTGTTTCAAACCTTCACTTCCTGTACAAGATAGCTCCTTCTTAGATGCTTTATTTTATTTTTTAAAAATCCTCACCCAAGGATATTTTTCCATTGATTTTTAGAGAGAGTGGAAGAGAGAGGGAAAGGCAGAGAGAAACATTGATGTGAGAGACACACATCGATTGGTTGTCTTCTGAGTGTGCCCTGACCAGGGTCCAGGCCAGGGAGGAGCCTGCAATCCAGGTATGTGCCCTTGACCGAAACCAAACCCGGGGCCCTTCGGTCTGCAGGCCAACGCTCTACCCACTGACCCACACTGGCTAGGGCATCGGATGTCTTTATTCCTCAAGTAACTTCCTTTTCTCCAATTGCACAGAGTTGGCGGGAGGTGGACCCAGGTGCTGGCACCCTGAACAGTTTTGAGCAGGAGCCTCTGTGCTAGCGAAGGTGTGAGTCTATTCACAGATTTCTGCTCAGCCCTTTTATTCTGTGTTAATCTGGGAGTTGGATCTGAAAGAGTTGGATGGCTCTCTATGGCCCAGCAGAACTAATTTGATTTCTCTGTGTGTCTACTATACAGGCCCGGGTAATATCTGACTCATTTGTCTAGAAATGATAAAAGACTTCTTTTGTGCATTCTGCCTCCATCCCAGACACGAACTCAGCCGTGTGCAAACAGAAAGGACTCTTCCTATTGTTGTACCAGAAACAACAAAGATTGCTGCCAGCAGACACCCCGCAGTAGATCCAGAAGTGGCGTGGAGCCTGTATTTTCTGGCATAAAAACCAGCATCGCACCCTCGGGCTTTGTTCTCTCTGGCCTTCGGTTCCAGAGTGTTTCATGCTCAGCAATCGTTGTGCCTCCAATAGCCGAGGAGCCATTTTGCCAATCCGTTACTCCCTCTTTGATCTTTGAAATGTGCAGTAGTTTCTCCAAAAGCCGATCCTGACATCAGTTGCCTCGTGCAGTAGCCGAGAACTGTAGGATTCTGACCTTGAGGACTTGGGACTGGATTTTCCCAGGGAAATGTTCCGGGACAGAATTTGAAAAAAGCAATGTCTGGTCTTCAGCCGTGGGCCCTTCCGCAGACGGCGCTGCCTGGGTTTCAGCTAGGCCTGGCGCGGATTTGAACAAAGAGCCTGCAGGAGAACACAGTGAGTGAGGCCTGTGGCTAAAGCACGTGTGTCAGACTCACAGCTGTGCTCTCTTCCCCTCTTATTTCGGGCACCTCTCTTGGCCCCATGGTCTAAGCAGGCTTTTGCAGGAGACCGTAGCCCCTTTCTCGGCATCAAGACGCGCTCAGATATCTACCACTGGCCCATGGTTGCGTCCTGGGGAGGTGTTTAGCAGAGGCTGGACAACTGGCTGCCAGGTGTTTTATAAAGAGGCCGGCCTTCCTTTGATGGGAGGTTGGACAAGCTGGCTTCTAGGTCTAACACTGACACTGTGTGGTTATTTTATCAAGTCCAAGTCAGGAGAGAGAAGTACAGCAACGAAGGTAGAATGCTTTGTGCTCAGACCATAGCGATGCTCAGTACAGCAGTATTGCTATAATGAGTCACAAAAACTATTTCAGAGATTTCTTATGAAGCCCTCTATCTATCCTTCTATTGTCACAGAGGCCTTTCTGTTCGCTCTGATTTCCCTCCTAATTGTAAATTCCAAGAGGAAAAGGTTCTTGTCTTATCTTGCATTCCCCATAGTGCGTTGGGTAATATTAGTATTTAACAGTGAGCTGAACAAACACCTCTTGCACACATGACTAACAAATGATTGCTGGGGAACTATTTGTACCACACCCTGTAGGGGGCCCTGGGAATCTATAGCTGAGCCGGAACATTTCTACCCGTGGGACCACATATCCAAGCTGGCCTTCCTTTTCCCAGCGTGCCATGCTGGCCTCTTATAAAACCTTATCAAAGGCTTCCTTTATGCCCAGGGCAAATAGGTACAGGGTCAAAGCCCCGGCGATGGTCTCAAGGTGTGGATTTGAATCTGGGCACTGCTGCCCAGCAGCTGTGTGAGTCCTTGTGGTCTGCATGATGGACAGCTGTTTGCTCAGGAGGCAGATGGGGGTGAAGCTGACACCCCCTCCCTGCCCATATGATTGGCACTCAGTGTATATAGGTCCCGCCCCATTCTTGGTCCCCTGAGACCTCATTCTTCCTGCATCGACTCTCAGCCTCCTATCCCTTCAGAAGCCTTTCAATGAGGAAAACAATTTCCTTCACTTTAGATTTAAAAGAAAACCCCAGAATAACACTCTGTTTATCCTTTTGGCGGTTCACATCTGGTGCCGTGGGAAAGCTCATAGATTAGGCCCAGTTGTTTGTGGAACAGAGAGTATGAGGTTTATAATACAATGGAAACCATGACTGTGGACTCTGATATAAGTCCTTTGAGACCAGTAATATCAGAAAAGCCAGATGACCGCATTTTCTTTACCTGCTGAGCTCATGTCATGGGCTCGCAGAGTTGGGGATTGCTTCTCATCCAGTGAGGCAGTCCTCCCCTAATACCCACCAGGGAAGCCCTGGCATGCTGCCAGCGGTGAGGCACGCACTGTCCTGTGAGGCTGCCAGTGTGTTTCTAGAGGGTTTCTTCTCTGCCTCTCACCTGCTGGCTTTTCTGTTGGCTCTGATGGTCACAGACCCAGTCTGCTCTCAAGTTATGAACACATATCTGCGGCCACCACCAGATGTCCTGAGCCCTCTTTTTCCCCGGTAACCATGTGGAGCCCCTTCCATTCTTGTGCCTATAACTCATTGACATCATTGCAACAGTAGCCCACTTTCAGATGCTCCCTCTTCTTCTCTTTACTCCTAAAACATGGGCATGGCTGGACGTACTATTCCAGACGTGGTCAAGGAGAGAGGGCTTGTCACCATGGTTTAGAGTCTGTGCTTCTATTACTCTGACCCACAACATCATTTATGTTCCACGTTCTTTACTTATGTTTGGGCTTTGGTCAGCTAACCCTACTAGGTCTTTAACAAGAACTACTGTCAAATAAGATGTCAACCATGCTGACCTTATGAGTAGATTTTTAAACATAACATCAGTATTTTATGTTTATTCCTAATGAATTCCATCTTAATTTTGGATGATCATCCTTGGGTATTATCCCTTTTTCGCCCTGTAACTACATGTATTTGGATCAGTGGGAAATTTAGTTCCAACTAATTAAAAAATTTTTAAACAAATTTTCGAGGCTTAATTGATACATAATAGCCTATACATATTTAAAGTGTATCATGTGATAAGGTTTTGACATTTGCATGTAAATAGGAAATCATCAGCACAATGAAAAGAATTAATGTATCCAGTGCCCCTAAAAGTCTCCTTTTATAACTTCTTTCCCCACTTCCCTTCCCTGGCTAATGCTCTGTCACTTTAGATTAGTTTATATTTTCTAGGGTCTTGTGTAAATGGAGTAATACTGCTTTTAGTTTGATTTCTTTCAATTAGATTCTAATTAATGGAATCTATAAAAACATCTATTAGAATTAATCAGTGAATTTAGCAAGATTATAGGAGATAAGATCAATATGCAAAAATATTTTGAATTTCTATGTATTAGTAACACACATAAATTGAAACAAAAAACACTATTTACAATAGCACCAAATAATATGAAATATTTAGGGGTAAATCTGACAAAAGATGTAAAAGACTTGTTCATTGAAAACTATAAAATAATGCTGAGAGAAGTTAAAGAAGACCTAAATAATATGAAAAATATGCCATGTTCATGAGTCAGAAGATTTAATATTCTTAAGATGTCAAGTCTCCCCAAGTTGATCTGAAGATTCAGTAAGATACCAACTTACCTAAGATACAAGCTTACCAAAAATTTGAGCAGGCTTTTAAAAAAGGCATTGACAAGATGATTCTGAAAATTCACAGTCATGAAAGTGCATAAGACCTAGAATAGCCAACACAGCTTTGAGACAGAGCAACAAAGTTGGAGGACTGACACTACCCAACTTCAAGACTAATTCTAAAGCCACAGTGATCAAAACAGTGTGGTGTTGGTATCTAGGTAGATAAATAAATCAATTGAACAGAATAGAGAGTGCAGAAATAGGCGCCCACATATATTAATTGATTTTCAACAAAGATGCAAAAGCAGTTCAGTAGAGAAAGGATTGTTTTTAAAAGTATGGTGCCACAAAAATTAGACAGCTACCAGCAAAAAGGGCCCATCAATTTATACCTCACCCCATAGAAATGAACTAAAAATAGATTGTATATCTAAATGTAAAACCTAAAATTATAAAACTTCATGAAAAAAAAATAAGGTAAAATATTCATGATCTTGGATTATGCAAAGATTTCCTAGACATATCATCAAAAGCACAATAATAAAGGAAAGAATTGATAAAGTGGGCTTCATCAAAATTAAGAAATTCTTTTTTCAAAAGATGCCTTTTAGAGAATGAAAAGTCAAGCCACAGCCTGGGAGAAAGACACACATCTGATAAAGAACTTGTATCCAGATTACAAAAAGAACTCAAAGAAGATACGCAGAGGGCAAACTGGAAGCATCTTAAAAGGTTGAAGATATCCAGTCAATCTACTTTTAGCTGTTTACTCCAAAGGGGAAAAAAATCACATACCCAGAGACTTGGCTATGATTGTTCATAGCATTTGTAATAACAAAAAGAGGAAACGACACAAATGTTTCTCCACAGGTGACCGGCTGAACAGATGTGTTATTCACACAATGAAATACTACTCAGCAACGAACAGGAAGAAACTGTCGCTCTACCTAACAAACCGGATGAACCACGAAATAATAATGCTGACAAAAGCCAGGTGAAAGAGTGCATCATTTGTGATTGCATGTATATACAATTCTGGAAAATGTTAGCTAATCTACAGTGACAGAGGTAGAACTGTGGTTGGCTTGGGCCAGGGTAGGCGGTGAAAGGGTGGGAGAGAGGGATGATAAAGAAGCAGGGGGAAATTTGGGGGGTGATGTGTATGTTCACTATTTTGATTGTGGTGATGGCTTCATGGGTGTACATTTATACCTCAAAACTCATCAAATTCTCAATTTAAATATGTGCAGTTCATTGTATATCAATTACACCTCAGTAAAAAACATATTATCCGCTCCAAAACAAAATGGAACAAAAGGCTATATATAGAGAAATGCATTTAGGCAGAGCCTAAGTATGGCTATGCATTTCATGCATCCAGCACAGTGTCTGACATAACGTGCAAGTAACAAATGTGAGTTTCCGTTCACTTTCCTTCCCTACCCCATCATAGCAGTTCAGCGTACCATCCACCTAGCTACATGATCTGCTCGAGGTTTCTCCTGTGTAAACTGTGGGAGGACAGATATCTGTAGAAACACGCTAACATTTTGATCTGTAAAGCTCATGTCATACGAAAACTTTCAAATGCTCCCACATGACTCGTAACAAAGCACAGTTATCAGATAGGCACATAGGGAAGTATTAAAATCCTGTCTTTTTGAAATGTTCTCAGGCTTTTCAAGGTGAAATTATTTGTGTGGGAACTCCAACAGGGGGGTAATCTCAGTCTATGACTCTGTTCTTTGTCTCTGCCTTCCCGGCGGCCCTGAACGCGCCTGCGAGGAGTCTGTACTCTTTTAAGTCTGGCTGCTGCTTCACTCCCATCACTGTTACTTTGGGAACCAGGGCTATAGCTGAAGCCCATACTCCACCCTCTTACTCCTCACATTCACCTTGCCAGGCAGATATTTTGTCAGTGTAGGAACTTCCAGCGACATTAGGCCATACAACCAAGGCCTTACTGCTGGTGAGTGAGTGGAGATCAATCGAAGGGTACAGTCCTATGCTCTTCCTTTCCACTGTGCAGCATGTTTCCCTAACTGCATATGCGCAGCACTTGAGTCCACTTAGAATACTGTGTGTGCAGGGCTGACCACCTGTCCCTGTGTCTTTAACACATGTAGGTGTGGCGTTTTGCTATCCTTTTAGAGTCGGCCTTCACACCGCAAATGGTGGAAGGGGCTCCATCCTTGTCTTTCTCCCATCTAAAGCATTTATGGGTTCCGACTGTACACAGTGTTCTGCCAGAAACTCAAAGACGAAAGGTTGAAGCCTGCTCTGAGAAATGCAGATGCACAGCAGGGGAAGGAGGACCCATGCAGAGGCGGGCCCTCTCTGAGGGGGTGATGTTGGGCAGGGGCCAGGGAGCAGCTATGTCCTCTTGGGTAGGTCTCAGCTGGCTGGCACCTACTGGACTGTGGGTTTCCCTTGGGTATGTGTCAGAAAGCAGCTGGGTAAGCATTCTCCAGGGGTGGTTGGCTGGGAGTATATGATCTAGACCAGGCAGAAGAGTCACTTAGGGAACATGTTAGCGTGCAGAACTCCAGGCCCCGTCTTTAGCACTTGATTCGGTAATTGGCACATCTTCAGTGATTCAGGTGCAGGTAAGCAGCTGAGAAGCTCCAATCGTATTGAGAGAGACCCTAAAGAGAGTTCCCATCCACTCAGGTATTCTATTGAAATAATCGGTTTAGATGTGTAAGTGATCACTAATGGGAACACCTGAGTGATTTTTAGAAGTGTATTTTTGGAAAACTAAAAGAGCAGGTTTAAAAATATGTAACTACTTTGGTACAAATTGAGTCTCACTTTGGTTCAAACCTTCATTTTGCTAAGTGCTGCCTACTCGAATCCCGGCTTTGTGCCATTTGAGCATTCCAGTTCAGTGGAGGGCTGGGTATTTGTATGAACCACAGCTCTTGGGGATATTCTGGTTCTTGTATTTGACTCTGGCACCTACCTGGGACCCAGCAATCTTATGTGGCTTTTAAGCATGAGGTCTTTTTTGGCAAACAGGCACTTGTCTCCTTGACACTTTTGAAATTGAGTATCTGTGCGATCCCAGAATCTCAGAGTTCGGGGTGCAACAAGGTGTCCTTAGCCCCCCTCCACCTAGTTCTGGGTCACCACGGATACAGCACTGGCAGAGCTGCTCCCGGGTCCCAGCGTCGGGCTGGTGGGCTCCCTGGAGCAGTTTTACCTGGGAAGGTCCCAGCTGCAAAGAGCAAGGCAGGATCAAGGAAGGCTCTTTGTCTGCCTCCTGGTGTGTGGACTGCAGGGCCTAAGATCCTGACCCTCAGTGTGTGGGCTCTGGGGGATGCATGAAGGAAGGTCTACATGGAACCTCTTGGGGGAGGGTCAGACATCTATCAGCACCCGTCAGTTCACTCGGTTGGCTGGCTAGCAGTTTGTCTTAGTGAATAACGCAGGAGTGAACAGACCCTTTCTGAGTCTCCCCAGTAAAGACCTGAACAGTTAGTGGATTGCATGAGGATCTGGAGCGGGAAAGGGAGCTCATGAACAAAGAGGACATGCTGACCACGCTCACTTCTGCAAAGCCACCCCATATTGCCGACAGCCCAGACACGGCTGACTCATTGAAGATTTTAAAAGAGGTGACATACGGATTATTTTCTAGGATTAATATTATTTATAGAATATTCTAATTTACCAGCTATAAAAATTGTTTACATTTTACATCCACATTTACTCATCTTGTCCACAGACATGGCACGAACAACTAAGGTTTTCAGATTTTGTGAATTCTACCGAATAAAGAAAAAGCTTAAGTTCATATAACGGGCAATTGACAAAAAGTTATAGGAAACAATAAAAAGAAAAAAAATCCTATTTTTCTGTTTTCTCCTTGCTCTCCTTGTGAAATAACTCATGAATGCTTTAGAGCAGTGGTCCTCAACCTTCCTAATGCCGTGACCCTTTAATACAGTTCCTCATGTTGTGGTGACCCCCAACCATAAAATTATTTTCGTTGCTACTTCATAACTGTAATTTTGCTACTGTTATGAATCGTAATGTAAATATCTGATATGCAGGATGTATTTTCATTGTTATAAATTGAACATAATTAAAGCATAGTAATTAATCACAAAAACAATATCCTATATAATAAAAGGCTAATATGCAAATCAACTGAATGGCAGAACATCCGGTTGCTATGACACACACTGACCACAAGGGGGCAGACCCTCAACACAGGAGCTGCCCCCTGATGGTCAGTGCGCTTCCACAGGTGGAACCTCTGCTGCTCAGCCAGAAGCTGTGCCTCTGCAGCAGCTCTAAGGATGTCTGACTGCAGCTTAGTGGGGAGCGGGCCTAAGACGCCAGTCAGACATCCCCCAAGGGCTCCCGGACTGTGACAGGGTGCAGGCTGGGCTGAGGGACACCCCCCCCCCCAGTGCACAAATTTTGTGCACTGTGCCTCTAGAGTAATTATATATGTGTTTTCTGATGGTCTTAGGCGACCCCTGTGAAAGGGTCGTTCGACCCTCAAAGGGGTCGCTACCCACAGGTTGAGAACCGCTGCTTTAGAGGGAAAGGAGGAGCTGGTGGTGGTGGTGGTGGTGGTGGTGGTGGTGTGTGTGTGTGTGTGTGTGTGTGTGTGTGTGAGAAAGAGAGAGAGAGAGAGAGAGAGAGAGAGAGAGAGAGAGAGAGAGAGAGAGAAAGAGAAAGAGAATGCTAATGACTGAGGGTGGGTTAACTTAAGAAATTAAGTTCCGTATTACAGGTGAGTAGCAGTTGTCTGCCACACTGGCCACACCTATTGCAAAATTAGCCTGGGATCTTCGTGGCTCCCAGGCCTTAGTACCTCTGGAAGTGAGGCTGGTGGGAGGGAGGGCGGGGCTTCTGCGGTGGTAGGTTGGCTTTCTTTATGGTGTTTAGTGGACAATGGCTTGGAACGGTAGATTTCTTTTGTTAGGCAGACAGGTGGCGATCTCTCCCAGGGTGCAGAGGAAGACTAGGGCATCCAGTTCTCTGCGTGTCCTGGTCGGAATTCAGGGTCTTAGACTCAGTGTCTTCGGGAATGCGGTTGCTTGAGAGACTCTAAGCAGCCAAGACAAAATGAACCGGTAGGGGTTGTTTATTTTTGTAAGGAAAACTGCTGGGAAGAACGGAAGGCCAGTTTGGATGGTGCTTCATTGATTAGGAATCTGTGAGGGTCACTGCCACCTAGTGGTGAGATGCTGGAAGGCATCGCCGAGCCTGGTGCGGAAAGATGCGGTGTTTTTTTCTTCATTCTCAGACTTTTGCCTCTCAGAGGACATGAAGAGAGTTGGGATACTTCATTGTCACCCAGTTAAGAAGATGTATTTCTGAGGTACAAAAGGGCCTCTAGCCCTGACCGGTTTGGCTCAGTGGATAGAGCATCGGCCTGGGGACTGAAGGGTCCCAGGTTCGATTCCGGTCAAGGGCATGTACCTGGGTTGTGGGCACATCCCCAGTAGGAGGTGTGCAGGAGGCAGCTGATCGATGTTTCTTTCTCATCGATGTTTCTGACTCTCTATCCCTCTCCCTTCCTCTCTGTAAAAAATCAATAAAATATATTTTTTAAAAAAAGAACCTCTAAAGATATTTTCTTTTTGCCTTTTTAGAGAGGACTCTGCAAGTATCTTTGAACACAAGAAAGACTAGGTTGAGACTACCTCTGAAGATTAAGGGACATGTGATTATCAGAGTCACTGTAAAAAATGCCACAGACACCCGGAGAGGCGGGCAACACCTGGGCTCAGGTCCTGATGGCACAGAGGAGGGGAGGAGGAGACGCAGGCGCAGTTCCCATCTTCATTAGAGGATTTAGGGCGTCAGGAGGAAGAAAGTCAGGGAATGTAGCCAAAAGAAAACCCCATGAAGCTTCCGCTGGGAACCACAGGGCAGAGGTGCCCACACTCACCTCCAGGGAGATCCTGGAGTGCAGTGAGTCAGGACCCAGATCCGCGGGCAGCAGGTGGCACAGGCCACTGGGTCCAGGTTCCCTCTTGCCCCTGCCACCTGTCTGGGCCCAGCAGAGGCCAGCCAGCAAGGGAGACCACAGGGGCAGAGGAGGGCGGAGAGCAGCCACAGCTTCTGCACCAGCTGGTCAGGCCGAGCATCGGTCGGTGGGGTGGACGGGACCGTGTGTGCATGGTGTGCATGCTGCGCTGGGTTTTCTCTCCTAGGCTGTTGTTTGGAACATAAAACAGTGAACACCCAAATGGCCATCACCTACATTCGGCAATAGCCTTTGCCACACTTGTTTTCTCTCTGTTCACTTCTATGCATTTATCTTTTTGTCTCCCTATCTTACCTATCTCCTTATCTTATCATATCTTATCTTATCTATCATCTATCTATCTTCCTATCTAGTGATATCTCTCTGTCTATCTAGCTACCTGTCTATTGATATGTCTATAACTATCTACCTAGCTACCTACCTACCTAGACTCTGAACCATTTGATAGTGATATGCAGATACTCCGACCCGTCATGCAGAGTGCTTTAGCATGCGTCGCCTAATGAGGTCATTCTGCACATACCACACCTACATGATCACACTTAAGAAAACGAATAATAATTTCCTCATATCATCTAAAAAACATGGGTTGCAGGTTTCAATACCTTCAACTGAGACTAGTTTTATATCTCCATGTATATCTGCCCAAGAGCTCCCACCTCACACTCATTAGGATGGCTGCTGTAAAAAACCCAGAGAATAACAGGCATTGGCAATAATGTGAAGGAATTGGAACCCCTGTGCACTGCTGGTGGGAAGGTAAAATGAAGCTGCTATGGAAAAACAATGTGATGTTTCCTCAAATAATTAAAAATAGAATTAGCAGATGATCCAGGCTCCCACTGCTAGATGTATGTCCAAAAGCATTGAAATCAGGGCCTCGAGGAGATGCCTGCACCCTTATGTTCACGGCAGCATTATTCACAATAGCCAAGACACTGGAAACCACCCAATGCCCGTTGCTGGATGAATGGACAAATGAAATGTGGTACATACGTGCAATGCTTTAAAAAGGAAGAAAATTCTGGCATGCTACGACATGGCTGAACCTGTGGACATTATGCTGAGTGAAGTAAGCTGCTCACAAAAATACAAATGCTGTTTGATTCTACTTATATGAGACCCTTTGGGTAGTCAGATTCATAGAGACAAGAAAGTAGAATGGTGGGTGCCAGGAGCTGGGGGAGAGGGAAACAGGCACTTGCTGTTTAGTTGGGTATAGAATTTCAGTTTTGCAACATGGAATAGGTCTAGGGATCTCTTGGACAACAATGTGAATAGTTAACACTATTGCACTGTATGCTTAGAAATGGCCACTGGGCCTGGCTACTTAGAAAATTTTATTATTATTTCAATTACTGTTAAAAGAGAAGCTCACATTGGAATCTGGAAACCTACTTGCTTTAGACAATGACACTGCCCCTGATACCTATTGGAGTTCATACATCTGGTCTCAGTTTTCTCATCTACAAAATGGGTATAAAAGTCTCTTCCCTGTGTACCACAAAGCTAGTTGTGTGGATGGAATAATAATGTGAAAGCGCTCTCTGTTTGCAGCAGTATACAGATGTCAGGTGAGTAACTTCGTGGCTATGGACCGTTTCCGACTCTGCTTTCTGAGGAAGTATGTATACGCTGGGGCTTGTTTTAACTTTTAGTACGATTGTCTTCTCTGTTAGGGATATCAGTTGAATGTAATATGGCATCCCTTTGGAGTTTAGAAAAATCTGATTTTAAAAATTCCAGCTGACTGCTGGTGGGAATGCAGACTGGTGCAGCCACTATGGAAGACAGTATGGAGTTTCCTTAAAAAACTGAAAATGGAACTCCCATTTGACCCTGTGATCCCACTTCTAGGAATATATCCCAAGAAACCAGAAACACCAATCAGAAAGGATATATGCACCCCTATGTTCATAGCAGCACAATTCACCATAGCTAAGATCTGGAAACAGCCTAAGTGCCCATCAGTAGATGAATGGATTAGAAAACTGTGGTACATCTACACGATGGAATACTATGCTGCTGTAAAAAGGAAGGAACTCTTACCATTTGCAACGTCATGGATGGAACTGGAGAGCATTATGCTAAGTGAAATAAGCCAGTCAATAAAGGAAAAATACCACATGATCTCACTCATTCATGGACAATAGAGACCATTATAAACTTTTGAACAATAATAGATACAGAGGCAGAGCTGCCTCAAACAGATTGTCAAACTGCAGCGGGAAGGCCGGGGAGGGTTGGGGGGCAGGAGGTAGTGGGGTAAGAGATCAACTAAAGGACTTGTATGCATGCATATAAGCATAACCAATGGACATAAGACACTGGGTGATAGGGGAGGCTAGGGGACTGTCTAGGGCGGGGGGATAAAATGGATACATATGTAATACCCTTTGTAATACTTTAAGCAATAAAAAAAAAAAAAAAATTCCAGCTGAGCTTATGTGTGCATCAAACTCCAGATAAAGGGGATGTCAATGAAACTTCAAGAAAAAGCCTCAATCCTGGGAAAACTAAGCAATAATTTGAATAAATGGTTTTGCCCAGAGCATCGTGATGCATCCTTCACCAGTGGCAGGTGGTCCCTGGGGGCTGTACCCTGCCAGTTAATACTTTTGGCAGCTGTGTGTGGGCCAGCTCCCCACAGTCCTTTGCAGATGGGAGAGCAAAGGCCACCCAAGCCACATGGTCCTGACTCAGGGGCAGTCCGCTTACTCACTGTAATGCTGAAGGATGTAGAAGAAAATGAATACAGTTTAGCATTTGTCTTCAGCTTTCAGGCTGTGCAAACTAAGCTAGCCTTCATAGAGCACAGATCTCTTTTCCGTTTTCACTGTTTCCTGGGGTATCAGTGGATAGGTACCCTGACATCTGAGGCTTCCTGTCTTTTGTTCAGCAAAACTAAATTGCAGCTGATATATGTTTAAAGTCAGTGGGGCTAACTCTTAGACATGGATGGATATTAGGGATGTCGACAAAACTATATATGTTCTTCCATACTGGCTGCATTTAGCACACATCCCTCTAGGCCGATGGTCGGCAAACTGCAGCTCGCGAGCCACATGCGGCTCTTTGGCCCCTTGAGTGTGGCTCTTCCTAAGCCTTAGGAGTATCCTAATTAAGTTAATAACAATTTACCTACCTATATAGTTTAAGTTTAAAAAATTTGGCTCTCAAAAGAAATTTCAGTCTTTGTACTGTTGATATTTGGCTCTGTTGACTAATGAGTTTGCCGACCACTGCTCTAGGCTGTGTGGAAGTTTTAGCAAAGAGGCTCTCCTTTGTAGCCTGCTATTTATTCTCTCCTGCACGTCACCATCCCTCTGGGTGTCATAATGCAGAGGTCTCTCTGCCTTGTAGCCCTCAAGACTTCTGGAATATTCCCTCCTGGAGTTTTATTTCCATCTGCCTATCTTTGAATTTCTTCCTATATTTCTATTCTGTGTCCAGACTCACCCCACAAACATTTCCTTATTCATTTCCTAACTTAAAGTATTCTACTTTGAATTACTTATAATGATACATGCATTTATTTATAACCTCACAACTACACTTATTTAAGTTTATACAATATCTTACAAGCGTTTCTATGGACAGAGCAAGGCTGATCAGGTTCTCCATTTCAAACTGCCCATGTTCAAGGGCACAGGTGGGCCCGGGACTGACCGCTGGTGTGTTTGAGGATTAAGTAGTCATTCCTCCAGCCTGAGACGCATGAATTCTCTCTAGGTACAAAGGTGGGGGCAGCTCCTACAAATAGTCCATGCTCAGCTGTTGAGTTTAATAAAATTGTCTTGCTTGTATCAGATTTGAAATCACAGTCACGGGCATTTCAGGAGTTATAATTACTATTTTTTATTTTCACAGTTTTTTTTAAATTTTCTTTATTGATTAAGGTACTGCATATGTGTCCTTATCCTCCCCCACCCCGCCTATTTTCAGTTTTTAGCTCATTACAACTTAAACTTTGTAGAAATTTTACCAGTGAAAGCATTGTGGAAGATTAAGTTTTAAATAAAATAATTCTCCCAGAGTTCTGGTTGTCTGGAATGCTGCTGTGTCTCTGAGTGGCTGGTGCAGTGGGAGAATTGAGCTGGTGTGTGTAGGCAACTGTGAATGACTACCCTTGACTTGGAAAAAGGGTGATTTCAATTATGTTTGGTTACATTATCTCTGTACCTCCAGCCCTTTTCTATTAGGTAAGACCCAGTAATGATCTATGTATGTGAGTGTGTATGATTACACTAGAGGCCTGGTGCATGAATTCGTGCATGGGTGGGGGTCCCTCAGTGTGGCCTGCGGGGAGTAGGCCGAAACTGGCAGGCTACGTTGGACTGCCGCTCCTGCCTGCTGCTCCTGCTCATCCCGGCCCTGCTGCACCTGCCCCGGGCTCACGCCCAGTCAGTCCTGATCGGGAGAGGCTCGCGCTGCCACAGTCCTCGCCAGCCATGAGCCCTGCATCTGGTGCCCGTCCCAAAGGGGAGCGGGGAGGAGGGGGGCCTGGATGTTTTCGGCCCTCTGGATAGGTGGGCAGTGGGATGCCCTTGCTGGAGCCAGATCCGGATCCGTCCCACTGACGTTCAAGTTGTCGGGAGCCACCTGGTGGCTGCTTTTATATTGTTTTTCCTTGTGGAACATCTAGGGAGGGGAAGTGGCCCCAGCGCTCCATGCCCAAGAGTGACTGTCGGGATCATGCCAGCAGGGCTGGTCCATCGGTGCCTGGCCCATTCTCTGGAGATTGGACCTGCAGGACTACTGAGGGAGTGAGTGGCTGCTGCTGGGCCGGTGGGCTGCTGGGATGGGTCTGTCAGCTGAGCAGCACTCCTGTTGTGGGAGTGCGCTGACCACCAGGGGTCAGTGCACGTCATAGTGACCAGTCGTTTGGTGTTCAGTTGTTCGGTTGCTTAGGCTTTTATATATATACTAGGGGCCCGGTGCACGAAATTCGTGCACCGGGTGTGTGTGTGTGTGTGTGGGGGGGGAGTGTCCCTCAGCCCAGCCTGCCCACTCTCACATACTGGGAGCCCTCAGGTGTTGACCCCCATCACCCTCCAATCGCAGGATCAGCCCCTTGCCCAGGCCTGACGCCTCTGACAGAGGTGTCAGGCCTGGGCAGGGGACCCTCATTTCCCCCCATCACTGGTTCTGCCCCCAGCCCAGGCCTGAGGCCTCTGGCCCAGGCATCAGGCCTGGGCAGGGGACCCTCAGACCCCTCCGATTGTTGGCTCTGCCCCTTGCCCAGGCCTGATGCCTCAGCCAGAGGCGTAGACCCCCATCACCCTCTGATCACCTGATTGGCCCCTTGCCCAGGCCTGACGCCTCCGCCAGAGGTATCAGGCTTGGACAGGGGACCCCCATCTCCCCCCGATCACTGGCTCTGGCCCCTGCCCAGGCCTGAGGCCTCTGGCCCAGGAATCATGCCTGGGCAGGGGACCCCCATCTCCCTCTGATCGCTTGCTCCACCCCCCGCCCAAGCCTGATGCCTCTGACCCAGGCTTCAGGCCTGGGCAAGGGGACCATCATATCCCCCCAATCCCCGGCTCCGCCCCCCACCCAGGCCTGATGCCTCGGCCAGAGGAGTTGACCCTCATCACCCTCCAATCACCAATCACCGGATCGGCCCCTTGACCAGGCCTGAGGCCTCCGGCAGAGGTGTCAGGCCTGGGCAGGGGACCCCCAGCTCCCCGCAGTTGCAGGCTCCGCCCCTGCTCAGGCCTAACGCCTCTGGCTGAGGTGTCCGGCTCGGGCAGCGGGGACCCGCAGCTGCAGCAGCCCCGCGATCGTGGGCTCCGCTTTAGGCCCAGGCAAGGGACCCCTAGCTCCTGGGACTGCCAACTTCGACCGTGCCCAGCTCCCATCGCTGGCTCCACCCCTACTTCCTGCTATCACTGGCCAGGGCGGCAAAGGCGCCTGATTCTCCGATCATGGCTCGGGGGCAGGGCAAAGGCGGCCCCAGGGCCACCTTTGCCCTGCCCCCCAGCTCTTAGCTCCCCCCTGGGTTTCCGATCACTGTCAGTGGCAGGGGGCTTCTTCCTGCTTTCCCTTTCGCCTCCCTGCATTGTGCCTACATATGCAAATTAACCGCCATCTTGTTGGCAGTTAACTGCCAATCATAGTTGGCAGTTAATTTGCATATAGCCCTGATTAGCCAATGAAAAGGGTATCGTCGTACGCCAATTACCATTTTTCTCTTTTATTAGTGTAGACTAGAAGCCCCGTGCACAAAAATTTGTGCACTGGCAGGAGGGTGGTGGTCCCTCAGCCCAACCTGTGCCCTCTCACAGTCTGGGACCCCTCGGGAGATAACCACCTGCTGGCTTAGGCCTGCTCCCCTGGTGGCAGATGGCAGGCCCAGATCCCGCGGTGTCTGCCCTGTCTCCCCCGGTCGCACACGGCAGGCCTGGATCCCTCGCTGGGGCGGGCGGCGGCTTGGGATCGCGCTGAGGTCCCTGTGGATGTTCAGGCTCTGAAAGCATAGTTTTTCTTTCTTGGTTTTGTTTTTACTTCTTGAAATTGAAATGTGTTAAAAATATTTTTTTAAAAGAATAGCTCAAGCACCCAGTGAGGCCTTAAAGCCTGGGGTGCTTGCTTGTGTTGTCTGAGTCTAAGCTCGCGGCGTCGGAGCGCCCCCGGGAGACGGGACCCCGGCGCGGCTCTGTCTCCTTCCCGCAAACCGCACGCACAGCTGCTGCCAGGTGCCCCGCTGTCCTTCTCTTTTCGTCCCAGACTTGCCGGTCACTCCTGGTCTCTGTCCGCCTCTGGCTGCTGTGGGGGGGGGGGGCGTGTTTCTTCCTGAGGAGCTGCCCTGGTCCTGGCCCTGGGCCTCCACCTCCTCAGACCGCCCCCCCCCCACCCCCCCCCCCCCCACCCCCCCCCCGCCCACCGGGCCGCCTCACAGCAGTCTCCCGCCCTCCCCTGTGCTCGCCGCTTTCCTGACGCCCTTTTCGCTTCCAGCGCCGCCAGTCTTGCTGTGTCCCACGCCCTTTCGCTCTTCCCTGGAGACGCCCGCCCGGACCTTTCTTTCCTTTGGGTACTTCCGGGGCTTTCTTCAGGTTTCTTTTCTGAGCTGTTTTTCTGATTTTGGACCTGGGAGCCAGGCCTCCTACACCCGCAAGCTGCTGCGCTTCCTCTAAAATCATTTCTCCCTTAGGCCCCAGCCCCTCAACGCCCCCCTGGAAAGCACTGGTCGCTTCCTGTGCCCGTGTGCTTCCTGCTCCTGCATTGCAGGTAAACGGAGTCAGACAGCCTGGGCCTTTGCACCGGCTGCTTCCCTCAGCTCCGTGTTTGTCCTCGCCGCCCGCAGCGTGTCAGCCCTGCGCTCCTCTTCACCGTCACCCACTCCCTGTGGGGACACAGTTCTGGAGTTGAACCTATTTTCTTTGTCGTTTGTTTTAAAATAACTTCTCTAATGTATTGGTGCCTAGTTCCAATAAGCATAAGCCGATGCTCAAGTAGGCAGGTTCGGGTCTCCTGGCTGTGCACCTGGGCTCGCAGCTCCGGTGTCACTTCTGAGGAGCTGCCTGCGCCCAGGGCTCCTACCCCCGTGGGGGAGGGGGGCTCTCAGCCTCTCCCTGTCGTGGGGCGGTTGGCAGCTGAGGATTGTGCTGCCGCCCGCCCCGCCCACGACAGGCCCGGATCCCACGCTGGGGCAGGTGGCGGCTCAGGATCACACTGCTGCTCTCCCCATCTGCCCTGCCCACCCAGCACACGGCAGGCCAGGATCTCGCGCTGGGGCGGCCAGCGGCTGGGGATTGTGCTGCTGCCAGCCCCAGGCGAGGTGGCCCAGCAGGATCTGCCTGCAGTATGCAAATTAGCCGCCATCTTTGTCAGTGGTTAATTTGCATATCTTGCTGATTAGCCAATGGGAGGCGTAGCGAAGGTATGGTCAATTACCATGTTTGTCTATTATTATGTTTGTCTATTATTAGATTAGATGGTAGGTCCTCGGGTTATGTCGGAGATCCAGTCCTATGGCGCGACGTAATGTGATTTTCGCCGTAGGAACCCACCTACACAGCACCTACGTCACTCACATGGAGCATACACACAGCAGTAATGAAGCGCAACAGTAAAAAATTTTAAAGAAAGATAACAATTCCTGACCTCTACTTGTGGTAAATAAATAATAAAAACATAAAAAGCACATATGTACATACGTCGAAATGACGGAACTTTTTTTTTTATAAATGGAGATGGTGATGTAACTACGAAATGATGTACATGGAGTCTGACGTAACCGAGGACTGTCTGTATATAGATAGGCCTTATAACAAATATATAGGCTTAAATGAGAGAATTTTTATCTAGTTTCTTTTGTTTAACACCATATTTTAATTTTTTTGTAGTGTTCTTTTCTTTTTTAAAAAATTTATCTTTATTGTTGAAAGTATTACAGATGTTCCCCCACCCCCAAATATACCCATGGCGCTCCGCTCCCCACTAGGCCCAGGCCTTCACCACACTATTGTCTATGTTCATGGGATATTCATATATGCATATAAGTTCTTTGGTTAATTTCTCCCTCCCCCCATCTCTGTCCAATTTTCCCAACACCATCTACTGAAGAGACTGTCTTTCTTCCATTGTATATTCTTGCCTCCTTTGTCTGAGATTTGCCATTCTGTTCCATGCTTCTATGTCTCTGGATCTATTTTGTTCATCAATTTATTTTGTTCATTAGATTCCACATATGAGTGAGATCATGTGATACTTGTCTTTCTCTGACTGGCTTATTTCACTTAGCATAATACTCTCCAGGTCCCTCCATGATGTCTCAAAGGGTAAGAGATCCTTCTTTTTTACAGCTACATAATATTCCACTGCATAAATGTACCACAACTTTTTCATCAACTCATCTGCTGATGGGCAGTTGGCCTGTTTCCAGATCTTAGCTATTGTAAATAGCACTGCTATGAACATAGGGGTGCAAACAGTCTTTCTGATTGGTGTTTTGCGATTCTTATGCTATAGTTCTAGAAGTGGAATCACTGGATCAGATGGCAGTTGCATATTTAATTTTTTGAGGAAACTCCACACTGTTTACCATAGTGGCTGCACCAGTTTGCATTCCCACCAGCAGTGTATTAGGGTTCCACATCCTTGCCTGCACTTGTTGTTTGATGATTTGTTGATGGTATAGCAGGTGTGAGGTGGTACCTCATTGTCATTTGCATCTCTCTGATGATCAGTGATGTTGAGCATTTTTTTTATATGTCTCTTGGCCATTTGTATGTCCTCTTTGGAGAAGTGTCTTTTTAGGTTCTCTGTCCATTTTTAAATTGGATTGTTTGCCTCCTTTGGTTGAATTGTATGAGAGCTTTATATATTTTGGAAATTAACCCCTTATCAGATATATCATTGGCAAATATGTTCTCCCATACAGTGGGATTCCTTTTCATTTTGTTGCTGGTTTCTTTTGCTGTGCAGAAGCTTTTTATTTTGATGCAGTCCCATTTGTTTATTTTCTCCTTTGTTTCCCTTGTCCTAAGAGATGTTTTGTCAAACATATTGTTACGAGAGATGTCTGAGATTTTGCTGCCTATGGTTTCTTATATAGAATTTTTATGGTTTCACAACTTTTGAATTTATTCTTGTATATGGTGTAAGCTGGTGATCTAGTTTCATTTTTTTTGCATGTACCTGTCCAATTTTCCCAGCACCATTTATTGAAGTCTCTTCCTCCATTGTATATTCTTATCTCCTTTGTCAAATATTAATGGAGCATAATGGCTTGGGTTGGTTTCTGTGTTCTCTGTTCTGTTCCTTTGGTCTATATGCTGGTTTTTGTGCCAATACAAGGCTTTTTAAAAAATTATTTTTGAATTACAGTGGTTTTGTAGCATAAGCTGATATCTGGTATTGTGATCCCTCCAACTTTATTCTTTCTCAAGATTGCTGAGGCTATTTGGGGTCTTTTTTTGATTCCATATAAATTTTTGGAGTATTTGTTCTAGATCTGTGAAATATGCCATTGGTATTTTAATAGGGACTGCATTGAATATATAGGTTGTGTTTTGGGTAGTATGGACATTTTAATGATGGTAATTCTACCAATCCATGAACACAGTATATTCTTTCACGTGTTTATATCTTCCTTTATCTCTTTTTTCACATCCTGTAGTTTTCTAAGTACAGATCTTTTACCTCCTTGGTTAAGTTTATTCCTAAGTACCTTAATTTTTTTGGTTGCAATAGTAAATGGGATTTTTTTTTTTAGGTTTCTCTTTCTGAGAGTTCATTATTGGTGTATAAACATGTCACCGATTTCTGGGTGTTAATTTTGTATCTGCTACATTGCCGAATTCATTTAGTAAATCTAGTAGGTTTTTTTGTGTAGAGTCTTTAGGGTTTTTTATGTACAATATCATGTCATCTGCTGATAATGACAGTTTTACTTCCTCCTTTCCAGTTTGGATGCCTTTTATGTTTTCTTCTTGACTGATCATTGTGACTAGGACTTCCAGTACTATGTTGACTAAGAGTGGTGAAAGAGGACATTCCTGTCTTGTTCCTGTTATTAGGGGGAAATGGTTTTAGTTTTTGCACTTTATTATGTTGGCTGTAGGTTTGTCATATATGGCCTTTATTATGTTGAAGTATTATCCCTCTATTCTCACTTTGCTGAGGGTTTTTAATAAAAACTGGGTGTTGGATTTTGTCAAATGCTTTTCTGCATCTATTGATATGATCATTAATTTTTGTCTTTCAATTTGTTTATGTGATGTATCACATTTATTGATTTATGAATATTATAACAGCCTTGTATCCCTGGAATAAATCCCACTTGGTCATTGGTCATGGTGTATGAACTTTTTAATATATTGCTGGATCCGATGTGTTAATATTTTACTGAGGATTTCAACATCTATGTTCATCAGAGATATTGGCCTGTAATTCTTTTTCTTTGTAGTCTTTATCTGGTTTTGGAATTAGGATAATACTGCCCTCATAGAAAGAGCTTGGAAGTGTTCATTCCTCTTGGGTTTTTTAAAATAGTTTGAGGAGGATAGGTATTAGTTCTTCTTTGAATGTTTGGTAAAATTCCCCTGTGAAGCTGTCAGACCAGGGCTATTGTTTGCTGGATTTTTTTTGTTACTGCTTCAGTTTCATCAATTGTTATTGGTCTATTCAGGATATAGACAGTGATATCCCCCCCCCCCACAAACATGTGCATGCCTTTCTTTTCCCCACAATTAGAATCATAGTGGAGACTATATCTAGCTCAGACTGACCCAAATATGACCAAGATCAACATTATCACCCTTTTTGTGCTGGAAAAGGGTCTATCTGCCTCTGATCCTTCTTCAGTTTGATAAACATGCACTGAACGCTCATTTGTGCCATACCTCCTGCCAGGCAGGCACGGCTCTGAGGGCAGGTAGTACACAGCGCCTCTGGGGAGGAGACAGCTCTCAGCGGGAAACTCATGAGATGTCCCAACAAGGATTTATGCTGTGGAGGCTGAGCAGCCAATATATGAGAGCCCAGCCTGCAGAGGGAGAGAACAGCATCTGAGGGTCGTGAGAGTCCAGCAGAGGCCTGCAGGATGCTCAGGAGTATGTTAGGGGAAGGGGTGAGGTCAGGCTGGGTGTGAGCATAAGGTGACTGTTCGAAGCAAAGACTACAGCACATGCAATGGCTTTGGGGCAGGACAGATATGTCACGGAGGAACCCTAGGATGGCTGTAGTGAAAGGGTGGGGGACAGGCATGGTGGGAAGCTGGAATGACACCAAGACCCATGGCAGATGGACCATGTACGGGGTCTGGATTTGATACTAGGAGCAACTAATGAGTAGGGTGTGACTGTATGTAGGTAGATGTGATGTGTGGTGTGTGGGTGTGTGTGCAAGTGTGGCAAGTGTGATTTTGTGTTGTGTGTGGGTGTGTGTGACTATGTATGAGTGTGAGAGTGTGTGATGTGTTTGTGGTGTACATATGATATTTAGCTGCCCATGTGGTATGTACAAGTGTGTGGTGTGTGCAAAAGTGTGTGAATGGTGTGTGGTATATGTGTGTGGTGTGTGAATGTGATGTACATGTGTGTGAGCGGGTATAGCATGTGAGTGTGTGTGTGTGTGTGTGTGAGTGTGTGGTTTGTATATGCCTGCACATGTATGTGAATGTGGTGTGTGTGGCATGAGCATGTGTGTGTGTGTACATGTGAGTGTGTGTATGTGTGTGAGTGTGTGGTTTGTTTATGCCTGCACATGTATGTGAATGTGGTGTGTGTGTGGCATGAGCATGTGTGTGTGTACATGTGAGTGTGTGTGTGATGTGTGACTTAGTTTCTAGGCTGAGCATGGCTTTGACCACAGTGTGGGTGATGGCTGGCTGGTAGGCCCTAGAGGGGACTAGGTAAATGTGGGAAACCCCTCAAGAGGTCCTGAGTGGCAGCTGGGATTAGCCATCTGGACGGGCTGGAATGAGGCAAAGCAGGCGAGATGCTGGGAGCCAAGGTGACCGGGAGGGAGTCCAGGGTGACTGCTCTAGCACTGGGCACTCAGTGCCCTGGGTGGCACAGGCCCAGAACGGGGGCCGTCGGAGAAGGAGCGGCCTGGGGAGAGGGTGGTCCAGCAGTGGGCCTGCGGGGGCTGCGCTGCTGGGGTGCAGTCATGTCAGCAGTGATCAGATAAGAGTCCTGAGTTGGGGACAGGCACCTGCTCTGGAGATGGCCCCTGGGGAGTCACGGCATCCAGGCATGTGCAGCCATGGGCGGAAAGGGGCTTCAGCTGGAGAGAAACTGGGAGGGGAGGAGGGGTCTGGTGGACGCCGAGGAGCAGCAGGCATGGTCAGTGAGCAGGCTGAGCGGGACCTCCTGGGAGCCAAGATGAGAAGGAGGGGCCTTTGGCTTCAGCTCAGGACCTTAGCGACCCAGGGCATGAGTGAGGAGAGCCAGGTGAGCAAGGCTAGGAGTGAGGCACAGAGGAGGAACAGGGACGCACTGGAAGCCCGGGGGAGACAGGAGGGAGCTGGGGGCATGGGCTTGCATTCTCTGTGTGTGTGTGGGCGCGTATGTGTGATATATATTTCATATGTAGGGGGTATGTTTGTGCATGTGTATGTGGTATATTTGTGTGTTCCTATGCATGGTGTGTGTGTGTGCACAAGTGTGCAGTTGTGGTGTATGTATATGTTATACACACATATGTATATATATAATGTACATGCATGTGTGATGTATGTGTGTTACATATGTGCCCGTATATGGTTTGTACATGTGTGTGCATACCTGTGTACAGATGGGTATCTGTACACACACACACACACACACACACACACACACACTTGCATGCAGAGATGAGGAATGGAGACGAGTCTGGCTGGCTGGGTTGGAGGAAGGTGAGTGAGAATGGTGGTGAATGTGGGTGATGTGTGCTGGGCTCTGTGACACTCAGGGGTGCTGTCCCTGACCTGAGGGAGGCACAGTGGGGAGAGTGGGAAGGAAAGCTCAGGTTCTGCGCCCTCTGGTCTTTCCCACCACAGCTGGTCCGTGGCAGAGAGGCTGGTCCTGGGCTGCGAGAGCAGCCTCTGGTGCCACCTATGGGCAGGGTGTGCCCAGACTCAGGCGAGGCTGGTTCCCAGGACCCACACCACCAGGCTGGGCCCAGGTTCTGGGAGGTGAGTCCCAGCCTATGACCATGCTACATCGTTTTCCGGTCTTGCTGCTGTGAACGAACTTTTGTATGGAAGTTCCATTTCAGATAAACCCAATTGTCCTCAATTACGCTGCCTGGGTCCTTTATCTTCTCCCACTTAATGTGCTCTCAGTGCCGGAAGATGGTGGTATCCCTGACAGATGTATTCATGTGTAAAACGCTTAATCATTTAATTAAACAATATGCTGCCCTGTGCAGGCTGCGAGGTGCGAGGCTAAAGGCTGAGCAACCTCAATCATCCCAGAAACGCATTAATGCTCCCTAATGGGCTCGCTCGAGTGCCTTCCATTGTCCCATGTGTATGTATGTCTCTGTATTTTGCATTTAGAGAGGCTTTAGGTTTTTCCCTCCTCTGGAAATGAAACAGTGCAGTTGGGTGCTATCGCAGAGCACATCTCTTGGGATGAGCTTCTAAGGAGGAGAGGAGAGAGGTGAAGGCCTCAATTCTCCCCCAATAATTTAGCCCATTATTCACCGTCTTCCGCCTCTCTGAGACCCTGGGAAAAAGGCAGCAAGCCTGCCGTTCACGTGGTGGTGGTGAGAAGGTGGGAATACCAGCTGAAATAGACTTGGCAGTAGGTTAAACCTGGGGCTTCCAGCTTCTTAAGTTGACAGCATGTTGTTAGAAACCCCATCTTCTGTGAGGAACCCCCAGCCAGACTGCCCAGGTTCAAATCCCACCCTTTCCACTTTCTGCTGGTGGGACCCCTCCTACTTTATAGTCTGAAGAAATATGGAATGTTTTATAGTTTCTTTAGAGGTAGGGGCACAGGACAGAATCGCAGTTTCGGTCTGTAAAGAACCTTGACATCACCTGGTCCAATGCTGCTATTTATAGATGAGAGAGCAAGCTCAGAGAGGTAAAGCAACTTGCCCAGAATCACACAGCTCATCAGAGGTGAAACTAGGTTTTCGACTCTCACTTCTTGAAGGGCCTGGGATCCTGGGCGCTTCCTTCTAGGCCTGTCCTGACTCCTGACTTACACCTGGTCCTCACCCCAGTTTTGACACTTTCAGGGGGTCACTTAGCCTCGCCGAGCCTCAGTCTCTCTCTCTCTCTCCGTCTCCGTCTCTCTCTCTCTCTCTCTCTCTCTCTCTCTCTCTCTCTCTCTCCCTCCCTCCCTCCCTCCCTCTCCCTCTCCCTCTCCCTCTCTCTCTCTCCCTCTCTCTCTGTTATGTAGGGATGATAGTTGCACAGGCCTTGGAGAGACTTTGTTTGGGTTGGAAGCAGGGAGTGGCAGCTGGGAGGGAAGCTGTGGTGACCACTGAGGTCTGGGGAGGACCACATGGTCTTTAATTGGCAAAATAAAGTTTTCTGCTATAAGAGCAAATTCGGATCAGTCTGCTATGTTATTTTTTCAGTCGTGGAGAAATAGAATCAGTACATTTCCTCACACCTCCAAGACGTGGCTGTGATATTTGTCCTACCTGCTATACTTTGCAGAGTTTGGGCAAGTGATTATTTTTCCATCTGCCTGTACCCCACTTCCTGTCGGAAATGGAAGGGGTCATTCATCGGGCGGTTGGTGTGTGGATTCCTACTGTTAAGTGCATGTGGTCCCAGTGGACTTGAAATGCAGGCTGCTGGTCTGAGGATCACCAGGAGTCCCTTGTTTATAGGGAACTTCACTGGAGAGAGAGAGAGAGAGAGAGAGAGAGAGAGAGAGAGAGAGAGAGAGAGAGAGAACCTGAAAAGTGGGCCCAGGGCCTTCTGGTGGGGACAGTGGGGGATGGGGGATGGCCCAAAGTGAGGCATGGGGTCTGGGGTCTGGTGGAGGCAAGGACACTTGGCTGGCTGGGACCAGTGTGAGGACAGATCCAAGGTCCGGGAGGAGCGAAGGCATTGTGAACAGGAAGGGTGGTGGCAGGTGGGGGACCAGCAGTGGGGGTGGGCCCGTGCCAAGGGCCAAGCTGTCCTGGAAGCACCTTTCACACATCTAAACCCTCAAATGCCCATGGACGGTCTGGAGCCTAGTGTGCTGTTTGTCCCTCTATTCATACATTAAAAAACACCAGCACAGCCCAGCTGGTGTTGCTCAGTGGTTGAGTGTCAACTTATCAACCAAGAGGTCATGGTTCGATTCACAGTCAGATCAGGGCACATCCCCAGTAGGGAGCCTGCAGGAGGCAGCTGATTGATGATTCACCCTCATCATTGATATTTCTCTGTCTCTCTCCCTTCCTGTCTGAAATCAAGAAAAAGACATTAAAAAATAACACAAAACACACACACACACACACACACACACACACACACACACACACACACACTAATACAGTACACTCTGGTGCCATGACTTTGGGGAGGAGGGAGCTGGCTTCTCTGAGGGAATGAGGCCCTGATGGCAGTCACTGTAGTGGACAGAAGCAGACACAGAACTGCCAGCCAGCCTGGGGGGTGCCCTGGTCTGCGGGACTGGAGGAGGTCCTGGGGCGGAGCCGAGGGGATGGGCGTGGCTGGGTGTAGGCGGGGTCAGTGGCCCCAAAGACTTTCAGGGAACTTTGTAAGTTTGGGAAACCAAAGAAAAGTTCTCGGTGTTGAACCTGCTGTACTCAGGCCGGGAAGGGATGTGATAAAACGTGTATTTCACTTTGCTTGTTGTAAGAGGAAGGGGACACTGGTTGCAGGAGGGAGGCCAGTGCGGGCTGTCCCTGCAACATAGGAACCTGTCTGAACCTGTTATCCAGACAGGTTCTGGTCTGCTATAAATTACATGTCACCGTAGCAGACCATTTGGGGAAAGATACGGATGTAGCAAGATAAGCACGACTACCTGTGATGACAGATGCCAAACGTGACCGGTAACACCTGGTGCATTTCCTCTGAGAGTCTGAGTCTAACTGTGAATGTCCGTGTGAATAGCTGTGTGGCCATACTGCATGCTGTTCCTCTCGCTGCAGTTGTCCATTGAAATGTGAACCTTTCACTTTGGACTGAAAATCCCACCTTTTATTCTTTTGTCGACCTCAAAACTAGCCTTAATTTATTAAGGAAGATTTTTATTGGTGAGTGTAGTGTTACACCGGTTACTGGGGCCTGGTCATCTCATGAAAGAGTCTGACCGAGAAGTGACTGGTCGGTGGAAATTACGTATTTGCGTCTTCACATCGGCCCGGGAACACTGGCCGCTGCGGAGTAGTCGGGAGGCCTCCTTGGCTGGAAGAGGAGCCGAGGAAGCCGAGTGAGCGCAGGAATATGGCTCTGGGAACCTTTGAAAGCCCCAGGCAGTGAAGTCTTCCAAGGTCGGCAGTTGTTAATGATGGAATCGATCCAACTGATGTATTGTTTGTATGTAGTGACTCCTGACTTCTAACTTATCCTCTTGATCCCAGGGACATGGTGCCTGGACAGTAAGGCCAGGTTTGGCTTCACTCCGTGTCCTTAGCTTCCTTTAGGAATCCAGAGCCTCGATGCTCTGTTTTCAATGCCCAGTTCAGAGCAATGCGATTGAGACTGCGGCATCTTTAAAAATTTTTTCCTTTTATTCTAGCGTCATAACCTGTAACGCAGGCACATTAAATCTCTGTACTCCGATTCTTTTAAAAAGTGAGTTTTCTCAGATTGCCACCAGATGTCAGTACAATCCCTCTTAAAATAAATGTGCAGTCAGGCAAGTTGATGCATGAGCGGGCAGTGTGCATGTCTGGAAGGTGATACTGGATGGTACCTGGAGGGGCTGGGGTTCTGTGATTGTATTTCAGAACTTGTCCCCGGCCCCTGGGGGGAAGGGGGGGGCGGGGCTGCAATTTTAAAAGCTTCCCTAACTGGTCAATTGCAGCTTGTTGGCTGGCCCACCTGCTTGTGTGGTGGGGGCTTAAAGGGAAGGATTTGGTGAAGATAGTCCGTTCCTCCCAACCCCTACCCCCACCCCCGTGATGGCGCGTCTACCAGCATTCAGACCCTTGGCTGCTGGGAAGCCTGGGACCCTGTTAAGTGTGGGACTTGGTGCTGGCAGAGGGAGAGGCCATGATTCTGCCTTAGATGCTTGTTAATGCAACTATAGAAACCACATGGAGTCCTTACCAGGGACCCTGCCAGGATCGCTCTGCATAAGGGGAGAGAGACCCGGAAGGCGGGGAAGGGGTTGATGCTGGAGGAGGAGGCAGATGGACCCACAGACACAGCGCTATGTTTTGCCTCTTTGACTTATAAATAGCAAGTGACTCTGTGCTGTTCTTTATTGCTTACGAGGCCTAACAAGCCAAGGCTGCCACTTCCAGTTCCAGAAAGAGATACCCACGTGCCAACATTCCAAGCTTTTTACAGAAGGTTTATTTTAGGTTCTGGTTAAAAAAATACAAAACCCAAACACTTCCTTGTCATATTCTGTAACACTGTCTTCCCCATTCTTAGTTAATTTACTTATGACAAATATTATTTATTTTCATCAGTGAAAATTGAGATTTCACATAAGGAAAATCACAAAAATAAAATTTTTTTTTTCTCCTAGTGATAACCACTTTTGTGGGTCATCATTTAAGACTTTTTTTCTATGTGCATAATACTTTTTAAAAAGATAATGGTATATGTGGCAGTCTTTTAAAACATGCAGTGATAATGATTTACAATGAGATAATTAAGCAAATTCCAGAGATAATGTTTTGTTTTCCATAAGAAGTAAATGGGAGTAGATTAAAACCACATAGAACCAAATAGTCTAGCAGCTCCTCACATGACTAAACATAGACTTATCACATGACCCATCAATTCCACTCCTAGGTATCTACCCAAGGGAAAAGGAAATAGACATCCACACAAGCACTTGTGCCTGAATGTTTACAAGCAGCATTATTCATAATCACCCAAAGATGAGAACAACCAAAGTGTTCAACTGATGAATGGGTAAACAAATGTGGTCTGTTTGTGCAGTGGAATATTATTTGTCCAGGAAAAGGAGAAGCACTAATAATTGCTACAATGTGGATAACTATGAAAACATTCTGCTATGTGAAAGAAGCCAGCCATGGAAGACCCCATATATGATAGCTTAAGGCTTGGAGAGGAGGGGTTAACAGGAAGACAGAAGGTGATAGTTAAAGGGTAAGGTGATGAAAATATTCTAAAATCAACTGTGGCAATGGTAGCACACATCTGTGAATACAGGAGTGGGAAAAAGTACATTTACAGTTGTAACACAAGTAAATAATCCTCCTATATAATAAAAGCCTAATATGCTAAGTGTCTGGTCATCCACTCAGCTGTTCAACCAATCAAAGCATAATATGCTAATGATATGCTAAGGCCGCTCAACAGCTGGCTATGATGTGCACTAACCACCAGGGGACAGTCGATTGGTTGACCAGTCGCTATGACATGCACTGACCACCAGGGGGAAGATGCTCCGACTGGTAGGTTAGCTTGCTGCTGGGGTCCAGCCAATAGGGACTGAGCGAGATGGGCCGGACACACCCTGGAGCCCTCCTGTGGTTCCTTCCTGGCTGGCCAACCTCCTGTGTCCTCCCCGGCCCTGATCATTCACCGGAGGGGTCCCTCGGCCTGGCATGCACCCTCTTGCACTCCAGGACCCCTCAGGGGATGCTGGAGAGCTGGTTTCTACCCAATCCCACAGGCCAGGCTGAAGGACCCTACTGGTGCATGAATTCGTGCACCGGGCCTCTAGTACAATAATAAATAGATAAATAATAATAGTACAAGAATAAATTCTATTTCACATACTCACAACTGTAAACCTACTTTATATTAAAAACCATTGAATTGTATAGTTTAATGGGTGAATTATATAGAATGTGAATTATATCTTAATAAAGCTGTTAAAAAGAAACACACAGAACCATAGACTTGGGAACCTGAAAGGATCTTAAAGATCCTATAGTTGAGAACCTCTGCCTCTGACCATGGGATGGATTGACAGCCTGAAAACTATCCCCTTACAAAACACACAGAAATGGTGCATAAACATAACAGATATGTAAATGCATATTAAATTTGAAAGAAAGTAAGAGAAATTCCCAAGGGCTCAGACACAAAGAAGAAACTGGAAATCGGAGTGGCCTGTGAATAAGAGGCCACATTGGCAGCCCTGGGAGGCAGTGCGGATGGGACGGGGCTCACATCGCTGGTCTCATGGGCCCAGCAACCCACAGATCTGTACTTTAATATCTCTACACTAAACAGATGATCGACATATGTGAGATGGAATATTGAATGTGATATTACTTTTCCAGAACACCTATAATCAGGATTCTTGCCAAGAGCTCTATTCTTGGTAAAAGGTTTTTCTAGAAATACACCCCCCACACCACCATTGGTACTAGACAGAAGGAAACTGGACCGTTGGTGGAGAGAGTGATATGAGAATTATACCCCCGGTTTGAATCCATGCTGCCAGCATAACCCGAGGATCGCCAGACTGAGAAATCAACAGTCATCCTTGGGACGTTGGCATCCATTGCTGAGGCTTTTTTTTTTTTTTTTTTTTTTTTAATCCTCACTGGAGGACATGTTTTCCATTGATTTTTAGAGAGAGTGGAAGGGAGAGGGGGAGACAGAGAGAAACACCAAAGTGAGAGAGACACATCAATTGGTTTCCTCCAACATGGTCCCAACCAGGGCAGGGAGCCTGCAACCGAAATACATGCCCTTGATCGGAATTGAACCTGGGACCCTTCAGTCCTCAGGCTGATGCTCTATCCACTGAGCCAAACTGGCTAGGGCCATTGCTGAGGCTTTGTAAGTGCAATTTGCATCATGGATTTCCCACAGAGCCCTACTGAAGATGTGCTCACAATCCCAAATTACAAAACCTAAGAGGAAACATCTCACCCAGAACAGAAGGCACAGGATCCTCACATAAGAGGAGAGAGAGAGAGAGAGAGAGAGAGAGAGAGAGAGAGAGAGAGAGAGAGAGAGAGAGAGAGAGAGAGAAGTAAAATAAAGTAAGACTAGGGAGCACCTAAGAACAAAATGAAGTGTAACTAAGTAATAAGACACCATGAATTTACAAGAGGGAAATTTGAAGAAGAACCAAGTTGAACTTCTAGAAATGAAAAACATAGTCTTTAAAATTAAAACATACATGAATGGTTTAAAGAGTTATTGAATCTAGCTGAAGAGAGGTTTTGCTAATGTTTGAAGAAAGTGCCCAGGATGAAGGCGAGCATGGCAGAGACGAGAACTGTGGGACAGTGGCTGACAGAAACGAAGGCTAGGATGAGGTATTCCAGCCCAGCTTTTCTTACGTTCACAGGAGGCAGTGAGGCTCAGGGAGATCAGGAGATGTGCCGAGGCTGCCCAAGGAACCTCCGTGTTCCTGAGGTGTGAGTGGTGAATGCCAGGACATGTCCCAGTCTGGGAGCCAAGTTCTGGGGAAGTGTGGTGAAGGCCCTTTCATAGGCTCCTGAGAGTTAAGTGGTCAACATTGGGAATATGCTTAGAAATCTCCCAAGTGCATTCGAAGGTTAATCCTCATTACTGCCTCCTCCACCACCACCTCCACCCACACCTTCCAAAACTTAGAGGTGATGTGAGCAGAGCACACACCACCCAAATGCTCTCCGCAGAGAGACTTAATCAGTTTTGCTTACTGAAAAGTGAAGGGATTTACTTATGTTTTGGAAAAGATAAACTTTTTTGACTCATCACTTTTATGGAATTTGAATATAACAACTCGAATGAAGACAATTAATACTTAATATCAAAAGTGAAGAAAATACTGGTGATACATTTCATGTCCTCTTGTCCTTACCACCCATGTCCATCTACCGTCTCCATTCTTGACCAGCAGACCTTTTCTCTAGTCCTGCAGTAGTGGTGTTTATACCCACTCTCTCTCTCTTTTCTGGCTCCTCGCTCCCTGCCTTGACCTTTCATAGCATTATTTTTTGGGGTCTCAATTGTGAGGGAGAAGCCTTCTCTGAAAACCTTTGGGTCAGAATGGGATCAACTGGAAGATATATCAGCTGATTCCACAGAATGGTGGTCGCACCCGGGCATGGAATGTGGGAGCTCCACCCTGGGGAACAGGGAGCCGGCTTACATACAGAGGTCACCACGGGCCACATGAGGAGCGCTGCCTCTGTAGATGAGCCTGGGTGCTGGGGCCTGTAAACAGCCACCGGAGAAGAGGGCCAGGCCGGGCTCCTCTCCTGGATGAGGATGCCCTTCGCAGCTGAGCAAACAGCCACTGGGGACATTGCTGGCACGGACAGGCCCAGGCGGAACAGGGTAAATACGATGGCCAGCTATTAAAACACGAAGTCACTCTAATCTAGGGTTACTCTTCTGTACACCCGAATGGCATCTGGAAATGGAGAAGGTGATTGTTAGGAGCAATGCTCTCAGGTTGCTTGTAAACCTTTGTTGGCATAGGGTTTCAGGCACAGGCCCGGAAACCAATTAGAATGGGTAGTGGTGGCAGTGGGAAGCAATGAATCCTGTTTTATTAGCATTGTCCAGTGTGGCTGTTTTGTGCCAGCCTAGAGAGATAAAGATTAAAGAGAGACTTTCCAAGTGACCTCACCCCGGGAGACCCGTTTCCTCCTGTCATAATTAAGTCTCTGCGCGTTTCAAACCTTGACTTTCCGTGCTCACTCACATCAACACGACTTGATGCCTACGTGCAGACCTATTTTTTCCTTTTGTTTAGTTGTGTGGGCATTTAAGTATTACAACATGTTTGCCATAAACCTAGACTTCTTTTCTGAAGGCTTGAAACATCCTTTTAAAATCTCATGTCATATACTTTTATTGTTTGTGGGGAGTTAATGTTATCGTTGAAAATTTAAAATATTTTAAATTCTCCGGACTCTTTAAGATCTTATGTTTACTTGTAACACTTGGATTAGAGCACATTGATTTGCTATGAGATTACAATAGTGAATCCTAATTCAGCTTGAATGGCCCTAGCACCGGGTAATGTTGATGCTAGAAGGAGGGAGAGGTTACCTACAGGGAGTCACGAGAGCTAAGAGCCATCCCCACCACTCACCGAGCGACCTTGGGCAAATTTCATAACTTGTCACAGACTCATTGGTTTCCTCATTTGTGAAAAGGGAGATAATATCCGTCCCAGGGAGTTGTAGGAGAATTAAATGAGATACTGCAAGAAAGTGTCCAGAGGTGCACCTTTAATTATGCAATAAATGTTAGCAATTAATTAGTAATGGAAGAACCTTAGGAAATTGCAAGGCATAGAATCTGACTCTGATTCTTGAGTTCTTCTATATGGCCCTATATATATATATACCAAGGAAGTAACAGCAGTCCCAGGAGTTGGAGGGTCTGAATCCTTCAACCTCTTTAAGGAAAGAAAATGCCATTTGATGCAGAATGAGGGATGGAAGTAGGGTATTCCTGAGATCAGAAGTGCTATGAACCTCATAAGTACATGCCACCAAACCCAAATGAAGCGTAGCGCCAACTCAACTGTCCTTTCATTGAACCTTGTCTCAGTCAGCCCGGGCTGCCGTGAAATACCTTAGACTGGATGCTTAAACAATGGAAACTTAATTTCTTGCCACTCTGGATTCTGAAAGTTCAAGATCAGGTGCTGGTGTGGTGGACTTCAGGTGAGGGCTCTCTTCCAGGCTCACAGAGGGCCATCTTCTCGCTGTGTTTTCATGTGGTGAAGAGAGAGCATGCTCTTTGGTGTCTCTTATAAGGGCGCTAACCCCACCACAGGGACTCCACCCTCATGACCTCTGCTAAACCTAATCACTTCCTAAAGTCCCCACCTTCAAATATTGGGAGTTAGGGCTTCAACATATGATTTTTTGGGGGGGGACACATCTCAATCTATAGCAGATTCTGCTAAAGCCCACAGCTGCTCTGATACCACACAGGAATGTCAGCCATAGGCTGGGACTGGTCCGGCAGCTTTACTTTTTGTAATCTGAGAAATTCTTTCCCTCTTGAGGAAGATTGCTATGTCCAGATGCAAAATGTCTAGCACACAGTAGGAACTCAACTTGAAAAGTGCCAATGATTTGCCACAGAACTGGGCCACTTGAGGGCAACCTGTCACTGATGAGAAAGTTATTAATGACATATTTTATGTTCTTTTTTCCATACTAAATCTTTGAGGCCTGGTGTGTTTTACGCATACAGCACATCTCATTTTGGACTGGCCACACTGCATGTGCTCCACAGCCTTGTGGGGCTGGTGGCTTTTCTATTGGACAGAGCAGCTCTAGAGTTCAAATCTTGACCTAACTCCTAGTAGCTCAAATGACTCATAAAGGTTCTTGATCCTATGAAGCCCTGGGATGACCAAATAATCATCCTCTCTCTTCTAAGTTATGTAAATAGACAGACAGCTGCATTCTCTATCCAACTCCAAGGTCAATGGATGTGACTCATGTAGGGTCTGTGTGACACATATCTAGGGAATGTTTCCGAGGGAGGCACTATGATCTCAAGCAATAAACCTAGCCCCTACTCTAGGAGTTTAGGATTAAGGTGATGAAGCTAGAAGGGCTTAAAGAAGGAAGATATTATTTCTGTCCAAAAATCTGCAGGTGAGGAGTGGAAAAGACTCAGGAGGATGAAGACAGAGATACAGTGTCTTGAGGGCCTATCTGAAGGAGCTGGCCAGCACCTTAGGTAAATGGTCACCTGTTTCGCAGCTATCAGGGCCAGCTCCTAAAACTGGCAGCTTTGCTCAGTGCTACTGTCCAGGACCAAGTGAGCACACTTGGGGAGCGACGCTATTCCATCCAGACATGAGACCAGAAGGAGTGATGGTCAAAGATGGGCATGTAGCTGCCTCCCCTTTTCCATGTCCAGGGTCAGTGCCTGGAACTTGGCGCTCAGCAAACATTTGCCTAATGAATACCCACTTGTGGAAATGAATGTACAAGGTCCACCAATACTGTGATTGCTTTTCCTTTTCTCCAGCAGCTCACAGAGGAGGCTCTGGCTCCTCCAGCTCAGGGCCAGTGTAGTTCGTGACAAATCTGAGATCCGCTCACATGGCTTCCGAAGGCATTACATTTTTTATTATTTTATTTATTTTTTATTTTATTTTGTTACTGTTTTTGAGATTTTTTCTTTTTTAAATTCTTTATTGTTTAAAGTATTATATCCCCTTTCCCCCATTGACCTCTCCTCACTTGTCCCCCTCCCCGCCCCCGCACATACCCTCACCTCCCCTACTGACTGTGTTTTCTATTCTCCTTCTCTTTCTCCCCAAATGCCGAGAACTGCAGCTCCCTTGTCCCCTTCCTCAAGTCCCTGGCTGAGCTGAAGATCTAGTCACAGCCCACAGAGGGAACGGGGCTGTTTGCCAAGATGAGTCCCACAGGGCTAATGGGATATATTTTCCTGAGCTATTATCCTATCAGATTACCTCCTGCCTTTTTATCATGCTGCAAGCTATTTACATGTCCAGCTGATAAATGACAGGTAAGCTTAGTAATTGTATTCTTGGGGACAAAGCCCCAACTTTTCAAGGATTCCAGTTTGGAGCAACAGATCCCATAGATTGCCACTCAGCGTTTCTTTTTCTGTTTTGGAACCCAGTGGAGATATGGACGGTGGAGGGTTGACTGGGCTCTGTCTCCAGAAAACAGGCCCAGCTAACCCAGCAGCGCAGGAGGTTCTGTCAGTGTCTGTGGCCTGTGACCTGTGGGGGTAAATGTGGCCAGAATGACAAGATGGCCAACATGGCATGAGCTGTGTACAGCCACTTTCCATTATAGTGTTTCTGAATTCTCATGACATCTTTTTGAGGCCCTACTGTGTGCTCACCTGCAATGTGATTGCATTAAAGCTTATCTCCTTTCATAAATTGAACTATAATTTAAATTAACTTTGAGAATGTATATCAACCAGAACCAGTAGTCATTCTTTTTGTGTAATGAAAACTTATTTCCTAATAGTATTCATTTTGATATCAACTCTTTCCCAAGCCTCAGGGCCCTTAAACAAAAGGTGTTATTTTCAGAGTCTCAACATAAATACATAATAATTCCCTGCCTAGGGGCATCGGGGAGCTGTGGCATTGGGGAGTGAAGCAGGCTTTCATAGGAACGTGAACTCACCTTCCCTGCTCATGGTATTTCTTATTACAAGTTAAACTATTTAAAATGATGGCTTAATCGGTGCTACCTGAGATGTGGGAGAGATAATGAGAAGGAAATGCTTAACTTCTGCGTTTCCTGACTGCTTTGTGTTGAAATTAGTAAATGCCTTTTGAATTTAATTTTTCATTCTTTCTACGCTCTATTCTCGAGAGAAAGATGGGGAAGAGATGCATTCTTAAGAGTCATGTTTTAAAATGGCCTTCTCAGTGGGCTATCAAATGAGTCTGTGCCGCCGCCTTGAGGAGCTGTCTGGGCCAGAGAAGGTGCGCTAAGGATGACAGAGAGGTCAACCAAGCCCAGCAATGGAGACTTAACCCCGTCTGTTAACACACACCTCTGTGTGTGGGGGGTAGGTGGAGTGGGGGTGTTGCATGATATGGAGTAGGAGGTATTTACTCTTTCTCGAGGATCTTATAATCCTCTAGAGAAGGTGGTCACCAGAGGAAGAAGGTCCATAATTATGGGCATGTGGGTGGCCTGGGGTCACTACAGAGAGAAGCAGAAAGGGCGGGAAGAGAGGTGCCCACTCCCAGACTCTCCTCTGGGGTGGCCTTTCCAAGGTTGAGCCAGGCCACAGAGGACACTTAGGTTTATGTTAGGGCAGCTCAATTTTTTAAATCCTCATCAGAGGGTGAGGATATTTTTCCCGTTTATTTTTAGAGAGAGTGGAAGGGAAGGGGGAGGTGGAGAGAGAGAGAGAGAGAGAGGAGAAAAGAGAGAGAGAGAGAGAGAGAGAGAGAGAGAGAGAGAGAGAGAGAGAGAGAAACATCAATGTGAGAGAGACACAATGATTGGCCGCCTCCCACTTGTGACCTGACCAAGGCTAGGGGGTGGGGGGATTGAACTGAGGTACCTGTCCTTGATGGGAAATTGAACTGGTGACCCTTCTGTCCGAGGGGCAACACTCTAACCACGGAACCAAACCCACCCAGGGCAGGGTAACTGGATTTTTACAGGATAAGAAGTATAAGAGGGCATAGCTGCTAAATTGCAAACTGTCCGTTGATTTTATTTGATGTGCTACCAAATTCTCCTCATTAAAATAATTGTCCTGGGTTCAACCTGCCTCATCCAAGTTCTCAGTGCCTTTCTGGGGAACTTCTTTGTCTTTCTGGGTCTGCCTGCTTCTGTGTGGTCCCTGGGAGCAAGTTCCCCCTGTGCCTCCTCACCCAGGCACCTGCGGGGGTCCCCACTCAAGGACCTGGTCCAGACCCCTGTTCTAGTGTAATGGCCCGTGGCCAGCAGCAGCTTCCAGAAGCTGGCTCTCCACCCTCCTTGTCATGTGAGCATGTAGCATGGTGGCCTGGCTTCTTCACTGGTCTCAGAATACAGTGCCCCAAGGGCCTTTCCTCCCCCTCCCACCCGTCTCCATCTGTCTAAATCTCTTCCCATCCTTCTGTCTCAGCACAAGGCCTCAAGGGTTCTCCTCAAACCCCTACCAGCTGTTTACACTGCTTTGGGGCTAGAGCTGTGTTTGAATTCCATCTCTGTGATTTCTTGTGATGTGTCCTTGGACCTCCTCCCTACTCCTGCACCCCCACCCCCACGCCCCGCTTAAGTTCTGCAAGACTCAGTTTCTTCACCTGTGACTTAGGGCATTAATAGCGACCAGGGGACTCTTGCAAGAATTTTGTAAACAACACATTCAGTGGTTCAACCCTATGGAGCACTTACTATGTGCCATGGTGCACCAGTGGGATATAATCATGAGACAGTAACAGTGCTTTCACAGACCTCTCTGAGGATTTTTACTTCGATTTTATTATAACCTGCCTGGTTCCTTTCCCCACACTACACCTCCACCCCACCCATTGGGCCTCACTGTGGGAACTAGGGCCCCTACCATGGCCTGGTTGGAAGGGTGACTGGACCAGCTGGGAAACACAGTGAGTGCCTAGCATTTATGGAAGACAGTTTTACTAAGAGTGAAGGTAGCATCTCAAGGGACTAGTCCTGTTCTTGATAGCACTGATTTTTACTGGAGGCGTGTATGCCAGAGCTGGAGGGGGCAGGGTTGTGAGGGCATGAGATTTGTTCAGCGACAGCATTACCCAGGCATCAGCTGGCTTGGTTTTGAACATAGTGTGCTCCTGAGCAAAGCACTGTTGCTGTGTGTCAGAGCACTGGTTGGGGTCAGGGTACGGTGGCAGGGTTAGAACTCTTATATATACAATATCCTATATAATAAAGATGGAATATGCAAATTGACCATCACACTGTCACAAAGATGGTGCCAATAGCCACAGGATGGTGGCACCCAATCCTCTCAGCCCCACTGGAGTCCCCCAGTCCTTTCAGCCCCACCGGGAGTGGCAGGCATGTGGTGTGGCTAGACCTGCCCTCAGCCCCGCAGCCACCTAGGGCTGGCCCAAGGAGCAGGCAAGCCCCTGATGGCAGCTGCCCAGCCACCTAGGGCCACCTGAGGCTCAGGTAACCAGGGCCGGCCAAGGCTTGCGCTGCCAGCAGTGGCAGCAGTAGAGGTGTGATGGGGGCATTGCCTTCCCCTGATCGCTGGTCGCCTCCTGCCCCTGAGGGCTCCTGGGCTGAGGGACTCCCCTCCAGTGCATGAATTTTCATGCACCGGGCCTCTAGTAAACATTTAAAAAGGTATTACATTAGGAAATTAGAGACAACAAATTCTGACTGCATATGAACCTATTTAAATTCTGTAATATAGCTTGTTTTGGAGCTTTTTGTATAATAAAACATATATGTAATTCTTCATTTCCTTCCTTCCTTTTTTCCTTCCTTCCTTCCTTCCTTCCTTCCTTCCTTCCTTCCTTCCTTCCTTCCTTCCTTCCTTTCACCCTATGTGTTCTTGTTATAGGAGAATTAAAACTTTCTTGAACTTCTTGGATTCTATGTGCCTAACTCTTCAAATTTTGCATTCATGTACATTTTTCTTTATATTTAATTTCTGTGACAGCCAAATTACATGCCCTTAATTGAATTAACACAAATTAGACCTGAAAGGAATTGAGGAATGAAAATTTGGGATGTTTCTTGAAAGCTTTCTTATTGCTGAGGTATTCTGAAAATACACACACACACACACACACACACACACACACACACACACAACTCTCTTCCTAAGGAACGACAGCAATTAAACGCATATTAGAGTTAATACCAGGAACATCTTTCCATAGCGGGGCTGATTCATAATTGCTTCTGATCCTATTATTTCAGAACTCAGATGTCAAATGTTTAAAAGCAGGACTGGTGGCTGGTTTCAGGGAGGAGCCTGGTCTCGAAAGACCATCAGTTTCTGTTTAGCTTCTTCCCACCCTGGATGGAGCCTCAGGTGAGCTGGGAGTTGACCATCACTTGAGATTTGCCAAGGAGCTTTACCTGTCAGCACACACCAGGCAAGGGTGTGGGAATTATGAATTTAGGGACTCTCATGGGTGGAAATATCTTCCAGGAGGTCTGCTCAACCCTCTCCCTCCCCAGCTCTTTGCTTAAAGTCTCCATCCTGTTTGTCAATGACTGGTTGACACCTCCAGTGGGTATTTGCTTAACTTCCTGGGAGAGCCCAGGCCATCTATTGGCAGCCGAATCTCTAAGTAAATAATTCTTTAGATCATCGGTTCTCAACCTGTGGGTCGCGACCCCTTTGGGGGTTGAACAACCCTTTCACAGGGGTCACCTAAGACCATTGGAAAACACATATATAATTACATATTGTTTTTGTGATTAATCACTATGCTTTAATTATGTTCAATTTGTAACAATGAAAATACATCCTGCATATCAGATATTTACATTATGATTCATAACAGTAGCAAAATTACAGTTATGAAGTAGCAACGAAAATAATTTTATGGTTAGGGGTCACCACAACATGAGGAACTGTATTAAAGGATCATGGCATTAGGAAGGTTGAGAATCACTGCTTTAGATGAAGCAAGACTCCATTTTCTGGAGCCCCCACTGTTAGGTCTTGGCTCCACCTGAGAAATGTTTGATCCTGTTTCCACTACCAGGTGTTCAAGTATATGAAGGCAGCCACCCTTTCCATCTGGGAACGTCTTAGAAATGTAAATTGTTTAGCCCTGAGGCCGACCTACTGAATCAGTAACTAGGAGGGGCCATGGGTCAGCCTTCTGGGCTTTAATAAATTTTCAGGTTGGTTCTGATGTGTCCTGGAGCTTGAGAACCGCTGGTCTAGGCTCCTAACTGGTCTGATGCAAATGCTTCCCAGAGGCTGGAAACCCTTCCCCCTCAGGATACAGCGAGGGGCTGGTCTGCCCTGGGTGCAAGAGAGTTAGCATTCCCTGTGCAGGCCTCCATGTGGAAACGCCCGCCATGCTGGGGTCTTGTACAGGGCTGATTTGACAGGCCCAGCAGAACCCATGGGCTCTGCTGACAGCCCACTGCTGCCCGGGATGGGCCAGGAGTTCTTGGGTTTCTCTTCCTCTTAGGCACAGAGATGGCGTCTGCCCTGCCCTCTGCTGTCTCCATTCCTTCTGCTCCTTACCTCCCTGCAGGAGCACCTCGCCCCCTCCCACCCAGCACTGACCAGTGGCTTCAAGAACCAAGGAGCACTTGGAGAAGCACACGTCTCCAGCCGTGCACCAGGTGTCAAGAGAAGGGAAATTGCAGTTCCCCATGGCTGTACCTGCCACTCTCTTCCTGGCATTTCTCAATCACCAGGGCTCCCATGGAAATGTGTGCGGCTGGTGTCAGCTGGCAGTTGGGGATGGTTTTGTGTGACACCAAGTGGCAATGAAGCCCTCTGCTAGGTGAGCAGCGAGAGGAGCAGGGAGGTGGGGTGGGGTGGTGGTGGTAAGAGGAGGAGGAGGAGAGCTAAGGAGGTGCCTGGCTGGAGGCTGGACCAGGTGTGGCAGTTAGAGCCGGCAACAGGCTGTGCCATGCAGGATGGAAGCAGAAGGAAAGGGACACAACAGCACTGCTCTCCTGGGGAGCACCCGTGTGTCCTCCAAGCAGGAGGACCGTTTGTACTGTTAATCTCAGAAACGGTGCTCCAGGAGGGAGCAAAGACTGAATGGAATCAGTCACTGTGGGGTCTAAGCCAGGCCACTGCATTGTAGGAGTTCAGGGAGGAAAGTTTGAAGGGTGGGGGCTGGGATGAGAATGATTTTATCCAGAGAAGAGTGGGCTAAATGCTGGGGTGCCCTGGGGTGCCATTAGTGACCTGCTCCTGAGGCAGATCAGAGCTTTTGTAATCTTGTAGGTATGGCAAGGGGGTGCCCCAGAACCCCCCAAGCTGTACCTTCCACTCTTCAGGCGTGTCCCATAAAATGATATAAGTAAGGGAATCCAAGTCTGTGACAAAGGAGGAGATGCAATGTTTCTTTTCTTCTTGTTCTTAGAGGATCCACTAGGTAAAGGGTCTCTCTCTTTTTTTTTTTTTTTTTTACAGAGAGGAAGGGAGAGGGATAGAGAGTTAGAAACGTCGATGAGAGAGAAACATCGATCAGTTGCCTCCTCACTCCCCCCAGTGGGGATGTGCCCGCAACCAAGGTACATGCCCTTGACTGGAATCTAACCTGGGACCCTTGAGTCCGCAGGCCGACGCTCCATCCACTGAGCCAAGCCGGTTAGTGCTAAAGGGTCTCTTTTGATGTATGAAAAGGTACCACAGATTTTCACTCTTACCTGACATCAGGCACGTGGCTAGCCTGCTGAGTCACCTCATCCATGTGCCCAGTAGCAAACAGAATGGCGACCACTGCCTGTCCATAGAGCAGGGACTTGTGAACACACCCACCAGAGGATCCTCTGAAAGATGCTCAGTCTTCTGATCCACAAAATACGTTGACTAAGATGTGACAGTGGCTCCTCATGGAGCTGGTTTAGGTGGAACTTGTTAGGATGTGGCCCCACAGGTCTGCAATCTGACCAGCCTGCCTTCTCCGCTGGCCTTTCTCTCACCTCTTCCTCTGGGGACCCTGCCCACCTCTTCTAGGGTATCCCTGGCTTCTTTAGGGAAGCCCCTGGCATGGTCTTCTCCCTTCCTTCACTGCCAGGCAGCATTAATTTCTCCCTTCTCACTGTCCCTTGGGAATTTACTAGAATTCGGGTCATACTTGGCTATGCTACCTGCCCCATCTCCCAGGGCACCGTGAATGCATAGGATGACCATGGACGAGGGCTTTACACAGTGCCTGGCACATAGCCAGTGCCCATGGAAGGGGTGAAAACAACGGCTGGATGAATCGTTTCACTGCTGCTGGGAGAGCCAGGCCTGGGATGTCTGATTCAGCTCCTCTCTGCTCCTCTCTCACTTGGCAATGGAAGGAAGCCTTTTGCCAAAGTCTCTGCTGTATCGCACACAGAGGGGGAGTGACCACTGCTTGTGCTTTCTCTGGTAGAGGGCTGCGATCACTCTGGGCTGCAGGAAAGTAAGCTGCCTGCGTCTTGCTTGCAAGTGTGTGGCTCTGAGGGCTGGAGCGGACGCGCTGCTGAGTGAGCTGGAGCCTGAGCCCGGCAGCAGGACCCGGCCATTTTTCATTTGTCGGAGGGACTGTCAAAACTCACGGTCCTGGGAGAGTGTCTTTCTAACTGTCACGGGTGAGATAAACTCCCCCAAATGCTGCCACGGCCAAGCTGCCAATTCTGCATTTGCATTTAGTAGTTGAGTTGCAGATGAAACACGTTGCCAGCATGCTTTCTTCTGCTGTGGGAAGGTAAATTGTAGTAATTATATTGGGACTCAGAAATGCATACTTAAATTCGAAGAAAAACCCATTGCCAAGGCTAGAATCTGTCACCGAGGGATGATTTTGCCTGTGTGCATTGTGCCGAAGGAGGGGTGCTTGCACACCGGCCCTGTCTTTCTCAAGAGGAACCTGCCGAAATGGACCAGCTCATGGTGGATGGGACGTTCCTCCGGAGCCCCTGAAGGATCGTGGGGACATTTAACGCCATAATTAAATGTGGGAAGTCGTAGCTGTTTCTCCAGGTCTTGCTACGGATGTTATCAGGTGTCGCCAAGTGTGCACCACAGGAAACGCAATCTGTGTGAGGGCCCCGTCCGCCCCACAGTCGATACTGGGACAAAGAGGCCCCAAGCCGGGCTTTGTCTAGTTCCTGTTCAATAAAAGTGCTTTGCTCCAAGAAGCGAGTGCGGCTCCCAGTTTTGAGGGCTTGATATATATAGATATTAAACTCCTCATCAGAACTCAGAGCACACTGCTTCTGTTTCTTTTAAGAGACGGCGAGGTAATTGGAAAGCCTCAGCCAGGGTCCCTTGTGCTGTGGCCACATAAATCTCTAGGGGGGTGACGGGCGTACAATGGTGACACTCCTTCACTATCAGGGTGGCCCGTGTCTGAACTATTTATTAACCGAACCGTGAATGGGCAAATGAAGGGCCAATTTACATGTTACACAGGGAGATGTATTACGACTGCCTTAAACATCGATTCCCGTCTTTGGTTTATTCTTGGTTGGGATATAGACGCCGGGAACTGCAATAAGGTGGGGGTGTCCTTATCAGATCTTGGATATTTCCCCGGACTGTCTGCAACCATTAACCTTGCATATTATCTGACTTTAGTGATTAGTACAAGGCACATAAAACCGTATTGATGACCAGTCTTGGGTGAGAATGGTGAGCTGAGTTATTGGGCGCTTGATTTTGCTGACTTTGTGATACAAATGATAGTATTCTGCTGGTGCCACGAAATTGCTAATTTGTCATTTCTTTCAAGGTGTCATCCGTGGTGTGGTACTAGCGAATGGAGGCCATGATTGCGTGATGCCGCCTTCCCGGGCTGTGCTAAGAGGGGAAAGGTGTCAGGATGAGCTCCGTTACCGTTTCACCCCCCTTTTCGGAGCTGTGCTGGGGTAGCCACAAAGGCCATTTCTCATGAGTACCAGCGCTACTGCGGTTTTAGTTTCTAATTCCGACGTCATTCATCCTGCTTTATTTGCTGTTTCCACCAGGCACATAGCAGGGTTATCTCTTGATCATGTACCCCCCATTTCAAAGACTTCCTGCCCTGGTGATACAGAGGCTGAGAGCTGCCTTCATGTGTAGATTTTCTTAGCCAGCAGCAACTCAGGTCTCCAGACGCCATTGAAAGTGGGGTCCTTAAGTTTGCTCATAAAAGGGAGCCCCAAACAATGACATGTGATCGAAAAGACAAATGAGCCCACCATCCTCATAGTGTGAGATGGATGCTGAACCTGCATCTTTATGATCAGGACCAAATTCCCACCCTGCACATGGCATCAGTGAAGCCTGGGGCGCACAGAATTAGAGCGCTTTCAACGGGTGCTTAGTAGTCCAACTAGAACGCAGACTTCTAGCCCAGAGTGCTCTCCACTCCTGGATTGTCAGTAGATGCTAGAGGCAGCAAGCTGACTGTTACAGGCCTTGTTCAGAGATTTGATTTGCTCAGATGTTGCTGGAGTTGGCCTGCTCCTCCCTCCCTAGCAATGTAATAGGGGCCACCGGTGAATGGCAGTGCATGCAATTATAGCAGGTGGATCGGCTCGTCTCCACAGGCAGCAAGAGAGAGAAAGCCTCCATATAAGGTAGTACTAAACTCTGAAGTATAAACGAGGGCAACATATAAAGGCATGATGTAATGCTTCTGAAGAAATAAACATTAATAATAGTTTAATATTTGAATGTTTGGCTTTGGAACCTACATTGGATCTTTTCTTGAAGTCAGAAGGCTTCTGTGGACATATGTGATGCTTTGGGGCTCTCTCTGTATTGCTTGCTTCACCTCTGGCCTCATGTGCATGGAAATCCTGAGCATGGTCTCATTCATTCATTCATTCATTCATTCTGCAATGCTCACTGAGCACCTGCCCAGTGCCAAGCCCCAGAGGTAAAGTGGCAGCTGGGACCAATACAATTCCCAACTTCAGGGAGCTTCCCAGTTGTGTAGGGAAGAGGGAAGTTGAACAACAACCTGTGTCCTGAAGCAGGACAGAGTTGCAGGTACTCACTTGAAGGGCAAGCAGGTGTGGCCTGTGAGGAAGAGGTAAAGTACCCCTCAGAATGTCCTGCCTGAGGGTCTTCTGGCCTCCCCCCCGCCCCCAAGCCTTTTCCAGGGCTGTCTTGCATAGCAGCGACTGAGTACAATCTCAGGTCCTCATTTTAGGTTCCTTTGACAGCATTCTAAAGTGTGTATATCCAGTTTGCTCCTGCGCATCACTGGTTTTTCACTTGGGTTATGGAAATCAGTCTGAGTGTCTAACAGAGGCCCCTGCATCAACAAACCAAGCCTGGCCATCTGTAAAACACCTACTATCAGCAAGGCACAGAGCTGGGTACCAAGGCATGGTACCTTCACAACAGATTTTCCAGGACAATTTTTATTGTGAAAAGCCCTCCTTTTAATTTTTTTAGCATTTTCTTACAGAAAATTTCAAATATATAAAAAGACAATCACAGTATAGTGAACCTGTACTTGTGCACCACCCAGTTACAATACTTATCCATTTATGGGCAATCTTGTTCCATCCATACCCCTCCCACTACATATATATATATATATATATATATATATATATATATATATATATATATATATATATATATATATTATTCTTCACACAAGGACATGCTTAGAGAGAGGAAGGGAGGGAGGGAGGGAAAGAGAGAGAGAGAGAGAGAAACATCAAGGTGAGAGAGAGACATAGATCATTCTTTGGTATGTCCCCTGACCAGGGATTGAACCTGCAACCTGGGTATGTGCCCTGACTGGGAATCAAACTGGCAACCTTTCAGTGCACAGGAGGATGCTCAATCAGTTGAACCACTCCAGGTAGGCCGTATTTTTGAAACAAATCCAAGATGTTATATTATTCATCTGAAAGCATGTTAGTTTGTATTTCTAAAATACAAGGACAAATTTTAATAAAATAATAATAATAATAATAATAATAATAATAATAATAATAATAATGGCATTATCACACCTAAAAAGCTACCAATGTTTCCTTATCACCAAATATCTAGTTTTCAAATTTTCAATAGTCTCAGACCCTCATTTTTAACAGCTTTTGTTTGAGTGAAGATCAAAATAAAATCTATATATAGCAACTAAGCCTGTTTTATCTGTAAATTTTCTCCACCATTGTGTTTCCCGCAACCCCCCCTCCACCCCATGAAATTCATGTGTTGAGGAAATCAGGATGTTTGTCCTACAGTTTCCCACAGTTTGGATTTTGTTGATTGTATCTCCATGGTGTGTTTAGCTTCTTCTTCTAACCTCTGTATTTCCTCCGAGTTGGGAGTTGGATACAAAGGTTCTCAATGAGGAATGCCACTGCTGTACAGGGGACAGTTGGCAATGTCTGACGACATCTTTGGTTGTCACAACTGGGGAGAGGTGCTACTGGAATCTAGGGGGTAGAAGCAAGGATGCAACTCAGCACCCTAAAGTGCTCCTGTCACAAAGCATGAGGCACCCAAAATGTCAGAGGTGCTGAGGCTGAGAAACCCTGGACGCTTGATCAGAGTTAGGTTGAAACTTTTGGCAAGACTGGTTCCTAGGTGGTGGGGATGCACTCTTCTGTCAGGGGGTGCCTACCGTCCAGCTCTCTCTGAATTTGTGCCCTTGCGGTCATTCTTCCCAATGCTAGATCCATTAGGGGTTACAGATCCTGATGTTCTGAGCCCATCAGCCAGTCTCATTTACCGGCTGGAATACTTTTGTAAAGAGAAACCCCCTAATCCTTTGAAATATTCTGTTAACTAGATCATTTGCCATTTAAGTTATATCTTCAAGGCTGGTGCTTGTCTGTTCCGGAGGTGAGGTCTACACAGTCAGTGATGTAGCCATAAATATTTAATAATGTAAGATAATAAAACAGACGTCACTGACAGCATAGGTTAACTGCAGTGTGGTTGCACGATCATGGACACAGGCATTAAAAAGGGAGGCATCACGTTGGGTTGGGAAGACGAAGCTAGAGAGGGTCAGGGAGTGGTGATGTCTGGAGACTTGGGTTCTAAACTAAAGATTGTCTGGTGTGTGACAGGGAAAGAGCACAGGTTCTGGAACAGACTCTCAGAGTTGGAATTCTGTGCCTTATTTCCTCATTGGTAAAATGGGGGTAATACTAATACTGATTTCCTAGGGATTTTGAGGGTTTCCCAAGTTATCTTCTGTAAAGCACTTTGCATGGTGTCTGCACATAGTAAAGAATGTCTGAACTCATGATTTGTGAAATGGGAGAGGTGAATGGAGTACCTTCCAATTTCCCTTCTCATTCTAGCATTTCGTGATTCTAACCAGAGAAAGCTCAATGGAAGATATGGGATTGGAGCTGAGCTCTTCTGGTGGGTGGGATTTAGGGAGCTGGGAGGTGTGAGGAAGGCTCCAGGTGGCAGGAAGGCCAGGCAACAAAGGGCCTCTCTAAGTGTTACCCAACACAGTGATCCTTAGGATAGAATGTGCCCAGGTATGGGTGAAAGGACACCTCAGAGAGTTTCTGCATAAGGTAAAGGTCTGGGATGTTTTGTTTGGGTCCTGAGGAATGATTTTCTTCTTTTGACCATTCCTGGTCTCTCTTTATAGCCCCAGAAGCTTAGACTATGACTTCTGATCATCAATGATAACAGGGAATGTAAGTTGCTGGCTCTCCCTAGACAATAGGCTTGTGCCTGAGACTTTGTCAGGGTGCAAGAGTTGGGCCTGCCAGCCTAGCATTTGCACAGAGGAGGCCTGGCTAAGTGTTTTTCTATGTGTCACTTAGTGGCAAACATACTGAGATTCTGTTGAATTAGAAGGCTATTTGGGAAAATAACTTCCTGATTTCCCATGAACCTCATTTCCTTGGGGACACAACAGACGCCCAAGAGGTCCCTGAACCTACCTAGTTTTTGTTGAATAGCTAGTGTCAGGGCCTTTGCTTTCACCTTCCAAATCTGAGATGGTTCTACCAGAGTCACTCCAGAAAATTCTATTTTGTCAACTTATTTTCTTTCAGGCTAATCTTCCTTGCTAGCAAAGTATCTTAAGGATCTTTTTAAAACATGTGGTTTTCTGTCTGCCTCTTTCTTGACTGCACCAGGGGGAGCACTTAGCAACATAGCACCTATTTCAGTCAGAGTAGGCACAGATGCAAATTAGTCATTTTTAAGCTCCCTTCTTTTACCTCCATTAGTCATTTGTCTTCCTGCACCAGCTCAGCTTCACACTCCCACTTGCCTAAACTCATTTAGAGTAAGATGTACTTTTTTTAAAATTTTCAATTCAACTAATCCCCAAGAGTTCAAGATTTTTGGAAGTGCAGGAGGTGTATAGAATTTTTCTAGAAAAAGTTAAATGAAAAAATGATCATCATTCATTAATTTGCTTTGTAATAGTATGTGTACTTGTGCCAAAATACTCAATGCAGTATAGAATGCAGGTAGAGCTAAACGCGCATATACATTTCTACAGATTTCCTCATGGATGCTTGTTCCATGGAGATTCCTGAGCTGGAGTATAGCTTACTTCCTTTACTAAATTTGAAACTTGCTGAAGACGTGGTTTACCAAGTGAGCCTCCAAACCAATATGAAAGACATGCTTGAACATCATGCAGCCTTGTTTCATATCTCAGTGAAGATTGTTTTTCTGTCAAGGGGCTGTGTACTGGTGGTGTTGCATTTTTGGAGTTCATCTTCTGGAACTGTATTCAGTTTGGGTGCATAAGCTCCAGAGAAGTTAATTTCTTTATTAAGGTTTGGATTCTTTACCTCTCTTATCCTGTCTTTATTTTGAATATAAATATTTCAAGATGTTTATTTTACACTAGAGGCCCAGTGCATGGATTTGTGCACTGGTGGGGTCCCGTGGTGTGGCCTGCAGGGATCTGCTGAAACAGGCAGTCCAATGCCGCTTGCCACTCCTGCCTGTTGCTCCTGCTCATCATGACTCTGCTGTGCCTGCCCTGCCTCCACTCAGGGCTGTTGTGGAGGCGGGAGAGTCTCGCGCCGCCACAGCTGTGCTCGCCAGCCATCAGCCCTGGGTCTGGCGCCCCTTGGTCAGCTGAGCAGTGCTCCCACTGTGGGAACACACTGACCACCAGGGGATAGCTCTTGCATTGAGCGTCTTCCCCCTGATGGTCAGGTGCATCATAGTGACCAGTCAACCAGCTGTTTGGTCGTCCGGTCATCTGGTTGCTTAGGCTTTTATATATATATATAGATTAAAATTGAAGATGATAAAAACCTACTTGATGAGAAAGAAGTAAATTTGAACCATAGGATTAATTAAATAATTTATTACTACATACCAGGGGCAGGTATGAAGTTGTGGCATTGACCATTATTGACCACTTTTGACCTACAGAATGATGACTGGATCAGATCAATACCTGTTAAATATGCAGACACTGTAAATTTTCTTTCTCTCTAGTTAGAGTGAAATTCTGTTTTCTATGATACTGTTCTCCTCACTAAGATATGAGAAAAGCCTGAGCCAGGACTAGTTGAGTAATGGCTGTTCTGGGTTCCTGTTTCTTTTGTTGGTTCTACCATCAGGTCCAGGTTCCTTCGTTGGTCCTTGTGCAAGGATACCCACCCTTGAGCTAGTCATGTGCTCGTTTTAGGGCTGGTACACTAACTCCAAAGAGCCCCAGACTCCAGCTGTCCTGCCTTTGCAGGCAGCCAAAGCCAGGCTCCACCTCCTAATGACCAAGGGACAGAGGGTCAGTCCTAATATCTCAAGACTATTTCTTCCCAGATAAAAGGGGGTTAATAGTGCCTCTCACTTCAGAGGACTGCTATGAGCAGAAAATGAGCTTAAAATGTGAACACATTCACCACGACACCTGACACTTAGAACTGAGTCCTTATTGACTGCTGTTATTTCATTATGGGAGGTCAAAAGTAAAAATGATAACAGACAATTTTTATTACCTGTCCGGGGAAGGCTCCTATCATAACTCTCTACTGTGTATCAGGCATTTTGTCAGGTTTTTTTTTTTTTCAGTCTTGTGACTTCATTTGGATGCTATGCTAAAAAAGTTAGGGCTGAGAGAGGTTGATGATAAAAATCACCAATAATGATAATAGCAGCTATGCTCTGTGTCACTCACCATGAGCCAGGCTCCATTCTAAACTTACTCCTCCAACAATCCCATAAGACATCCCCTGTGAATGGTCCCCACGTCCCGCGTGGTTCAGGGTTCAGGCTCTGAAAGAGGGGCCACACGCAAGTGAAAGAGATAAGACAAGAAATAATAATTTGGAAATTGGGGGGCTAGGCAAGTACCCATCCCAAGAGGATGGACTCCAATTGTGCTCAGGCCTTGCCATCCTTTTATTCAGTTTGGGATACACCTATAGCCCTTAGGCAGGCAAGTTTCAGTAACAGACAGACTATCTTATCAGTAAGGATTTACATGACTATCTGGTGGGGAAGTTGCTTCAGCTACCATTGTCTCCACTAAACAGTGGGTGCATAGCCCTGACCTTTGCCAGGGCTTCAAGGGTCACCAGCATTCCGGGTTCCTTGTCCACACCTCTCTGCTAGGGAAGCAATAGGCGGTTTCCCACAATCCACTGCCTTTTACCCTCATTTTTCAGACATGGAAGCCCAAACAGAGAGAGATTATAGGGCTTGTCCAAGAGTTGTCCAAGGCCATGCAGATGATAAATGGCAAAGTGAGGCTCTGGACTCAGAGTTATCTGACTGTAAAGCAGAGCTCTTATCTCGCTCACACCCACAATCCTCTTCTCTTAGGCTACGTTGGTTCTGTTTGATGGCCCCAAATCTGGGCCATGTCAGCAGTGGGGCTCCTTTATCTTTGGTAATGAACTGTACAAAATCCACATGGAAGTGTTTGAACACCTCTGTGCTTAGGGCAACAATTGGGGAAGAGGCCATGTTTCTTCTTTGCTTTTGCTGAGAAAAGGGTACTTGGAGACTGTACCATCTCTGACAGCCGTGCCCTCCTACTCTACCACTCAGAAAGCTTTTACTTAGAGTCTCTTCTGTGTGTGTTCCCTCCCCCATAGACTGTCAGGATTGAAACATGGGGCATGACAGTCGCTCTTATAGTATCATGTGCTCAGGGAGGATGCAGAGTAGGGCATGTAGGAAGCTCTTGGCCTCTGTGTCATATTTGTATTGGTACCTCCACTGACTTCCTCCATTCCTGCTGCCTCCTTGAGGACTCTACTGGTGTTGCTCAAATTCACCATCTTTGACAGCTCAGGATTACCCACCACCCCTGCTTTTTGGCTGGCCCTCTCCATAGCTCCTCTGTCAGAAGTCAGAGTCATTGTTTAAAAAAATGCAAACTTGGCCGCATCCTTACTCCTAAACCTGCCTCCTGCAAAAAACAAAAACAAAACAAAACAAAACAAAACAAAACAAAACTCAGTTCAAACAAAATGAAAGACAAGAGCTCTTCAACTTTTCCCACCCAGCCTCCTGCCACCCCAGATTACCTGCCAATTTTTTGTTTTAATTGTGACAAAATACACATAATATGCCTGCCTAGTGTGGTTCAGTGGTTGAATGTTGATCCAGGAACCAAGAGATCATGGTTTGATTCCTGGTTGTGGGATTGATCCCCAGTAGGGGGTGTGCAGGAGGCAACTGATTGATGATGTTTCTCTCTCATCTATGTTTCTATCTCTCTATCCATCTCCCTTCCTCTCTAAATAAATAAATAAGTAAATAAAACACATAATATAAAATCCACCATCTTCACCATTTTTAAGCTCACAGTTCAGTGGCATTAAGCACGCTCACATTGTTGGGCAGCCATCACCACCAACCATCTCCAGATAGTTTTCATCTTCCCAAACTGAAACTCTGTCCCCATTAACTCCTTATTTTCCCTCCCCCTCCCCCTGGCACCCACTCTTCTACTTTCTGTCTCTATGGATATAATGACTCTATGTCTCTCATATGAGTGAACTCATACAATATTTGTCCTTTTGTGACTGGCTTATTTCACTCAACATAATGTCTTCAAGGTTCATCCATGTTGTAGCATGTGTCAGAATTTCCTTCCTTTTTAAGGCTGAATGATATTCCATTGCATGGCTAGACCACAATTTGCCCAACCATCATCTGTGAATGGACACGGGTTGTCTCCACTTTTGGCCGTTGTGAACAATGCTGCCATGAACATCCTGCGCAAGTTTGTGTTTGAGTCCCTGCCTGTGGGCTCTTGAAGGCAGCGCCTGCCTCTCCTCCATGCTTTCTCAGGTGCCACATCCCACACAAGTGGCCAACACAAGTGTCTTCCTCTACAGGGGGCCCCTGGGCACCCCTAGGCCTTCTGCGAAGTTTCCATCACACCCTATTCCTCTATCCCACTACCTTACGCTCTCACTTGTTTAGCTTCACTGCTCAATTACAAGTCACTGAAAGACAGGCTTAGGTCTGAACCTTTTGTGACCCCAACAAATAAATGCGTGTTGACTGGATTAATGAAGAGAGAATCAGACATTACAGGCAACTTAGTAATGACTAATCTTGAAATGCATTTTAACCTCTAGTTTCACCCTCCCCCTCCTACCTTAATATCCATCCCTCTTTTCTCTTCAGAGCCCCCACATCTATTATGCCTTTGTTCGTGAAGAATTGTTGGGGGTCTTCCTCTCCTGACCGCAACTCCTTTCTGCATTTGCTCACACACTAACTGTCACATTTGTGGTTGGGTGAGTGAGCCAGGGCCCGGGGCTCCACAGGCAGGTCCCCTGCTCTGGAATGATGATGATGATGATGCCTTTGTTTTAAGAAATTTCATGCTTTTATTTTGCTGCAATAAAAGTGAAACCATTCACAATGGAAGAAAATATGGCAAAATAAATAATGGAAACCACTTTTCATTGACTTCTCAGGTCATTCGACCTGACCCCAAGTCTCAGTGGTCAGCCCTTTGGCTAACTACTGATGGCACAAAGAGATTAGTTTCGCAGTTATATGCTGATTTCCTTATTAGCCAATTTCCTTGGTTTTATGTTTTCCAGTTTGCCCTGGACCTACAACAAAAGCTTGGTCCATCAGGAGAACAGCATCTATTTGTCACTAGCCAAACAAAATACCCAGGAGAGAAGCAGGCAGGGGTCAGCATGTTTTGCAACAACAGCCTATCAACTCAGCCTAACAGAGATATTTATTTGACCAGCGCTCTCTCCAGTGCCCCCCACCCCCCAAGCTTCTGCAAATCTTTCAATCCCACGCATAAACAGTATCTGCCTCACCAGAGCTGGAAGGACGTTGCCAAGGGTTATAAAGCATCCACCTCTAATGGTTCACAACTGTCACTCTGGTTACCACCTCCCACCTTCCACTCTTCCTATTTTTAGACCACTGAAAGCAGACGGAGGGAACTATACTTTTCCTTCAGCGCATCTCTGGGTGGTAGCTAAGGTCACGTATTAAATGACCTCCTCGAGTGCCAGTTTTATAATAAACCATTTAGCAACTAGAAAGTCTGTATGTTTGTGCTGAGTAGTTATTTGTTTCACTGAGATTACAGAACTCTGAACTTTCAGTGTATGCTATTTATTGTATTGAGCTGTGTTTAAAGGAAATCTACTGCTTCTTTATTGACGGGAATCTCTAGCTAACAGCACTTTAAAGAAGTGGAAAATGCTCAGTTATCACCCAATGTGAGCGTGATCAATAATAGTTTAGTAGTGTCTGATAATTGGAGGAGCTGTTATACACAAGAGCTTGTATCTCCTTGAATGACTCTTATCAATCTATTGTCCATCATCATCTGATAATCAGACTGAAAATATGGTGGGGAATTTTCCCTTTTTAAATCAAGCTTGTGAAAAACATTTGAAATAATGAAAATGATGGGGGAAAAACTCCTCATTGTTGAACTCAGCAGGGAGGAAAACCCAGGAGCTGGGTGACTTTCGTAAACAGATGAAAACCAGGATGTGTGGACTGCATCGGGAGATGCATCGAGTGATGTCAGAGGGAGAGTACTTAACATTTAGAGGGCATTTAGGAAATTCGGTGGTTCGTGCCTGAAGTCGTCACTGTGCTTGTGTTGACAGAAAGGGAAAGAAGGCCTGTACAGGAGGCGCTGTGGTCAGCAGCCGGCAGCTGTTACTCAGGTGTCCTGATCACGTTATGGGGTTTTCAGTGAAGCATTGCCGTGGGTCTCAAAGGCATCAGCAGTCCTCTGACGTAGTCAGGAGACATTCGGATTCCATCTAAAAGCATTCTCTAGCCTTTGCTGGTGGTAAAAGTAGATTGTATGGAAACTTGAGTTCTTTTTTTGATTAATCCTTCACCCAGTCAAGGACTTATCAAGCCCTGCTCTGGGCGAGGCACTGTTGTGGGAGCAAGCCCTCAACAGTGATCTGCGATGAGTCTGAAGAGCCCATGCCCAGTGACAGCATACCGTTGGCTCTAGAAAAGCAAGGAGGAGGCAGCAGATGGTTCTGACTCACTCTCTCGGCCTGTGAAGCAGAGGGTGCTGCCTGGGCTCTAAAGACCAGGGAGCCCATAGGGCTCTGGGGGTTCTCACGATGGTGGTAGATTCAACTGTTGTCTGGTTTCCAACTTGCCTTCTGCCACGTGACCTGCGGCACCTCCCCAGACACCAGACAGCACCTGCATGGACCTGAATGGCTTTGGCCACAGGAAAACCATGGTGTGATGATGTGACACGATATGATGATGACTTAAATGTACTTATGTGATGGCCTTGGGTTTCTGCACAGTCCCACCCACCTTGAGGAAGACACATCCCTGTGCGCCTCCCAAAACTACACAGATGGTTGTGGGAGTCTGTGCTGCTTGGGGAGAATCCAGCTTCCGTCCCATTGTTAGCGAACAGGGGCTGGCCTGGAGCAGGTTGGCCTCAGGTTGGCCTCCAGTGTGTGGGTTCTTGACTTTGTGTAGGAAAGATTTCACAGCACGAATCCAGATGGGATTGAAAGTATGTTTATTAATGCCGGGGAGAGCGAGACAAAGGAAGAGATTAGGCTCCAAGAAACAGCAGGGGAGAGCCTAGGCGGCACTCTGTTTTGGCTCTAGAAATGTTACAGGAAAGAAGCGAGCCAGGGATGGGCTGCTGTTAGCTCGCTGGGAAGTGAAGGTCAGTGATAGAAGGGAGCCAAGGCAGGGATGCTTGAGCCTACGTGGAAGTCAGAGAAGAGGGGGCCTTGGAGACAGGATCAGGGTGGGAGCCCAGGTCCAGCTGCCACTGTCCACTGCCTCCCTCATTGCAAGTCTTGTGGGGACCCTTAGAAATAAAAAGTTCCTGCCTGGAAAGGGACATGGGTGTGCTCTAGAGTGAGCCTACAGCGAGTCTTTTCCTGAGGGCTTTTCATCCTTTTTTTTTTTTTTTCTTTTTTCTCTTCCGGGGAGAATCTTGGGGGAGGGTTTCAGTAGAATATTCATCAGCTTTCCAGGTGCATTTTAAATATGCTGATGCATCAGATGAATGTATAGGGAAGTTTTGGATTATTTTTTGGTTCATCTTTTACCTTAGGTCTGTCTGGCTTTAATGGGGTGTTTGTTATTTGCTCCCCAACTTCATCTGTCCGTGGGTTCGGCTGGCATACATGGCATTAAATGGGTCTTTGTTCTCTCTCTCCCAGGCCAGGGTGATAAGCTATGTATTTTCTGGTCAGGGAGGAGGATATAAGCCACTTGCTCTCAAGTGTCCGTGGTTGGGGAAGATAAGGTCTTGTGATTCACAAGCAGGCTATACGTTGCCCAAACTGTTCCGCCTTATTTAATTTTCTTACCTCAGTTTCCCTATTCTACTTGTCCGGAGCCTTTCCTAGCTTCTTACTATCCTGCCACCACATCATTAAAGTCGTCCCTACCTAGAACCTCAGATAAAGTCAACTGCTTCTGTAAGGGATCACAGGTACCACTTTTTCTTCCTTCAGAAGGAAATGGCCAGAATAAAACAAAATGCGTGAGTGTACAAGCATGCGTCATGCTTCTGCAGAAATAATCTCCACACTTACACCTGGGTCTACAGAGTCCACCCAGGAGGCAGGCTTCTCTTCTGAGTCCTGCCAGTCAGCTCCACCTCACCATGCCCTCGCCTCACCCTGAGCCTAATGGCACCCTCCCCATGGTGTCAGTGTGAAGGGTACCAGTGTGAGGGGAACAGTGTAAGGGGTACCAGTGAGGGTGCTGGTGTGAAATACTGGTGTAAGGAGTTCTACTGTGTGGAAACGATGTGAGGGGTCATTATTTCAGCTTTTAAGGGATTTATATGCCAATGAAGGAAACTGGAAAGGATCAAAACTCTGCAGCCATGGAGCTCACCTCCTTCCCTGTGTCCACAGAGGGCGCCAGAACAGGGTTTCTAGAGGACTCTGCAGGGTTTCAGTCCAACCTCAGTCTCAGCCCTCAGAGAACACAGACTTGCTGCTCTAAGTTGTCCCTTGAAGCCTTTCCGAATGGCCGCTGCCTGGTGTGTAGTGGAGTCCACCAGCTTCAGCATCTGCCTGGCTGTGGAGAACGAGGCAGAATTTACCCGTGAGGAATCCTGGGAGATGAGAAGTTTCTCCAACAGCTTAGTGATGACGTGGGCCAAACCTGGCCGAGTCTGGGAGCCTGTGCTCTTTTCAGGCTCACATCCAATTTTGAGTGAACTTTGAGAGCGAGTCGTTCCCAGAGTGGGAAGAACGGAAAAAGGCCTCCGACACCTGCGCCTGGGTAATGGCTTGCTCCCGCCGAGGGGATGCTGTGAAGAGTTTAATGGTCTCAAGGAGCACAGTTCAATTTCTGCTGTTAACAACCAAGTTGGAACTTGCAAAGGCAGCACATAACCGTTTTTAGATGTTTGTTACTAAAAGAAAGGATATTTTCCAATCTCTGCCTTTTTATACCACTACTTAACAGATATTCTCTATTTTTAACACACCCATGAGCAGGTATAATGCTGTACTTGTTACTCTTAGGTCAATGCTGTCCCCCCCCCCCCTTTTTTCTGCTTTTCATGGAGGAAAGCATATATTTATATATTTTGGAACAACCAAATGATGCACTGCCAATGAAACGTGTTCAGTAGCCATTTATATCTGGTAGATTTATTCCTTGGTGACCCTGTTTTAAGACTATGAATTTGAATTGCTTTGACAAGATTTTATATAATTTTTCCATTACTACCTTTAACAATAACCAGCCAGGCATGCCTTTCAGTGAGATTTCAGGAAATCTGTGGCTCCTGAGTCACTGTCCACTATTAGAAGTTCAGTGGGCCCGGTCCAGTTTAACCCCTTAGCCTGACCTATTTGTTTGCTCCTTTCTCCCACCGAGGAAGGCCTGAGACACTGAGTGGGAGATAGTGTGGTTCCAGCTCCTTCTACATTGGACGATAAGACAAAAAATGAGATGAAAAGGGCCAAAGACTTTTGTTTTGAAATTTCGCTGGGTTTCTGGTTTTAATCTGTTGGTGAGTGTATCGGCCAGGCTGGCTGGTGGAGCCTGGCTGCGGTGAGTTGCACGAGGCAGCCATCCAGTCCTCACTCTCTCTTGCTCTGGGGATTTCACTGCCGTTGGTTGTCCTCTGGTGGGGACCCAGGGGACAGCTGGAGCCTGGTTCCCTCCATCAGTGTTACTTGCTAGGCCCCCTGGGGAGGAGGGAGAGATCTCTACCAGAGGGCCTGCTCCTCTGTGTCCTGCCTTTTCTCCCTTTCTCTTTGAAGGCAGTCTCTCTGGCTGGGTGGTGATGGAGGGGTGGAGGCAGGTGGGTGGGGAGCACCCCTTCTGGGGGAGATTTCAGCCTCCCAGTGGCCAAACATTCCCGACAGGCAATTTCTGCTCAGTGTCCTGTTACAACAATAATAACTTGACCACATGGATGTAGAGGAACTAGAATCGCAGCAGAGAGGGAGGGCTGTGATCTGATACCTGCTGCATGGTCATTCACCCACTCACTTCCCTCTCCAGTCTCCAGCTCCTCCTCTGTCAGACAAGGATTCAGATGATGCTGGAGTCACAGGGTTATCCTGACAGTAAAATGCAGGGCTGGCAAATAAATAGTATTCATAAGTATTAACCCTCATCATTAGTTTCCATAAATGATGTCATACAAAACTGCCATTCGATAACCCACTTTCCGTTCAACTTCGGGACTCTGAGGAAGGTGTGGTTGGTTAAAACTCCCTCACCTGGCCCTCGCCTTTCCTTCTCCCTGGTCTCTTCAAGTAGAGAGCTGAGAAGTTAGTTGCACTGTTACTTCCACGTTAATGTAGCCTTGGTCCCAGGATCCCGATTGCCTTCAACATGGTGAAGGGTTAGGAGGTTGTGGAAGTAACACACAGATATGTGCATGTGCGCCAAATGTCCCTGGTTACTCCCTGACATCACCACGAAGGCACTTGACATGGGCCCACACCTGGGTCAGCACTAGCTGAGTGGGCTTTGTCCTTCCCTTCTCTCACCTGCTGCCTGCAGAGCTGTGCAGAAAGCAAACCCTCCCAGGTCATTATCCAGGGAAATCACCCAGGTCCTGATCAGGCCCAGGCCTCAGGCCTCTGCCAGACCGTCTGGGCCTTCATTTTACAGGAGATTCTGGGTCTGCTCTGTGTAGCCACCTGGCCTGAGGGCAGCCCAGCGGGGGCCTGTTTGCTCCTGACCCACTTCCTCAGCTCTGCCTGGTAGACTTGGGGAGGACGGGGGCTGCCTCCAGTCTGGAATTGGTTAGGAGAGAGTGGAAGCTGAGGAAGGAGAGTGGGGAGCACTCCACCTCCAGAGGCAGGGAGGTGCTCAGCAGGTGTGGCCTGCAGTGCTCTGGACTCCTGGAAGGTGTTTGATGTGGCCATTTGCAATCCATAGCTCTACCCACATTGTCGCAGCCCCCACAGTGGCAGGTGCTATCCTGGGGGCCCTGATTTCATGTGGAACCCTCAGCTTTGAAAACCCGGGACTGGCTGTTCATGTTGCTTATGTAACTCTGCTTGAGAAAAGTTTCTTGTATTTCATTGACTGGGGCTCTTTGAACAAATTGGCCAGCTGTAGGGGAAGCGGCTGTTCAGTGCAGCTAATACAATGGAAATGAATGCCACCCAGTCTGGTCTCTGGGGGAGGTACAGCAACAACTGGCAAAGCAGTTTCTTAAAATGCATCTCACAGCCAACAGCCTCCTTCAGAGGCGTTCTGGCTGCAGGAAGAGACGGGTAATTAGGTGGCTTAAAGATGGCTGGGCAAAGCCGACTCCAGAGGCCATGCAGTGCCTGTGCGAACAGACTGTATGTAATTAGGGAGAGGAGGAGAGATACAAGGTTATAAATTGGGATTTGGTAGAATCTGTGCAATAATTTTTAAAAGGCAGTTTAACAGAGATTGATTTGCACATCCCAGCCTGGTGTGCAGTAATCCCACATTTTGTCGGCTTGTTATCCCATACACACCATCCTCAAAATTAATGGTGCATTCTCACTCACACTGCCCAGTCCTTAGCCGACGGCCTTTCAGGACTCATTCAGCACACAGGATTTGAGGAGTGTAGGAATGATTTCATTTCATGCTTGCACTTGAAACTAGTGCTAAACATTCCTGGATGAAGGGTCTACAGCAGTGGTTCTCAACCTTCCTAATGCCGCGACCCTTTAATACAGTTCCTCATGTTGTGCTGACCCCCAATTTCATTGTGACAAATTGAACATAATTAAAGCATAGTGATTAATCACAAAAACAATATGTAATTATATATGTGTTTTCTGATGGTCTTAGGTAACCCTGTGAAAGGGTCGTTCGACCCCCAAAGGGGTCGCGACCCACAGGTTGAGAACCGCTGATCTACAGGAAGTGTCCCCCTAATGACTAGACTTTGTCTTAACTGAGGGCCTTTGACTTGGGCGAGGATGCCCTTTGCTGTCTTTTAGGCACTGAGAGGGTTGATGGTTCGTTATGTGGAACCTGTGAGTAAACTTGGTAGGCCCAGAACCTGCTTCCCTATTCAGTGACCAGATGGTTGGAATGCTCGCTGCATTTTGAGAACCCTCCTCCCCACTTCTAAATCACACTGAGAGCAAAAGATCCCGGCCTTAGCCAAACCACTTTGTCACCTAGACTGGCCAAGATTTGGCACAGATTCCCAGCCCCCTATTTCCAATCCCCATCTCCCATCACCAGTCCAGTTTTGGGGGGAAACAGGGAAAGCACGCGTCCACACTGGATTCGGGACCAGCCCGTGAACCACGTATGGAGGCCGTGCACTGCCCAGGGCCGTGTCGTGCGTGTGTCCCTCCCAACCACAGGAGAAGCAACCACAGGAGAGGTTTCACTGAGCTGTGTGCCAGGTTCTCGACCTGATTTAAAAACAAACAAACAAAAACCTCATGCAACCGTCTTTTGAGGAAGGACACTCAAATCCTGATTTTAAAAGGAGGAACCTGAGACTCAGGAAGGCCGGATGGCCACTGGGTGTCCCAGGTGCACAGGCAGGCCTTCCCAAGGACTTTAGGCTCATGCAGCCTGGCCTTGCTCATTTGCGTCTGTGCCCTCGGGGTCACTTTCGAGTGTATGAGACTGGGTTAGGGAGGCCAGAGCACGTTTTCCTACCATTTCACTAAATATTGTGAAATCGAGGTCACAAAGGTTTAGGAGGCAGTCCGTGCCCTTGAGGGGCTTACAATCCTGCTAGAGAGAAAGGCACGTGGGAGTGAAAAGGCCTGTTGGAGGCCTTGGTGGTCTTTCTGGAACGTTCTCCCTGTTTCTCGGACACTGTAAACATGCCCCCCCCACCCCCTTTACTTCTCCGCAGCAGATCCATGGAGAACAGGCTTAGAGAGGCCACCTCTCTCACTGTTCTAGAATCCGCCCCAGGGGTTCAGTGAGCGCTGAGAAGCTCCGTGCCTGGCTGTCGTTCCCTCTGTGGTCTAATCACTTCCAGGGGCCCTCATGACCCAGTTATACTATGTAAACCCCTTGAGAACGGATCTTTGCAGACCCCTGTGTGTATCCTGAATACTTTGGTGCTATTTTTCCAGTCGTGAGCAGCAATGTATGAGAGAGTGCCTGCATGATGTGGAGCACCCAGATGAAGTTAAGCTGCCAGTGTACATGGAAGGTACTGGGGTGGGCACAGACAGAAACCAACCTGAACTGATGTAACTGTGGGCTCAGGGCCAGGGCAGCCACCTTCTTCCCAGAGACAGTGCTCCCTGAGGAAGGCATGCCCTTCTTGAGCTCCTGGGTAACAACACACCTCCTATTTGTTTGAAATAAACTAGGCACAGGAAATGAGATGAATGACATGTCCATTGCCAGTGTCGTCACTAAAACTGGCAGAAGTTGCATAATATGCCAGTGGTAGAAGCCCTTTTCCCGGTGCTCTGAGCTGAGCCAGCTGGTGTGGGTCATGAAAATGCGAGACCTGTTAATGAGAACAGGAATGTTTAAATAGGAACGCTACTAGGTCCTTTGCTGCTAATTATCCATTAGTTACGGATGGATGGCATTTGGGGTTAAATGTAAGAAACTGTGCTCTCTCCCTCCCCTGTTCTCATTCTCCTCCTTCCTGTCTCTGCTTCTTCAGCAGGCATTTTATCAATAATGCTCAGTGTTAGGGGGACTTTAAAAAAACATACCTCTCCACAGAAAATAGGAATAGCAATGCCCCCTAGAAGAATATACTGTATGTGTAAGGGAAGTGTGGCTTTGTCTTTCTGCTCTCATTATGGCTGCAGACACCTGACGCAGGTACGGAATTGATCCGCTCACCAGCGTGAGACTCGGGGTTTTGTTCATCTGCGGTCTGTGTCCCCTCCAGTTGCATGTCAGATCATCAAAATCAATTTCTTTTTGATTTCTGCAACAGCCAAATGGGTCAGCTAACAACTGACAAAGAGTCCTATTCATGGCAAAGCAATTGTTGCATTAGAAGTACAATTTTGCAGGAATTTAACCACCCCCCCCGCCCCCCCCGCGCCCCCCCCCCCCCCCCGCCAAATTGAACCCTTAACCGAGAACACAATGTTCCCGCATCATTTACCACCTTGAAAGATTCATCAACCTCCCTGAGTGCTGCCTAACCCAGGCCCCAGGCTGTCTTCAGAGCAGAAGACCGTCTTCCCAAAGTGGCATCCACGCCTACCCTCCCCCCCTCCCCCCCACCGCCGGGCAGTGCAGTGGCCAGGACTTTCCTTGTGTTGCCTGCAAAGGGTTTCAGCTTCCAACTTCTTTTCCTCCCTTCTTGTTGTCTTTGCCCTTGAAAAATTGTAACAGCTAAATCTGTGGAGCAGCCTTTGTTGCATAAGTCCGTCCTTCCTTCCTTCCTTCCTTCCTTCCTTCCTTCCTTCCTTCCTTCCTTCCTTCTTTTCCCTCCACACTGACACAATGGGGTAGGTAGGGCAGGGGGGTGGGGTGGGGCCCGGGTGTCCACAGCCCATGCCTTCTGCTGCCTGCTGTGCTCCTGGTCTCTTGGGAGGGCCAGTGCGACCATAAGTGCAGAGCTTGGGATGAACCTTGAGGTTGCTTTATGAGATGGGAGATTTTTAAAAATTAAATTGTATATTTTATAATTGCCTTCCAAACCTATAGAAAGTGAACAGGTAAGATCTCACAAAGACATTTGAATTTTCTCCATTTTTAACAACACATCTGACTGGGGTGGTAACATCTCATTTCTATTTGACTTCTAAGTATTTCTGATTATAATCTACTTATTCTAAGAGATATTTTTTCACATGTTGCCGGGAGCCGGTCCATTCTTGCTGTTTCAAGGGACCTGGCATATATGGCATACTGTTCTTAATATGTTTGCTCACCTTCTTGGCACTATGTGTTTTAACCAAGGTATCTGAGAAAGGTTGTTTCCCCAGGTAGGGATTTTCCCCTGAAGTTAAGGAGGGAATAAAACCTCTTAACTAAGTGCCAGGAGGGTAATTAATCACTTTAACTACGAACAATCATGCTTAAGCTACATAATCTTTACTCCCTGGAATGGAGATAAGAAACGCCCTAACCTTTGTAATAGAGATTGATAGGATTGAATCAACTGGTATAAATACAGATGTAACAAGACAGAGAAAGACAGAACTTAGAAGAGAGCCAAGAAGACAGAACCTACACAGAACCTACAGACAGAAGAACTTCGCTGGAGAGAACATGGCAAAAGATCCTGGACTGAACCTGACTACAGAAATTGGCAAGAGAACCTGACTAGAACCTGGTGACTGAACCTGGCTGGAGAACCTGGACAGAACCTGGCTGGAGAACCTAGCGAGGGAACATGGCTACAGAACCTCGCTGGAGATCGAGACCAGAACGTGGCTGGAGATCCTGGCTAGGCTGCTGATCAACTGAACGCTGTCTCCGTGTCATTCCTTCTTCGCCGACTCCGTCTACGCCTTTGGGAACCCCTGGACCTGCTGGGGTTGGACCCCGGCAACATGTAACAATTTTAAAATCAGGTGCATCTTACCATCCATGATACCTTACCATTATAACAGGCTACATTTTTTTTTCTTAGTGGTGTCTCTAACTGACAGAGTCCTCCATTTAATTTATGGATGTGCTGTCCCATGCCCCTAAAGACAGAGTTGGTTCCATTTCCGGGGAAGTACCGGGGTGACTCCTATGGTGTTCCAGGACTTAGTATTATGTGTGTGTGTATTTTGGGGTCATTGGCGAGTAGGTGTGAAGGTTTACTTTATAAATTTTAAATCTTTTTTTAAAAAGATAAACAAGATTATCTTTTTAATTTATACTCTGTTTGCTACTCTGACCAGAATCTGGCAATTTCTGGTTCTAATGTATTAGACTCCTCCCTCCCTCCATCTGTCCCTCCCTCCTTCCTTCCCTCCCTCTTGTTGTCCCTTCTTTTATTTTCTTTTCCTTCCTTCCCCTCCTTTCCCCTTCTCTCATCCACCCCCTTCCTTCCCTTTTGTGTTTAAAGCTGCTCCTCTGCCAGGCCCTGGACCCTGTTGCCTGTGGTGTTCTGATGTGGATGCTCCTCTTCCCCGACATCAATTGCATATCAGTTCTTCTTTATTTTTTTCTCTTTCTTTGTTGGTCTTCTTTAGCTTGTTGCCCAAAACAGCTCTCTTCTGCCCCTACTTGCTGAGAATAGAACATGTGTTTTCCTGATATTTAATTTGGGAATCTGATTGAAGCTCATAACTTGTTTTTTTTTTTTTTTTTAATTTATTTTTATTGATTTCAGAGAGGAGGGGAGAAGGAGAGAGAGAAAGATAGGAATATCAATGATGAGAGAGAATCATTGATCGGCTGCCTCCTGCACAGCCCCTACTGGGGTTTGAGCCGGCAACCCAGGCATGTGCCCTGACTGGGAATCAAACTGTGACCTCTTGGTTCATAGGTCGACGCTCAATCCTACTTAAGTACCAGGTTTCTTTGTTTTGTTTATTTTGTGTGTGTGTGTTTTTTTCCTAGGGGGATCCTTGAGCAGTGATCTTAGGCCAGTGTATCTCTCAGAGAAAAATAGAACACCATCCTGACCACTGGGAGCCCTCTGCTACCATCCTCTCCCTAAAGGCCCTTCCTTAACTGTGGTTGAAAGTGGAAGCAGGAAAGGGCCAGGTCCTGTTTCTGCTAACCCAGGAGACAGTAAGACAGGGCAGTACAATGATTCCTGGTTAGTTCTATGGGGTCTTTATCCAGGACGTCATGTGGGCAGTCCAAACAGCTAGACTGGTTGAGTTGGGTGTGCACCAGAGGATTCTCTCTCTCTCTCTCTCTCTCTCTCTCTCTCTCTCTCTCTCTCTCTCTCTTTAAGTTGTCTTGATTTCAGAGAGGAAGGGAGAGGGAGAGAGAGATAGAAACATCAATGATGAGAATCATTAGTCAGCTGCTTCCTGCATGTCCCCCACACTGGGGATCGAACCCACAACCTGAGCATGTGCCCTAACTGGGAATCGAACCTCCACCTCCTGATTCATAGGTTGAAGCTCATTCACTGAGCCATGCCTGCTGGGCCAGAGGATCTCTTGAGAGCCCCTTGGACCTGTGGGAATCTGACTGCTAAGGAGCGCGCACACCCAGTGGCAGTGACTGGCACGGCTGGTGTCCGATGGTGCCACTACTGGCTTCTCTCTCAAGAGCAGAGGACCTCGGGACATCCTTTGAGGAAGGCACTCCCGCCAAAGGAGGCGAAGGATGGGGGAGGACTCCTCTGTGTGGCTGGGAGGCTGGGGTCAGGCTCCTTGGTCCCCACAGTTGGCAGATTCTGCCCCTGGCTTGGCAGGAGTCCCCTCACTCCTTCGTTTGTTTTCTGAATTCATCAGTGAATTATCCTGGCGTTGATTTCTGACGGATTGGCCCCTTGGTGTGGTTTTCCCGCACACCTTCCAGTGCACGTTGACTGGCATAATCTGCCTGTACAGACCCACAGAGGAAAAAGGGAAATCGAAGAGGTGTCAGGCCTCCAGACTTACTTCAGAACCACTACCCTCCAGCTACAAGTTGATGTAAAATTTGGCCCTGCTCTTACAAAATTAGTTGAGGGTAGTAAGGTCTGATTTGGTGAAATCCCGCCCCCACCCCCCCTTTTTGTTGGTATAGGGGAGGGTAGACCTTATGCCATCGCACATTAGTAATTGGATTTGGTGGCCTCGCATCTCAGCAAACCTCCTATGTGACTGGAAACTGCTACTGGGCTCAATCCTACTTACAGTGAAAACCGTTTTTAGGGATGTTGGTGCCATCCTCCTTCTGGGGCTTATTCTGAGGTGGAATGTAGAGTTTGGGATTCGTCGGGGGAAATCTTATATTTCGCAACAGAAGGAAAAGTGTCAAATTAAACAACTTGCAAGATTTTCAGCTTTTAAAAAGGGCCTCCTGCTTCCCACTCCCAGGAGGAAGGCGTTCCTTTCTCTTCAGAATGTTCAGAATCAGAAAGCATTAGAGAGAGTTCTCATTTTGAACAGCACTTTCCTTATGGGCACTTTCTCTGCCGAAACAGTTTAAGGGTTTCTACTGTTAGCATTTTTTATAGCCTTAGTTTGTGCTGTCATTAAAACAAAATTACTAAACAAATCTTTTTTATTTGCTCGGAAGGTAAAATACATTCTCATGTAGTATTTTATATTATAGTGTATTTGGAATTAGATACTGTTTTTGTTTTTACTAAAAGAAATGCATTGAAAGTTTTAAATAAGATCTTGGCACTAGCCCTGTAAGATATTTCACAGAATAAACTTTACAGTACTGAGTTTTCATTTTATGTGTTTTAGCGCTATATTATTTATTGTTTTCTTCCCCTGCTTAGCGGACCCACTGTTAAGGGTCTGTCATTAGCTATGTTAGAGGTTCTCATGGCTGGAACGGATGAGTTTTTCATTTGGGTTCGGTTGCATTTCTACCTTTTGCAAATAGATGGCACTTTTGACTAACCCAAGAGCAGTGCCGGCCAGACCTTCGCACATGAAAACACTCACAATGGTCTGTCGCTGTGTAAGTCAGAAATGTTACTATTCACGTGGAGGCTGGAGAAATTAAAATTAAGCCTCTCCGAAGACAGCGGTATTGCATCTCTCTTAAATGCTAAAACCTTAAACATACAACTGCCCCAGGTATGACAATTAGTGCATTTTATTGTGTTTTTATAATTTTTATTATGCATTGATGCGTGGTGTTCTTTGATCTAGAAGAGCAAAAGAAAATGGTATAATGAAAGTTTGATTTGCAATAGCATTGTGTGGGGCTGTGAATATTTTTAGTGACTAATTTGTTTCAAAAGGCCCTTGTAAATATCTTGGTTTACTCCCCTTTTTCTCCCAGGCGCACACACGTGTGCGCGCGCACACACACACGCACACACACACACACACACACACACACACACACACGAGGCTTATAGACCTTCACGCACACAGAGGGGAAAAAATCCGGCTGCTGTCTTGCAAGTGTTACTTATCATATTAATTAAAATCTGGTGACACGATAACACCACCAGCTGTGTGGGAAAGCGAGGGAAATTAACAAACGTTTGATTTGTTGTCTTGCTAATGTGACACTTATTATACAGGTCAGAGTAAAACAATACCTCAGCCAAAATATGCTAATGAGGCGGGGAACTGTTGCAGTTGTAAAAACATTGGTGTTTATTATAATGAAGCAAAATAGCCTGTTACCTTTAAGAGAATGCAATGATCTTTGAATCTAGAGAGGCACAACTAAGTTTTCAAACAGGAAGTTCTTAGAAGGAAAAAAATGCATTTAACAACTTTCTTACGTAAGTTTTGAAAAACCAATATGAGAACTTATTTAAGATAATTTAGGTGTAGATAAAATACATTTGCTGTTTGTTTTTTTTAAGTGGTTTTATTAGGATAAGAAACTGCATTCTATAGAACATTAGCACATTGCAAATGCTGTTGTGTGCTTTATTATCAATTAGCCAAATTTATAAAGATGGGGGTGGTTTAAACTCGAGTTATGCTTAAGGAGAAATAGTAATATTCATTTATTCAGTTTGGAGGTTATATATATTTCTGAGTAAAAGTCAAAATTGTTTTAAACATAGTATTCTAGAAGAGTATAATTTTATTTTCTTATTTTTTAATTGAACTTATTGGGGTGACACTGGTTAACAAAATTATGCAGGTTTCAGGTGCATAATTCCACTGTACACTGCATTCTGTTTGGGGGCGTGGAGGGTGGTGGAAAAGGGCATGGGGGATAAATAGTGATGGACAGAGATTTGAAGAGTATAACTTTAAAGGAATCTGTGGTCCTTACACACCCCTTCCTCCTCACCCCGCCCCTTTATCCCTGCAATAAGAAACAATTTCATGCTTTCTCAAAACACTTGTCAAACTTTTCTATTGCTCTCAGAATCACTGGTGGGAACTCGTTTCTCCGTGGGATGGGAAGAAGATGTAGAATGCCTGAATTCGACATAACTCATACCATAAACTTCTTGGAGGTCATATTCAGCATTTTGCATCCACATTCTCACAAGAATGTCTGATTTTTGCCTTCCCAATGGGTTCCCCAAGTCATCCACTGTATCTTCCTCAGCCTAAACAAGGGCCTTTTCTTCTTCCTTCTTCCCCTTCTGGGGTTTTGTTTATGCCACTGAGATGGGGTTTATGAAGTCAAGTGTTTGTTTCACAATCTTTGGTCACAGATTATGTAGCTTTTGCCCGAGAGAACACTAGTCCTTGGGAACTAAACGTTCAGTGAGCCATCTAGGTCAGAGGTCAGATGGTGGAGTTGGAGGGGGCAGAGACCTCACCTTCCCAGGTGGGCGTAGGCTGGTGGGAGCCCAGGAAAGGTCAAGATGGAAGCGACTCAGTTCCACAACCCAAACAGCCTGGGCTTGGGTGGAGGTTTGGTTTCCCTGGGGGCTATGTCCTGTGGAAGGATGACTATTCTCCTTAAAACTGGTCCAGAAGCCATGTGACTGCAGTGTGTGTTTACCTGCCAAGTTCACCTGTGAGCCTGAACACCGGCCTTTGGGTCTCAGCCGTGATGAGTGTCGTTTCGGATGCACATCAATCACTGTGTGTTCCTTTGGCAGAGGAGAGATTGTTTTGTATCTGGCTATCACCCTATCCTGAATAATTCCATTCAAAAAGCAAAGGGTTGATAATTAAGCCCAAATGGCAATTTCCGAATGCCAAGGGTGCTGGGAGGGTCTGGGCTGTAAGCCGTAACTTTAGAAATGCTGTGATAACAGTTTGCTTTCAAGCTATGATTTTAAGCTATATCGAGAAGGACCCTTGTCATTGATTAAATCTATCTAAATAAACATGTCTACTTCCGTGTGAGAGCAAAATGCGATTAGGTTAAAAACATGAGACTGTGTACACATATTCTCAACCATTGGGAGGTAATTTTCAACTCTGTTCAAATTGACAGAACCTGGAGAGCTTAACCCGCCAACAAAACTTCCTTTTCTCTAAATCCAGTAGCTTTAATTAAGCCCGCGTGGCAGAACTGGCATTTCAAAATACAAAGACATTTACCTCTGACAAAAAAAAGTAGTTTATTTAGCTTTGAATGGATTTTTATCTGCTTTGAAGAGCTTTCCCTCCACCCCCCAACATTAAATTATTAATGAAAGAGCAAGAGCAATAAATGGGGACAATCATAAATGTTATAGTTGTGGCTGCCAGATACACATTCGAAGCAGAAGAACAATTTCAGTGTTCTTTAGTTCTTTTTTACTCACACCCTGGCAGATGTGTGTAGATTCGGCAAGCAAGCTTTTGTGTAAACTTCCCACCTCGTGGTATACCCACAATATGTTCAGTGACGTTAAGGAGAACCAGATCAATAACAGAGATGTCCAGGGTAAGATTTGAATCTATTAAATAAATGCCATCCAAATACCATTATATATATTAAAAAAAACACTTAACGTTGATGAAAAATCAAGGTATATTATTCTGTTAGAGTAAGATGATTGAACTGGAAAATCTGCCATTCAAGTAGCATTATTAAATAGTTTCTGAGTCTGATCTCAGCAGTCCCCTTTTCCTACCTCAAGATAAAGCTAAAAAAAAAAAAAAAGAAAAAGAAAAAGAAAAAGAAAAAAAGAAAGAAAGAAAAACCTGTTTGCAATGGGTATTAGTGCAAGTCCTCCTCCAGCATCATAAAACAGCCCGATGTGTCCAGACTATGTTAAAATTTATTAAGGCCTGGGAAAGCCAATGGCAGGCTAATATTATCTACTTAAAAAAATAATTACAAATCACCCTAAGGAAGGATCTTGAGAGCTTGGATGTCCCTTTATCTGCCTCACGGGTGTAAACCATCAGGAATACACCAAGACCGTGGCAGGAACTGTGCAGATTCACCTTAGGAAGAATGAACATGAACTCAGACGTGTTTTAACCAAGTCCTGTGACAGATTAACACTGTGGTGGCCACGTATGCAAGGCTACCAGTAGCAGCTGTCCCCAGCCCATTGGCATCATTTGTTTTACTCTGTTTCATCTGAGGAAGAAATATAGCCAGCCTCAGGCCGATTTCCACTCTGATCTGAAAGAATTTTGTCAGCTGGCCAGAGCCTTGCTTTTGTTTGTGTGTCTGTTTCTTTTATTTTTAAAATATTCTCCCCTCCTTTCTTTTTCTTTTCTTTTTTATTTTTTTAATTCACCCTCCCTGAGCTTTCCAAGCTCTCTCCGACTCAATTAATTGCCTAGAAGGCCACCCTGCCTTTCATGGAATATTGTCCTGCACTTCACCTTGCTTTTTTGGGAGGTGCTTAGAACATGTCTTAGATATCTGGCTACTGTACCTCCTTCTAATTACATTAAACTGTGTGATTGTGCTCACATTCATTTTAATTATTCTTTGCACAAGACCTAAAACAGTTTATTCTCACCACACAGCAGGTTTTGTTCTGGTTTTCAATCTGCCTAAAGAATTTGGAAAACTATTATGTGAAAGTAAACAATACTGCCAAGCCCTAGCCCTTCAGGCAGCACACCTCACTGGAGCCACAGCTATTCGATGCGGCTGCACTTTACAGTTCTTGACAGTTTTCTATTTTGTCTTTGATCTCATTTGTAACTATATATAATGTAAGACTGAGCCCCTTGGACCTGCTTTTGGATATAGAAAACATGGATCTGTGTAATTAATTGAGAAAGGTGTTATTCAGTTATTTCCTGACCCAGACATTTCTGACCTAATAAATGTCAACTTTTGCTACTCTGTCTGCCAGAGTTTCTCCCTAGCCCTGAACTAACCTCCTTTTATGTCAACGGTAGTTAAAATGAACATGATTCTAGTCACCCGGCTCCCATGCCTTGGCAGCATGGCATTAATATGTTGTTTATTTCCTCTAATTCTCCACAAATACTGGGGAGGGTGTGGTGTAGAGAACAGAGCTGCAAAACCTACCATTTGGATTTTAAGGATAGTTTTTGAAAAAGAGCAATTTCCATATATCAACACTTTGTGGTATGATCCACGAAACATTTTGATATGATTTAGCAAAAACAGCTTTTGCATCAGGAATGTTATAGCTACCTCATCTGCATATGTAAAGAATGCAAAATGGAATCACATTAGGTATAAATTCAATGCAAAAAAAGACGCCCTTCGTTAATGCAACATTAGGGTAGGAAATTCAAATGCACAAAAGTCATAAAATTCAATGTTCCGGTTCTCACAGCAATTACAGCTTGGTCACATTTGCATAGTTTGGCATTATACACACACACACACACACACACACACACACACACACACACAGCCTCCCACACATAGCCATACACACACACACACACACACACACACAGCCTCCCACACATAGCCATACACACACACACACACACACACACACACACACACACACACACTCTCTACCTTAAGAGGGAGGCTTCGGCTCTTTGCCCAGCCCAACAATCAGTAGGAAGGAAGGACTGGTGACGATGAATAAATTGAGAAATGTGATTTTTCTCAGTTGAATCACAGTTTGTATTTCCAAACTGAAACTGAGGGTCGATGGATCTTTTTTATATTTTGAAGACATGCCAGTTATGATACTGGGTAAAATATAAGCCACAGGAGGAAATGGACGAGCCCCTCACTGTCCATAAGAACAGGTGGACTCTGGTTGGGGTGTGATGACTCCCCTTGATTCTCAGTCTAAAGCCAGTAAATGTGTGATTCTCTGGTAAGACCCTCGAGGAAGGCTGTGGACTTGATAATAAATGGTTTGGATGCAGGTTCATAAGGCCCACTGAGGTCAGACGTCACCCACTGCACAGGCCTAGCCCTAGAATTAAAACTTACCATGTGCTTATAAGGGAGGTGACAACAGATTGTTAGACTACTTGGTGCTAATTCTTATTTGGTCTTAACTCTCCTTGTGTATTTCAATTTTTCTGCTCCAGCTCCACAGTAGTGAGGTGTTCTTTTTCTCATTTTTGCACTGAGGCTGAAGGCCGCCGTATCCAAGGTCGCGGCTGAACGGCCTTGAATCTCAGAGTTCTGACTCTGTATTCCTCCTGCTTTCACTCACAGCTTTTGGCCTCTTGTTTGCAGGTAACAAACGGTAACTGTTTTGTGGAGGTGGAATCTGGGAGGCTCACGGCAGATTTTGGGGGCAGGAAGAGTAAGAGAACTGCACTGTTTAATATCGGTCATACGTGGACTGGAGCCCAGCTGCTCGGAAGTGACCACAGACCCACCCTAGAGAATTCCCTCTTCTTTGACAGCTTCTCTGAGGTGCCAAGAGGGTGAGTCTGCTGAGGCCTCCACCCCACATAGGGAGAAGCTGGGGCCCCTTTGAGCCATGCAGGTGATTGAAATGCCTCCAGAGAGCCCTGCAAGCGCAGGATGGAGGCCCCCGAAGGACAGTTGTTTCCCAGGAAGGAGCCCACGCTCCCCATTAGTAGATTAAGGGCCCCGGTAAGGCCCAGAGGCTGATTCAGGGCATGTCCTCATGCTTCCAGGTGAACTGCTTTCAGCTCATGCAGAGCCGAGCCGATAGCCACTGGAGTCCCGGCTTCTCTTGCCCTTTCCCCTGGGTCCCAGCCCATTCTGGCCGTGTGCCATTCCAACCTGGACACTGAGTTCCGTTCTCAATGCCAAAGGGCATGAGGGGCTCGGACTGCTCAGCATATGCAAGGCTATTCTATCAGATCCTTCCCTGTGCCAGATTTCACAAGCAGACTTGCCTTTGCTGATCGTGACTACCTGGCACCGCATCTCTGATGCATTGTTATGCTGGTAGAAACATATCATGAAACTTATCATGTGCTTATGTGGGAGGTAACAATAGGTTGTTAGACTATTTGGTGTTAATTCCCATTTGGTTATGTGGGAAGGTGCAGAGATTCCTTCCAGGCGGGACAGATCAGAGATAAAATAGTTTGCTTTCAGATTATTAAACCAAAGGAATGCACAGAAACCACAGACATTTAATAAGTATGCAGAAAAGAGCTGATTAAATGGGAAAGGAAAAGGAAAATATTTAGAGGAGAAAAGCGCAGGTCAGAAATCTTTTCAAAGCCCCCTGTGCCTATCAGCCAGGATTAGTTCTAAACGAGCCGAGAAACAGGCCACAGACACACCCACGGGGACCCTCCAGCTCAGCTCAGCACTTTTGTTTATCCACGTGGGTGACTGAGAAAAAAATAAATCACCTTTTGATACCTCAGACATTAGGTACCCAATCCACTCATTGATATTTTTTCCTCCTGAAAAGTGTAACTTTTAAATAACAGCATATGTATTCATTTGATTCTAATTTCTAATGATAACCAAAGCGACATCCAATTTAGAAGACAGTATCAAAGTGATCCAAATACTTAAGTGCCCTTGTAATTAAATTTACTTTTTATCAAGCGCTGCTTAATTGACCATTGACTTTCTCTCAGCTGCCTTAGGACATACGTGGTCCCCAGCAGGCTGTGAGTCGCTTATCAAAGGCGGGCGGTTAGGGTCTCTAGTTCCTTCTGCTGTGCCCTTGGTCCACTTGGGGGCTCCCCACAGCCTTATGGAAGGGTGGGGTGCATTTTGTGTCACGCTGCCTGGGACACTTCAGACACTGGGGGTGCTCCAGGTCCTTCCGTGCCTGGACAGTCCTGCCCTGAGGAAACATCCCCATGGGTGCCCTGTGAGCCTGCCAGGGGCTCTAATGGTGCCAGGACACGTGCTTGCCTGGGTGGACAAGATGGCCCGCCCCATCCTCATGGCACTTGATACATCTGCTCTTTGGGGAGGCTGTGTGGTCAGACCTCATGCAGGACAGGAGGAGTGGCATGATGTAGGGTGTCAGGTCAGACAGGCTCTTGAGCCATGTTAGGGATTTTGTATTTTGTACTGAGAGTAATGGAAGCCACTGATGCATTTTAGGAATGGGAGTGATGTGGCAAGGTATGCTTCCCTTTTCTTCTTTATTTCCTTTATTTTTAATCCTTATTTGAGGAAATTACTTTTTATTGGTTTGAGAGAGAGAGGATAGGAGAGGGAGGGAGAGAGGGAGTAGGGGAGAGAGAGAGAGAGAGAGAGAGAGAGAGAGAGAGAGAGAGAGAGAGATGGAATGGTTGCCTGCCATTTGCATCCCAACCAGGGATCGAACTTGCAACCTGGGTATGTGTCCTGACTGGAAATTGAACCCATGAGCCGTATGTGTACCGGACAACACTCCAACTGACTGAGTCACCCTGGCTAGGCCTTTTATAGTTTTAGAGGTCACTTTGACCGGTTTGGGGACATTGAATGGGAGGAGGCCAAAAGTGGAGGCTTATTTCTGCCCCCTGAGCAGCTTCTTTGAATGTTTTCAGGCAAACGCCACCCTCGGTTAGCTGAGCACCATGCCTTCCTCTGACCATGATTTTTGACTTAGGGCTCAAAGAAGGACTCACAAAATCCATGCATAAGCCCAGTGAGCCCCTATAGCCACGTGTCCGCACCTCAAATGTTAACGCACGTGAGACACCCTGGTCAGAGGGCGGGCCTGGGACCCTGCGTTTCTAACAACCCCTTGGTGAGGTCTATGCAGCTACTAGTGGCCCTCACTATGCAGGTATTGGTGAAGGGGTTGCTCTGGTTCTTGTTAAAGTGCCCTGGAGCCTCAGGCCCTCATCTATAATAATAAAAGCATAATATGCTAATTAGACCGGACAGCCGAACAACCTTCCAGACAACCTTCCAGATGAAGCTGAGGCAGCCACCGTGGCTGCGAGGGCTGAGCCCTTTGCGCAAATTTCATGCATTGGGCCTCTCGTGTTTTGTATCAGAAGTCCTTGACTGCACTTTAGACTCACTAGGGCAGTGATGGCGAACCTTTTGAGCTCGGTGTGTCAGCATTTTGAAAAACCCCAACTTAACTCTGGTGCCGTGTCACATAGAAATTTTTTGATATTTGCAACCATAGTAAAACGAAGACTTATATTTTTGATTTTTATTTTATATATATAAATGCCATTTAACAAAGAAAAATCAACCAAAAAAAAAATGAGTTCGCATGTCACCTCTGACACGCGTGTCATAGGTTTGCCATCACTGCGCTAGGGGAACTTAGAAAAAAATAGACCAACAGAAACAAAATCCCTGGGGCCCTGCTGGCCTGCAGCCTCAGAGCCACTCTGCATAGTCTCTTGGTCAAAAGCAAGGACAATGTAACCTGCAGGTCACACTTTGGGTTGACACCACCATATGGCTCGCTCGCATTAGAGACCCCAAAGCCAGCAAATACTGTGCTACTGTAAGACCCTCGGCAGGGGGGTCATTCTCTCTTCTAGTTCTCTGTTGTTTACGTGTTTTTAAAGCAAAAAAATCATTAACTCTAAAAAAAATCCCAGGATTAAATCAAAAGCCTGACAATCTGGAGAGCAAGTATTCAATGTTCAAAACAAATTAATCATGTTATGTCTATGATGCAGTAGTAATACTTTCAGAGAAAAGATTTGGTTTGAAGGGGAATGTATGTTGTGTGTATGTGTGTGTATGCATACCATGTATCAATGCATCAGTGTGCATTTATGTGTACACATGCATGAACCACACACATACGTGCAGACATGGTATATATAGCATGCTTACACACATGCATATATCTGTACACATGAACATGTGTGCATGCATTAATATGTGCACATGTGCATGAACACACGTGTGTGCACGTACATGTGTGTGCATGTGATTATAGATGAAATGATCAGAGGGACCCATACTACTGTTGTATTTGTGAGTGCAATAATTACTTAGCATCCTCCTTGCGAGAGGCCCAAGTACTCTGACAATCTCATTTTAGATCCCTGCATAGCTGCTGGGAGATGGTTCGCTGATGGGTGTCCTCATCATCAATTTGACAGGTGGAGAAGTCAGGAGGCAGGCGAGGTTAAGTGGCCTGAGTGGGATGAGACCCAAGGCCGTGTCATTGTGGTGGCAGCCCTGCCTGTTCCACACTCTGTGCTAGCCAGCACGTAACCACTGCTCTTTGACACTGCTCGTTCGGAAGGGCAGTGTTTATATACTTGCTTGTCAAAATGCCCAGGAGGCTAACTGCTGCTGACTTAGCAATTAGCCTCAGTGGTGCTGTGCCGTGAACACAGTGCGACCTGCTCCCGGCCCACAGGTCTCATGCCTTCAGTTAGCAAGACAGACATGCTCAGATCAGGTGATGGCAGCAGACCCATGCCTTTGTGCAAACTCCTTGAATGTGAAGGAAGGCTTCCCAAAATAATAATAGTCTGGGGAGGGCTTCAATCGGAGGAGTGATGTGAGTTTATCCAGTGGAAAGTGGTAGATTCATAAGAAATAATTGCTCTTTATTCTCCAGAATGTGATTTAGAATTAGGCCCTTTCTTGTAAATAACACACATAAATTATATGATGACATATTTTGGGGACCTAATGCTATGAATATCCATGTGCTTCACCATTGACATCAGTAACTAAATTGTGATAGATGTTCCCCTCTTACAGTCTCCACTCTGCTTCCTCAGAGGAAACTGCTGTCCTAAGGTGGTTGTTTTAAAGACTAGTGTACAGTAGTAATTAGCATTTTGAAAATGTTCTGTAAATAGTAGCCTGTTGTATGGCTATTTTTGTGCTTCTTGGTGGGGGCGATGTCTGAATGTCTGTTTTAAAGACTTATTCATGATAGCATGCAGTGTGAGCTCATTTATTTTCGCTGTGGTCTAGTTTTCCATCTCCAATTGATGGACACATAGGTAGTTTCCAACTTTTTGATGATATCAACAGTGTGGTAATGAGTTGCTTTGCATGCCTTTCCTTGGGTGCATGTATAAGCAAGTTTTGCTGGGTATAAAACCACAAAAATTTATGTCTCAGGGATGCACATCTTTAACTTATCTAAATATTGCCAGTTGTTTAATAAATCATTGAAGGAACTTCAGCACTGACCAAAGTTTACTCCATATCCTTGTCAGAGATTTCCATACCTTTTACCTGGTTAAATGAAGAAACTGGCAGGAGTGAGTAATATTCTCTCACCAACTATGGGCACCAAAGTACCCCATTCCTATTTAGTACTGAAGGCTGATGGCTTGTCGTGTTATGGGTTCACTCAGCGAGATAGACCACCGACTCAGAATTTAAATTTAAGAGCCTTTATTAAGCTGGCTAGCTGACCGCAGCCACAGCACCCTGCCGAAGCAAAGGCTGAACTCCAGCGCTGACTGCAAGAGTTACATTTTATTATTAAATTTTGTGGAGGCCCAGAGAAAAATGTGTCTTTCAAATTCTGGGCCCCCCAATATGGAGGAAACTCTCTTTATTTATACTTTTTCCAGTCCTTTGTCTCCCAAATTTGGAATGAGACTTCCGGGCCTTCTGAGAAAGAAGGCCTGCATGCTGGGAAGGGCCCATGAGACCATATCTCAAGACCTGGCCTGATGTCAGTACCTTCCTATCTATGTGTTTTAGGAACAGACAGCACAGTATGACCCTTCTGGCCAAAGCACCAGATATACAGCCCAGCACAGTAGAAAACCCAACTCATTAACAAATAGAATATGGCACTCAATTTTCAAAACAATAAAAGATCCTAGGCCATTTTACTACTGTTTTCTCTTTTCCAAAATGGTTCACATGGGTGGGAAGTAATTGAGTACAGATGGAACTTTGGGCTGTAATCATTCCAATTTCCTAATCACTATTAGAAACAGTCTGGTAAAAAGCTATCTTTGTTATAAATATTCTTAAGCACAGTCACATTCTCTATGGGGATGTTATAGTTAATCAGGCTAAAGGGGGCGGGGGGGGGGTTTCCATTGAAGTGTTGTTCCCGTGGTGATAAATTTTCCTATGAATAAAAAAATACCATGGGATTGAACGAGGTATAGTAAGATCAACATCACGGTCACATAGAAGTGCCTCTCTGATTATGCAGCTTCAGAGTTAATGTTTTAAAAATTAAATTAAATTTAGTTTTATTTTTTAAAAATATATTTTATTGATTTTTTACAGAGAGGAAGGGAGAGGGATAGAGAGTTAGAAACATCGATGAGAGAGAAACATCGATCAGCTGCCTCCTGCACACCCCCTATTGGAGATGTGCCTGCAACCAAGGTATATGCCCTTGACTGGAATCGAACCTGGGACCCTTCAGTCCACAGGCTGACGCTCTATCCACTGAGCCAAACTGGTTAGGGCTAATTTAGTTTTATTTTTACAGTAAAACCTTGATATGACAGAAACTAATTCAGGCGAGGGGGTGTCCAGTAAAGCAGAAACTTCGTTATATAATAGAGTAGGCTTTCTGAAAGCCCATGTTAAAAAAAATGTCAAATTAATTAGTTTAACTGTTTTTATTTACCTAGACACATTTGTATAATTAGCATAAGTATGTGTGAAAAGTTTACTTTCACAGAAAAGTTTCCTATATGTATTACAGTAATTTTAAATGTATACTGAATAGGTCTGGTAAATGCATGTATTCACCAGTCACCTCGAGTAAACAAATGCACATGCTTGGAGCCTGGCTCACCGCAGGTGGAAATGTGGGCCAGAACATAGTAAAACTACTGCAGAAAGTCATGCCATGTACAGAACCAATTACTGCTCTCGATGGGGTGTGATCACGTGCTAATCATTTGCTGAACATGGTTTATGAGATGACTCTTAGATTTAAATATGTAGACTGTAGTTGTAAATATGTAATGTTTATTTATGTTGGTGAAATTACTACAGTGCTTTTTCCACCATATGGCTTATTTGCTAAAATTTGTTAAAAATAACAATGAATTAATAGCAAAAAATAGCCTGTTAATTTAATTACAAGCAAATCTTGGTTAAAAGCATTTTAAAATAAACAGGGTGTTAATTTTTACATATGACATATGGACTGGAAATTTTGTCTGTTAAATCCAAAGTCCGTTAAATCAAGGTCCACAAAATAGAGGGTTTACTGTAACTTACTGAATTTATTGGGGTGACAGGGTGAAAAAAGGTAAGGGACTAAGTAAAAAACAACAACAAAACAACCAAAAAACTCATAGACAGCAGTATGGTGATTACCGGAGGGAAAGGGAAGTGGTGGGAGGTAGAAGAGGGTAAAGAGGGGATAAATGGTGATAGAAGGACTTGACTTGGGGTGGTGGACATACAATACAATATATACAATATACTGTATGTGCACTGAGTGGCCAGATTATTATGACTACCTGACGTTTGTAGGCAAATTAGCTATAATTTCATGCTGAAGTTGCTAGAGGGCCAGACCATTTTAAATAGGGAAGCAGGTTGTTTACCTCGACAGTAGAAGTGATTTTTTTTTCTGAAGATATGGGTAAACAACGCGATTTAACAGCCTTTGAACGTAGGATGTATTTGAATGTGAGTGGCCAGATTATTAACCACCCCATCAGTACTTCGTTGGGCCACCTTTTGCCTTCAATACTGCAGCGATTCTTCTTGGCATTGACTCCACAAGATGTTGAAAGGTGATGAGAGGAATCTGACACCATGCCTGATGAATAGCACTGTCCAGTTCTGTGAGATTTGATGGTTGTGGAACCAGCTGCCTGATGGTTCTTTTAACTTCATCCCACAAATGCTCAATTGGATTGAGATCTGGTGATTGTGGGGGCCACCTAAGCAAGGTAAAGTCTCCCTCATTTTCGTGAAACAACTGCTGCCCAATACAAGCACCGTGGCATGGCACATTGTCTTGTTGGAAGAAGCCATCTCCATTGGGATACACCATCAACATGATAGGATGAACTTGATCAGCAACGATACTTAGGTATGTTGTGCTATTCAGACGTTGTTCCACACGAATTAAAGGACCCAAATCATGCCAGGAAAACATGCCCCAAACCATAACACTGCCCCCACCAGCTTGAAGGGTTGTACTCATGCATGTGGGGTGCATGCTTTCATGCTGTTTCCGCCAAATTCTCACTCTGCCATCTGCATGATGCAACTGGAAATGTGATTCATCAGATCACATGACTTTTTCCAATGCGCAACTGTCCAATCCTTGTGTTCCTGTGCGAATTGGAGACGTTTTATCTTGGTAACTGCAGACAGCAAAGGTGTTCGAACAGTCCTTTGGCTTCCATATCCCATATGATGCAGTGTACAGCTAATTTGCCTACAAACATATCCCACGTTCAAAGGCTGTTAAATTGCGTTGTTTACCCATATCTTCAGAAAAAAATCACTTCTACTGTCGAGGTAAACAACCTGCTTCCCTATTTATAATGGTCTGGCTCTCTAGCAACTTCAGCGAGAAATTATAGTTAATTTGCCTACAAACGTTAGGTGGTCATAATAATCTGGCCACTCAGTGTGTGTGTGTGTGTGTGTGTGTGTGTGTGTGTGTGTGTGTGTGTGTGTGTGTGTATACACACACTAGTATATATTGTACAGAAATAATCTTGAAAACAATTTTACCAATGACATTGGAGAATTTGTAAACAGACAGAAGAGTTTAAAAGAGCCCATGAAACATATGACTTGTGTCTGAGGTTGGATTTTTATGTTGTTCCTTCAATGGAGTAGTCTCTCTCCTGTTCTCATTTCCATCTCCCAAATTAACAAAAGACTTTCCTGTGCAGAATCCAAATGACACCCGCTTAGCATTAATTGAGCAGCTTTTGTGTGTCTGGCTTCAGTATGTGAGAAGATGTGGTGAATGTTGGCACATCAGCTCAGGTAGGGAGACGTGGAAGACAATTAGAAGATGTTGGCTAACTCCATTCAAAGGGTAAGGGCTGCAGGGAGGTGAGTTAGTAGAGTAGTTTGCTATCTGGGCTGTGTCATGGTGCAGATCTGAAAAAGGTATGCTGGCAGTAGGTTGGCCAGGGGGAGGAAGGGGAGGGAATACAGTTATGATGATAGGGTCAATGGGGAATGCAGGGTGCACAGTTGGGGAACTGGTTTGTCTGGAGAAGAGGGTCAATATTGGAAGTCATAAAAATGAGTATGACTCTGGATGGGGGAAGGAGAGGTGATCTCTTTGTTCTTTGGCTGCCAGTCTGATAATTACCTCTTGGGTTAAAAAGTTAAGTTTTGCTTCATGGATGCCACTCCCAGGGCTAGAGGTGGGGTCCATGTCCCCTCTCCTTGACCCAGAGTTGACTGTTGTCCACCTACAGTATGGTAGGAGTGATGCTCTGGATTCCAAGGACACACAGTAGAAATAATAAGCATATGTTTCTTGCTCTTTGGGGCAAGGAACCCAGTCATCATGCTGTGAAGAAGACCCAGCAGAGTGTGAACAGGGCCAGGTAGAAAAAAACAGGTCCCTTGCCCATAGCCCTAGTAGAGTAACTAGCATAGAGCCAGCACCAACTTGCCAGCCATGTGAATGAGCCATCTTTGGAATGAACCCTCCAGTTTCAGTCAAGTTGTCCCAGGTTACCCCACACAGAGCAGATGAGCTGTGGTCACCAAGCCCTGCACAAATGACAGGTTAATTAGCAAAGGAAATTTGTGTGATTTAAGCCACTCAAGCTTGGTGTGGTATATTACATTGCAATAAATAACTGATAAAACACCCTTTAAAAATTCCCAACAACACTTTTACCCACCTCTATTTAGCCATACAGAGATGGAAAAAGAAAGGAACTTTAGAGGTTTGTTGTGGTGGTGGCTACCCTCCTATCAGCATCTCCTACAGGAACTAGCTGAGGGTAGGGAGCTGACTGTTTGCATGGGGATCAGCTGCAGCCACTGGCCAGGTGGTAGTGATGCAGGAACACCCAGCTCAGCACAGATGTCACTCTCTTCTAATGCTTAGAATCCAAGGATCACCACCTTCAGTTTTTCTAAACCCTAAGCTTGCTGTCAATAAATTTTAACTTTTATTATGGTAATATTCAAATTGAAGAAGCCTTTAGAAACCATCATGTCCCTTATTTTATAGAGTAGGAAAATGAGAAGATTCAGAGACTAGCTCATCCTATATGATAAAGAGGATATATGCAAATTCACTGTCACTCCACCACAAAGATGGTGGCACCCACAGCGGAGGGGGCGGGGAGGGGGGGTAGGTTTCCACAACACAAGATGGCTGCACCCACAGCAGAGGCAGGGTTTCCATAACACAAGATGGCTGCACCCACAGTGGAGGCTGAGTTCCCATAAGGAGCCTTAATGAGCAATTAGCAGGGACCTGAGGCTAATTGCTTGACAGGAGACCTCAGGCTGTGTCTCTCACCTGGCAGGGCTTGATGGGGGACCTCAAGATGTGCACCCCTGCTCCAGTGCTGGGCCAGGGGACCTCTGTGCTCCCCGCCCAGTGGGACTTGATGGGGTCCTGAGGCTGCGCCCCCCTCCCAGTGGGGCTTGACGGGGAACCTGAGGCTGCGCCCCCCTCCCGGCAGGGCTTGACAAGGGTGGGACCAGCCAGGGCTGGATCTAGCCCAATGGGGGGGAGGGGTGGCTGGGTCTGGGTCTCGCACGATTTTGAGGTGCACATGGGTGGGCAAGGACTTGACTCTGAGTCCCGTGGTGCACCCCAGACTCTGACAGGAGGAAGATTTTCATATACATTTTACTAATTTTCTTTCATTTCTGACACTTCTATTATAGAGAAAGGGCAAATAGCAATATTAAAATATTTCCTCTAATTAATCCCCTTTAATGTGCACAAATTTTGTGCACCCGGCCAATAGTGATTAAATAATTAGTAGCAGAGTTTCAACCAGGCTTTTAAAACTCCATCCCTCACCCATCATCCACCCTCCAACCATCTGCTCACCCACTCCATCTATCAAACTCTCCATCCCTCCATCCCTCCATCCCTCTATCCAACATTTGCTGAACATCAGGGTGCCAGGTGTTGTCACTGGTAATTCCTAGATGAAAAACTCATAGTTCCCGTGTGCAAGATTCTCTTGGCTTGTTGGGGTGGGAGCTTATAAACTGGTAATTGTAACGCACGTGGAAATTACACTGACATGATGCTGGATCACAAGGAGAGAGGAAGGCTACTTCTCCAGCATGTGTGGGTGGGTTAGGAAAGGTTGTCTGGACTTTAGAGGATGAATGAGTGTCCACTTGGGCAAGAAGAGTGTTCTTACATGTGCAAAGTGTGTTCCTTCATCTAGCAGCATCGGCATCCCCTGGGAGGCTGTTAGGAATGCAGAGTCTCAGGCTCTACCCAAAGCCTCCTGCATCAGAATCTGCATTTTCACCAGGTTTCCAGAAATTCTTGTGAAATTAAAGTTTAAGGATGTCTGCTTCACACTATATGAGATGTTCCTGTCATTCCGAGCCATACCTGTTAATAATATAAGGACTTCACCAAATTCTAATACAAAATCTCATTTTCTCCACGGATTCTGAGGATGCATGCACAGTCTTCCCTCTTGTCTAAATTAACGTCTTGCCTAGAGCCTTGTAGCCCACGAGGGCAGCTAAGGTGCGTCCTCAGTGAGTTGCATTCAGAGATCTGGGCTTGCACATTAAATAAAAGCAGCAACATTTGACAAGCTTAGTTCTCATGAAAAATGGCATGAAATATATAAAAATGAAATGGCCTCTGTTACCTTAAGGTTAACAAGGAAAATCTCCCTCAGGAAAGAGATATGCTGCTCTTTGACAACCACGTATCCACATGTCTGGTGGGGTGAGGTCTCAGGCTGGCCTTGTGGTTGAGCTGTGTTGGTCAGGTACTGAGAAGCTTGGAGCTGATGCTCAGTGATCCAGGATGCTCCATCTGTGACCCCACAGTCTTTGAAGACTGGCCTTGCCTGGGACAAGGGGCTCCCCGTCACCTCTGTTGAAGCTGCCTCCTGGCTTCATGCAGAAGCCCATTTAATTAGAGGGCAACCCAGCCTTTGCTGAGTGACTCTTTGTGATGGACAAGTTTGTTGGCGTTGTTTTTGCCATGTGACCCTGAAGCGCAGCTGCCTAATGTTCCTGTCTCTGACTCATTTGGTAGTGTTGACAAATGCATATTCTAGAGAGTGTGTGTACCTGCATGACCTTCCATCCAAAACCCAGAGCACATCTCTGCACTGTCACAGGAACAGGATCACAGTACCCTCACCCCTATCAGAGTTTGTCTCTTGGTCTTCACTGGTCTTCACCCATGTTTTCAGAAGAGGAGGGAAGAGGCATAGGATGTGAAGCTGGGCAGCTTACAGTCTAAAGATATAAGGCTTTGTTTCAACAATGCAATAGAAATATGCTTTCATAGTATACTCGCATTATTCAAACACCAAAAAGACAAAGAAGTTATTTAATCTGTATCTAATTTTAAGACATTTTTCCATTAAAATACACATTATATAGTACTAGAGGCCTGGTGCATAAAATTCATGCACACAGAGACCAGGGGGCGTCCCTCAGCCTGGCCTGCGTCCTCTCACAGTCTGGGAGCCCTCAGGGGATGTCCAACTGACAGCTTAGGTCCGCTCTTGGATACAGACAACAGTATAGTGTTTGCCAGGGGGAAGGGGGTGGGGAGGTAGAAGAGGCTAAAGGGGGATAAATGGTGATAGAAGGAGACTTGACTTGGGGTGATAAACATACAATACAATATACAGATGATGTGTTGTAGAATCATATACCTGAAACCTATATAATTTTATTAACCAACTAGAGGCCCGATTGCATGAAATTCATGCAAGAGTAGGCCTTCCTTCCCCCAGCTGCTGGCACTGGCTTCCTTCTAGCAACCAGCACCTGGGCTTCCCTGGCAGCCTCAGCTTCGTCCAGAAGGACGTCTGGTCTAATTAGCATATTCTGCTCTTATTATTATAGATGTCACTCCAGTAATAATTTTATTAATCAATGTCATCCCAATAAATGAAATCCTGTATTTAGATCTAATGTCTTATGGGGGTACGTTCTCTCTTCCCGTGACCAGCGCCAAAAGAGAGAACTCGGGGGTTCATGAATATTGATTAGAACATGACGAGGGTTAAGGAAGAATGAAAAACAAGACTGAGACAAAAATAGAGGAAAAGCTGGGCCTGGGTGTGGCATCTGCCCTCTGATAGATGAACAGAACGCCCAACACCGGAAGTAAGTTTTATTTATACTTGAAGTAACAGGAAGTTACATCACATCTGGGTGGGCCTTGAGTTCCTGGCAACATAATGGGATCCACCCCCTTAGCACCTGGGCTGGAAAGGTCAGACTGAGTGGTGTCCTTGCCTCTTGGCTAGGACCGCCTCCAGGGCGTGGCTCTGCCTGCGCCCTGGGTTCAGTTGACAATATTTTTAATAACGCCCGTTGTGCCTACCAGTGGCCCCCCACAATGTCTCATCCACATTCACACACATTGTGTTTGGGTATGTATTCACTCTACTTAACTTTTAGTAAATAGTTGAAGATGTGACTATAGTGATGTTTCGTTTTCACCAAAAAAAGAAAAAGAAAAAAAATTACAGTAATTAAATAAAAAACAAAGCCAAATCACTACACTCCCCCCCACCCCCCGAATCTTCATTCCAGACCTCATTTCTGAGTCGAGAATTCAAGAATGAATGGGGACATTTTGAGTTGGTGACTTACTGTCACCCTAAAATCACTTCAAAGCAAATTCATAACTCTCTACTACTAAAACTTGCTTGCCCAAGTCCCATTTCACTGGATGCCATTTCTATTCTAGCCAGACCCCAGAAGACATCTTAAACACTTTTTCTTCCTTGTACTGATTCACCAATAGTCATTGCAAACTCTTGTCAATTATACTATCTCCATAGATATTAAAATTATTTCATCATGTACTATTTTCTTCTTATTATAAATTTAACAATGGGTTTATAGCAGAAAAGTTGTAAAATATAAAAATTATAAAGAAGTAAATGAAAATCACCTACAACTACTGTTGTCATTGCTCTGTTTCCTTCTAGTCTGTTTCTATGAGAAAGTTCTTCACAGTTGTTTGTTTCTATGTGAGAAATGCCACCTGAGTGTCCTTCCCTCTATCCCCTAGGCCTCTGCCCTCCCACATCCTTTTTTGTTTATTGATGGGGTTACTGCTACAACCAGCTCACCTGCCTCCCTGTCTGTATTCTTGCTCCCTTCCCAGTCCAGCTTCTCACTGTCAGGGTTGGATTCTGAAAATGAAATTTTTATTCTGTGAATCCCTGATTAAAATCATATCTCTTCATCTTCCACAAGACAGTGTTCACATTTCTTACCAAGGCATGAAGATGATATTGAGCCAATTCCTTTCTCTTTTTCTAACCTTGCCTTAATACTTTCTGATGTCTCCTCTGCTCTAGGTGGGCCAAATTACTTGGAGTTCTCAGATATATTAGTACATTCTCATATTGCTGAATCATTGCATTTCTTTTGTCAGGAATATCATCCTGAGTTCTGGAATGCACCCCTATGTCCCTTATACCTCTGTCTGTGGGAGAATGCCCATTGATCCTTCCAGGCTCACCTGTTCTGTGGGATCCTCTTCTGCCTGGTGCCATGGAAGGCCCGTTCCTCACACCATGTTCTGCAGCATTTTGCCTACCAGACCACCTTCCCAAGGGGCATAGTCATATTTATATCCCCCACACTTGGCTCTGTGCCTCCACATGATGGAGCCTCAATAAATGCTTACTGAATGCCCCGCCTGGTGTTTCTCAGTGGTTAGAGCATTGGCTCACACACCAAAGGGTCTGGGGTTCAATTCCCAGTCAAGGGCATGTACCTGGGTTGCAGGTTCAATCCCCAAGTTGGGATGGAGGTAACCAATTGATATGTCTCTCTCACATTGATGTTTCTCTCTTCTTTTTCTCTCCTCCTCCCTCCCTCCCTTCCACTATCTCTAAAAATATATCTCCGGGTGAGGATTAACAACAACAACAAAAATGTTTACTGAGTAAATGGGTGAGTGAATGGGTGAATGAATGAATCAGTGAAATCTGAGGCTTGGTGGCAATAGTTCTTTGTATCACAGGATACAATACATTTTCTGTTGCTTCAAACTTCATTCACTGATCACCCTGGTCATCTTCTCTCTATTCTTCCCCACCTTCTTTTTCAGAACAACACTAATGACTCCTAAAGCACATCTTAATGAGTCACTTGTCACACTGGCCAGTATTCTACCCTCCTGTAAGAACTGCCGGGCAGTGCTCTTCCTTGTCAGCTAAGGCATCAGTGCCAATCTCTCACAGCAACACAGTGAGGCCTGACAATTAAGACATTATTGACTTTGGTTGAGACCACCCATTGGATGTATTGACCTGAAAACTAAATGTTGACCAAGTTAAGGCTACGGTCAATATTTCACTGTGAAGGATAGCACGCTTGGGTGGTTTGCAGAATATGTATTCTTTCACACATTTTGAATTTTTTTATTGGTGATCCCTGGGAAACAGTTTGAGTCCTGGGGAACCCACTGTGACAGTTATCACGTTTGTGTTTCAATCTTTTAAGAAAAGAAGCTGGAAGACTCTTCCTACTCATCCTTTCCACCCCTCCATGGTGACAGCCATGCTTACCGGAGCCAGGTACATGTGCTGCTCAGCTTTGCTATGCTAATCACTCAGAGAGAATCCTGGTGCTTTCTGTTTTAAGAAAATAGGGCCAGGTTCTATGGGAACCAGGTCGGAGCCAGTAAAGCCAAAGCCTCTAAGGTGAATATTTAAGTGGATCATTTCAAGTCAAAGTTGACACTACACCCAAATTACTTACTACATTTAAATATCATTCAGGTTAAGATTTGGAAGCACGGGAGAAACCAAGATGGCAGCACAGGTAAACACCTGAAATTGCTGCCTCACACAACCACTTCAAAAATACAACTAAAAGACAAAACGGTCATCATCCAGAACCACAGGAAGGCTGGCTGAGTGGAAAGTCTACAACTTTCCTGAGAAGGAAAGAGAAAAGCACACTGAGACTCAGAGGAGGTGCAGAAGTAAAGTGCAGAGGTACAGAGGCGCATGTGGAAAGGGCTGGCAACTGAGGCAGCAGTTGTCTTTTTCAATCGGGAGAAAGTCTCAAGCTCCTGACTGCTCTGAACTCCAGCTCTGGGCGAGTCTCTGGGGACCCAGACTCATATGGGGAGAAACTGGACTGTCTGGCTTCGGGCGGAACTCAAGGGCAGCTTTCTCTCAGAGGTGCTTGCAGCGATTACCGCGGGACACTGAGACCTGGGGCCTCTTAGGGCAGGGCTGAGGATCAGCCATAGCTGTTTGCTCTGCCCTGTTGATTCCCTGAGACCCCGCCCCACCCAAGCTGTGCACAGAGGCTTTTGCATATGAATGGCCTAGCCCTTTGCAATCTAAAATTACCAACAAACTGCAGCTGGGTCAGATAGACCCAGAATATCCAAAAGAAGGCCCAAGGCCCCACAGCAGCTTGCATTGCCTCACAGCTGGGCCTCATCTGGGCACCTCCAAACCCCAAACAAAGAAGAGGAATCTGCAGATCTCTCCATAGCTCCTGATGGGTAGCCTCAGACAGAAGCTAAATTAGCACCTCCTTAGAGATCCAAGAGCCAGTGTACCCAGTGGTCAGAGTGGGACCATCCAGATTACAACTCCTCAGATCCATAAGGGACACACTCAGGGGGCAGACTCAGTGAACACCAAAGCCCCACTGAAGCAAGTCTTGCCCCAGAAGGGTGTCTCCAGCACAGAAGTTCTCCCACTGTAGACACAGCTGAATCTCACAGGCAATTGGCCTGGGGTCAATTCCTCCCAGTGATACCTACAACAATCAAGGCTTAAGTACAACAAGACTGTGCACAAGGCCCACAAAGGGGTGCACCAAGAGTGTCCACCTCAGGTAATTGGGGAGGCTGAGCCACTGGGCCCTATAGGACACCTACCACACAAAGCCACTCTATCAACACAGGGAAGCAGCCAAAATGCAAAGACAAACAGGTCACAAATGACAGAAATGGAGGAAAGCAAACTACTGGATATAGAGTTCAAAACCACAGTTATAAGATTTTTCAAGAGTTTTTTAGAAACTGCCAATAAATTTAGTAAGACCCTCGATAAATCTAGTGAGACCCTCGAGGATATGAAAAAGGACCAATTAGAAATTAAGCATACACTGACTGAAATAAAGAATATTATACAGAGATCCAACAGCAGACTAGAGGATCCCAAGAATCAAGTCAAAGATTTGAAATATGAAGAAGCAAAAAACACCCAACCGGAAAAGCAAAAAGAAAAAATCCAAAAATATGAAGATAGTGTAAGGAGCCTCTGGAACAACTTCAAGCGTACCAACATCCAAATTACTGGGGTTCCAGAAGAAGAGAGAGAGCAAGATATTGAAAACTTATTTGAAGAAATATTGACAGAAAACTTACCCTACCTGGTGAAAGAAATAGACCTACAAGTCCAGGAAGCGCAGAGAACCTCAAACAAAAGGAATCCAAAGAGGACCACACCAAGACACATCATAATTAAAATGCCAAGAGCAAAAGACAAAGAGAGAATCTTAAAAGCAGCAAGAGAAAAATAGTTAGTTACCTACAAGCGAGTACCCATAAGATTGTCAACTGATTTCTCAACAGAAACTATGCAGGCCAGAAGGGAGTGGCAAGAAATATTCAAAGTGATGAATAGCAAGAACCTACAACCAAGATTACTTTACCCAGCAAAGCTATCATTCAGAATTGAAGGTTAGATAAAGAGCTTCACAGATAAGAAAAAGCTAAAGGAGTTTGTCACCACCAAACCAGTATTATATGAAATGCTGAAAGGTATCCTTTAAGAAGAGGAAGAAGAAGAAAAAGGTAAAGATACAAATTATGAACAACAAATACATATCTATCAACAAATAAATCTAAAAATCAAGTGAATAAATAATCTGACGAACAGAATAAACTGGTGAATATAATAGAATCAGGGGCATATAAAGGGAGTGGGCTGACAGTTCTTGGGGGGAAAAGGGTGTGGGGAGTGTGGAAAGAGATTGGACAAAAATCATACACCTATGGATGAGGACAGTGGGGGGGGGGGCGGTAAGGGTAGAGGGTGGGGTGGGAACCAGGATGGGGGCAAAAAAGAGGAACAACTGTAATAATCTGAACAATAAAGATTTAATTTAAAAAGAAAAGAAAAGAAAAAAAAGATTTGGAAGCATGTAATACCACCTCTTTAGATTTATGAAGCTGGGATGGCCAGGTGCATGCATTGTGAGGATAAATGTTTGATCTATGAATCCCGTGGTGGCCAGCGGGCTCTGTGGAGTTTTCCTCAGGGCTGTCTGGTGTATGTGGCAAGCTCTTGATGATATATTGTAGACACAGCTGAAATTCTGGGCCATTAGAAGTTATGAAAGTGCTGTGGAGTAGAGCTGGCCTCACTGTTTTTTAAGGGGGCAGAGTAACTACAGGGAGGGGGTGGCATTGCCTTGTTCTGAGCTCTGCTCTTCCCTAGAATGGTTGCCTCAGGTTTCTCTACTTATTCTCTCCTTCCTGAATTTGTCCCTCTGTTTTGCCTTTCTCACCTCCAACTTTTCCACTGGTACCAAGCATACTGAGTAGTCAATGCATGTTTCCAATGAAGGTATCACCTCTGGGGAGCCGTTTAGACCTTCAGGGGCATTTTTAGTCACTGCTCAGAGGGGGAGGCCCTCCTGACAGTCATAAGATATTGTGTGATGCACAGGACAGTTCCACACAAAGAAGAAATGGCCCTTGTGATACACAGTTTTCATGTCCCTTCATAAAGGTGAAAACCTTGTTTTTAAGTATCTGAGCTTCACCATTTTTCAAAGCGTTTTTGTATAGCTTTAATATATGCTAAAATTTCCAGAAATGCACAGAAGCTTAAATAGAGGGAAGGTTATTCTTTGTTATTTGAAGCTTTCCCAAGAGTGCGTCACCCTTTCAGAAAGCCAGCTCACTGATGAGAACATCAGTCACCTCTGAATCACCATGTGTATGTTTGTCTTTGATTTTGGTGGTTGTCTCAGTCTCAGCCATTCAGATATCAGGGCAAAGGTGGGATGACTTTATAATGCCTCTGGGTATGGTGATGCCCAGGAACTTCCCTGTTGGAATACATTTTATTTCTGTTATGCTTATCTTCCTTTCATTCTGTTAGGGCATTGTGTTGACTTTTTGAAACAATGACTAACTAGGCGCACACAATTTCATTGTCTGTTACTTCTTTTTAAGATAGCACAGGAGATTATTTTTTAAAGTTATAGAAGAGAACATTGGGTCTAATTGGACTGAGACCCACTAAATCAGCTGCCCACTCTTCCTGACATCATTCCCTTGGCCTACCTCTTTCCGGAACTTAGAATCTAACAGGGACGTGAATCTGGGCAGAACTGCCTCTGGCATTTCATTCATTTCTAGGTCCTTCTTGTTACTTTGCTCAACTCTGGATGTCTCTTCTTTTTTTTCAAATTCCTACCTTTACTCTCTCATTTAAATATGTGATGAAATGATATTTACCATCTTGTCATATATCATTCTAGCATGTAACATTTATATGATCTTCCTTTTATGTCTATATGTAGTCATATACATTTTTATATAATATGCATGTATAGTATTCCTTTTGATTTTATTTATAGTTCCAAGCATTCTCTGTTTTCATTGAGCTTATCATTGAAATATGCTCATTCTATAAAATATACAAGGTCAGGCAAAAGTAGGTTAATAATAAATAATACAATAATAAATAAATAAAAATACAAGAATATTCATGTACTCACAACTGTAAACCTACTTTTGTCAACCCCTGTATAAATAAGTATTTTGTTGATGACCTAAATCAGAATTTTAAAATCACACTTCATAAAAAAGTGACAAAAATGTAAGCTGGCTGATTCATTATACAATTGCCTTTGATTTTACTCTTATATGTAGCAGTGGATATTTTTAACTTAAAAATGCTTCTTTTGATTCATTTCTTTCAAAGCATTTAGGTCTTTATAACATATCTCCTGTAATTATTGAGATAGTAGGCTATTTTGGTTCTGTGAATTCCAGTTGTCTGTAAATAGTGCCCTCATCAACCTCCAAGGCCTGTGTTTTCATTTGTGTGTGGTGATGAAAAGAAGACAGCACTGTAAATAAAACAGGATGGAATGGAGGATTGTACGTAGGAGGTATTGAAGTCTAGAGCGAGGAATCATTACAACGCTGCCTACTAGTTTGATCATTCAATTCCTATTACTTCCCTCCTTTTCCTCAAAAAAGAGAAAAAATTCTCAGTCTCACTCCCTTCCCTTTTCCTGGGAGAGAGATCATTATTTGGGAACTGGAACATTGGAAGACTGATGCATGGATGCATTGTGTTAGGACTGCCTCTGTTAATGTCTAAAGCCTTGGGTGATTTGACTCTGGGCCTCCTCTTTAGCAAATAATAACCGAGGGCCTATGGGGTCCCAGCACTGTGCAAGGCAGCCAGAATGCAGAACAGAACCGGGTGATCCTGTGTGGTCCCGATCACACAGTATAGTGCACACAATGAGAGACATAGTGGAGGCATACATCAAGGGGCTCAGGAGCCCAGGAGGAATGGCCAGCCCTGTGGTGTCAGGAAGTACACCATGCATGCACCTCCTGAATTCCTGAACTGATTTTTAAAGATAATCCATTGGAAACAGCTTGGGTGGGCCTAAAGTTGGGTGGGGCAGGGCCTCAGGGAATCACCAGGGAAGGGTGAACAGTGTTAGCCAAGTTGATGGAGTCTCAGATATGGCACCCTCCTGCCTGTTTTGTGGGGAGAGGGCTCATGAAAGGAACAGTGGCCTCTGCCATCACTTCAGAGCCTGCATTTTTTTTATTTTCTTTTATCTTTATTGTTGAAAGTGTTACAGATGTTCCCCCTTCGTTTCCCCCGCTGACCCCTCCTCAGGCCCTCACTGCTCTACTGTCTGTCCATGGCTGGGCATATAAGCATCTAAGTCCTTTGGTGGATCTCTCTCTCCCCGACCCCTTCCCTCTGAGATTCCACAGTCTGTTTCATGATTCCATGTCTCTGGATCTATTTTGTTCATCAGTTTATTTTGCTCATTAGATTCTACATATGAGTGAGATGGTGTGATACTTGTCTTTCTCTGACGATTTCACTCAGAAATCTGCTTTCATCACCATATGGTCTACGTGGGCATCTTCCCTGGTTACTGTTTGTGGGCCCTGGTCCTTTGTAAAGGCATCATGGTGCCTGATGGTGACTGTGCCGCTCTCCTCCCACCAGAGTGTGTGAGAACCTGCCTTTCTTAACCTCCTGATGTTCACGTGGTTGGCTTTTCCCGTTGTGCTCAGTAGCACTGCAGTGAACGTTCCCAGGCGTGTGTGTTGTCTCTGTTCCTTCACGACATGTTCCTGGAAGTCCCAGATGAAGGTGTGTGCATTAGAGATGTGTTTCTAGGAGCGATGGGCCCGTTCACACACCCAGCAGAGGTGTGAAGTGGCCTTCACTCTGGGGTGCGGACTGCTGAGCCCTCACAGCCTTGAGGTGTGGGCGTGTGGCATGTGCGTGTATAGTCACAGCAGTTTATTCAGAAGGTGCCAGGCAGAATGTCGGGTTACTTATCTCTGAAGTTGTAGTCCCTACATTGTATTCATAGCCAGGAAAGGCCTGCAAATGTGCATGGTGTGAGTCTGAAGGAAGATAGAGTGACAGGAGAAAACCATAGCTCAGGGACTCGCACACAGGTGCTGCCAAACGGGAATTCCTCGGTTGCACTCTGAGGCCACGTGCCTGTGGTGCTGGCAGAGCCTGCATTCTTAACATCCATATTACTTTGCTTCTTTAAGGTTGTTGTGTGTTTTCGCTTATAGCCTGGAAGCAGCTCATGGTGAAAAGTCACCTGCCTAATCATCTTCGTGTGTCAATAATAATTCCATGGTGGCTCACTCACCTTCCCAGAGCAGTTGGCACTTTCAGATTGCTCTGCCATACATGACCTCATCTGTTCTTCCAAGAGAACCCTCTCAGGTGAGTAGGACAGGTTTATCATCTCTATTTCCTCTATGAGGACATTTGAGAAGCTGGTTAAACAATATTGGTAAGACATACACAGCTATATCTGGAACAGAGCTAGCCTTTAGAAAGGCCCTGCTGTTTTGTCCACTGTTCCTCATGCTATCTCAAAGGAAGCCTGTTCTACATCCTTTCTGAGGGAGTTTGTAATGGGATCTATTTGGCAATCCCCATTTGAAAGTGTTCTGTAATGAGAATCTCCACAATGATGCCTGCAGGGAACAGTTTAGTTGTGGAGGAGTGTTGTGCCAAGATAAAGAGTGTCACATCTTCTGTCAAGGAAACAATCCTACTGAGTCCGGTCCAGATCACCACCATGTATTAAAGTCCTTCCATAGTTTAATATAGGGTCACTGTTGTCAGAGTGCTTGCAGCTAATCTTCCTTTTCTTTTAAAAGAGAAGAGTCTTGGATGCCATTGACAACTTTGCCATGGTTCTGTGAGCAGAGAGGTGCCTGCCCTGTCTGAAGAAAAGAGAGTGAGGGGTGTTTTTCTGGTTGGGTTTTGTTTCTGTTTGCATTTTGAGTAAATCTTGACAAGTAGGCCAGGATAGTTGCTCCTGGTCATTTTCATTCCTGGTGAACCTTTCAATTTCAAAGTTCTTTTTCTATAATTTCTTGGTATCAGCATTTTCAAAACTGTGTTCTGACTGTTGTGACACCAAATATCTGCAGTGTGGTGTCTGAGGCACTGGATAGATTTCTCTTCCCATCTTCCAACCACCTAAGAAATTTTCTTTTAATTTCTTTAATTTTCTTCAATTATTACCTGGTGGTTTTGTTATTTTGTCCAATTCATTAGATGTTATTGAATGCTAATATTCTGACACACATGTGTAAAAGGTAAAGAATTACTGTCTCCCCCCGCCCCCCCCCCCCCAAAACACACCTCATCTTCCAGGAGAGAGATATAGAATATGAACATTAATAACAATAGGACAGAGGTGACCATAAGCTTATAGTCAGGGAAGTGTTCCCAAGGTAGATGCTATTGAACTTGGCTTTGAAGGGTACCTGGGAGGACGAGGAAAGTTCTTCTGGGCATAGAGAAGAGCATGGGTTAAGGCCAAGAGAGGCATGAGAGAATGCAGTGGGTTTAAGAAAATCCATAGGCAGGCCCTGGCTTGTGTTGCCCAGTGGTTAGAGTATCAACCCATGCACCAAAGGGTTGCGGGTTTGATTCCAGGTCAAGGGCACATACCTGGGTTGCAGGTTCAATCCCTGGCCCAGGTCGGAGTATGTGTGGGAGGCAATCAATGGATGTGACTCTCTCATGTCGATATTTTTCTCTTTCTCTCCCTCCCTCCCTCCCTCTTGCTTATTTTCACTCTCTCTAAAAATCAATGGGAAAAATATCCTTGGGTGAGGATTAACAAAAGGAAAAAAAAAAAAAAGGAAGAAAATCCATAAGGTGGAGCCAGAAGTATGACTGGGTATTAGTCAGATGGCATTTGGTTTCAAGTAATGCAAAAGTGAAATAGGGTGAATTTACTCACAAGATAAGAAGTCTGAAAGCAGACAGCTATTGGCACTAATTTAGCTGTTTGAAGGTCAACAGGGACCTAGAGTTCTATTTTTCTGCTCCATCTTTAGCATGCTGACCTTCATCCCCATGCCTCCTACCTCATGGTTGTGAGAGGATCCTCCTGTTTAGATGTCACATTTTTTGTTCAAGCCAAAAAGGGAGCAAAGGGACTAGCCATGCAAGTCCCATTGTATGAGAAAAGCAACAGCTTCCTCAGAGGCCTAGTGTAGACTTTTGCTTATAGCTCACTGGCTAGAATGTATCCCATGGCCACCCTGGGCTGCAAGGGATTGGAAAGAACCCCCCAAAGTCAGAGTTTTGTTAGCAAGAGGGGGAAATGTCTACCATCATGGTTGAGTGGCAAAAAGTGGACTGAAAACAGACAAAGGCCAAAGGTGAAAGGCCTCAGGTGTCCCACTAGGCCGTCAGATTTTATGTAGAAGACACTGGGAAACTATCTAAGAATGTGCATTTGGGGAGTGATTTGATTGTATTTGTATTTTAGAAAGGTGATTATAGCAGCAAATTTGAGAATAGGATAAAAGGGGCAGGACCAGAGGTGGAGAGAAAAATGATGAGAGTTTAGCCTTGAGGAGAGGGGTGGGAATGAGAGGACAGATGGGTGAGATGTGTGGGAGGTGGAGTCAGGGGATAGATGAGGGAGTGTCTGTGGTGTCTAGGGTGAAGTGTAGGTTGAGATCCAGGATTTTGCCAGGTGGTGGGAATGAATTCCCAAGTGTTCCCACAACTTGAAGTTCTATCTTCAATTTGCAATGCAGGGATTATCTTTACAATTTCATCTTAAATTTTTGGTTACCTTTTGAAGTTTGAAGATACCTTTCTCTTTTTTTAACCTACTTTGGGGGTTGTTAAAGAGATCAGCTGTCCACCAGAGCTGAGCCTCAGGAGTGGGTCTAACTTGCCTTGAAGAAGTACATCCTCCATAAATAGCAAACTTGGCAGAAAATCTGGGTAAGGTCTCATGATGTTATAAAAACTAGTGTTCATTTTACATAAAATGTCAAGTTGGTCTTTAAATAGCAGTCTCAGACGCATAAGCCATTTTACTATCCATTAAGTCATTTAGCATCCACTATACAATTTTTCAAAATTATTTTTTCCCAGTGGGGTTGCTGATATACAGTATTCTTGCAAAAAGGGTGGCAAGAGGAGAAGGGAGAAATTGTTGAAAAGAGAATATCCTGCAAGCAATGTGTTATTGCACTCACTTTATAATATAGGGAAAATACAGACATCAAATTTGAGACAAGAAGTCAAGAAGAAAATGTTTAGTGACTCTTGTAAATTCAGGGTTGTGTTTCGTACTGTTCAACGAGAGTCTTCTGCTTGCTGCCACTAAACCCTCTGAACAGCAGGCAGGAGTCCTTGACTACTGAGGCTATTAGCGACTGGAGGCCTTGCCATGTTTAACGGTAAGATGCCACAATCACAGGGCCTCTTACGAAGCATTGTTTTCAGCAAGTCCTCAAACCCCCTAAAAACTGCATGCAAAATACTGAGTATATATCCTTATGGACTTCCTATTTTCTGGGACACTCATCCAGTGTTTAGCCAGTTCTTAAGAAGGTTAGTGTTCACTAGAAATGGGAGGAACATGACACCAGAGCATTTCAAGTTTAAATGAAAAGAGATAGGTCATTCGAAAAACCCCTAATCAAGTTATTATCCCCAACAGGCTGGGGAAAAACACAGGCAGAGTGAAGGGCAGGGCTAGGCTCATCCCCAAGGGATAACTCCCTTCAGCCAGCCCCTCCCAGCTTGTAATATGAAGTTGAGCCTCAGCAAAATTTGAAATGTGCAGGGGTCACAGACCTTTAGACACTCTGTGGATGGTTTTTCCTGGAAGGTCCCAGGGTCCCCTGATACAGAGAGAAGAGGCCTCTGTGTGTTCCAGGATATTTCTGAGTCATCAACATTCAGGTTTGGACGAGGCTGACAGGGAAGGCTCCTCCCCGCTGTATCTGTGCCTCAGTGGCCCTCTACTGTTCTGGGGTGTGAATCACTGGGGGAAGTGTGTGGCTTGGAAAGATAATTTCCATTGAGGTGGAATGCTTTGAGTTCCTTTTGTTGAGTGTCAAACACTGAGGTGAATCCTTGAGGTCAACCGGGGCATTGTGCAAAATGTATAGGGCAGGCCCCTTTTCACCCAGCGGGGGCCGAATGGACCATTGAACTCAATGCTGTCTACCTTTAATGCAGGTGACCAGGAGCTTGACTTCCTAACATTGTTTTTGGGAATTGTCTGTTTTCTTTGTTCTATCCCAGAGTGCCAGGGTCCCGGTGTCGTGGCGGGCTGGGCACGTTTGAAGGATACTGGGTCACTGCATAAGCCACTTGACTCTCTAAAAGTTTAAGTTGCTTAATAAGACACTTCTTTTGAAGACTTGAGTAAGGGATTTTTTCAGGGTGTCTTAGTTACCTTGGGCTATTACAAAATACCACACAGAATTGGTGGTATTCCTGTTTTGCTTAGGTATGATTTTCAAACCTGATTGGCGATTCCCAACTTTTAACTTCTGCTACATCTTTTTCCAGTGACCTTAGGGGAACCACAAATGTCTTAAGACAAAACTAGTTTTACTTGATGTCTTAGTTTGTTCAGGCTGCCATAACAAAACATCATAGACTGGCTGGCTAGCAAAAAATAGAAATTTAATTTTTATAGTTCCAAAGGTTACAAGTCTGAGATTAGGGTACCAGCATGATGGGGTTTTGGTGAGGCCTTCTTCCTGGCTTGCAGAAAACCAACTTCCTGTGTCTTCATGGGGTGGAAGGAGGAGGGAGCTCTCTGGGGCCTCTTTTATAAGGGCACTAATTCCACCATGAAGTCCACCTGCATGAACTGAGCACCTACTATGAGCCCCAGCTCCTAATACAGTCACCTTGGGGGTTAGGAGTTCAGCACAGGAATTTTGGGGGAACACAAACATTCATACTATAGCACTTGACCTAAATGTTATGAGCACATGGGGAAAGGAATCAGAGACAAATTCAAGCTCAGAGTGACTGCATAAACGGGATTCTCAAGCACAGCTATTTCTTCCAGGATTTCTACTGCTAAGAAGCCCAAAGCTCTGATTTTTGCTGCCTGTTAGCATGTCTGGCATGTTCTGGAAGCAGGTCTTCCGGAGAAGCCCATGTGAGCTCCGGAAGTTCTTTCTGGGGACCCTTATTTCTGAAAAGTGGCTTCTCCCAAAGGCCAGCCCTCTAATTGTTTCCATTGTTGGTTAAAAAAAATAAAAAATAAAAGATCACAGCGAGGAACCCCAAGCTCTTGATCTAAATAGCAATTTCTCCTTCTCTGTTTAAAACCTTTTGTGGTTGATATCAAGTGAGGCCAACACAGTCTTTTCCCCTTCAGGTTTTCTTCTTTATGCTATTTCCAGGGAGTGACTTTCAGCTCCACGCCCCGCTCAGAAGGTGCAGAGGAGTACATCCACTTTAAATGCTCTGTGTACACAACAGCAGCTGATTATATATTATTCACCAACACACTCAACACAAAGGAGGAGGCACAGCGCTCGGTAGGTTAATTTGGAATGCTTTTTGTTAACAAACAAATCTTTTAAAAGGAGGAGGAGGAGGAGGAGGAGGAGGAGGAGGAGGAGGAGGAGGAGGAGGAGGAGAGAGAAGGAAGAAGAAAGAAATCTCCAGTAATTCCAGTTGTCCTTGCAGTGGCTTTGCGATGGAGTAGCCTGTCTCCTCAAGAATTCAAATGAATTTTGAGAATCCCCTTAGAAGTGACAGCCCAAAGTGTAAGAATGATAAACGGCTTTGGCCTTGATAATTTTTATTAAGCACTAAATGTCACATTTAACCTGCATTACTGAAAGCAATTACCCATGTATCAACAGTCAAGCAGCACAGAGCGATGCCTGGAGCAGCGCATTTGGCTCCATCTGGGAATAAGGATTTTCAATTAGGAGGCAAATAGCTGCAGAGGGGCTTGGGTCCTCCAGCGGCTCCCAGAGGAGGCCTGCGGAGTAAAGTCTTCATAGGCAGTGTCAACAGATCATCCCCAGCCATCTGCTGCCAGAGCAGCGCTTACTTTATCAAATCTCAATATTTACAGACGCTGATCAGCTCGTGGGACCAGGATGGCTTCCTGCCAGGGAGTTCTGGGAAATTCATTCTAAGGTGTGTTTCAGTAGGCTAATTAATTTACAAGCACCTGTTTCATCGCTGGGAGCTGTTAGCACAGCAGATGAGCCTAAGCCCGGGAGGGAGACTTTATCCGGGCTAAATTGAATTCAATTGATTTTAATTTGCTGATGGCACAGTTGTAGGTTTAACGTGAGCATAGCCTGAAGGCCCATTTTTTTTTTTTCTTTTTGGAATAAGCCTTGTGGATGGCTTATGTTTTGGCCCTGTCATTGCTGGAAGTGGCCTCAGCAGGAGGCTTGCATAATAAACACAAGACTGCCATGGGCTCTTGGAAGCCACAGTTACTGTGTCTAATCAGACAGTAGTTGTCGGGTTCCCAGTGAACGTCTAGGATAGCCAGTTAGATTTGGGTGTCAGATAAACAACAAGTAATTTTTCTGTGCACATGCACAGTCCATGGGGACATAAGATATTTGTTTATTTGAAATTCAAATTTAACCAGGTGTTGTAAATTCTATGTGCGGAACCTGGCCACTCTAGTTAGGGGGCTGCAGAGTAGTGCAGGAACAACTTTTGCCTCTAACTGGATGGTCTCCCAGGCTGCAGAGAAGTTCCTGTCATGGAAACTCGACTTTTATCTTTAAGTCAAAGGTTAAATCGGAATTTCTACCTCTAGGCCAGGCATTCCACTTCTGTCACTATGTAAGCACATACTTATAATTCCTACAAATATACCCTCCTTGAGCGAGACCCACCTTTCTCAGTAAGCTTCTTGTAATGGCAGAATGAGTCTGCTATATGGACTGAAGGTTTGTTGGCCCCTCTTCTCCCAATTCATATGTTGAAGCCAATGCTGATGGCCTTAGGAGGTGGTGGCCTTTGGGAGGTTTAGAAGAAGTCATAGGGGCCTTCATGATGGGATTAGTGCCCTTATAAGAAAAGACCCCAGACGGCTTGTTTTCTCTCCTTCTGCTCTCTGTCCTGTGGGTGCACAGTGAGAAGGCTGCTGTCTATAAGCCAGGAAGAGAGCCCTCCTCAGAACCTGACCATGGGGCACCTTGATATAGGGCTTCCAGCCTCCAGAACTGTGAGAAATAAATGCCTGTTGTTTATAAGCCTCCATGTCTGTGCTACTTGGTTACAGCAGCCTGGGCTCACTAAAACAGCATCTGCCAGGTGAGGTTTTGTTCAATGTCATACAACTAATCAGGGTGAGGACCAGGACCTTGATTGGTATTACTGTATTTTCTTTTGGTGACAAGCAGAGATATAAAGTTTGGACAACAGTTTTCTACATGTAATTTAATTAACGTGACCCAAATGAAGCTCATTGGTGGAGGGACTCAGTTCCCTATTCCTGTTTCCCATGCCTTCTGCCCCCGCTTCCTCCCTCATTAAGGTCATCACCTGAAGCCATTGCTTCCCTCTATTCCAGGTCCTAATTAATTACATTCTTTGTTTTTTACCATTATTTTTGTCATTTATTCAAGAGATTATTGTGTACTTGTACAAAATGATGTGCTATGCTCTGAGAGATTCAAACCAAATAGGAAGTCTAGACACATAACAACGAAAAGCAGATAACAAATATGCACATATCTATACTCCAACTAGGATTTCACCCCTGGTATTAGACTGAGAGAAAATTCTCTTGTGGATCCTCATAGAAAGGTGGCTGCCCAGAGTGCTGAATGCCATCCTGATAGTAGTTACAGCAGCCTGTAACTGCAGAGAAGCTCCTGTCATTGGAACTCAACTTTTTATCTTTAAGTCAAAGGTTAAATTGGAATTTCTACCTCCAGGCCAGACATTCCCCTTCTGTCACTATGTAAGCACATACTTATAATTCCTACAAATATACCCTCCTTGAGCGAGACCCACCCATGAGGACAACTTTCAAGAGCTATTATATGGTGCACTGTAAGATGGGCCACTGGTAAACGTAGATCCAGCACAATGAAAGTCATACAAAGTGGGGGTCCCCAAATAATTCTAGACAGGCTTCTGGTCTGGCCAACCTTGAGCAGAGGACTGGATGACACATCCTTCAGCAACCCTTCCCAGTGGTTATCTCTCCTGATGCAGTGTTGACAAATTCTGAGTAGCACTGATATTCAGCCAGTGGGGTGGGGAGTTTTCACTGCCCAGAGTTTGCCATGGAGCTGCTTAATGGTGCTTCTAACGGAGAGCCAAAACTGGCTGTTTCTCCAAATGTCTTCATCCCTGCACTGCTTTCCTAGTGTTTTCACTCTCTGAGTGCCATCTATATACATAAAAAGCCAGTGCCCGTGACGACCAAACGACTGGTCACCATGAGGTGCATTGAGCACCTCTCCGTCCCTGCCCCCCCCCCTCGCCCGCAAGCAGGGCAGGGCAGGGAGGGACTGGGGAATGGCGAGTGGGCTGAACGGCTGACCTCTTGGTCCCTGCCCCCTGCCCACAGGCTACGATGGATCAGCAATGGTGAACAGGGGAATCGGCGTGGGTGGTGGGAAGACCGGTCTGGCTGTCAGGCCATTGGGATCTCCAGCTCATCCCTGGCTGCTCGGAGGCTCAGGCCTGTGGGAAAGCAGGCACCAGCGACTTCACCTCCATGTGTGTGCTCTGGGCTGGCCACTGATGGAATGTGCTGCCTGCTCCGGGCCTCTCAGGTTGGGGGCACACCCCGCAGCTTCTGTCAGTGCCTCAAGCCCCAGCAGCAGCGGCAGTGGTGGCGCCCACGTGAGCGGCCCCAAGCGAGCAGCATGTTCTATCAGCAGCTGGCCCAGTGCACACACACATGGAGGTGAAGTCGCCGGTGCCTGCTTTCCCACAGGCCTGAGCCCCCGAGAAGCCAGGAAAGAGCTGCTGATCCCAATGGCCTGATAACCCGGTGGCAGAGACGGCATTCAGCCTGGGAACTGGTGAGAGGGCAGAAGATGGCCCTGATTGCAGGAGACGAGGCCCTAGGGACCCTACCCACACAATTTCATGTGCTGGGCCTCTAGTTTGTATATAATTAGCATTTTCTTCATCTTAATTTCCTTTAAAAATCTTGCATTACTATTTTTAAAATTGCTATTTTAGCTTTTAAGCCAGCAATACCATGCATGAAGTCATAGGTTTGGTGCACTTGTTTGCTTTTCTTGTCTTGTTACTTGTTCATGCACATCACTAAAGTCACCTGTCTGTGTCCCAAAGACTACTCACCCCAGAGTAGATGAGGCATCAAAGTCCTTAAGAGAAAAATTAGGGGCCTGGCAAGAATAGGCTTAAACATCTCTTTTGCAGAGGGGTAACCAGAGCACTCGAGGGTGAGGATTCTCCACAAAAGCCATGTGGGAATGTTTCTTACTGTGTGGAGAAATCATGGTGAAAGTCTTAAAGTTTTGGTAATGAAAGGTAGAGATGGATTTAGGGGGATCATCTCTGGAGCATTCCCTTGGCTGCCCACAGCCCTGGGTAGAGCCTTTGCCTGCAGCAGGGAAGTGTTGTGGATTCAGGCCTACGGGTGTGGAAAAACATGGGTAGACATATCCATTGAGCAGGTGTTCTTAGAGTCAGACTATGACTAGATTGTTTGAGGCTGGGACCCCTGGGAGGCCAAATCTGATGCAATGTGCAGGACTTGCTTCTGGGAGATCTCTGGGAATCGACAGCTGAGGACAGGAAGGAAGGAAATGGGCTTGGGCTTGGGAGAAATCAGGATGAGTACAGTCTCAACAATGGACCCAGCTGGCCCCCCAGGGTACTCTGAACCTGGCTAGCCTTTCAAAGGTTCCAGAGTTGGAGCAAGAGGGCCAGCCCTTGCTCCCCTGTGTGGGCCAGCCTTCAGATGCAACCTGCGCTGGGAGTTTTGTGTGTTCTTCATGTAGAATATTGTCCTGAGAAACACAGACTTTAAATTCTTAGACAAGTAAATGGGTAGCAACAGCAAATAGTATGACCAGGATTGTAAAAGGCCCACAATTATTGAGGAAGGAATGTATGATTTTCATTTTAAGAAGGGTCTGGGGTCCCACCAGACAGGGCCCATTAATTTAAGACAGTTGAACTCACAAGCATCAGAGTTCACAATTCAATTATGAAGGGAGATAATCTTCCTGGGATGGTGTATGTAGTTTGTGATTTTTAATTAATTCTGCTCCATGAGGGAATGCTGCAGATTGCAGTCTGGGCCCACAGTCTCAGGGCTGTTGATCTTCACTTTAGTAAGCTGTGCCCAGGCACATGCACAGCATAAAATACCTTCACCCTGTCTCTGCCACATTTGGGTGGTGATCTCAAGAGGCAGTGGTAGCATAAACATTCTTCTAATGGAGCAGACAGCAATTTCTAGCAACTGTTGGTCAATGTCCTAATCCTACAGAACCTGCTCATGGTAACTGTTCCTTCTTCTTCTTTCCCAGTTTGGGCACTAGAACTAAATAATAAAATTCAACTCCAAGAAAGAGTGCTTCATAAGAGTGTACTCACGATCCATCCACTTGATCTGCTCCAGTCCTTTGGGTTCCCAGAATACTATCCTAGTTTACCTTTTATTTTTTAATCGATTTTAGAGAGAGAGGAAGGGAGAAGGAGAGAGAGAGAGAGAGAGAGAGAAAACATCGATTGACTGCCTCTTGCAAGCCACCCTGACCAGGAATTGAATGGGAGACCTTTTGGTGCTTGGGACTAATGCTCAACCAACTGAGCCATACCAGCCAGGGCAATTTGTGCCATTTTAACGTGTACAGTTCAGTGGTATTAAGCACATTCACATTCTTGTGCAACTGTTACCATCATTCATCTCCAGAACTTTTTCATCTTTTCAAACTGAAACCCTGAGTCCCTTAAACCCTAATCCCTCACGCTCCCCCAGTCCCTGGCAATTTACCTTTCTAATTTTTGTCTCTGTGAATTTGACAAGTTTATGTACCTCATAGGACTAGAGGGTCAGAGTGTTTGCTCTTTTGCGACTGGTTTACTTCACTTCGCATATGGTTTTCAAGGTTGTTGTAGCATGTTTTAGAATTCCATTCCTTTTTTTAAGGCTGAGCAATATTCCACTGTATGTATAGACCACATTTTGTTGATCCTTTCATCTGTTTGTGGACATTTAAGATGTTTCTACCTTTTGGCCACTGTGAGTAATGCTGTTATGAACATGGTTGTATCAATATCTATTTGAGTCCCTGCTTTCTATTCTTTTTGGGAATACACCCAGGCATTGCCCAGAAGCTTTGAAGAATTTTAAATGTAGCTAGTGTGGCTGAGAAACTGAATTTTAAATTTCATTTAATTAAAATTTTAAATAGTCACATGTGGCTAATGGCTCCTATATTGGTCAGCACAGCTCTAGAACAGCCTGAGCGATACAGTGAGATAATATATTTCCTTAATATTTTTATGAATTTGAGTTGTGGTTTTCTGTTACTTTGCAGACCCCCATCAACTATTCTCTTGTCTGTGTGTACACGTTGTTGTTGTTTATTTGGAATTTTGTTGTCAATTTAATAACATCCGGGGAAGCAGCAAATATACATACATTTGTTCAGTCATTCTTTTTAGTCTGAACTGGCTGGTTTTTGTTCTTCTGTAAAGTACCTGATTCTGCTTGCAGACCTACCTGGTATGATTTAGCATTGTCAAAACCAGTATATTTTTATATTTGGTGCAGGGAGCATCTGGCTCCCCCCAGATCACAGGCACTGGTTCCCCAGCCTGCTGCCTGGGCCTTGTTTTCCTGGGGAAGGAAGGAGGCCTGGGAGGGCTCACAGAACCTTCTGTTCTCCCCACAGTGGGCCTAGAGAGGAGGTTGTCCAAGATTTCTCCACCTCATGCTGCTGCAAGTGGCTCTCTTGTAGAGGTGAATTGGGGGTCTGAGTTGTCATTCACTTTGACCAAATTGTGCTATGTCACTCTGACATGACAAGTTTTCACTACTTATACTTTTTAAAAAATGTTTTTGATGAGTTTTATGAAGGACAGAAGATTCTATACCACCATTTTTCCTAGAGGCATTCTGGACACTAGAGAATGGTTCATTTTGAAAGAGACCCAGATCTCAGTATAAATAGTTTTCGGTGCAAGTTGAGATTTTTGTGGTGGTGGTAAGATTTGTAGGAGAGGTGAATTATTAATCACAAAGAGAACAATTGTGATGACTTTTCAGTAATCATATGCAGATAGGGTGTTTTGAACACTGAAGAGGGGAAGCTTGGGATCATGGAAATACTGAGGAGTTACAGGGACCAGCGGCATCAAACACTCCAGAACTCTTTGGGTTCCCTTTCCATTTTGCCTGATAGAAGTAGGTAAAACAAAAAATTTTGAGAAATTGACCTGTCATTTTTGAGAAATTACTTTAGTAGCACAGCATGAGAGACAATAGAAAAAGGAAACAATTTTTTTTTATATGAAGTACCACAGCCAACATAAATAAATAAATACAATAGCATTTGCATTTCACGCAGTTAGTAAATTAAGGCAGGAATTCAAGAAGGAGTCTTGATGCCAAAATTTTTGGACTAATCCATAGTGATTGTTTTTGTCATGAATCCAAGGGACAAAATCAAGGCGAGAGCATATGCTTGTTTCTTAATAATTAATTAATAAAAATTAATCTTCAAAATTGTACCTAAGTCATATAATTTAAACATTTTGCTCTGTATATGTGCCACTTTTAAGATAAGCCCTATCACTGGAGTGTAAGACATACACTTAACGCTGAATTCTGTTTACATAATAAACCCAAAATACAGGGAAGGAGACAGGTACAAAGAGAAGTTGTCCAGGCATGAAGCTGGGTGGCTCCAGGGAGGACTAATTTTCAAGACCCTACTGCTCTCTCATCTCCTAATTCAGTCAAAGTTCTTCAGATAAAGGCCTTTTGAGAACTGAGCTTCCCAAACCTAAGCTTATGAAGTGAAAATAAAATCACAACACTTAGCAAGGTGGACATTCATTTACGCCTGTAGTCCTGTTTAATACTCAACATCACTGAGTAACATGAACTGATTGGCCACACTCTGCAGGCTTCTTCCAGGTGTCTTTCTCAGAGAACCATTTGTCATTATCTGTGGCTCAAAGGGGACACAGTTACAGAAGCCCCAGCCTCTGATACCACCCCCGTCCACTCCATGCCACCACCTCAAATTGCATGATGGACCAAGGCCACCTCTTGCCCATGCAGCCTGACACAGGCAGAGAAAGCTGTGTCTGTCTTTCCTAGAGCCTATAGTCGTGTTTGCCTACGTGGGATTTGTTTTCCCAAGTGCAGTGCCTGGAGCTCTGATGTGTTGTAGGAGAAACACATTGTTGTGACAATGTTAGCCTCTCGGCAAATTGCAGAGCCTTGAGGATTCCATTCAAGGCGTCATGCAAACACTTTTTGGAGCTAATAATGTAGTGCTGTATATACAGCTAGAAAAATTATCTAAATAGGTAGCATTTGAAGGAATAAAACAATCAGAAGGCTTTTTGGGGATAATGACGATTACTCTGAATTTTTAAAACTGGATATACAGCTTTTAAAATAAGTCACACATTTCAAGGCATCTCCTGGCTCCCTCTCCAGCGGCTGTTTATGCCATCAGGATGTATTTTCAGCATTTGTCTTTTGATAGATTAAATTAGATCTCTAGATAATATTGTTGGAGAAACATTCTCTCAATTTCACCTGGCATGTAGCTTTCTGATTAATAATAGTAACTGAAGAAATAACATTTCTGTAAATGCAGGGAATGAAACAATAATTTTAATAGGGGCTTGGGCAGAGATGAGGAGCCTATTGGGAGGCCACTGGTGCTCATGCTCCTCACAGGTCCCCCCGCTCTGCCCTTTTTCCAGTTTCCTCCAAGTTACTGACAATGAGTCCCAATCTTTGTGTGTCAGGGTCATAGTTGGAATAAGGGCGTGCTGTCTGTGCATTGCCATCTCCATCCTTCACTGTATGGAACATGAAGGCATCTTGCGCTTTTATTTCAAGGCCCTTTAAAAATCGCAAAGCAGAGCACATCCTTGACAACCTACCCCACACCTTGGCCACAAGGACAGTGCAGTCTCAAGAGCTCATTTTCCTCTGCAGCTGTCCCCACCCTTCAAAAGCAGCAGAATCCCAAAGCACTGCGGGCTTGGGGGGCAGACACATCTGGAAGCGGTCAGTGCTTTCCCCAACAGGTGCCGTGCTGCTCCATGTAGGAGGAGTCACTTCTGAGCTCCATGTCACCTTTGCCGTTGGGGCCACGGGGAACAATGGGCAGCTGTAATGTGACATGTCCTCTTTCCCTACCATGTGCTATTCCTGATGACTTCACTTACTATATGATCTCAGACTATGTGTGTGTGTGTGTGTGTGTGTGTGCATAACAGTAGAAGTACATTTTCTGAAACATAAGGCTAAACACATCAAGTGTAAAGATCAGGCCAGGAAAGTCAGTGTGGGGTACTAGGAAAAATTGGTCTGTGGGTATAGGGGAATCAGCACAGACTCCCCGGTGCCCTCCGCAGGGTCGCTTAATTACAGTGGGTCTTTGTTTCTTCACTTACCAAAGATGGGTTGGGGTAGGTCATGACCTACACAGTCATGCCTGCGACAAATATGCTGTGACCCACTTTGTGGTTCAATGTGCCTCCGTCCACGTCTGCGAGTTTGCATGTTTGTTCAATTCTTGACACCTTTTCTATGCTCATAACCTGATTCAGTCCCTGAGATCAGAGTTAGTTCCTCTTTCCGCATTTCCCATACATTCATTAAATAATCATCTTCTGACTATGACTGACTATTTGGGTTCATACTAGCTCCCTTCTCTCTATTGTCCACCCCTTGAAGTCAGAGGTTCTGATGTTCATCTTTGAATATTGCAGTTCCTGACACTGGCCCTTCGCCCAATAGATGCTCCCGAAATACTTGCTATAGTAACTCAGTGAGTAAAGCCATCAGAGGTCGTGTCCTCTCTCTCTTCTCCCGTCTTTGAGCTAGACTGACACAGCCATGTCACTTGCCTGGGGGACAGAAGGCTGGAGCAAGTGGAGACTGGACCCACCCCTGGCCCCAAGCTAGTGTCCCTTCCAAGCCCCTTACGTTTGCTGTTCTGATCTCAGCACCTCAATCCAATCCCATTCAGAATTTCTGAAAAACAAGAACTTGGTTCCTGACCAATGTCTCCTACGTGAAACATTCCTAGACTTCCTGGACACAAAACGGAGCCACGGTCCCCTCTCCGTCCATAGAAAGTGCCTTTGTGAGCGTGTGTCTTTGTGTGGAGGGTAGAAGAGAGTGAAATATACTGTGGAGTGCTCAGCAGATGCCTGCCGCCCTAGGAACACGTGTTTTCCGGCGTATCATGTAACGGTACGCTGTGGGGAATAGCAATGAATAGTGTGGGCCACAATGATGTGCATTGTTGATGTTTGTTAAAATAAAGATATTCAATTTATAATAAAAGGGATTAAAAGCTTAATTCATGCCTATGTTAATATTTGCCTGCAAGTACACAGATAAATGGCGACGCACCTTATCATGTCGAACACCTGCACGCACAAGTTCCTCCGCTGAGATCTCCATGGGATTGTATGTTTCACGGAGCTGAAACTTTCATTTCCCAAAATAATGATATCATTCACTTACAGATAGAGATAGGCTCTCCTCACTCCAACTCTATCCCGAAATGAGTATTGTGACTCCAGCTACGAAAATACGGGATTAATTGCGGCGGCGAGACGCCACAGTGTTCCCGCCGCAGTAACAGGATGAAGGCGCAGCAGCCAGCAGTTCTGCGTCCCCTCACTCCTGCCCGCCCTGTAGGATGCGAGCGGCGCCCCTTGGAGTCTCAGTCCAGGGACGGAGGCCGCTTTCGCTGGCTTTATGGAAAGGAGCGAAGTCACAGCTGCTTGTAAATCGAATCATATGTTAAATGTTCCCGGGAGTTTGCTTTTTGAAAGAAGTTTATGATGAATTCTTTGGGAGAAGTGTCCTGATGGAAAATTTGCAAATGCTTATCAGCAGCTTTGACTTGTCCACCTCTGGGCCAATTCCCTGGAAGATGCGACAGTCATTTCAGGCTGTGTTTTCATCTAGCCTCAGAAAGCACACACAAATATGCATACAATAACCAGAGGTACTAAGCTACACGTTATCCCTTAGGATGTATGTTAAGTGGATGGCATATTGCAGATATGTTTAAAGGTCTTGGTTGTATTCATGTCCTGGAGCCGCTGGGACAGAGTACCACAGACCAGGCGGTTTAAACAACAGAACTTACTCTCTCACGGCCCTGGAGGCAGATGCCCCAGATCAAGGTGTGGGCAGGGCCGGCTCCCACTGCAGGTGCGAGGGGAGGATCTGCCCAGGCCTCGCCCAGGCTTCTGGTGGTTTCTTGGCTTGTGGCAGCACAACCCCAGTCTTCCCATGATGTCCCCCTGTGGTCGCTTCTCTGTAGCCAAACTGCCCTCTAATAAGGACACCAGTCATTGAATTAGGACCACCCTACCCCCATACGACCTCCTCTTGACTGGCTACAACTGCAATGACCCTATTCCCAAGGTCACATGCTGACATACTAGGGGTTAAGGCTTCAAGATATGAATTACTGAGGACACTACTCAACTCATAACACTCGTGTTGGCAGTTATAGTTTTAGGCAAGGCAGATGGCGGAGACCAGCATGTTGCCAATGGGCAGAGCAGATACTGGCACACTGAGGGAGTGGTCTGGAGGCCGTGGGCCCTGAGCCAGAGCTATGCTGTGATCACTTGGCTGGTTTCACGTTCTTGGACTTTCATGAGTCCACAGAAAGAACAGAAACATAAACTGGCCCCACGGTCATTTGTGGAATAAGCTACATCTATAACCTGGCCCCATAGTCACTTGTGGAATGAGCTACATCCCTTGGCTAGGAGTAAATGCAGGTGTGTGTGGTAGACCAGAAACTCCCTATATGTTGGCATGCAGGGCGGGGACTTTGGGTGGTAAATTGTGACATCTACTGAAGTCAGAGAAGGACCTCTTGGCTGAGGAGGGGTTGACTTTTGCGGTGGTGCTGTTGGTATTCCAGCCCCAACAAAGGCAAGTGTGTGTTTCCATGCATCACCCAGCTCTGGGCCTGGTGGGAATGAGCAAAGCCCAGAGAAGTAAGGTTTCAACCCTACAGTCACACAGAGGGGGACCTTCCCCTCAGCCTTACATCATACCCGGCACCGGGCTAAGCCTGTTGCGTTCATCGTGGAGTTCAATCCTCTCTCAGGAGGAAACCCTCATTGCATTGTCTAGATCACGTGGGCGTTGAATACTTTTCTCTAAAGGTCTCAGCTGTATGCTGGGTTTTCCTGCCATCAGTTTGGGGCCAGGGGGTATGCTGTCAACCATGTACTATAAATTCCCTCCACCAAAACTATAAAAGGATTTTGGAAAGATGATGTTAGAGAAGACCGACCAAGCTGGGCTTGGTGTCTGGGGGCTGGGTCTGAGCAACTTGAATGCTGGTGGGTGAGATGTGTTGGCAGGATGCTGGGAAATCTGGCTTTTGTGAGCCTGAAGCTGTGTGAGCAGAGGGTGGGGAGAAATTCTCATTGAATTTATCTCTCTGTAAGGCATCAAAGTATTTCTTGTTGAATTAGGCACTCTTTTTGACAAGAGTTTGATTCCATTGATCTGTTAAACAAGTTAATCTCTGCGAACTCAGTTTCCTTATCTGTGGAATGGGCACAATAATGCAGCTTTGAAAGTTGGTTGTTAGACTTGCCTATTAGAGTGCCTGGCACCTAGAATGAGTTCTGTACACAGTGGTTATAGTTCTAGCATCATTATAATGAATCTTTAAATATATTTTGGGATAAATTAAAGGATGGAATATTTTGCTTTCCTTGCAAAGATCTAATTCTAATCCCTATTTTGGTTTAGTTTTTGCATGGCTGCTCATTCTAGTAATTTAAAATAAATTTAAATAATAATATAATAAAATAATCAGCTTTTTTTTATATAGCTGGGGCTAATCTTTAAATTCCTGGTACGAAGTAAATCCCCAAATATGTCCAATATGTCTTGATCTAAAGTACTGTGCTTTAGAATTTTGGTTAGTAAACTATGCCCAGCTAAGCTTGCTGCCGGCCTTTTGTAAAGTGGGAAGAAAAAATATATGTGTGTGTGCAGCTATTATGGAGTTTTAAATAGTTGGTCAGTCCCCGTTCAAATAAAAGAGAAATAAATATGGATTGAGGGGGCTATTTAAGAATTCATTTCTACTGGGTGTTGTTTCCATCACAGTTTAGATCTATCTTGGACTGGACATTTTAAAAGATAACTGTGTTTGTAGGAAGATGGGCTTCTTTATTTTTTTTGTTCCCTCTTTCATTTACACAGAATGACTTTTTCCTTTAAACACTGGAACTTTTGTTATGCTAATGAGGCAGGGACCATTTCCAATTCAATTTCACCTGGGCCTGGTCAGCGAGTTGCCTTTTGTGGCCATCTCTGGGGACCTTCCTTGTCTTTTAAGCTGTAATTTAGTTGGAGCTGCCGTCAATTTCCTGTGCTCATTACATTTGCGGTGATATCGCAGATATTTCATTGCGCTGATGTTCCCAGACCCAGAGGGGAATGTACCCCCCGGGCTGGCCCCCCTGCCCGGCCGCTTGGCCCAGAGTCAGCCTTGCCTGGCCAGCACAGTCCGGTGCCTCTTCCAGATGTCCTGTTCTCAGGGTGGTTTGCATTGAGTCTGGGAATGGAAGCTTGGTTCCACAGAGACCGTCCAGAGGTACCGCTGCTCAGAAATTAATTAGTGATTTCAAGGAGGTGGACAGGCCTGGGCCATGGCCACTGCCACTGCTCTTGCTCTGACCCATCTCAGAAGAAATGAGGTTTTAAACCCACTACTTTTAAGATTAACATAAGACCCCCAACCATGAAGAGTGCTTTATGATTAGTTTTTATCACAATTACCAGATGTTATGGACCTCAACAAACAGAGGGGTTTTCCTACCTATGGTTGTATCAGCCAGTTCCTGTGTTGGGGTACCCCGTGGTGGGAGGCTGAGCTATGGGCAGTTGCCTCGTGGGAGAGAGGAAAACATACCCGTTGAGATGAAGTTGGGGCTGCTGAACGGCTGAGCTGCCACATACAACATGGTAGCAAGAGAACAAACACACAGAGTAACAGGGTGTCCTTAAAGGTATCTTTCCTATTTGAAATCAGGCCTCAGGGGATCATGTTTCTCATAATCAATCAAGGAAGATTAGTCTCGGTGAACTTAAAATCTACCTTTTTATAACATGTGAAGGTGATCATAACAACAAAACTGAGAAGACATACAGAGAGGGAGAGAGAGTCTTCTAGGAGTCAAATAATAGACAGAGAGAAAGAGTACGCCCCTCATGCAGAGTGTCTGTTAGGTTTCGGTGTCTGTTTTCTTTGCTATTCCTCCTGAAGAGTCTGCAGCAAATTAAGCCAATCCTAATGTGGTACAGATTACTTTCAGTTACCTAGCTGGACCTTGGTGTTCTCTTCTGTAAAATGGGGATGACAGAACCTACCCCACTGGGCTGTGTTATGAGAAAAGTTTCCTGTTGGTCTTTAATTTTAGGAGAGCTGCACAAGACATTATCAACCACTAGGAACAGGTCGTGACCACTGGAAGTGCTTCTAGTTGCCATTGTTCCTGGAGTAACACGTGGCATGGTCCTAAAGGGTGCATGTGGCTCTATGCCCAGGAGGCCCATTATCCCATGATGGTTTTATGGCTGATTCTCAAGATTCTCCCTGTCACTGGGGTGTGCATTCTCCAGGGAAGGCCTGGTGCACTTCCCTCAACATCACCAGTGATCTTGAACTCCCTGTTTTCCACTCCCTTCCCGTTGTGCTTTCCTGCTTCTTCTCTCACACTTTTGCTCTTCAGTTCATTTCTTTTCCTATTTACTCTCACTCTGGATTTCCAATACCTCCTAAAATTATTGTTGACAAAACCCAGTCTCTATTAGCCCTCAATGATGAGAAGAAGATCAATGCATTTACAAGCAGAATCTCTAAACTTTAGGTGTCCCAAAAATACTCTAAATATAAGCTCATCTCATCAGGGGTAAATCTGTGGTCTTCAAATATTTCTGATGTGCTCCTGGATGTGATCCTATTAAATTTTTATAGGTGTCAAGTTATAGAGCCATCAATTTACAAATTTGCCACTGTCAGATGGAAACAGAGGGGATCCATATTTTATGTTAATGTTAAGAGACACTCGTCTGGGCAGCAGCATGACCCTGGCCCCTGGACAGAAGGACCAGGGCACTCACACCTTGTCCTATGAGTCTCTGGGTTTCTACCCATTCAGCCTGTTGGGAATGAAGCATCTGGCCTTGTATTTTATTCCTTCTTATTTCTGTGGAAAGGACACACAGGCTGGATGAGGTTGATGTTGACTCAGATTAGACCTGTGTGCCCTGAGGACATCTATAATAATAAAAGTGGAATATGCTAATTAGACCTTGCTGAGCTTGGTTGGCATACAGATTGCCTACCTGGGCCTGGTGGTTACTGCTGCCCATCTACTCATGCCCTGTCTATGGCCATATGTTCCTTCCTCCAGACTTGAGCTCTAAGGCTGAAACCCTTTTATCTGGTCTTCTACTGAATGGAAATCATGTGGGGTAGCTCTGCCCAGGACAGTGTCAGCAACAGGTCTTGGGGAAACACTGAGAGGCTGGAAACAGATGGTCAACAGTGGATCACGTGAAACTGCGTTGCCTGCACTGATATATAGAATTTTGGAGACAGCTGTGGAGTGTGTTTGACCTAACAACCAAAAAGCGTGGCTCTGAGTGCCAGCTTTGCCGCTCAAAAGCTGAGGGGACCCCTAGGAGTTTCCTTAACCACTCTGGGCCTCCATTTTTAATTTAGAAAGTGAAGGTTATAATAACAAGTGAATAATACATGAAAGAGAGCTTGTGAACTGCTCAAAGAGCAATCAAGTGGCAGCTATTTTGTATTCAGACAAGAAAGTACCCTAGTAGTCTTATTACTATATACTAAGTGTACAGCATGTTAATTGAACCTAAACATTACCTATTTTTTAGGAACATGTGCCTATGGCTTGGTCAAAATTATGGCTGTGAAGCCATCATCCAAGAGTTAATTTATTTTGAAGTCCTACTTAATGCTTAGTTAAGTACATGGTAGGAGAATTATGTTTTAATTTTAATTTTTTTATAAGGGAGAAGTTTCATGCTATGACAACTGCTTTTGAATTGTCTTTGATCATTGCCCATCAGATAGGTGTGGTCTGTAAGCATCTTACAAAATGTAATAAACTGGAAAGGTAAAAAAAATGGTCCTTTTCCCAATCTGTTTCCAGAAAAAAATGCTTGCCTAATCTGTATCCTTAGATGGATCCCCTCTAGAACAGGTCCAAATGTAGGTCTTGACCTTCCCTTTGTCCCTTCTCATGACTCAGAGTGGTAGAGCCCCTTCTGTGTTCTAGGCACTGAGTTGGCCAACAATGAGGGACAGGATCTCATGATTCTTGTACATCTGCGTTGGGGACATAGCGTGCCTTGTTGCCAGTGCCAGAAAGGACAAGGTCAGCCTCAAAAGGCGCACTGCGCTCACAGTGCAGTAAACGGTGGGAACTGAAGGAGGTGAAGGCTGGTTCGGCATTCCCAGAGGACTAAGGAGGAGGTAGGCATGCCGCTCAGAAGCCGAGGGAGCCCTAGGAGGTTCCTTAACTACTCTGGGCCTCTTAGGACTTCCTAGGTGGGGAGAAGACTTCTGTAGGGCTTGAGTATATGTGTCCAAGGGCACAATGAAGCTCTGAGACATTGAAAAAATAGGGAGTCATGAGTGATGGGCTCAGAAAGAAATGCCCCCCTGTGGACAAATTTCCGTCCCCAGCAGGCAGACATTCTTTCTTTCCTCAGTCCCAACTTAATTTCCTCCAATTTTAGGTCTAAATAAAGGCATAACGTTGGCTAATAGTCTTTCCAAATTTCACAAAACCATTTTATAAAAATGTTCACATTACAGTTTTAAAATGACTCCTTTCCAAAGAACAAGGCTATTCCAATGTAGCTTTTACTTCTCAGTAGTAATGTTGGGGTTCAGTTCTTTTGTACATTTAAGAAACTGAAGATCTTTAAGGTAAGCATTTTCTATTCTTTTATTTGAAAATACTTATAATGGTAATTAACACCATAATCTGCAAAAACATGTTTAATATTTGCTGTAAAGGGAACTGTAGCTATGAATGCCCATTGCAATGTGATATTTCAAAGCATTCAAAATGGAGAGTCCTATATTTAAGACACAAGACATCTTTGGATTACAGTTTGATTTTCTTAAAAAGTTAAAATAAAAATTAAATCATATACATATATCAAATATAACAGAACTAATATTCTCTAAGCTCAATATTTTAGTCTGGAAATTATGACGCTGTGAATAGGGAAAAATATAAACAGCTAGAATAAGACAATCATGAAGAAATGAGATAATAGTCTTCAGATGAAACAATTAAATATGAATTATGACATAATTACAGACCCCCCGATGGGTAAAGAAGAAAGCTACTGATGATATAATAGTGTTTTCTGTAATGTCTACTGCTGTTTAGGCTAAAAAGAGATTTACTCCTTTGTAAATTCTTCTATTTTGTTGTTTTAAACTTTCTCAAATGTTCCTTTAGACTGGGGGTTTATGTGCTTCAACTGAGTAATGATATTAAAAAAGTTGAATCAATGTTCCAGTGGAATTATACATCAGAATGCTATTCCTTTAACTGCTCCACTGATTGACATGGAAACACATAATTCTTCCCATGGTTGTTAATTTGGCCATCATTTCAAAATACTAGCAGTATACGTTTCAAAGTCACTAGGAACTTATTTTCTAAGCAGTTAGGTATAAAAATTATTTAAAAGTTGAAAAACAGCCCTGGCAGCATGACTCAGTGATAAGAGCATTGGCATGTACACCAAAGGGTTGTGGGTTTGATTCCCAGTCAAGGGCATGTACCTGGATTACAGGTGCGATCCTGGCCCCAGTTGGGAACTGTACAGGAGGCAACCGACCCATTTGTCTCACATCAATGTGTTTTTCTTTTCTCTCTCCCTCCTCCCTCTTTTCCACTCTCTAAAAATCAATGGAAAAAATATCCTTGGGTGAGGATTAACAAAACAAACAAATAAACAAAAAGGTTGAGAATTCTGGTCTTAAGGTTTTTAAATTTTTTATTATCTTATACCTTTTTATTCAGTAGTAAATGTCATCATTCAATCAAAGTCCCCACTTTAAAGGGAAATTCGGTAGGTGGAAGCTGAGGGAAAAGTGTATCATGCTTATATATAAACATAAACGTATTTATATGTACATTCATATACATAAACACACATGCAAATAAACATATGTACATGCATATAAACATTCATACACATATGCATGCTTGTATACCTATTCACAGAAACACATTAATATACATGTATCTTCATGAACATATACAAACATAACATTCATGTTTATATATCTGTTCATGTTTATGTCAATATACATAGAAACACATACACATTCATAAAGATTTACATACACATATAAATTAGTACACATATATACTGAAATACATATAAATGTTCACAAAAGTACCCATACCTATCAGACATATCCATATCATGTACATATTCATAAACATATGCACATTGCTGGACATAATCATATACATATAGAAGCAGTTGGACAGACAAGTTGGTGCGTTCATGACGCCATCGGAATCAGGTTATAGTGTATTGGGAGAAATCAAATGACACTATTGCAGCTATTCAGATTTGCACTTTATTTGCTTTTAAATTACTGTTAGATTATAGTCCTGGATTGTGGGCTCACTGTGGCACCTGTACCCAATTTCATTTGTCAATGGCCCTGTTAATAAGTTTACCTATGACTGTATTATGCTTTTTATTGACTTCAACAGATTAAGGGTAAAAACATATATGACAGCTCATTCTGGATTTTTCATTTATAAATTTATATAATCTTTTAAAAATAAAACTTATTTTCTTATATTTAACATAATTTATTGTTATTATAAAAACGTGGGAAATATGGCAAAGTATGGGTTGGCAGGAGTAATTCAGCTGCAGTGATGGTTAATGCAGCTGTAGCATTCAACTGGAATAATGGTATATTTCTCCTTCTGTGATTATTATTTTACAGTGCTGAGATCCTAATGTAATACAATTTAGTATCCTGTTTTCTTCTATCAGTGTTTTGGCACAAGGATTTTCCCATGTCATTAAAATTCTTTGTCAAGAGTTTGCAATGGCATATAGCTGCAGTCTAATTTACTTATCTCGGGCTCTATTATTGGGCATTAGGTTTTGTGGTATTAGGATTATCTCACAGCGAACATCTTCAAATTAAGGATTATGTTTTTAAGAATTGATCTTCACAGGTGGAATTACTGTGGCAAGAGATACGAATACATTTAAGGCTTGATATGTTGCCAAATTGCATTTCCCCAAAATGGTCTGAATTTATACCTCTGATGGCAATATGTGAGCCAACATCTTGCATGTTTTTGAACTTGCTAGTGTTTCCAAGTGCCTTGACACCGGTGCTGACATTCACAGATCAGCCTCTGTTTTCCCCAACACCAGCTTGTTGGTGGGGGGACGTGGGAGGCACTTTTGTTTCCAGTATGATAACACCACTTTGAACCCTCCAGAAATCTACGTAAGATTTTTCTTAACCTCCCATCTCACCGATGTTGTGTGCCCTGGGGAAGCCAAGCTCTCTCTGGGTGTTTTCTCATGATCGCCCTGATATTTAACTCATGCTTCTGCTAAATTGGTTCAGTTTTTAGATTCTTTCATGATTCAGCCTTTGCTGTATTCCATATTGACGTAGATGTGAAACTCAAGCCCTTCTTTGTCTTCCTAAAAGCAAGCAAACAAAAGCCCAATTCCTTCTTGGGAAGAGAAGACCAGTGGAGTGGCTATGGGATGGACAGGGGCTGCACTGAAACAAGGTGATTTTCAATGCATATTAGACATGGCTCAGGACAGACCTCTGGGCCCAGTCAGGGCCTTCTCATCTGGTCCTGATTCTATGTCCCCTCCCCTCTCTCCTCCGGGGGCCATTGGTGACCTCCAAGTTCTTCGCACTCTTATTCACAGCAATGCATTCCTCCTCAACCCACCTCCAAATAGTCTCCAGGTCAGGCCTTTATATTAAGAGTCAGGGTGGCCTATGGGACATAAGACTTCCCCTGGACAAACTCTACTCTCTGTAGAAGGGAGTTGAGATTGCAGCGGCAGTATGCCCCCCTCGCTACAATGGCATTGGATGAATAAGACAGCGCTCCTTCTAACCTTCGGGTAATGATTTTCAGGTCATTGTAGACAGGGCAGCGTCTGGCACTGGCCACGTAATGTTCGTTTTTCTGTTTCCTGTTCCCTCCCTCCACCCCAATCCCTGTAGAATTTAAATTTCTCTCAGGCAAGCACCTATTACATGGAGTTTTAAAATGTGCTGCTTTCAACTTCATCATTTCAGAAACAAACCTGAAGCTTAAATAAAAGTTCTGATGGGGTATGTGTGTGGGAATGGGTGTGTATAACTGACTGAGGGGTACAGCCACTAGCTTTCTTCCCCACAATTTGTAAGTGACACTGACACTTATAGACCAGAGCCTTGGAAAAGAGAGGGAAGTTGTCGCAAAATGAGGGGGATAAAATAAGAGGAACGACGAGAGCTCATCCTCCCCATGAGATATGTATCAGGTTGTCTCAGCAGGTGCTTCCACTTTTGTAGGCCATGGGTGAAGACAGTGATTCTCAGCGTGTGTCCCTAGACCAGCAAGCCCCATGGACCCCACAGGGAGCTTATTAGAAATGCAGAGTTTCAGGCAGGGCCCCTAATGGACTGAATCAGTCCTGAGGGCAGGCACAGGAATCTGAATTTAACTAGAGGTCTGGGTGCTACTGCTGCCACCTCTAGTCTGAGCACCACGGGGCTTATGATAGCTTTAGCAGTTCTGCTTCTCCTGAGAGGCGGGGCTTCGAGCTCTGCTGGGAGATTGTGCTGGGCCCTGGCTGTGGTGTGTGGATTGAGTGCTGCGTTTCAGTGACGTTAGTTAAGATGTTTAATGGGGTTAGGTCACAGGGGTGGGCAAACTTTTTGACTCGAGGGCCACAGTGGGTTCTTAAACTGGACCGGAGGGCTGAACAAAAGCATGGATGGAGTGTTTGTGTGAACTAATATAAATTCAAAGTAAACATCATTACATAAAAGGGTACGGTCTTTTTTTTTTTTTTTTTTTTAGTTTTATTCATTTCAAACGGGCTGGATCCGGCCCGCGGGCCGTAGTTTGCCCACGGCAGAGTTAGGACATTGGGGACAGCGCACTCCACAGGACATCACTCGCAATGGTTTATGATGACAGAACTGGTGCATTTTTATGTAATTACAGTCCATACTTACTCATTATGTTCTAGTTAGCTGGATCTATACTTCAAGTAGACGAGGACGTAATATGTGAATATTGTGTATGTATAATGCATACGCATGTATCCACCCACATTCAATACCTTATAATAATGTAGTATGCCAGATTTTTAATCAAAGCATCCCTTTGTCAGGGTGCAAAACTAATTGTGTTGTTGCGTGTTGGAGGTCAAAGTTGTTATAATAAAACATCCATCTTGGAGCTTTTTAGAGGAACCTGTTTAAAAAGGTTAAAGTGGGTAATTATCACACCCTAATTTACAACTACTTGGCAATAAGAGTTGCTTTTCAATGAACCATTTATTCATGATCCGCTGCTCCACACTGCAGGATTCTTCTTGACTAGGTTAGGAAATGTAATTAATAAATGATAGGATTATTTATGGTTCACGGTGCCAGATTGGGAAATACAATGATCTACAGAATGAGCTAAAAATGATTCTCGAGCGCAGCCTAGCAGACTTTAATCCATGGATTGAATTGTCATAGCACTTGATATAGTGAAGTGAATTCTGGGTGGAATTCCCAGGACGTTTCTGAATGTTGACACACCTCTTTCTTGTGCTGATCAAAAGCAGCCGTGCTCCTTCCAAAACAGAGTTAGGCAGCAACCTGTCCATCTTGTTCTGGATGTGTCCAGGTGGATTTTTTTTTTTGGGGGGGGGGAGGGTAAAGGGATGTTCATATGATTGCCTAATATAGGAATTCTCTCTAAATGATAGCTCTCAAACATAAATTAGGACTCAGATTAGAATCCTAACAAAAAAGCAAAGGATTGCACACACGCCCATGCACAAATTTTGGGAGCATTTTTCTAGCTTTTGAAAGGCAGGTTCAGGTCAGGCAAAGGAATACCCAGAGCTCCCAGGCACTGTGTCTCCATAGATGGGGCACAGGAGATGCAATCCTGGAACCTGAGGTGTTGGCATATACAGGGTTAGGTTACTGCCTGCGTTTTGAATTGATGCGTCCAAATCCTGTTTTGAGAGGAGAGCCCTAGATACATATACATTTTTCTCCATGTATGGTTTCGATACATTGACCTACCACGTGCTGTGCCGAATCTCCCTTATACGACACGCGTTTCATTTGTGGGATTTCTGATTTTTACAATAAACTGGCAAGGTAGGTATGACACAGGAGTTAAATATTTACCAATTCCAGACTAAAGTTTCTAAGTATCTGAGATATACCTGCACCCGACTACTATGGTGTTTCGATGGCACCTCAGAATTTTCTGGCTCCTTCCTTGGACTTAGCAAACATAAAAATATTCTGCTCTGATGGGGCAAAGAATCACAAATGTGTTTGTCACCAAGAGTTACACTTGATTTTGAATTGTTTGGGTATAAATGGTGTGGCTTGTGAATCAGATGTTGATTTCCCTTCCCTCCTGACTTGTCAGTGTTTCCCCAGGTTTATTCCTTAGCAACTTACCCAAATCGGAGCAGCAGCTGGAGAAACACAATGAAAGTCATTAATGCCATTAGTTTTTAAATTCTGGTAAAATGGTGGGTGGTTGATGAGCCATACATTTGATAAAAATGGGTGATTGGGATTAGATTTAGCCACGCCCTTCCGTTCTGGGAGACTTGACCGGTTGGATGGCCTAAAATACAATTTTATGTAATAAAATAACTTGCAGCATTTTTGACAGACAGAGCAATATTTCTTCACCCCAAAGTCTATCATTATGGCTTTTGAGCTTCACTTAATATTTTGAATAATGAAATAGTAGGATCTTTGTTTGGCAGCCCGAGAGTGGAACGTTACGGAAAGATGGAAAGTGCTGAAGTCAATCAGGCTGAATAGCACTGCCATTTGTAAGAAGAGATTGCCAGTGAATGACGACAGAGGGGCTGTTCTTCAAGCTGAACAGATTCTCCTGTGAATTTAAAGGGAGAAAGAAAGTTAGAAGCACAATTCAGCTTTTCTGGAAGTATTTTCTTCCATGGGATTGAATTTCTGCATCTGATTCCAAAATTAGTGTAAACAACACCACAGTTCACTAAGCATCTTAGATGTGAGTAAACTAAAAGAAACAATTTGGAAGTCATGTATATATATTTTTACTAAATTCATTTTTTTTTAAATTAGAAGGGTTATCTGAGCCTCATTTCTATCCAACATCCAGTTACTTAAGTTTAAAAGCCATTTAATAAAGAGGTATCTGTCTGTTCACCCCAAATGCGCTTCCGTGCTGGCCTCCAGTTTTTCTGATGTTGGCCTGTACTTTGGAGTCTCTGTTTTGATTTGGATGCTTGTTTTTGGGTAGGAGATTCAATTCTGTCAATTAAGCTAGCACACCTGCTTTTTCTCTGATTTTTCAGGAGATTTACATTTTGAAAAGCAAAGCAGGTGCTTGAATTCTGTTGCATTATAATGAAATGGAAAATTGTCAATGTCACCAAAGTGATTGAAAATTTTCCCAAATGAAGTTGAATTCATGAAATGTTATGAGGCTCCGAAACCAAAATTCCAACATGACTTTCAAGGAGAGATTCAGCCAGGGCGTTCAGTGAAAGAATTTGGAGGACTGATTCTTTATGGATCAATACCCTGGGACTTTAGGGGTTTCCAGAAAGAGTTTGAAAAAAAAAAAAAGGAGCGTCAGGATGCAATTTTATGTAGTATGTTTAATATAGCATTTGTGAATAGCAAATTGTCGGGAACTCGTAGGAGCGCTATTATATCTGTGATTCTGGAGCCGGGAAGAGAGAGATATGGAAAATTGCAGCAATTATAGTCCCATCTCATTGATTAACGCCGATTGCAAAATAGTCACAAAAATATTGGCATTGCAGCCTCAGTCTGTTTTACCTAATACTGTTCATGCCAATCAAACCAGATTTATGACAGGAAGGCATTAGAACAACAGAGGTAGCACCATTTATCATCTCAGTGTATGTGGCTTAATGTACATTAGGCAAACACTGGCAAATCTCTCCTGAACTAATCTCTTCCCAATTCTTTTTTTTTTTTTTTAATACTCACCCACGGATATTTTTTCCAATGATTTCTTTTTCTTTTTCCTTCCTTCCTTCCTTCCTTTCTTTCTTTCTTTCTTTCTTTCTTTCTTTCTTTCTTTCTTTCTTTCTTTCTTTCTTTCTTTCTTTCTTTCTTTCCTTCCTTCCTTCCTTCCTTCCTTCCTTCCTTCCTTCCTTCCTTCCTTCCTTCCTTCCTTCCTTCTTTCTTTTTTAGAGAGAAAGAGTGGAAAGGAGAGGGAGGGAGGGAGGGAGAGAGAGAGAGAGAGAGAGAGAGAGAGAGAGAGAGAGAGAGAGAAACACTGATGTGAGAGAGACACATCCATTAGTTGCCTTCCACATGCCCCAACCAGGGCTGGAAGCCTGCAACCAAGATACACGTGCCCTTAATTGGAATGGAACCTGGGGCCCTTCAGTCAGCAGGCCGATGCTCTATCCAATAAGCGAAACCAGCTAGGGCCCTTCCCATTTCTGATGTTTAATTTGCCATCACTGTTTCTTGGCTTAATCACAGGACACAAAGACAGTTAACTTTAAAATGCTATACGTAAAGCACAGCTGTCAAATTGGATGGTCCCTATGAAATAAACATCATATTTATTGGAATCATTTATTGGAAAGATAAAACCTGAAAGGCAGATAATTTCTTCCCTGGAAAGAATAATTAGTTCAGGTATTATGTTTCTATTTCTATATCTTTCACCAAAAGTGAGAGGTTGTATTTTGATGAATTTCCCGAGCACATGAAAGTTGTTTACATTTCCAGGTTTTTAGCTTTATTTTTATGAGCACTTATTCCCTACCTGGTCATGTTGGAACACTGGATCCCTATCATTGTGTTCTGCACCTTGGCCCATATCTGTTCTTTATTTGTTCTGTAACTTGTCCATATTCTTATGCAGGAACACCTTTGGTCAAAACAAAATCTGTAGAAATAAAATTCACAGCATTTTGCAAAGTGTTCCCCACTTATCTTGCTTTTCTGGCCCTGGCCCCTGGTCCTGTATTAATGTTAATACAAAGTTAGGTTGAATGATGAGTGATAAGGGTTTGGAAAGATAATGAGGCTCTTCCTTATATTTAGATGGTCATTGTAGGACATTGTTATCTTTCTGGCAAAATGCCTCCTAGAGTTGCAAATCCACTAGAAGTATTTGGTTGGGATGCAGGAAGAAGAAAGTTCTTGAAAACATTGTAGTATCCAGACCTACAGAAAGCTCATTAATACTCAGGTATTTAGTTTGTTGTTGGCTGAAAGCTAAGAACAGAGCAATTGTGAACAAGAATTAAGCTAGTCTTATAACCACCTTATCTAATAAAGAGGGAATATGCAAATTGACCATCACACCGTAATGGTCAAGATGGCTGCACTCACAGCAGAGGCTGAGTTCCCCTAATGGGCCTTAATGAGCAATCAGCAGGGACCTGAGGCTGTGTGGTGCTAGGCTGGGGCAGGGGACCTGAGGCTGCGCCCCCTGCCTGGTGGGGCTTGACAGGGGACCTCAGGCCGCACCCACCACCCCGGCACCAGGCTGGGGGACCTCAGGTTGTGCTTCCTCACCCAGCAGGGCTTGATGGGGGACATCAGGCCACACCCTCTACCCCAGTGCCAGGCCAGGGGACCTGAGGCTGCACCCCCCGCTGGGCGGGGCTTGATGGGGGACCTCAGGGTGCACCCCCCACCCAGTGGGGCTTGAATGGGGACTTCAAGGCATGCCCCCTGGCCTGGGCCGGGTTACCTCAGGCCAAATACCCCACCCTGGGCCGGGGGACCTGAGGCAGTGCCTCCCCACTTAGAGGGGCTTGATGGGGGACCTCAGGCCATGCCCCCAACCTGCAGGGCTTGATGGGGGTGGGGCGGTCGCGCCTGAATCTAGCCCAATGGGGGTGGGGCTGGCCAAGTCTGGGTCTCGCGCGATTTTGAGGCACACGTGGGTGAGCGGGGACTTGACTCTGGTGCCCGTGGCACGCCCCAGACTCTGATAGGAGAAAGATTTTCATATACATTTTACTAATTTTCTTTCATCTCTGACACTTATATTATAGAGAAAGAGCAAATAGCAATATTAAAATATTTCCTCTAATTAATTCCCTTTTAATGTGCATGAATTTCATGGACCAGGTCACTAGTCCTATATAATAAAGAGCTAATATACTAATTAGACTGAACAGCAGAACGACCATCCAGATGCAGCCAGGGCTGCGAGGGCCAAGCCCCTTTCATGAATTTTGTGCATTGGGCCTCTCGTAAATTTATAAATAGCCAGTGTCCCCCAAAGAGGACTGGATGAAAATGAAACCAGCAGCCTTTATTTCTTGCCTAGCAGTGATAGCACCAGGTACCCACCTACAAAGCTGAGGTAAGGTATGTTCAAGCTTTGGCACTAGGGAGGCTAGCAGAAATGTGGAAAGTAAGTGATTGGGCTTCCTCCATCCTTCAGCCTACTGCCTGTTCCTTTCCAGCTTGGTTAGGTGTTCCCTGAAAGCCAGTAGGAAGCCCACCTCCCACACAGCAGTACCCTCCTAAACCACCAAACTCCTACTCATCCCTTAAGAGCCATTTTCACCTGTCACTCCTTTGATGAAGCCTTCCTAGATTTCTGAAAGGCCAAGTGGATTGCATTCTCTGTCTTGCTCCTGGAATACTGTATTCATATTTCTGTTACAGTGTTTACCACTGTGAATTCATCCACTTGCATACTGCTCACATGGCACACAGCTTGAGGCAGGACCTCTGTTTTGCTCATCTTTCGTGCTCAGCACCTAGTGTTCTATAAATATTTGTTCAGTGAGTGAATACCTGAATGAGTTGGCAAACTCGTAGTGATTACTAATTTCATTAACTGGGAAGTTTAAAGACAATGACTGAAAACTATCTATCTATATGTATATTTTCCAAACCTGCTCTCTGTCCCTCACTAAACTCAAGCTCTGGGTTCCTCTCTGAGTCCTTGTGACTTCAGAGAAGTCATACAGTACCACTATGTTGAGCTCAGCTCTTGCTTATTACAAGGAAGGTAATAAGGTACTGCAAAATAAAGCACCTTAGCATACTGCCAGGAATAAACATTAGTTCTTGCTAGCAATGGACCTAATATTATTATAGGGCTTGAGACAATGCAATAAGCAGACCTAAGCTCTGTTGTATAATAACAGCATCAGCTAACACTTGGTCTTATCACATTGTCCAGAGTTTTGGGAATTTTTTCCTGACTTTGCTGCATAGTATCATAGGCAGACTCTTAGACGGATGAGCCCTGAATGCTCCTAATGGGACTACTGCCAGTATCCAGGTAGCTGGTGGTTTCTCTTTGCCTTCTGAGTTGGTGCAGTAGCTTTGGCAAACATTTTGTGGCAAGCATTTTGGGGAAAATTATTAAGTGATTTGATGCTACTTCACCTTCTGAAGCTACTAGAAGAGACTCTTTGTAGAGGAGCTAGAGTGGTTAATTAAAATGTCAGTAGGATTTATAGGAGGATTAAGGAGGAAATGTATGCAGGACTTTGGAGTGAAGGGAAAGTAAGGCTGTACGAAACTGTCAGTGATTCCTGGAAAAGACCCCCCAGTTAGAAGAAGGATTCAGCCACCTACCTACAAATACCTCCTCTCCCCAGTCACCCTCTGCTTCTGACCTCCCTCCATCTCTCTGGCACACTCAGTAGCAAGAATACCATCTACTGTCTTCCAAGGCTCTCGTGACTGGCCACAGGCCTTATCCTTCACCTGTACTCAAGTGATGATCCAACTGCTAAATTTGCAACACATTTTTGCCTTCCTCTCTACCTGAGTTTCGAATTTAAAACACTTGACCTCTATACCCCTTTTGTGCACACGTTGTGTGATGTGTCTTCATAAGCAATAAATACAACTTCCTGACAAACCCACGCATACAGACCATTGGCTGCAGCAGAAAGCTCATGAGTTAGGCTGTGATGTGTTGTATAGTCAGATGGGTTTGGGGGTAGGGTGGGAGTGTCTATCTTTGGTCTTTATCCATAGCAGGTGTTCATTCACTATTCATTCATTCAATCTGTTATTTTCCATGTAACTAACTGTATTTCCCCTGGATTCTTTGACAGTAGTAACAGGCCTCCATTCTCCTCAAGTTCTCCCTGGATGTGGAATTTCAGTAAATGTTCCCCAGAGCCACCAATCTCCTTCTGTCCACACCCATATGCATGTTTTCCCCTTGTCTATGTTGAAATCCCTTTTCTGGTCAGAGAATCAGGCAAAATTTATTATTCTGAGAACTCTGTCTCTGTGTTGCTTAAAAAACACAATTTCTCAGTCAGTGTCCACCTCCTTGTCACATTATCTGCACATACTCTCCCCTTTTCTTCAGGGTCCCTCTAAGGTAGCGGTACTCAACCTGTGGGTCGCTACCCCTTTGGGGGTCGAATGACCCTTGCACAGGGGTCACCTAAGACCATCGGAAAACACATATATAATTACATATTGTTTTTGTGATTAATCACTATGCTTCAATTATGTTCAATATGTAACAATGAAAATACATCCTGAATATCAGATATTTACATTATGATTCATAACAGTAGCAAAATTACAGTTATGAAGTAGCAACAAAAATAATTTTATGGTTGGGGGTCACCACAACATGAGGAACTGTATTAAAGGGTCACGGCGTTAGGAAGGTGGAGAACCACTGCTCTAAGGGAAACTCCTACCTGTTCCTGCTTGCCTGCTCTCCTCTGCCTGGCCCTCCCTTACTAGTCTGGAGTCTTCAGACTGGCCTTGATCAGAGTCTCATTTCTGTAGTGCTGCTTTTCCCTGTGAAACACACACACACGTCCATCAAAGAAATACCATTGACCCATCAAGGAGCTGTGAAATTTGACTCTAAAGAACCAAGAGCAGCCTTGTAGAAGTCTGTTTTTAATAGTAAAGAGTTGGGCAAAACCAATCACAATGCATATTTGTATTGCAAGGATGGAGCAAACGTGGAATGAAATGAGTAATGGAGAGGTGATGTAGGTACCTTTTAATGGTAAAAAGGAGTTCGATATGTAAGGGTTTTTTGTTAATGATATATAATAAAGGTTTTCATTACAGATGTTTTCATTTTCTTAATAGTAGTACTGCCCATTTGCAGACATGAAGTAGACCGCCTGCCATATCTGCAGGAGGGAATATACATCATTAGGTCCTTTTGAGAGTGAGACCAGGCTTGCCCAACAGGACCAGGTCATCTTGTCAACCCTCTGCCTGGAATAAGAAGCAGCGGGCTGGAACAAACATGGGCTTCCATAGCTGTGGTATTTAATTGTCATGACCTACTTTCTAGTTACTTCATTTGCATACTTACCTGGCAAGCCATAGTGAGTACTCCAGACAGAGCCTCATCTCCCTTCACAGCCTCTCCAGGCAGCATTCATCTATTTTTCCCCCCTGTCATTCCCTGTGGTGAAAGCATCTAGATCCTAATAATGTCCTTTTCCTTCTTCACAGTTCTGCAGTTTCAGTACTCCCTCCCTCCCTCCCTCCCTCCCTCTCTCCCTCCCTCCCTCCTTCTCTGTTTGTGTGTGTTTCTTTATAAACACAGCCACTATTGGTTCTGTTTCTCTTAGTAGTTACTAAGTGCTAAGTATTTCATATATACTATTTAATTCTCAAAATAACTCTGAGGAGGTGACAGCCAATTCTGGGGCCAGAAAGAAAACTGGGGTCAGTCTGAACCTCTGCCTTGTTTCTTTGTAATTACCAGTGGGACAGGGAGTCAATAGTATGCCTTAGTGTGTATATATATATATATATATATATATATATATATATATATTGACTTTTTACAGAGAGGAAGGGAGAGAGATAGAAACATCAATCAGCTGCTTCCTGCACGCCCCCTACTGGGGGTCGAGTCTGCAACCAAGGTACATGCCCTGGAACAAAATCAAACCCGGACCTTTCAGTCCACAGCCTGATGCTCTGTCCACTGAGCCAAACCGGTCAGGCCATGCCTTAGTTTCTGTGTAGTACTGGTTACCTTCATTAGGGTAGAATTTGTTTTGTCTAAAGCTTTAAAACTATCCAAGTACGCTCAGTTCCTCCTTTGTCTATATAAATTCTTTCCCAGGCTTTCCCTAGCTCCATTTTGAGTCTTTCTTTCTCTACGTCTGAAAGTGAAGAAAAGTGAGCTCCATTGGACTGGCGGGGAGTGTCCTCTGCAGCACAAGGCTGCCTGCTTCCTTTCCCATCTCGGTCCTGACAGGAGGAAGCACTTCCCAGGAGAGCCTCGCCATCCCATTGGGCTCCTCTGGAAATGGCGCATGGCTAGCTCAGACTCATGAAAGGCGCAGATTGATTTGGCATAGGTTCAGCTGTGCAATTACTCCCACCGGGATGCCGAGTTCTCTTTTCTGGCCAAAGGACTTGGCAGAGCCCGGACCCCTTGGGGAGGTGAGGGTGCCTCAGTCACCTCTTCTGTCAAGCAGGCATCTCCAACACCACTCACCCGCATTGACCACACACTTGAGCCTGACACTCCCTCATCATCCATTTATGCCTGGCACAAGGAAGGGGAAAATGCAGCCCCTGCAAAGACAGGAAGGGAGCACTGGGAGCTCTTCCCGGGCCCTCCGGTCCTGCTGCTGCTTCTTGGCCAACTGCCAGCCCTCCCAGACAACAGGCAAAGCAGGCTCCCTTCCCGTTTATTCTTGGTTGTCACCATTCAGAGACACCGGGACAGTGAGAGCAGGGCTTGGCAGCCACTTTTGGCTCCGGGATTGTTCTAAACCCTGGAGTTGGCATTCCCGGGTGGCCCTGCACATTCGATCCTGTCAGTGGAAGGACAAATGTGCAAACACACCCACAAGGTTTGGGCTTTCAAGGATGAGCAGGTCACACTGAAGTTGTCCCTAAATGCCAAGATCCACAGAAAATGCTACTTGACTTCTTCAGGGGGCAGGCCAGGAATGGAAAAGAAGGGGGCCGGGAACTGACAGGGCGATAACATCAAGGGATGGAGTGTGACTGAGAGCTGTAGAGTGCTTCCTGTGTGTCAGGGGTCTTTCCAGGAGCCATCTTACTTGATGTCACCGCCACCTTTGGACACACCTTATGTTGTTATGTTTCTTTGGCCCCCAAAGAAAATGTGTCATGGAAGGTGGAGACTTGTCCTTGGCAATGTGTGGTAGTCTTTTGCACAACCCTATATCTTTAACTTCCTAAAGGAATCTTTGCTCCAGACTAATGCCAGTTGGGATTTGGGCATTCCCTTCTTCACGGTTCTGCTCACAGTCTGTGCCACTCTGCCCTCATACCCCTCCCATTTCACCATTCCCTTATCTTTTCAAACCTACACTTCGAGATCCAGGTTATGTCTTAAATCCTCCTTCAAGCCTGTCTTGCCACATTAGCTCTCTCATCCTTGTCGCTTCTCCATAGCAGCCTGATGTCGTTGTGCACTGTCCCTTGCATGTTACAGTCTCTATTGGGCCACTTCCTGGCTTGGATGCTCTCAGGGCCCATGACTATGTGTCATGTTTCTTTGTGGTGCTTGGTACAAGCGTGGGTGCTCAGTAAAAAATGACTACTGACTGACAGAAGCTGTAGCATAGCAACAGATGGATAAGGACAGGAATAACCAACCCCATGAATGGCAGGCCAGGGAGCAGGGCGATGCCAACACAGCCAGCCACTGCGAAGGCATGTGGACCATTGTGTTGTGGACCTCTCCCCTGTGAGTCAGCTTCAGCCCCAGCATATTTTACATTTAGCTCTTCAACATGCCCTTGAAGATTAGAAAGTGATTGTATATGTCATGAGAAATACATATTTTCTAAAGGGAACCAATCAGAAACTGTAATTGGGCACTAACTACATATGTGTCATTGTCCTAGAAATAAAACTCTCATTTCAGGTACCTTAGAATATAATATGCTCTTAGGATAGGATTCGAAGCAGAGAGAAGTGGTGGTTTGGCACTACCAGGGTGGGTCTATGGGCAGTCAAAATCATTTATTAAGCCCCTCACTCTGTGAATGGGAGAGATAAGTAAGATGAGTAAGTCTCAATCGTGCCCTTCAAGTCTAGAGGGGAGTTACACACCAATGGCTTCTTTAAGCAAACTCCACCTTGCAGGATACTGATGAGCTCAAGTTTAAAATGATTACATGACACAGTTCATGAAGATTCTGCCCCATCCTTTTTTCCCTCAATACTTCTCCGGAAATATTTCCTCCACCAATATCTGTATTGATCAAGGTTATACTACAAATAACAAAAACCAAATCTGGCTAATTTAAGCCGATAAATGTTTTTATTTTGGACTGTACCAAAGGAAAGAGTCAAGAACGAGGTTGTGACAGAGATAGAAACCTGAGCAGCTCTGGGACTCTAGGTAGGAAGAACACACGCTCTTGCAGTGTGCTGGTGGAAGAAGAAATGGCCCCCTGCCCCTTTCTTGTTGCTTATTTTCATCTTGCCCAACCTTGCTCAAAGCTCAAAGTCATGGAGAGAGCATTTGATGGATCTGGAGGGGCATCACTTTGATTACCAGTGACTTGGTGACTTTTTGAGCCATGGCAGAGAGAAGGATCTGGAAAAACCTAAGGTTTCGGTCTTAGGTTGCTATGTGTGGAGATGGGGGATGGAGGGAAAGGAACGATGATGAATTGATTTATGATATGCTATGTTAGGAATAGGACATCCAGGTAGAGAAAACCAGTTGGCAGTTAGTGTAGGGATTAGGAGAGGGTTCTGGATGATTGAACAGCACTTTAGAGCAATGATTTTCAACTGGTGTGCCACAGCACACTGGTATGCCACAAGAAATTTTTTAAAAACAGGTAATACCTGACTATTTAGTCAAGGGCACTGATCTCTTTTCTCTTAGATTGTCAAATAAAAAATGACAACAACAATAGCCATCTAGTGTGAATGAATAAAAATTATACCTAATTTTTGTCAGATAGGCAAAAAATGTGTTTTTGGTGTGCCACAGAATTTTAGTAATTAGTTGATGTATGACAAGAGATGAAAAAGGTTGGAAATTGCTGCTTTGGAGGGTAGCTGACAATAAGAAAGTTGATGAGGTCATACCAGGAGCGTACACAGGAGGAGGACAGGACTTTGGGAGAACTCTGACACTGAGTGATTGCCATGGACAGGGGAGAAATACTTAGAGGAAGTCGAGGTTGGAGAGGGTTACTAGGAGGAATGAGTGGCTAGTACTGACTGACCAATGCTGCTGGAAGTCAGTCATACCATCGTCCATTTGCCCTTTAGCACCACTTCCAGTCCCCTCCAGGGTGCCCTACTGAAAGTGATTGCAAGCATTTCTCAGGTCTTGGGCAAGAACTAATTTAGGAAATATTTAATAGCAGATTTGTTTGATGGAAGCTCATGGAAATTTCCACAGTTTTTATGAAAATTAGATGTTAACTTTGGAGAAAAGCAAAGCTCTTCCCCCTCCCCTAATGTTTTAGAACAACAGATTTTTAGAAGAACTGTTCACTACTTAGAACATGACGTGCAAATCCTCCCTACTCACCCCCACCACCTTTTGCTTTGACAGATACACACATCGCATTGTTTAACAAGCCACCTCCTCTAAAGAAATTGTACAGGCTGTTTGCACAGAGGGGAACGGCTGACAAGGAAACACATCATGACATATTCAAGGTTATCCTTGCCAGTGCTCCAGGTTCCACAGCAGTGGAAGTATAAAAAAAATGTTGTGGATTTGGTTTCCCATCTCTGAAGAAATAAGTAACTAACATGGTAAATTGTCTCCACTCTCTTTTATCCCTTTTTTTATGTGCTCAATACAAAGAATAATGATCACGGCCCCTGCACCCCTCCATGTGTCTCCTCATTGGCTATTGAGCCAGAATGCTTGGATTCCACCCACATTATTGGGATGGGGGACTTGTGTGCATAGTCAGTGAGCATAAAAGCCCTAAGGTGCTTTCAGCCATCTTGGCATTGTCGTTGGAGATTTTTGTAAAAAATTAAAAGTCTGCCTCAGAGTATGTCAAGTACTCCTGTATTTTTGCCATTCTTCTTATCTCTATGGCAACGAAAATATTTCAACATTTACATGGGCATCATATTCTTTGCTAATGTACTATCTGAACTGTGTGCATGCCGAGGAGGGGACCGGCAGAGGCTGCTTCTGCTGGTTGGGATACTGGAGTTGCCAAGACAACCAGGGGGTCCAAAGATGCCCTTACTGGTAGCATGAAATGGAAGCTTTAAATTAATTCACTCTCCTGTGTTTTTGTAGCTTACGTTGTTAATTGAAATAATAGCAATGACCTTCCATTTACAGTTAAAGCACCTGTCCTATTAAAATTGTGTGTGCTATTTACTTAAGTACACTCATCTATCAGGTAAATCTAGTGTGAAATTGTGGGAAATGGAAGACACTTACATGGCACTGCTATGTATTGACTTGTAGTAATGGGGAAAAGCAGGGTTTGTTTTTTTTTTTTGTGTGTGTGTGTGTGTGTGTGTGTGTGTTTTTAATGTCAGACTTGGAATCCTGGCAATAAAAATTTGTATTTTAAAAGTTCATTTATTTCTACTTTCTTCTTGCCAGTTCCAAACTTGAGGAACTATGCAGTCTGTCCAATGCTAGCGCCGGTTAAGAAGAATGGCCTTTGCTGTCCCGCTTATGCATTTACTAGTAGGTAACCTGAGGCACTGATGGGACCCTGAGCGCTCTGAGCCTGGGTTGCTTCTATCCCCAGTGCTCTCACAAACATCAAGGTCAGACAGTACTTCACCTGCCCAACTTCTCATACCTAGGTGGCCTGGCATCACCTCTGCATTGCCAATTCACCTGCTTCTCAGGACTCTACTATATGAGCAAATCATAACTTTGGGATCCTAATTGATTTTCCCTCCAAAATAAAACTCATGGGAGTTAAGTGCCGAAAATGAAAGACAAGTTCTCTCTGCCACATAAATGAGGAAACTGAGCTCTGGGTTGTTTGTGAGTTTACTTCTAAAGAATATTCTATTTGGGGCTATGAATTGGATTTAAATGTTAAGTATATAAATTTGAGCATCGGGAGGGAGGAGTAAGAGCATACATTTATATGATCCAAAATCACCACCAGCTGCAGCTATGGGGTTAACCAGCAGGTGCCAACTAGAAGTAAACAGACAAACTCTGAAGTCTTGGTCCGCCACCTTGCATGAGATTCCCTTTTTGTTTAAGTGTAGGCATTCCATGTAGGAAGTACATGGAAACATTTTTGCCTAGAAATAGCTTGCCAAGTGCCTGATGGCCAGAACAGAAGCCAGTGGCAAGGCTTTGAGGTGATGGAGCTCAGGGCAGGCTCACACCTATCAGGCAAAGCACAGAGCCCTAGGAGGCCTGGGGCTGGCCCAGCACTGGCCAGTGTGAGCACCTGCAGGCATGCTGCTGCCTCAGGCTCTGAGTGAAGGAGAAGAGGAAAAGGAGGATAGGGAAGAGAAATTACCAAGAGGAAGAACTTTAAACCTCTCAACTTCCTGTCTTTCTGTGAGATCAATTTGCACATATGTGGATATAATTTATCTTTTTCCTTTCTTTAGTTTCTTGTACACAGTATGATCAAGAATGACAAATTTAATTCCTGTTATTCAACGTCTGTAGCTACAGAACAAAACAAAAACCACAAACTAAAACGCCAGTCCAAAATAAGCAAGTATGCAGAACTCTCTACTTTATTTGGAACGAAATCCTGATTTTCCCTGTATCACGAAAACGATTCTAGAATGCGAAGTGTGTAATGTAAGATCCTATCCCGGGAAAGTGTCTCGGTAGTCCCTGTTTACTGTGATAATAGAGGGAGAGGCGGCCGGGGATGAGAGAGGATGTAGGCTTTGGGACATAAATTCCAGACTTTCAAGTCACCAGCTCCCAGAGCTTCCTGCACCCCTCACCTCTGAGCTTAGTGTCCCCACAAGTGAGCCTGAGGGCTGAGAGCCCCAGGCTGTGGGTACCTGGTGAGACTTCACCTCACTCCCCTACTCAGAAGACAAACTCCAACCCTCCCCACAGGCAGAGTCTCCCATTTGACCAAAGTTGAATGAAACCCACCCATGTTTGCTCGGTGCCTTTTTTCAGCTCAGCTCCAGCCATGGAGCCTCCTGGCTGCTGGTGGAGATGGGCAGGGGGCGGGCCTCGGGTTGCTGTGGAGAGCTTCCAGAAATGATTAACTACCAGGTTTTTGGGGGATTGGTAATTACTCTAATGGTTTCCTGACTGCTGATTTTAAAGGCATTACCAGGAGGGCTTTTAAAATGATGACTTTTATTTTATAGCTGCAATACGTACTGCCTTTTCATGTTTTATACTAAGCAGGGAGCTGATCTAAGCACCGTTCAAGCAAACTCACCAGTGGAAAGTCATGACTGTTGCTTTTTTCATTTGGGGGGAAGTGGGTTTTAGTTTTCTCAGGGGTATGACTTTTACTACTTGGGTCTAGCTTTTCGTCATTTAAAAAAGAGATGGCCAATGTTACTTTGAGGAAATACGCCCCCCCCCCCCCCACCCCCCATTTAAAACTTGTGCCTCTTTTTGTTTTAAATATTAAATGTTTTGTTGATTTTTTTAGAGAGTGACAGAAAGGGAGAGGAATAGAGAGAGAAACATCATAGATAGGCTGACCCTTGCACCCACCCCCTCCACCCCGGCCACCACTGGGGATTGAGTCTGCAACTGGGCATGTGCTCTGACCAGAAATCTAACTGGTGACCTCTTGGTTCCTGGGTCAACACTCAACCACTGAGCAATACTGGCTGAGCTGTTCCTCTTTTTAAAAATATTTTAATGAATCATTGTGGCCATACATGTTTGACTTGAATTAAATGGCAATTTTAGGCAGATTAAGTGCCAGAAATAATTAATTAATAAAAGACAAAAACAACTTATACCACGAATAACATATTTGCAAATTGCTTATATTCATAAAGTTGTTATTTACACTGAAGCATAGCACACCCCAGTTCTCCTCCAAAAATTTTTAAAAGTTTGAGTGTCAACATGTGGCCAGTTTTAAAACAAGAATGTATAACAGCATATGTTTGACTGTATTCATACCCAATATATCCTTGTTATACTGGTTTGTACATCTATAAAAGAAAATGACTGGTGGAGATGGGGTGCTACTTCTAGGGAGGAGTTTCTGACTGTTCCAGAAAATAAGATCATTGGACTCTAAGTTGGATGAATTCAAATCAGAAGCTGAATTGTGAAATAAAAATTATTTTGGGGGAACATTTCTAAGTAAACGATCAGGAACTGGGAGAAATCAGAGAGGATGCATCCCATAGAGACAAATTCCTTTTCCAGAAACTTAGCTCTTCACCCATTAGTGAGTTGAACCACTTTTACTGTGGTTCCCTTTGTGTCCAGAGTGTAATCAGAGAAGATCTGTGCATATGTGATGCAGGGATGGGCCTCCAGCCACATTTCTGGTGATAAGTGATGAATCAATAGGAAGTGAAAGGGAAGTGTAGGCTTCATATAAGTCTTATTTCATTTTCCTTCTTGATTTTGCTAAGTTCATTATTGCCTCACAGTGATTTTTCCCATAGCTTTGTATATTTAATTTCCTTTTTAATAGACAAACTGTCATGGGAGGTTACACAAAGCCTTATTATTCAAAGGAATGTTTATATCATTCAGATAAATATCATAGAGAATTATGGTTTGGGGAGTATGTTTATTACATATACAAGTGAGAAAAATGACTGTGTATTATCAAGTAAATACATGCAATATTTAAATAATGTGATACCAATCGCCAAGTTTTTCCTTGGTGCTCTGGAATTGGAATATACAGACAGGCAAATTAATATTTAAACTCTCTGTATAATTTTAGAAACCCATAATATGCATAACAAAGAGAGATGACTCTGGGCCACACTGGGGGTAAGATGATATCATAAATGGACTTACCCAGTGAGGCCAGGGAGCAGTCACGTGGCAGGGGGCCTCAGAGACTAGAGGTGGCTGCCTTCAGCACTAAGATAATTCCATTATTATTAAGAGCTTTTATTGCCTGTAGCTCCTCAGTGGGCACCCCATCAAGTACTTGAAACAAAACAATGCATGATCTTTGCAAGCTTAGAAACCAAGGCTACAGATAGGAAGACAGCTGAGGTTAACTGGATAATTACCAAACATGCATAAAGCATGTAGATTATTTTTTGCAAGTCAGAGGTGGTAGCTGAAAAATGGAATCAGACACAGGAATGAAAAGTTTAGACAAGGTAGAGTTCTTGCAGGGCAAAAGGTGGGTAATATTAGCTGAGTGACTTGAAAGGTTTTAGATGGGCTGGCCCAGTCAGAATAAGGTTCCCACATCTGCAGCTACTCAGGCTCTTCCTTGTTTGGGTTTCTCCCCTTTGTCTCATCCTGGAGGTGTTAAAGGTGAGAGACTCTAGGTTCCAATCTGCCTCTAAAATCCTGGCAGCTATGATGAATGTAGCACAGGATGCTCTGTATGAAAAATGCAGTCTTGCAACATTCAACATGATGCCTTTCAGCTTCCCAAAGACTATTTTTCCCTCCTCTCTTCCTTTTTCTTAGCAAGAAATAAAAGTCAAGAAGCAAGTGGTACCAGCATATATGTCACAAGAGCCAAGGAGTAGGAATTACCTAATGAAAGGTTAAAGTCAGTGGTGCGCGGGCAGGCTAAATAGCAATCTCAGACAGTGAATAGAGAAAAATTGAATTTATTGAAAGAAAGGGGGATGGGGGATGGGGATAGCCATAGGGAAGGGCTACCTAGCCAAAGAGTATTGGGTAGATGATGGCAACTCCTAGGAGCTGGAGTCTCGTCCTTATTTGCAGCCACTGGCAGGAAGCATTTGTCATCAATAGATTTTGGGGGCTTGGTTGGTGGGCTTGGGCAGTGGCGTTCGGTCAACAGGAATGCAGTTGTGCAATTGGCTGTTTCTTGGCAGTTTTAGTTCCTTATATGGTTTGAGTCCTGGTGTCTGGCATTTCCTTCCTACAAGTGTTCCTGGTCTTTGTTCTCCTGTGGCGGGGAAGCTTACCAAATGGCCATTAAGAATTATATTGCCTTGCAAGTCCTAAGACCTAAGTTTACCTACTTTTAGGAAAAGGACAGAATTAGAGCTACTGAATCTGGAAGAGAGAGCATCTGTGTGTTCTTTGTGCATCTTGCAGAGCAGAGACTCCAAGACCAGTCAATGGTGCTTACCTGGGATGCATCATCCTGGCAGTCAGGCGAACCAAAATCCCACTTCATCCATTTAGGAATGGTAGGGTTAGCCAAATCTTTAGAAACTACCAAGTGCAATCCTTTAATTTTGTGAGTCAGTGGAGTCCTAGGAAGGTGATGTTCCTCACTCAGGATTACCTGAGAGATCACGGCAGAACAGGGATCCCTCTTACGTGGCACTTATGTGAATGGAAATAAACCAAAAACCCTTCTAGAAGCCATTTGCATCACTAAACCAATCTTACCCTGATCAGCCCTAATTTCTTGAAAATTTCCCACAATCTCATCCAGTCCTTTTATTTTTTAATCAATAACAAGTTGAATATATGCTATATGTTATACTATATCTATTTACTCCAGAGTTTGTCTTTCTTTTAACATTGATTGAAACTTAGATACCTTACTAAGAATTCCAACAAGGGGAGGTCCCAGTGGAATAACCTCTCTTCATGGCTTCCATGCTACTCTGTGTTGGAAGTCTTGCTCTGGGAACCCATGTCATTGACTCTATTCCTCTATCAGCCCTGATTCCCTCTCCTGATCTTAGTTAATGCTTCCAAACTGAGCAGATGGCTCTGCTCTATGAGACTAAGGACCACACATGGAGGATCAGAGTTTTGTGTTGTAATCAAATAAAAACTTAATCCAGCACATACCAATGGGTGGCATAATAATCATGTTGCATGTGGCAATAGTAATTCACCATAAACGGTAAGGAGTTTTCATAAATGACAGTAATTACTGTAGTATTACAAAGCCAAACCATGTTTCCCCCTCATTTTCCCTTTCCTTATTTTACTCATATGTATAAACAGCATTGAAGTTTTCCCAACTTCTTATCATTTAATCTTCTCTGTCTTGATGCTTCCCCTTGCTCCCCCACCTCTCCTTAGCTTTCCATCTTCCTTCAACACGCGCGCGCGCGCGCACACACACACACACACACACACTGAAAGAATTGTTACCTTTCCCTCTGGGTCTCACCTCCACCCTCCAGCACGAAGACTTTCCCCTTTTCTCACCTTCTTGCTTGAAGGGTTCTCCCCAAGTGGTCCCTTCACCTCCCCCCATTGAAGCCCCTGATGTCTTGGTACAGAGCAATAAGGGGAACATAGGCCAGCAGAGGGGTCTGGGACCTGGGTCCGCACCTGGAGGACATCCATGTTCCAGACACCCGTGGAAGTGGCTCTGCTAAAGGGCAAAGTGACGGTGGACAGATGGGGAGGGAAGATGGAAAGCAGGGGAGCCACTGAGTCTAAATAGAGCAGTAAAGTCAATGTACCTTGTAAACTGTGAGATACACTGCTGATTTTCCCTTAGAGAAAATAACCATCTCCCAACTGTATTTATTCATTCATCACAATTTATTGAGTATTGTGTGACTACAGCATTCTGTATTTGTAAGGGAAAGAGTCCTAAGTGACTTTAAAGAACTGAAAGAGGCCTACATCACCCTAGCTGGTTTGGCTCAGTGGATAGAGCATTGACCTGCAGACTGAAAGGTCCTGGGTTTGATTCTGGTCAAGGGCATGTACCTAGGTTGCAGTTTTGATCCCTAACCCCAACATGTGGGAGGTAACCAATCCATGTGTCTCTCTCACACTGATGTTTCTTTCTCTCTGACAGTGTCTCTTCCCTTCCCTCCCTCCCTCTCTCTAAAGATCGATGGGAAAAATATCTTGGGTGAGGATTCAAACAAAAACAAAAACTGTGTTCTCTATAAATGCTCTTCAGTCCTATTCCTAGGAACCTTGAAGTCTTTACCACATGGGCAAGGATTGCTACGTTAGAAAGTCATTGACACTGATGTGCTCCTCGAGAAGGCCCGGGTATGGGTGTGAAGGGGCTATATGTCAGTTAACCTTTGTGGGGGAAAAGCCCGGGGTGCACTACCAAAGGCAAATTTGGGATACCTGTGGGAGGGACATTCATTTGAAGAACTAATAGCAAGGCCACTGGCATTTCTATTAGACTTCCCGTCCCCCCATGGACTTGACTTAATATACTTTGTGGCCACTTGGACTTGAAGGCCCCTTTGCTGCGGTGCTTTTGTCTACATTCGTGTCCATATAGGTTAAAGGGTGTCTATCTGTGTCAACATGTTTATAAACAATTAATTCTGCTAATTGCTTTTCCCCAGTAACTGGGAATCACTGCACCATCCAGTGCCACATGGTATTTGTCCCCTTTTGACCACTGCAAGCAGCATTTACTGAGGAGATGGGGAACGTGACATTTAGTGTCACATAGCCAGAAACGAACGAGGCAATATTGCTTATGAGACAAAGAGATATTTTTATAGGATTTTTTAATGGTAAGATTTTTTGTAGGAGGATTCATATTTAGCATTATGTATATTATAGGATTTATATTAAGTTTGATTATGGTATATAATAGATTATTTATTCATGATTACATATTAAGTATTAGATGTAGACTCTATGTGGTAAAAGATTTCATAAAAATAAAGAATAACTATGTGGTAAGGTTTTAGTTATTTTTTTAAAGTTTTATGACTAGTTAGAAGACATCATGTACATGAAGTGACTGGTTGCATTTAGAAGGACATATATCAGTCAACAAGATGGAGAGATACAAAAGATCGAGAGGCTGCAGGCTACCCAAGAGTGATGGGCGAAAACCACCTGAGACCAAATGGATTAGACAGCTCAACGGAGACTCAGCCACAGGAACTGTTGAGTGATGGACCCCTCTTCATGCTCATATTGTAATGAGAAACGCCTCCTGTAAGTGGTAATTTGGGATGCAGTGACAACTGTCCTAGCTGCTTGCTTGGAAGGTTTGGGAATGAGACTGTGGAATGAATGCAGCAGACAGGAGTGAAGTTACAAATGACTGAGTTATAAATAGAAGGCAACATACTGAACCCTGGAGCTCAGGCTTCTAGAGTCCTGCCACCGAGTGCCCCCGACGTGCACCGACTGTGGCTGGGCGTTCAGTCAGTGAGGTAGCTCAGAGCCTCCACAGGGGCTCTGGCGCGGTGCCTGTGACCATCAGCTCTCCCAGGTCTCCGAAGAGATCTGAAAAACAAAAGAATGAGAAACTCCAAAATAGGATAAGAAAGCTTCAAAACTGAAATTTAAACATTTTAATGAAATGGTTTTAAAACATAGCAGGTCAAGTTCATTTATGGTTGAATCTACTTTTCATCAAAATTGTGTTGCATTTGGAAATAATTACGTTAGTTCTTATATCAAGGATCCCTGAGTGTGCATAAGAATTGCCAAGCAGGCGTAGCCAATTGTAGATCAAAGGAGTTATTTGTTGCCAAACAGCACAACAGTAACCACAAAGAACACTCGCATAGGGCTTATTTTGTGCTAAACACATTCTACCTCCTAATGTATATTAATTCATTGACTCATCATAATAACCCATGACATAAGCACTATTGTTACTTCCATTTTATAAATGAGGCAGAGCGATGTGAAGTAACTTTTCAAATCACACAGAGCTGGGGTTTTTACATAGCGCTTAACCAGTTTACTATGCTATCTCTCAAAAGAACAATGATAAAACCCTTCAAAAACTTTAAAGCAAAGAGTTAGGTTAAATGTGGGATTTGTGGGCCTGTGGCCATGTTTGAGATTACTTGAGGCAGGGCCTCAGAGAGTGAGAAAGCTTGACTTCCCCAAATACTGCCAGTGGCTTTATCTGTAATCAGGTATGGAAAGCTCCTTGGTACTTAGAGTCATCTTCTCCCAGTCTGGCTCATCCTCTCCTTAGCCCTGAAATCCGACTTCTCACTGTCCACCTCCCAATGGGCTGGGTGGACAGACCATGGTACAGGACAGCAAACCTTGGAAGGAGGGGCCACTGCCTGTGGGCGAGAGCTGTGAGCATCTGGGTCACTGGCTCCAGCTGCTGCACTGGGGATCCCCTCCCCCATTTACTACTGGGTTAACTGTCTCTGAGGCATTGCTACACGGGAGTCTCACCTGGGAGTGATGGTCACGTTCTTCCAGTGGCTTTGCACACCATTGTGGTTCAGTAGCAATGGCGAGCTTTACCACCTGGACTATTCTCTAAGCCAGACCAAGTGTAATGAGAGGGGACGGATGGACAAGGGGTCACCTTGGTCCATGCTGCCATTTTTAGTTCTTCCTGGAATTAGAATCAGATCTCTTCTGAATATGCAATCTTCGAATGAATTGGGCTTGTTCCTATTTGTCATTTTATCAGCAACTCATTATAGCCATTTCTTTGGGATTAAAAAGAGAAGAAAGAAGGAACATAAGTAAAAGGAGTATGCTAATGGTTTACCCAGAATGCTGTGGTAAATTATGAGGATTTGAATGAAATGACAGAACTGAAATAATGTTAAATTTAATACACTTTATTTTAGCAATATGATCACCTGATCATATCTCCAAGTGCAGCCAGTCTTACAAAAGTAATTTTTATAATTGTAGATTCATTCACTCCAAGATGCTTCAGAATGACTTTAGAGACCATATTACCAAATTTCTAGCTTAAAATTGTGTTTTATCCTGTCATGTATATAACTACAGTGATATGAGCATAACTGGAATCTTATGTTCATAGAAATAGAAGTAAAGTTCCCTTGTTCTTTAGGCTTGGAGGGCACAAATTATTTGTTGTTGATACTTTTTTATTATTTTAAAATGCTTGATTATGACTGAATTTGAAAGAAAATGCTCATGCTATATTCAAAATAATAAAACGTATGGGAATAAAAATTATGGTACAAAGTAAACCAAGGATTAGGTTTCATTAGTTTGTTTCTTTTTGTGTGAAATATAACTAAAGAAAAAAGAGCTTTTTTTTTCAAATTTATAAAAGAAATTGAATTCAAGCCTAGAATCAAAGTTACTATTTCTTAGTAACACATAGTGTCAATATATTATAAGAAAAAGGACATGTGTAAGAAAAGAGGCACATTATATTTTTGCACACACTGAAAAGTTGAGATGGAAGCATAATTTGCATTGCTCTCTCTGGGTCCAACAGTGACGGATACTAAATATTTCATTAGGCAAACCTGCAGGTTTCTGAAGATTATATGTCTTATCAAGTTGACCCTTATAATTATGTTGTCTTCTGCAACCATGGGATCCCTTTTCCTTTGCAGTTCTTTGGTAAATATTGCACCATAAGAAAGGTGTACAACTGCAAGCAAAGACACTGAGGATAAAAGCCCTGTAAACCCAATTCTGACTTGTGAGTAAAGGTGCGTTTCCCTCCCCACTACTCAGGAGAAGCCATCGCTTGGAGGAAAGGCCCAATTAGGCAAGAAAATAAAGGTGCGTCCTTTTTGATCCTCCCCTTGTCATCTATCGCTTTGCTAGTGTTTGGACCCGCCTCCTTCGTCCCTTCTGCAATGGTACTTTGCTACTGAAATCACATTCTCCCGGGAGGGACTAGGCCCGTGGGCCAGGAGGGTCTCAGGGGCTAGCCGGGCACTCCTCTCTTTGTGTCCCCCTCCCCCTGGCCTGGGGCATTTGCTTCTTGTTATCATCATTTTGTGTTTTAGCTCCCAGGCCCCATGTGTGCAGCCATCAAAGCTCCCTATGAGTGACCCTTTGGTGCAAACGCCTGGCTCTCCTGCATGGGGCAAAGCTGAGTGGGAAAGAGCCCCTTAGCCCCCAAGTGTGCACAGGGAGGGGCAGTCACAGGTCAGCCTGAGCCTTTGATGTGCTCCGTTCCCCTCCTTGGGCCCATCTCTCATCTCCACCCTTGCCCACGGGCTCAGCCCCACATACAGCTCCTTTGAAGCTAATGGAGACTGCTCCTTGGATGTGCCTGGCAGGAACCCTTCCTTCATCATTTGGTCACTTCTGTGTCACTCGTTTTTTCCTCTTCCTCCCTTCTCATCCTGTTCACACTAAAAAATAATCCTATCTTTTACACCCTGAACAGACATGGCCCCAAAAGGGTCTTCGGAGAAACATTTTTTGAGCTGAAAATGGCAGGCGGTGAGCCTGTGGGCCCCCATCTGTGTTGAATTCTGAGCGGTTGAAAGGTAAAAATAGGACAGTTCCATGGAATTCTACAGCAGGGAGAAGGGGTACTCCTTCCTGCCTGACTTTTCTGAAGTTGCTTTCTGCCAGCTTGAGCCAATGTCTTGTGGATGGTATTGGAAGGACTTCTCATCCTGGGGTCCCTAGGGTGAGCCAATCATATTCAGTTTTGGTATGAGACCCACTAGGTATGAGGGAGGACTGGTGGTCAGTCCAGCAGAAATCTGTTGGCCCAGGCACTCACTAGCATCCCAACCAAGAACTTGCCTCAACGGAGGTGCAATCAAGGGCTGCAGAGATTTACAGACAAGGCCACAGAGCCCTCACTGGCAGTTGTTGTCATCACTACTTCTACTTGTGCCATTCTGATAAGTGTATAGTGATTTCTCATTGTGGTTTTAATTTGCATTTTTAATGGCTAATGATTTTGAATGTCATTTCATGTGCTTACTTGCCATTTACAGATCCTCTTTGGTAAAATATATATTCATGTATTTTGACCATTTTCTAAATAGATTTTTAATTTTATTTTACTGTTGAGTTTTGGGAGTTTTTTATGTAGTTTAGATACAAGTCCATCACCTCATATGTGATTTGCAAATATTTTCTTTCAGGCTAATTTGCCTTTCCATCCTCATAACATTCTCCTCATTAACATTTTTAATTTTGATGAGTTCCAATTTATCGATTTCTCCTTGCTTTTGGTTTCAAGTGTAAGAATTCTTTGGCTAGTTCTAGTCTTGAAGATTTTCTCCTGTTTTTATTTTATTTATTTTCCTAAAAGTTTTAGTTTTACATTTTACATTAAGCCTGTGATCCATTTTGAATTCATTTTTATATAAGGTGAGAGGGTAGGTGGGAGTTTATTTTTTTGCCCACATAATCCAATTATTCCAACATCATCTGTTAAAAAGACTATCTTTCCTCCATTAAACATGTTACTACTTTTGTTCAAAATCAACTAGACATATTCATATGTATGTATTTCTGGGTTTTCTGTTCTGTCCAATTGATCTATGTGTTTGTCCTGCCAGCACCACACTATCTTGATTACTGTAGTTATATAAGGTCATGAAATCTGGCAGATTGATTTCCTCTCATTTTACTCTTTTTTTTCAAAATTGTTTTGGGTATTTTAGGACATTTCCCTTTTCATACACCTTTTAGAATAAGCTTATCCATGTTTACAAAAAGCCTTGCTAGGATTTAGATAGAAATTGCATTAAACTTATATATTTTTTGGGGGGATAACTGACATCTTTACTATGTTGAGTCTTCTGTCCATGAATATGTCTGTCCAGTTATTCAGGGTTTCTTTCTTACATTTCATCATCGTTTTGTTATTTTCAGCATACAGCTCCTGTTCATCTTTGTTTCCTTGGAGTAATTGTAAGTGGTATTACATTTTTGACTTTGGTCTCCCCTTGTTTATTGTTAATTTATAGAAATACAATTAATTTGTGTATGTTTATCTTATGTCCTGTGACTTTGCTGAACTTACTGGTTAGTTCTAGCAGTTTTCATAGATTTCTTAGGGCATATCATCTGTGTATATAGGCTATTTCTTTCTTCCTTTCCAATCTTTTTGCTTTTTATTTCTCTTTCTTGCCTTATTGCACTGGTTGGAACTAGGCTTGATGAGAGCAGACATACTTGCCTTTTCCCAAACTTAGGGAAAAAATGTTCAGTCTCTCACCATTAAATAAGATGTTTGCGACAGGTTCTTTTTGTAGGTGCTTTTTATTAGGTTTAGAAGTTCCCTTTAGCTGGGTCAGTGTTGCTCAGTGGTTGAGTATCAACGTATGAACCAGGAGGTTACTGTTTGATTCCCGGTCAAGGCACATGCCTGGGTTGCAGGCTTGATCCCCATTGGGGTGGGGGGGCGGTGTGCAGGAGGCAGCCAGTTGATGGTTCTCTTATCGTTGATGTTTCTATCTTTCTCTCCCTCTTCCTTCCTCTCTGAAATCAATAAAAATATTAAAAAAAGAAGTTCCCTTTAGTTCTAGTTTGCTCAGAATTTTTAATCATAAATCGTTATTGAATTTTTGTCAAGTGCTTTTTCTGCACCAATTACTACCAATATATGATTTTTCATCTTTAATCTGTTGAAATGGTAGAATTCATTGACTTATTTTTGAGTATTGAGTCAGCGTGGCATACTTGGAATAAATCCCACTTGACCACGGTATATCATTCTTTTTGTACATTGCGGTATTCAGGTTGCTAATATTTTTTGAGTATTTCACACTTAGTTTATGTAAAACATTGGTCCATAGTTTTCTGTTGTCTCTGGCTGTTTTGGGTCTCAGAATAATACTGGCCTTATTCAATGTTGCCTGGAGATTCTGTAAAATTGTGTTAATTCTTTAAATGCTTGTAAAATTCTTCAGTGAAACCACCTGGACATGGAGATATTTTTTAGAGCTTTAGATTACAAATTTATTTATTTTAAAACTACATATTTTTTTCATTTAAAAAAGCAGGAGGCAGATTCTATGAAAGCTTCTTGGGTAGGGAAAGGACTAAGAAATTAAGATAATTTGGGTCAGTATCATCATGACCCTGAGATTTTTTTCACTTATAAAATGTTCCATTTGTTGGCTGCATCACGTGATACAAACGTTCATCTTTATTTTTACATATTGTGTTTCTAAGACATTTCTGGAATGATTTTGATAAACTTATTTCCTATTTCTATTTTTCTTGTAAAAATTGGACCTTTACAATGCAGAAATACTTCTGGTCTTAACCCACTTTTCACTCTTTCTCTCTCTATTGTATTTAGAAATGTGTTTCCAAAGTCAATTGCTTTCCTCGAGTTTGTTACAAAAGAAGCAAGAGTCTTCCCAGATGACTAATAGAAGCTGAAAATCTATTGCCAGCATGGTCCTATTTGTGTGAAGTAAAATTTTTAAACGATTCCATGTTCTACCAAGAAAGTAAATCGTGGGATCCTCTGTGATCGACCTCTGTGGCCAGTTGGGACAGTGCTCATTCGCACGTGTCAGAGCTTTGAGAATGGAACCTGTCCTTTATATTGATGTTTTAAACAAACATATGGAAACTCTAAGAATATACAGGTAGTCTCTGTATCTGATATGCTGGCTACTGAGTGTGGCGTTTGGCACATTTGTTGTTTTTTTTTTGAGACCTAGAATACTTGCTACCAGGTTATGCTTATAAATGGCTTTCAAATGCATTATTTCAAAAATATAGGTGTGGTTTTTCTTTCCATTCACCTGGGAGGAAGATGTAAATTATGTCATCCAGGAACAATAATTTGTCTTTATGTAATATATCTTGCAAATGTTTCAAATGTATTTTTTAAAGTGAAAAACAGATACCCATAAGAACACTTATTTGATTGCCCAGAATGGTACAATAGGGGAGTGATTACACTTTGGAGTGTGTGATGTACACATTAAAGATTGTAGAGTGAGGGACCACTGTTGGCTTGGATTTTTGTCTGTAGGAACAGGAAAGTAAGCCACTTCCTACCTGATTACTCACCCACCTATAAGAGCCAAAGCCGGTGTAGCTGGTCTCAACACTTATTATTTAAAAGTGCATTATTGTCAGTAAATAAATGCTCTTATCTCCGTGTTTATAATGTTAGGAAGAGAGAGATTGCATTAACTGCTTGAATCCCAAAGTAGATTATGTTTCCTGAACTCAGGCTCTGTATAAATACCAAATTCAGATTCTATTGGTAATATATCTTTGGACTGTTAATTTACTTTACTTCAAAATGTGTGAAATCCTGCTGGTGTTTTTATTATTATTATTTTTATTTTTTAATTTTTTTAAGGGGATGAACAATTGCAGCATTAAGAGACATTTAAGGAATGCTTAATTTTTAAAGCAAAAACATGAGACAAATGGATGTGTGCAGCCCAGGCTTCAGATCAGGTTTTTATTTTTTAAGCTTTTATGTGTGATATTAGCCCATTAAATGGAATTCTTTTATTTGATATATTCTCTATTCCCATTAGGGATTATTTCCACTGATGTTTTGTATTGTTTGCCTGTTAGCACAACTCATATTAAACTATAGGCGTTGAAGGGGGAAATAATTAGATTTATGGCTTTGTACTTTTACTTTGTGATTTAACTCATGATATGGTCCATACAGATCCATTATCTGCTTAAATGAGCTTATCAAAATGAAATATTTTCTTTAGCAATTTTTCTGGAGAGGAAGAAAGCAGATACTGACCCTTCCACTTAGTAGGGATATAACTTGTGATTTACCATAGCAGTAAAACACATTCAACACAATAGTCAGCATTCGCCAAACCGGCTAGGGCTCATTTTTAAAAAATGAAATATTTTTATTTCTTTCAGAGAGGAAGGGAGAGGGAGAGAGAGATAAAAACATTGTTGACTGGATGCCTCCTGTACTCCCGAGCCTGTAACCCAGGCATGTGTCCTGACCAGGAATTGAACCGTGACCTCCTGGTTCATAGGTCAGTGCTCAACCACTGAGCCATGCCAGCTGGGCTCACTTTTTAATGTTGAAGCTTTTCTAAAGACAACCAGAAGGCAGGCAAACAGGAGGAATTTTTGAGCGACTGGCCCTGGGGCTCCGGTGGGAAGATGTGCTTACAGCTGCTCACCTGGGAAGAATCTATAGGACCAAAGCTCAGGGAGGCCTATGGTGCAAACCATACCTTGGGCTGAGATGCTGATTCAATCCTAAAGATGGTGGGAAAGGAGGCCATCACTTACAGGGATGTCACAGCTTTAAGTACCTATCTATCTGATGGCTGATTCTAGACCAGGGGTGGGCAAACTTTTTGACTCGAGGGCCACAATGGGTTCTTAAACTGGACCGGAGGGCCGGAACAAAAGCATGGATGGAGTGTTTGTGTGAACTAATATAAATTCAAAGTAAACATCATTACATAAAAGGGTACGGTCTTTTTTTTTTTTTTTAGTTTTATTCATTTCAAACGGGCCGTAGTTTGCCCACGGCTGTTCTAGACCATCTTTTCATAGTATTAAAGATTAAGTGAATAGTTTAAGATGATGGACCTGCAGACACACCAACATGGCATTTTCTACTTTAGATGTTATACTTCAGGTGATCTCTCTCTGACATTTCCACTCATATAGCAATATCTTGTGATTTAAACATAGTATAGAAAGGAAACCATAAAAATAAAGCGTGGACAATAATGTCAACTTCACCTGGATTAGAAAGGATGTATGTAAGCCCCCGCACAGTAGATGCCCACTAAGGTGACAATTTCACATTTGTCTGCTGATCTGTTCATGGTGCTGATGACTGACTAGATTTCACTTCCCATGTAACATGGTGAATGTGAGCAGCAGCCTTACAGATGTGTCTGGACCCAGGTGGATCTGGTTTAGAATACTGAACCCAACACTTACCACTACATTGCCTTGGGCTGGTCCCTCAGTGTCTTTGTGCCTCAGATTCTTTATTTGCAAAACAGGAGTCAAAATACCTACCTGGAGAGTTGTAAGAATTCTGGGTGTTTTCTGTAACAAGCTGGCCAGCTGTTAGAAGCTCTGATTAAATATGGCTGTTTTTTTTTTAAGGAATTTAATATGCAAGGCCATCTTCATAGCACTTCTAGGAGATACTATTATTGTTATTGTCATGTCCTAGACACTCAGGAAGATGGAGCTCTTCCCCACACCTCCCACTCCACCATGTAAATGCCCCTTGATGAGTTTGTGGTCCTTCTAGACCAGCAGTTCTCAACCTGTGGGTCGTGATCCCTTTGGCGTTCGAACGACCCTTTCACAGGGGTCGCCTAAGACCATCCTGCATATCAGATATTTACATTATGATTCATAACAGTAGCAACATTACAGTTATGAAGTAGCAACGAAAATAATTTTATGGTTGGGTCACAACATGAGGAACTGTATTTAAAGGGCCAGAAGGTTGAGAACCACTAGAACCTGCCAGCGTTTTCTCTCAGGAACGTCCTCTGAAGCTGGGTGTTGCTTTCCCTGGCATAATGTCCCATGTGTTCAGTAATGATAATATCTATAACCTTTGTCTCTGATGAGGGTGGTGGGATTCAATCAGGATGTAAGTTCCCAATATCAGTGATGACTCAAGTCCTTCCTAATTAACTGCAGCTCTTCTATAAGTGATCGACCAGAGTGTAGGAAATGATTGGGTTCCAAGTAAATATATATTAACAATGAATTTCAAAATGACTGAAAACCTTGATGGCTCTTACAAGCTACAAGTAATTTTAAAAACTTAAAAAAAATCAGTGTCTTCAAGGAGAGTCGTTAACTGTACATATCTCTGAGGTAGAAAGTTTATCTGATGAGATGGTTTAAGCTTTAGGAAGCATTATTCAATATGTGACAGGAGGAGAATGATACTTGCAAAGATGACTTTTTCCCCAAAGACATTAATATCTTCAGAAGCCACATGTTCAATGTGAGGCACAATATAAAAGAAGTCACGCAGGAGACAGCCTGACTTCACCGTTTTCTGGCTGTATAACTCGGGAAAGTATAACCTGTGATCTAATCTTTTATATCTTAAGGCTCCATATCTGTAAAATGGGATAATGCCACCTATACCTCTGATTTCAAGGATTAAATGAAAGAACATATATAAATATGCAGAAGTCACATGGCTCAAACCTTGACACAGCATGAATGTTTAAGAGCTACTCCCTTCTGTTCCTATGATTATGAGGGGAAAGTAAAAGCATTTAGTGATAGATTAGATATTCTGTCCATTAACATATGTTTGATTTGGGTTTTGAAATCCTGTATACATATCTTCCAAGGTACCTTTCATCTTCCAGAATCCCCAAGCATTTACAAGCCTAGTAAGTGAAGATAACCCACCATCAATCCACAGGGGCCACTAATCCACTTCTAGAGCATGACCACCTCTGGGTAGAAAGATCAACAAATATTTATCAGCTACATAACACCTCGACTAGATTCAATGGAGTCCTTTTATGGCATTTCCTAAAGGATGGAGATAAGAAAGCCACCAACGACCTGCGCTGTACACCTGTGTATGTTTATCCAGGCCTCTAAAAGAGAAAAACTGTAATCAGGAGTCAAATATTAGGCAATTATAAGACAGAGAATAGATGATGAATTCAGTCCCTTCCTCTCAAGTTGGGTGATGGATTGAAATAAAAAACAATAATCTTGCTCCAAAAAGGAGTTACTTTCCCTTCTGGACCATGAAAGTACAGGCTGAGAATCCTCTGCCTTATATTTGTTTGTGTATTTTTCAAAATAAGTTATGCATCTTCTCAAGGAAACCTGGGTGTTAATCAAAAGATTGATGCAGCTCATCAGCTCCCTCCTTGCGCTTGGCTAATTGCATTAAAATTCTTATTTGAGCACACAGTGGATAGCACAGCCACTTGGAACATTCAGTCTATTCTGTCTTTCCCCCTCTAACAGTCTATTGTCTATTTGTCTAGATTAAGAACCATGTTTAAGTCTGAGAGATCTCCATGCCTTGGAGCATACACAGTCCTCTCCTAGGGTCATCGGAGGTTCAAAACCCCTCCTCCTAAACTGGAACAGCTGCCAATGGACCATGCTGGATATTTGTGACCAAGCCTATACTTTGACTTCATGGAATTGCTTGATTTTGGAGGGCCTTGATTTCCCAGTAGCTGAAATAGGATTGATAACCAGTCATCCCCATGCCTGGAGAGTCCAGATGAGAGACACAGGCATACCTGAGCACAGCAGGCAGGATATGAACTATTGCAAAGGGCTGCTGGCTTCTTAGGAGACTGGCCTAGATGGTCTAGCCACTTTCCTTGGCCACATGCAAGGGAGCGAGAACCTATTGAGGGCCGGGGCAGAGTCCCTAGTGATTCAATTTAAGGTTCTCTGGATCCACCATTTTCCTTTTAAAGGGAAGGAGGATAAGAAAAGGAGTAGGCCTTCAGAAAAAAAGATACTAATCCCCAGCATAGAGACACTGCCAAGAATATTGGCTCCTCAATAAAATGAAGGAGCCACACAATTATAGAAAGGGGACAAAGGGAGAAGGGAAGGAGAAAGGAACAAAACAAAGGGACAAACCCACAGGAGACCAGGGAATGAAGAACATAAGGGTAAGAGATAAAGTCACACTTAGGGAGAAGAACCGGGGAACAAAGACAGTGAGCGAGAGCATCAGAGTCAGAAACCATGCCATGCCACTGAAAAATGCTTGGTGGTTTATCATAGTTTCCCTTTATTGAGCATGTATTTTATTATGTATCAAATACTATGCTTGGTAATTGACATACATTGCCTCATTACCTTCCTAGGAAGCCTGTGAGATAGATATCATTGTCCAGACTTCATAGGTGAGTATAGTTCCAGGCATTGACAGCTGCTATATGACAGAAGCCAAAGACACAGCCACATTAGTCAGCCCTGTCTCTTTGCTACTACACTCTGGTTTCTGTATTAGGGTTGGCCAATTTTTTCTGTAGGTCTAGATCAGGAGTGGGCAAACTTTTTGATTCGAGGGCCACAATGGGTTCTTAAACTGGACCGGAGGGCCGGAACAAAAGCATGGATGGAGTGTTTGTGTGAACTAATATAAATTCAAAGTAAACATCATTACATAAAAGGGTACGGTCTTTTTTTTTTTTTTTTTTTTTTTTTAGTTTTATTCATTTCAAAAGGGCCGGATCCAGCCCGCAGGCCGTAGTTTGCCCACGGCTGGTCTAGATAGTAAATATTTTAAGCTTTGTGGGTCAGAACAATCTCTGTTGCAATGACTTAACTCTACCTTGTAGCTCAAAAGTGGCCACTGATAATATTTACATAAAGGATCACGGTGGTGTACCAATAATACTTTATTTGTAAAACAGACAGTGGGCCAAATTTGGCTTGAGAGCCCTAGTTTGCTGATGCCTAGGTCACATAAAATTGGGCAGCTTCACTGGGGACCAAAAATGTAAAATATGTGCCTGGAGGGAGATAGAGTGTAGGAGATGCCAAGAAGCATATTTAATAGGGACAAAAGAAGTAATGCTCTTGCCTACAGCAGATTACAATGATGGTGGGCTCTTGTACAAGTTTAATTTTATAACCTTTTCTGCTTCTAAAAATGTTCATATACTTAAAAATATATAAATTAGGTAACTCATGTCATGGGTTGGAATGTTTTCTGTCCCAAGCACTGGTCCCCATGTCTTCTGTTTTCAATGGCTTCTCTTCCTGAGAATATACTCAGATGGCCTCCAAGGGGTCACTCAATCCTGTGTAAGAGACCATCTGAGTGGCTGAGCGTATAAAACACTGTAGTTTCATTGCAGGCCTTTCGTTAGCTCTTCTCTATATTGGAGGGGAGTCAAGAGAATTGCCCAATGTCTTTTTATGTTTCCTATAAAAATATGAAAGCAAGCATGGAGGGTTTTTCAGCCAGCAAAGTTGCCCTATGGAAAATTGATTTAATAATTTGTATGTTTATTTTCTGTTTGTTGGAAGCACTCTGATACAAGTAGATCATTTTGTTGTAATTCATTTTGTTGACAGTAAAATACCTTGAAGATAAAACACAGAGGTGGCATATTAGAACAAACTTGAACTTCAGCTGCAAAGCATTAATCTGTGTCAACAGTTCAAGGGAAAAATACAGAAAACGCTGCCCCTTATGCAACCAGAAAACAATTCAAGGACGCAGCTATTGATGCTACCTGAGAGTGAAACTTGCTTGCTATATTTTGTGCCCTACTAAGGGTACTCCAAAAGCATTACCTTCATTTGCTTTGTTTTTTTCTCTTTTGCATCATCAACAGCTTGTGTCACCTCTATCCATTAGTAATACCAAGAAAAAAATTTTTTTTTTGTTCTCAATTAAAGTATCTCTTTGAGGCTCCTGCTTCCTAATTGTTTTACCTCTGCCCAGCAGATGCAGCAGGAAAAATTCTCCTTTTCACCATTAAAGTATTCCTCTCGAATAGTAAAACATTAGGGTTGTCAGAGGCCTGTGGGGCCATCTGACTCTCCTAAGCTGTATTATGCCCATGAGAGAGCATTTGTAAAGTTTGGGACATCCTCAGAAATGGGTGTGCTTGGACCCAAAATGTCTAGAGAGCCTCATGGCTCTTGTAATGCAAATACAAAAGAAGAGTGTTGTCATTATCAGAGAGACACCTGGGTGTTTATCCCAGAAATAAAGTCTTCCCAAAAGATTAACAACCTGTTTATTCTCATGTCTGCTTTCATTGTTTTCCCAAGTTGCATCAAATGGTGGTAGTTTCTTTGAGTGCTAGAAAAAAGAAGATTTTAAAATGCTCATCTAGGGGGCCTGGTCAGATTGCTCAGTTGGTTAGAGCATCATCTTGATACCCCAAAGTTGTGGGTTTGATCCCCAGTTAGGGCATATAAAAGAATCAACCAATGAATACATAAATAAATGGAATAGCAAATCAATGTTTCTCTCTTTCTCTCTCAAATCAATCAACACTTTTTTTTTTAAAAAAAAAGGATTAAAAAAAAAAAAAGCTCAACTAGGAAGCTAAACATTGTGGAAGCCCTTTGTTCCAATTCTCATCAACTATGAAAATACAGGATGTCCCCAAAAATGTATACACATTTTAAATAATTATAAAGGTAGTTATTTATTAAAATGCATTTCATTTTTAAAATGTAATACAGACAAAAATGTATACACACAATGTCTGTAGATTCTATTACATTTTGAAAATGAAATTTATTTTAATAAATACTGTCTTTATAATTATTCAAAGTGTATATACACTTTTTGGGGGGACCCACTGTACTTTGGGTTAAGTGAGTCTTTTGGAAGTAGAAAATCCCCATCTGTTTTTTTGCTAGGCACAGGGCATCAGTTTGAGGTCATCATACCTAGCGTCCTTATATTATAACAATGAAGCTTTAGCTTTTTAAGGCCCTTGTCAATATTAGAGCCTGGATTGGTCAACTATAACCTAGGGGCCCACGCTCATTTTAAATGGTTGGTGATCTAAGAATGCTTTTTACATTTATAAATTGATAGAAAGCAAATTAAAAGAAGAATGATATTTTTGTGGCACATGAAATTATATATGAAATTCAAATTCCAGTGTCCCTAACTAAAGTTTGATTGGAACACAGCCACACCTATTCATTTACATGTGACTGCTTTGTAATTGCCAGATAATGGCCGGCAAAGCCCGAAATATCTACTATCTGTCTCTTCACAGAAAAAGTTTGGGATGCCTGTACTGAAGGTCAAACCTGGCACTTTGCTTGCTTTCTCTCATGCACATTATCTGCTTGACTGTTTACCAAGTTCTGCGTAGGTACATGGTACTGTGTTGGAAATATTTTCAATTTGCTCTCGTAGTGTGGGGAACTTAAAAAAATGAAACAAAGATATAAACACTGATGGGTATATAAAAATGCACAATAGTGGACTGTTGGACATTAAAGACCCAGGCACAGCAGACAAACCCGATCAGTCCCAATTTCAAATCTTTCTCCCTAAAGAGAATGCATTTCAGGAAAGATTTAGGAGCCTTGCTTGCCCCAGGCACAGGGACCACAGGGCCCAGGCCTCGGGCCCTGGAAAACCTGAACACATTCTGCCGTTCACCTCTGACACCTCTTTGAGCTTTCCGGGAGCCCCTTTCTCTGTGCAGGCAGGTTTCCAGGTCATGGTACTGGAGGCAGAGTCGAAGTACAGGCATGGCTGGTGCTAATCTGCAAGGGAAAAAACATTTGTTTTTGTATTGTTCTGCCCAAAGTTTCTGGAATTTGTCAGTTATACGGACTGTGTAATAGGGGCCAATCAGCTCAGTGAAAACAAGCTTCTGAAAGGCAGAAAGGTTAATTTTAATAAAAGGGGCCAGTCCATGCCTGGTTATAACACTGAGGTTGATCTCTCTTTCTCTTTTCCCTCCGAGTCAGGGCTTTCCAGTTGGCTAGCTTTCTAGTAATTGAATCTGAAGGTTGAGTCCTTGTTCTCTAAGAATTGCCAATGGAGCCTTGTAATCCTCTTCTGGTCTCCTCAGTGCATCAGGACTTTGGTTTATTGACATGTAATTAGATCAGACTGTCACTACATCAATGTCAGTGTAAACATCACGGAGTAAGCAGCTGATCCTTACAAGATCTCCACTGGGATGCCAACTGGCTTTGTCAACACGCCAGTTGAGGGCTGTATCTCCTTTCCGATGTCGGATTCCAACAATTGCAGGAGCTGTGACAGTGCGGAATCTGACATCTCAAGACTTTTCTATTGACATCTTGACTGTTCTATTACTTTCAGCACTGAAGGGCCCCAGTGACAGTAGTGTAAATAAGGCAGGGACATGCAAATTCCACCCTCCTGTGCACTTCCCGCCCCTCCGTGTGCCACTTCCAGGAGGAAGTGAGTTGAGCAGGAAAACTAGAATGTAGAGAGTACCCGAAATGCCCATTGGCTATAGTGTTTCAGCTTCTTGTTGCCCTGACTTAATTTATGTAAATTATTTGGGGAAAGAAGCTTAGTTTCTTATTCTGAGACAACCAGTTCAACAGATGTTTATTGATACACCCTAACTCAGGGGTCCTCAAAATTTTTCAACAGGGGGCCAGTTCACTGTCCCTCAGACCGTTGGAGGGCCGGACTATAGTTTTAAAAAAAACTATGAACAAATTCCTATGCACATTGCACATATCTTATTTTGAAGTAAAAAAAACAAAATGGGAACAAATACAATATTTGTATTTGCATGTGGTCTGCGGGCCGTAGTTTGAGGACCCCTGCCCTAACTGATCAGTGGAAGTATGCTATGGAGATAAAACGTAGAAGTCCCCAGAGACCTGCGTATAGATTATTCCTTACCTCTCTTGACAATGATAACCAGCATTTGCTGTGGCTACTGTTTGTTGAACATTTGTTGAGCATTAAACGTTGTGATAAGCATTTGCACCTATCATCTCCTTTATTCCCTATGAACCCTTAGAAGTAAGTACTCTAATCATCCTTATTGTGCCAATGAAGTAACTGAGGCTCAGAGACGTTTACTGTCTTGCTACATGTCACACAGTGTGGAATCCAGGTGGAATTCAGGTCTGTGATTATATCACTTACACTTGTTACCTTTGGCAACAGAGGGATTTTCATCTGTTGTACTTCGCATGAGCACTTCTAGCAATGAGTAGAGAATAAATTGAAACAGTTCTAATGAGGTCCAGTAGGTAGCCCAGGCTCAAAGCAAGAACACTCAGCCCCCAAGGTGTTGACCTCTGCCGGGCCTGACCAGCAGCCCCTGAATGATGGATGAACAGATTACTCAGACACAGTTTGACTGTGAAAGAGAGAGGGCTAAGGGGGCTTGCCCAGCTCTAGTGGCCAGAGCAGCCTCTATTGCCTGCCTCCTTAGGCCTTTGGAATTTTCATCTTTAGATACAATCAGTAGGGTGAGTAATCTTGGGAGGACACATGTGTTTACATTGTCCTCTAGGCAAGGGCACCCAGGGATTAAGCATAAGGATTCCAGTAAACACCAGGGGTCTGCACATGCACAGACTTGTTTGGAAAGGTCAAGGAATAATTAGGGGCACCGCCTTCGACACTCCCCTGAGTCTCCCCTAAGTCGGGATTCCGATAAACAGGGCAGGCGGCCTTCCACACACTTCCCTTTTCTCAGAATGTCCTCCTTACAACTTTCCACCAAGTCTCTTAGGCTCCCCGACAGACCTCCAGATGGCTTCCTCTTATGTGCAGGAGAAGTAGGCTCCCAGAAATGGTTATCCCTAAAGAAAGTCAAGTCTTTTGTGGCCCCATTTTCTTCTCGTCAAATGCACATGCCTGTTTGTTTTTGCTATTTTTTATGATTGGTTCACTGGGCTATCTAAAACCCTTCTGGGGTAGCCATAGCAGAACAAGGTGTAGAGCAGATGGAAAAGGGGATCCACTCAGGAAAATTTGTGTTTTAAATGGAGCCAAAAGCAGCCTTTAATTTCCAAGAGAAACGGCAAAGAGCTCTTGTTATGTTTCAGTCTGATTTCTCCTGCCTATGCGAGTAGCTGGCCCTGATGAGACGATGCATGTAATTAAGAGCAATGTTTTGCCCTTGAAAAAAATTTTTAGGAGAATTTATGAAACGTTAAGAGGTTTGGAGATAAAATAAGAGAAAGAACCAATGAGGTAGTTATATTTCCTTTTTTGAAGGGGTAACATCCTGGGCAGAGCTTTCTATGCGTGATGACCTTGACCAGCTGTGCCTGCCTACCTTCTGGCACAGCCTGAGGCAGCCAGACCCAGGGTGTGGCAGGGAGGTGGAGGTTTAAGCCTCAGAGCCATCCTGAACTTTAATGTCCTTGGCAGCAAAATGGCAAGGACTTTTGCCTTGTGAATCCCCTATCATATGATAACTACCTATTGACACATTTAATTTTAGTACCAAGAGGCCTTTGAAGGCAACAGAAATGCTTTAAAATGTCACATCAATCAGTAAGGCATATGGCATTTGATGGAAAAAGCAAATAATACATCTTATCTTTCTTATGGTTAATGTACATTTTATTTTATTAACTAAAGAAAGTTGGGCCGAAACTGGTTTGGCTCAGTGGATAGAGCGTCGGCCTGCGGACTGAAAGGTCCCAGGTTCGATTCCGGTCAAGGGCATGTACCTGGGTTGCGGGCACATCCCCAGTGGGGGGCATGCAGGAGGCAGCTGATAGATGTTTCTCTCTCATCGATGTTTCTAACTCTCTATCTCTCTCCCTTCCTCTCTGTAAAAAATCAATAAAATATATTTAAAAAAAAAAAAAGAAAGTTGGAAAACGGAAATATGTGCTTGCCGTTAAAAAAAAAAAGTTAAACCAAGAAAAGTATACCATAAAAGTAGTTCTGTTCTCTACAAGCAACTATGACTACCAGGATGCCACATATTTTTCCAGCAATAATCTGTACATCTATAAGCATACTAGAGGCCCGGTGCACGGATTCATGCACTGGTCGCGTCCCTTAGCCTGGCCTGCGACCTCTCACAATCTGGGACCCCTCAGGGGATGTCGGACTGCCAGTTTTGGCCCCATCCCCAAAGGCCTGGCCCCACAGGTGATGTAGTAGTGCACGAAGTGATAGGCTGCCAGGGAGGAGCCTGAGCCCAGGCCAGGTGCCGCTCCTGCTCATCCCTGCCCTGCTGGGCCTGTTCGGCCTCCACTCAATAGCTCTGCCACGAAGGTGGGAGAGGCTCGGGCTGCCGCAGGTGTGCTTGTCAGCTGTGAGCCAGCATCTAGTGCCCACCAGCTGAGCGGTGCTCCCACTGTGGGAGCGCACTGACCACCAGGGGGAAGCTCCTGCATTTGAGCGTCTGCCCTCTGGTGGTCAGTGAGTGTCATAGCGACCGGTCGACTGGTTGTTCAGTTGTTCAGGCTTTTTTTTAAAAAAAATATATTTTTATTGATTTTTTTACAGAGAGGAAGGGAGAGGGATAGAAACATCGATGAGGCAGAAACATCGATCAGCTGCCTCCTGCACACTCCCTACTGGGGATGTACCCGCAACCAAGGTACATGCCCTTGACTGGACTCGAACTTGGGACCCTTGAGTCTGCAGGCTGACGCTCTATCCATTGAGCCAAACAGGTTAGGGCTCGCTTAGGCTTTTATATATATAGATACTGTATATACATCCATCAATCTATAATTGGATATATATAATACACATACAATGTTATATATGTGTAATTTATGTATTCAATTCTATATGTCTATGTGAGCATTTTAAAGATAAATCATGAATACTGTTTTGTACCTTATGTAAAATCTCTTAGAGATAATTTCTTATCAGCACACACAGTTATTTTATCTGATCTTCCTCACAGCTAAGTTTAATCTGATATGCATGGTACACCCACACCTATCTAGCATTTTCCAGTGCTTTTGAACAATGCATGAGTATCCACTGCCTGGGTCCTAAGGTGACTCTTGCCACTCCAACCCAGCTGCCTTGGCCCTTGTGGTTCCAGGCATGCATTCTAGGAAGTGTGTCCTGGCACCTCCAGTGCCTGCTCCTGCAGCCTGTCCCCTGGCCAATGGGAGAGGGTGCTCTGTGGTGCAGAACTGACACAAAACTTTGTTTATTGAATTTTATGACTCTACTAGAGGCCCACTGCAGGAAGATTCCCACAAGAATAGGGCAATTTATATTTTGAGGTGGTCTCAAGGTCAGGGATATTAATGAAGAGAAAATTTCAACTGGATATTGGCTTTATCCAAACCTTCATGGGAAGCAAAGAGAGAAAGCTAAAGAAGCTGCTTCTTAAATCAACAAAGCAACCTAAAGACGAAAAGGACTGTTGTAACAAGTAGAAGCCATTTCATTTTATGGCCCAGTAATTACACTTAATAGTTATCTGTGGAATACAATGATGTTGTTTCTGTGACATATAAAATATGCTTGGGTTCCCCAAAAAGTTGATCACAGATTGATCATACAACCCAGCAATTCTGCTCCTAGGCATATACCCCAAATAGCTGAAATTAAGTGCTCAAGTGCATGTACCAAACACATGTAGACACATGTTCATCACAGCACTGTTCACAATGGCCAAATGGTGGAAACAGCTTGAATGTCCATCAGCAGATGACAGATAAACAACATGCGGTCAATCCTTCAATGGGGTGTTACTCAGCCAGAAAAAAAGAATGAAGCACTGGCAGACGCTGTAATATGGATGAACCTTGCAAACATGCTCCATGAGAGAAAGTTGGCACAAAAGATTACACATTGTATGATCCCATTTATGTGAATATCCAGGACAAGCAAATCCAGAGACAGAAAGCAGATTGGTGTTTGCCAGGGGCTGGGCGTAAGGGGAATGAGGAGAAACCATTTTGCTTGGTTTTGCTTGTGGGGTCTTGAAATTAGATAAAAGTGGTGGTTGCACAACGTTGCGAATATACTAAATGCTGTAAAATTGTTCACTTTAAAATGGTTTATATTACATGATGTGAAATTCGTTTTAATAAAACTTTTAAATGCTTACAAGGCATAGTACAGGAAAAACAGATGACTTTTTTTTTTTTCCTGTTTCCTGTTCCATTAGCAGATAGAGATTTGCAAATTATGTTTTTGACTGCAGCTCTGATTAGCTTCTAGTGCTTGGGAGATGTGGCGGTGCTCAGACCTCAGCAGATGTGTTGACCTTGACCTTGTTATGGTTCTGTGTAGGTTTTCTCCTCACCAAGATTTAGATCAGATGCTATGTGGTGGATTTGGTGTGCAATTTTGTTTTGAGCAAAAGACATTAATTATCCTTCAGGAAAGATTGGTCCTTTGGGTTTAACTATTGATCATTTATTTTATGAGAGAAAGAAAAACTCTACAAAGTTTTCTCTAGGTTTAACAGAAGCAGTAAGAAGAAGTCTGTTAAGTAAGTATTTTTGTGTCTCTGAACCCTGAAATCTAGGGACCACTCTGTTCTAAGCCAATTTCATCAGCTCTGACCCCTTCTCACATGAATTAAAATGAGATATTTCATTTAGTGAGGTGTCTGCTGAGTTCCCACCTCAAAGAGATTGTGGATATGTCACAGGTTTGTGTAATGGATTCCTAAGTGCTTCATGAAAGTTTTTCTTTGTCCCTCCAACAGTCTTCTCTCTGGCTGCACCCAGAATGAACTGTGTGAAGTCTCTCACAGTAATTCCTGCATCTGCCTCAGCCTCCCTGGTAAATGCAGATGGGAGTTAGAGACTGATTTCCAAGAGGGCTGGCTGCATACTTTCTTGGTGCAAATCCTGTACCAAGTATAGTCTTTGCTCTCAGGAGCCCCTGGTCTTGGATGCGGTAGCAAATGTTCAGACAGTAACATGGATGCTCTTCTTATTCTGGAGCTTAATAAAACTCATTTGTAGAAGAGATATACATGTGTTTTTATATAAAGAGAATGAACAGAAAGCTGCAGGAAGCATGTAAAGTTTTCATGAGAGAGACTAAAATTTTAGGTGGATTTTGAATGGTGGGTAGAATTTATGTTATATTTTCATTTAATACCTGTTATTTTATCTAACAAGATTAGACATAGCTATTAACCCCAAACCAGAAAATATAAACAAGTATGAAAAGAATAGACTAAAAATGATAACCAAGAGACAAAGCTATTAGCACTTTGGTCTGCATCTTTTCAGAAGCCTGGTCCCTCTGCCCCTCCCCTCCCTGCATTACTTTGATCAATCTTTATTGCCTATGTATGAGCTACTTAGTATGTATCAGGCACTGTGCTAAGAGTATATATATCTAGTAATATAATTATAACATTCATAAAGTTTTATAATTTGCCTTTTTCTCCTAATAGCATATTGATTCCCCCCATGTGTACAAATTTATTTCTACAGCATCATTTTAAATGACTGCAAACTATTCTGTTATGAAGCTATAAAACAATTACTTACATGTGTCCTTATGTTGAGTTTTTCCATTTTTGCTAGAATAATCAGACAGTGATGAATACCCTGGTTCTAATCATTTTGCACATTCTTAATTATTTCCTTTGGGTCAATTCTCAGAGTCATTGCATCAGTGGGCATGCCCATGTTAAAGGTTTTTTCTAGCATACTACTTACTAAATGGCCTCCTCATTGCACAGGTTTATGCTGTCACCAGTAGAATAGCCTGGTGTCTATTGCTCACTAAGAACATTTAGATAATTTTATAGGTGAAAATTCACCACCTGTTTGTATTTATTTGATTACTACTGAGTGTTGTTTCATATGCTACTTAGCTATTTTGCCCTCTTCTCTTTCTACTTCTCCACCTCTTTCTCATTTCCTCTTCTTCTTACCTGAATTTCCTTTTCACACTTTTAGTTCATTTATCCTGGTGTTTTATTATCTATACTTATAAAAGCCTAGGTGGCCATCACACATGACGTTGCCACAAGATGGCCACACATACAGTGGAGGCAGGGCCTGCGGTGAGGCCTAAAGATCCTGCGGCTCCACGTGGCACGGAGGAGGCGGGTCCCGGCAGAGGAGGCGGGTCGTGGCAGGGAAGGGCAGTTATGGGCGATCAGGCTGGCAGGGGAGGGCAGTTGGGGGCAATCAAGCCAGCAGGGGAGGGCAGTTGGAGGCCTGATTGGGCTGGCAGGGAGCAGTTAGGCATCAGTCAGGCCGGCAGGGGAGCGGTTAGGAGGCAATCAGGCAGGCAGACAGGTGAGTGGTTAGGAGCCAGTGGTCCAGATTGTGAGAGGGATGCTCCCTGCCAGCCCAGTCACCCCCAACTGCCCTCCCCTGCTAGCCTGATCGCCCATAAGCACCCTTCCCTGCCACGACCCGCCTCCTCCGCGCGAGGCGTTGGAGACGCCAGGATGGGCCTCCTCCGAGCCTTGTGGAGCCATGGGACCACAAGGATTGGGCCTAAACCGGCAGTCAGACATCCCCCAAGGGGTCCCAGGGCACCCCCCCCCCGTGCACAAATTTCGTGCACAGGGCCACTAGTTGGTTTATAAAAGATCTTTATTTATTAAGAATATTAGCCTCTGTATTAAATACTTTAAATGTATTAGCAGATGGATGTACCTGGACTGGCAAGAAGAAAGGGGAAAAGTTTTCCAAGTAAAATAAATGGGAGAAACAGTGATTCGGAGGTGGAAGAGATGATGCTTGCTTAGGAAAACACATCACGCTGTGGTGAGCCTCAGCAGAGCACTAGAAGTGGGTATAAGAGGATCAGAATGAGTGTGGATAGAGAGGGTCTGAGGCCAGCACATGGAGGGCCTTGAGGCCAGGCTCAGAACTCTGAAATACCCCTGAGCAAAGTTAAAAAGTATGTGTGTGTGTGTCTGTATGTGTGTGAAGTTGACTGAAAGCCAATAAACTATTATTCTTAATATAATCTTAAGTTCTTTTAGCTATGGGTATGGAAGAATTTTCTGGCGTAAAATTTTCAGAAACGTCAATAAGCTTAGAGACCATATTTCTTGTTTCTCTCAGTAGTGGGAACATGAATTATTAAAGACTTAATTCTGACTAATAATAATTTTTAGTTGGTTGAGGCATCATTTGGTCAGCAGTAGCTTTCTAGATTTCATGATGCTTAGTACTGTGGGAAAATCTTAAGCTCCTGGAGATGTTTCCAATTTCTGGGGAGAGAGTGGGGGACAAATAAAACACACACACACACACACACACACACACACACACACACACACACACACACTGATTTCAGTATGCCAGTTATATGATGTCCCGTAGGACAGGATGGTTCCCAAAAACGAAGAAACACATTTGATTGGGGACCAGAGAAGACTAGAAAGGCTTCCGTTGGTAGGCTGATGCTGGAGGTCCACAATTCTTCACCTCTGTCCTCAGAGGTCTCACGCCAGGGGACACGAGGTTCTGGAGTTTGATGTTTCTTCTGCATTAGACTCAGCTCATATCCTGCCCCAGTGCCTGCCTGTGGCTTTTTTATGAGGCAAAGTTTAGAGTTTTGAAAAGTAAAGGGTTTCAGAAGGCTGTACCAATGGTTCTCAACCTTCCTAATGCCACAACCCTTTAATACAGTTCCTCATGTTGTGGTGACCCCCAACCATAAAATTATTTTTGTTGCTACTTCATAACTGTAATTTTGCTACTGTTATGAATCATAGTGTAAATATCTGATATGCAGGATGTATTTAGGTGACCCCTGTGAAAGGGTCTTTCGACCCCCAAAGGGGTCGCGACCCACAGGTTGAGAACCGCTGCCTAACCTTTCACGTAAGCCCAATCTGTTTCAGAGTCTACTCTAGCCCTGAGAGGCTCTACAATACTGAGTGCCTTGCTCAACCTCTCTGGACTCTAATCACCTCACGTGTCCCATAATTCTAATCATACTGCATGCTTTCAAACTGTCCCACCCAAACTCTTATGTTGAAGCCTTAACACCAGAACTTCAGAATGTGACCATTTGGAAATAGGGTGGATGCAGATGTAATTAGTTAAGACGAGGTCATGCTGGGGTAGGGTGGTCCTCTTCCAAGGACTAGTGTCCTTATAAAAGGGAAACATTGGACACAGAGAAGCGACCACAGGAGGGACACCATGGGAAGACTGGGGTTGTGCTGCCACAAGCCAAGGAACCACCAGAAGCCTGGGCGAGGCCTGGGCAGATCCCCCCCTCGCACCTGCAGCAGGAGCCGGCCCTGCCCACACCTTAATCTGGGGCATCTGCCTCCAGGGCCGTGAGAGAGTAAGTTCTGTTGTGTAAGTGACTGTAATGGTACTTTGTTAGACGGCCCTAGGACACTAATCAGCATACTTACCTGGAAAGGTTTAGGGAGCACTGACTAGGCTAGGGGATGCACGAGTGAGGCCCTGGCTCCTGCGGGCAGCCCGTTCTTGGCTGACCTCTCCTGTCCCTTGGCAGGTGTAATGGGGCTGGAACAAAAGCATTGCTCTCAGTTTTGCCTCCTCAGCTATTAAAATACAAAAAGTCAAAAAAGAAATACAAAAGGTCACTCGCATGAGAAAGAAGCCATTTCAGTAAATGCCCCCCCCTTTGCTGAAGTTACAAGGCAAACATGTTATTGTTTATTTTCAACTCTTCTTTCCGACCCCTAGGGATGCACATCCCCAGAACCCCAAAAGGGACCTCTTGGAAAACACTCCACGGTTTGTGGCAGGGAAGGTCAGATTGTTTGAAAATGACTAATGATTAGTTTACAGTGCTTCTAGCACAGGTTCCAAAACAATGGAATTAATCTTTAGAGGGAAAAATTAAAAGGTAGTTTGCTCCCACGGGAGCTGTGCGGGTTGGCACATTAGGCTGATGAGCGCTCATCGGGACAGACAGCAGAACCCCAGGACGCCTCATTGTTTAATCAGTGTGGGAGATATCAAGTTGATTAATCCGCGCTTTCCTCTGACAGAGCTCTCGGCGCCACTGTCCTGGAGCTGTTTCCATTCTCCTGGATGCCATGGCTCCGCAGGGCACAGGGGCTGCTGGCTCCCCAGCTGGGCTGTGGGCAGGGATGGGGCCATTGGGCATCCCTCTACTTTGGGGTGCTGCTGTCATTTGGTTTGTTGCAAACACTACTCCACAGGGCAGCAAACCTGGAGGGCACTTGCAGGTAGGGATGGGGCTTTTCCTTCCCTCCTATGTCTGCAGAGCCATCCACATTTTTTGTGCCCAAAACTCCAATCTAAGGGCGCGTGAGGGAGGTCCTCACAGTGTGCACATGCCGGCAATGTGGACAACTTCCGGGGACCCTGCACCCCACATCTGCAACTGTGGCCACTGAGTCCATGCCACTGTGTTTTTCCCAAAGGAGGCACACCTGGAGGAGTAGAAAGGGCTTCTAAAAGCCCAAGTGGCTGGTTTCACCTTGACCACCCTCAAGTAGGGAATTCCCAGACAGAGCCTGGTCCAGAGCTTAAACTTGGGTAGAAGGTAATTAAGCAAACCTACACTACTTTTGTCACTTGACCCATAGTGTTCTAGGTCCAATCAAGACCATGTCTTTCCAATTACACACACACACACACACAATATTTAAAAGTATTATATCTATTTTGCCCGGCCTATGTGGGTCAGTGTTGAACATTGATCCATGAACCAGGAGGTCACAGTTTGATTACCGGTTGGGGCACATGCCCAGGTTGGGGGCTTGATCCTCAGTGGGGGGCTTGCAGGAGGCAGCCAATCAATGATTCTCTCTCATCATTAATATTTCACTGACCCCTCTCCCTTCCTTTCTCTGAAATCAATAAAAACATACTTAGAAAAAAATAAAAGTATGATATCTATTTTGATTGATACAGTCACGCTCATTTATCCATTTTATATACATCCAAGAAAATCGTTACATGGCAGTGAGGATTGGTGGATTCGGGGGAGCCTATTAGAATTACTCCCGAGGAAAGTGTCCTGCTAGCTATGTGTCCTGGTGGCGGCTCCGAAGCAGATGTGAACTTCAGGCCTGCACGGGACTCTCATTCCTCTTACATGTGATTGTGCGTTTGTATGATGCTCGGCTGACCAGGAGAGGAGTGTGTGTGTGTGTGTGTGTGTGTGTGTGTGTGTGTGTGTTGTAAATAATTGAGACTAGGAATAAAACTGACCAGGAGGGAAACAGTAAGTTGTGCGAATGACTGATATTCTTACTTTTAATCAAGGTGCCCTTGGCGATTATAAAGAAGAATTGGTAGGCTAGCGCTACACTGAATTTGATGAAACTTTCTGGCATTTTTAATTCCATGATTTGGAATTGTGCAGTACATTTCTTGGTCCTCAGTCTCCATTTTCACAGTCTGACATTTCACTGTTTCCTAATTTTAGAATCTTGAAGTGCTTTTAAAGTGATAGCTTTGACAACATCAAAATCTTATTATAAGGGCAGCAAAGAAAGTTAGCATGTACATATTAGCATGATTTTTCTTAGCCTTTAATAGAAATATAGCTGGCTATTTTTAAAAGTCAACATTAAACAAGGGACATGTATCAGCATTATTGAAGATAAGAAGTTTTTTTGTTCATTTTATCTTGTAACAAATAACCTTGGTGAATATACTATTATAGTATATAGTAAAATTTATATTAAGAATTTTGCTATTTATAAAATATATTGTCTTATAAAATGTGGCCTGTTTCATTTTATGGAAAGCACAGAAAACCTTTTGTAACAATAAAGCATTCTCTTAACATCTTATAACAAGACAGGGTGTGCAAAAGTTTACAGTTGTGACTATGCAAAACACAAAGTTTATTCTTGTATGAATATTTATTAATTATTGTATTATTTCCCATATGAACAACTGTAAACTTACTTTTGCCCACCCCTGTATACTAAAACCATACATGCTGGTATGCCACGGGGATGGGTTTCCTCTGAATTTCTGGGTATTATTACATTAGTGATTGAAAAAGCTATTATTTCCCCTCAAGAGAAAAATCTCTTACCAGTAAAATTTGAAAAGATATGTATTAAAAGGAAATCTTACTTTAGAAAGAACAGTGCGAATATAACAATAATGTAAATTTTGCCAAGATTCATGCCCCTGGGAGGCCAAGGGGAAGGGTCGCAGGGCCGCAGAGTCCTCTCCGAGATGCTCCCTGGGCTTGCCTGAGCTTGGGCTCGAAGCATTTGCTTTCTGTTTTCTTTCATGTGATCTTACTTTCCTTTCTGCGTTTGAGTAACTTTCATTAGGAGAGACATGGAAACGGCCCAGCGCTGGTTAACTGCCAACTTTGGGGCTGATGTCCGATGCTGGTTGTTTTTCCTCAAATGGCATTTTGGGTTCTGCTGGTGGTAACTGGAGGCTTTCTCATTAACAGTGAGGGCCACCCGCTTTCCTAAATCCAAACATTGGAGAATCTTGCTGGCATCCCTTTTCCTTTGCTGGTATTTGACGAATAGCCACCATATTACAAACTGGGCATTTCTCATTGTGCAAATAAGAAGATAATGTAATACCATGACAGAGTTCACTGTGTAAATGCACAAGAGAGGAAATCCCAGCTGTGGTTTCATATCAGCTGACATCCCCCACTTTGGCGCCTCCTCTCTGCCATCACCCCGCACTGTCTCTAGGGGAACCCTGATGCTTGGTCCTAGAGGTCAAAGTGCAGGCTGAGCAAGCGAACTAAGTTCCTCAAGTCTTAGAGCTCAGAATTGGAGCGCTCCGTTAACATGATTCTAGCCTTCATTTCCTCCTCCTGTTTGCTTTGGGAATGAAATACACTGAGTACAAAAGGGACATAAAAAACCCTGCTATTCACATGGAACGGGAAGTCATCCTAAGTGTTCTGATAGCAATATGACGGACAAGGCTTGTTGTCATTGAGCACAGCCCAGGGATGTAAGCTGTCAGTCCTCTCCCAAGAGAGGCGCCCAGGACATTTATTGAGCACCTGCTGCATTCCAACGACGGTATTAGAATTCTATATGTGTTCATTCATTTAATATTTACAACCACCCTCCGAGGTTGGTATAGCTCTGACATTGTAGACAGAGATATCGACACAGATGAGTAACTCTCCCAATATCACACTTGATACCTGGCAGGAGTCAAACCCAGGTTTGCTGTACTCCAAACTGCATGCTGCAACCTTGTGGTTACTGGGGACAATCTGCTTAGTGAGGGTGGTAACAGAGCCACCTGCCTGACTGCAGAGAAGAGAGAGAGAGAGAGAGAGAGAGAGAGAGAGGAAGGATTTTATATGATAACAGAATTTCCCCATAGTGAAGGCATTAATTTAATTTCCCTGCAGTGAAGGCATTAACTGAATTTTGGGGACAGCTCTTGGACAAGAACTGTGAGATTTCTCCTATAAAGAAGCAGTGGCCTCTGCCGCCTGGGGGGTTTGTGGGTGGCCCTGCCTTGAGATTGGGCACAGGGTCCCCAATAGCCATTTTGGTGCCAAGTTTCTAAGGTCCGGTGAGTAAGTAGAGAAGACCATTCTGTTTATTCCCACCCCTGGGTATTAATGTGAGTATATTTAAATGCATACATTTGGTTACATAAAACCAAATTACAGGCACTTATCTCCCCTTTCCGAGGCCCAGTCAGCCTCTGGCATCTTCAGTGCCTAGGTAGGATAGAAATTAAGGGGGAGAGGAGACTTCAGAATACACGGGGAGCTGAGCTTTTCCGTAGCAATGCAGCTCCAGACATAGGCCAGAGGTAAAGCTGACGATCAATAAAACCACAGAAGTGCAGGTGGGGTCTCCAGAAGAACAGTTTCTGAATCCTTCACGAGTGTGTGAGCACAGCTATGAGACATCCCACAGCCTCTGTGACTGGTACAAAGTGGTCTGAAGTGATCTGTTGGCCGCGGGGCCCAGTTTTCACTGTTTGCGCTGCCCCTGCTCTCCTCCTCTCCCATCCTCTGTCTGCCACCTCTTCTGCCGGACCGATATGAGGAAGAGTCCTGTGCAAGCTATAGGATGTTTCCTAGTAAGTTAAGTTTTAAAAAAAAATCTGAAAATCCTTCCTAAGGAGGAAGGAGATGCTTCTATAATTTGTTTCTTACATTTAGAAATTCTACTAAGAAAATGTGCCAGTTTTAGCCTTGAAAAATATTTTCAGCGATGGCTGGACTTTTGGGGTTCAAGTACATAAAATCTCTGGGTGAATAGAACCACTGTGTGTAAGAACTGTGAGGCAGAGCCCTGCGGTGACCACAGGGAGCGCGTGGAATGAAAAGGCGTTGGTGGTGTGTTTGAAGGACCAGCCTTTCCCAGGAACACAGGCTTCTGTGTGGTGTGAAGGCTCAGGCCCTGTGGCACCAGGAGTGTCCCTGGCAGGGACACTGACATAGGGCCTGGTGGGAGGAATGTCCGAGGGGACAGCTGGCAGCTCTGAAGTCAAATAGTGATTGGACCCCCAGATGAGAAGTTATCAACATCAGACCTTGTTATTTGGTGAGACGTTCGACCAGTGTCTTGCTCACCTCATTTAAAAATCTGTCTTTTAACTGTAAGGGATAGAAGAACTGGAGGCCTGCTAGGACAGCCTAAGTCCTTCAGCTTGGTGGGCAGCTCGTGGCCTTTAACGAGAAACTTGCATTCCGACCTGCTCCAGCCCTACAAATTGAGGTGGGGACAAATCAAGGCATGATGTTAAATAAGAGGATGTTTAAGGAAGACAAGTGTGCTTTTAGCTGTTTGGACACATCCGGGCATGTTCCCTCCTTCTCCTCTTCTCTCCATAAGATGGTATTACCACTCAGGTCTATCAGAAAGGGCCATGTTTGAGGTCAGAGAAGCCTTAAAATCCCTACAAATACATTTCACGCCGTAAAATGGGTCTGGGTGTCAGTCACAGTTCACCTCACGCAATGTCTCTAATAGTGAAGATAATGGTGATACCTGGTGACCTGTGTATCAAACTTTCAAGGGGCTTCCACATATCCCCCCCACCTTAGATCTAAAGCAACAGAGAGTGGATCATTTTGTCAATGAGGAGTGAGGTTCAAAGCAGCTGGGAGCGGCCTGCTGCCCTGTGATGACCGCGCTCACCCCTGGCCTCAAACCTGACCCCCCCCCGCCCCCCCCCCCCCACACACATGCACACAGACATCTGCTGGATAAGTCTGAGTGAGGTCGGCCTCCTTGTGTGAGCTGAGCACATGCTTCCGGGGGCATGGGGAAAGAGGCACAATTCCTAATGGGCTGAAAGTGGAAATACGGTGTCTGTCATTCCTTCCTTCATTTCTTCCGTCAACCTGATTGGTCAGGCCCTTTCTCTATTTTTGACCCTGTCTTGTGAACACAGGGAATAAGGCAGCCAATGATTGGCAAAGGAGATAGAAACTAATGAAGAAAAGTACATAAGGACAGGCTTGCAGGGTGTCAGTTCCTATCCAGGGATGATGAGGGGAGAAGGGTTGGGAAGGGAGGAGCACAGATAGGGAGCTGCAGGCTTGAGGGCTGTAGGCCGATCCCACCTGGAAGACGGGGGTGAGGTGGGGTGGGGTGAGGGGGAGCTGAGGCTGCATGCATGTCCAGAGCTGCCTCCTGAATGGTCCGGCATCCCATGGGAAAGCCAGTTTGAGGGGGGTTTTAGAAGGGTGACATCATAAAATATGCATTCTTTTATATTAAGGGGATAGAGAGGATTTCCTTGGCAGCCAGGCCAGGGTTCTGTGGGCCTGATCTGAGAGGACGTTGGTGACCAGACACCAGAGACATCTGGAAAGTCTGATGAGTGGGATTTGGGAATGACAGCAGGAGAGGCCAAGAGGGGAGCACGGTCAAGGATGACATCCCTGGCTTAGGTGTGGGTGAAGTTAATGCCCTTCCCACAGGCAGAGAAGACAGAGCAAAGAACAGATTGGGGTCACCAGGGAGAAGATGAGTTTGCCTTGAGATGCTGGTACAACATTTGGGGGAGGGGTATCCAGGAGTGGATTTCCAGGCAGATGTGCAGGCGAAGGACACAAATCTGAGGCCATGTAAGCAGGCAGATGCCAAATCTCAGAGGCTTAACATGGTAAGAGCTTATTTCCCACATACACCTGTTTGATGAGGGCCTTCCTGGACTCCTTCCCTAGGCAGAGGCTGGGGACCCATCTCCATCCTTCCATCGGGTGCTGTCATCTCTGCTGGCCTCCTTGAAGCCTTCAAGCCAAAGGGCAGATAGAATGGAATTCTGGACAATGTTCCTAGAGATCCTATGGGCCCAATGGTCACATGTCCTAGCCCAGCTGCAAAGGAGGCTGAGGAATATCCTTTAGCTGTGTGTTTGGTGGCAGAACGGGTTTGGTGAGCCTCTAGTCAGTCTTTGCCACATGTGAGAACGGTCATGGTCACCCAAAGGGATTAGGCAAAACCACCAATGTTTAAGACAAAAATTGAGAAGAAGGAAACCATGAAAGGTCCTGGAAAAGCCGTAAGTGGAAGGATAGTTGTGAAGGAGGTCAAAAAAGACAACCCACGAGAGGCTTCAGGAAGGAAGGAACGGGCAACCTCTGCTCCAAGGTCAAGGTCAGACAGACCCACATTCACTGCTTTCACAAAAGGAGAATTTTCTGTGGTTTTGACCTGGACAGTAAGGCAAAGCTACCCATTCATTTCCTTTATTTGTTTACCTCCCCATTCTGGTGCAGACTAAATAGAGTAAGTTAGAAAAGTGTTCTTATGTATTCACAGCTTTTCAAGTTCTCTGCTTGCATAATTACAGGGGACAGAACCTGAAATTTCATCTGTGCTATGTCAACTTAAAAGGAGCGAGGATTGGAAGTAACTGGGAGCTATGATTTGCGCTTTGATAACTGAAGTGAAGTAAATTGGTAGCTCTGAACAGGAAAGAGTGACCAGGCCTGTTCCTATAGACCTTAAATGTTATCCAGGAGAAAAATTTCAGCAAATGGTTCAAAGATAAAATTGGTTGTTCATTAATACATATTTTAACGCCTATACAAGGTTGTAAAAAAATGGCCTTATTATATTGGCACCTTGCTATAAATTCTTGCCATTGATATTGTTCATATTGAGCAAAGATCGAGGCTTTCTATATAAGAAACAGTGTTTTAAATCAACATTTGCAATTTAGGCAAGTGTTTAAGACATCTGAGGTGCTATCCTAAGGTTCAAGTTCAACTGCAAAGAGTTCAGGGCAGACTATGGCATAGTTCAGTCATCGCTAACCTTTTGGACCTCACGCACTACCAATGGTCCATGGACCCTAGGTTGGCGACTGCTGGCATAGTTTGTAAAATCTACCAGTTCCCCAGGCATATTTCTGTCATCACTCTCAATATATTCCATTATAGTTTCTGGTTTCTTCGTCTCTCTCTCCCCCACTGCTTTGCATCCCCAGTGGCACATCATAGGTACATAGTAAATGTTGAATCATTGAAAGAATGTATTTGAATGACTGTATGTGATTCTTTTACCATCCTACAAAGGCGAGATAAGGCAAATAGTAACCTGGTTTTCACCCAAGGACAATAAGGATATAGAGTGGTTATCCTAATGGGTAGGAGCTAAAACTGTGGCTTGAACTTGGAGTCCTCTGACTCTAAGGCAATTTCTACATGCACATGTCCTTCCACTCTGCTCAGAAACATCTAGAATCTTCAAGAAACATCAATAGCCTCTAGAACAACTGGAATTTTTAGACCAGCTTCTTCCATCATATTGTACTCATATAATTATTATATCTCAATTTTATTTTGACCACAAATATCTGAATTGTGTGTGGATTTTATAAAATGAGAGGTTTAATGATGTTCAGTATTATTCTTTCTCCATCCTAGGGAAGGGCATACTGGAAAATGAGGACATTAAAACTAATCAAGTTATCTTTTATATTATTCACTATTGTGGGGATTTTAAAATGTTACCTTATTAGGGTCTCAGGTGTCACCAGCACCTTCCCAGCCTCAGGCTCCAGGATGAAGGTTAAGAGGCTGTAAGGAAGCTGCAGTCATTCTCCTCTAAGTTGTTTATGCCTCAGACTCACCTTCTAGAAGGAAACACCATCATCCATCTCTATGCGAACAGTGTGTGAAGAGACATAGGCTCTTCTCTTGGGGCATTTACAATCTGGAATAGTAATTGCAGCTCAGAGTTTGTGATCCAGTTTGCCTGAGAGAGTCCTAGGGTTCACCTGTTATTCTGATGTAATTATTAACAGTGACACTTTGCTCTTTTACAACAGAAAGAGGAATTATGTGTGGTCGCCCAGAGCTAACATCTACTGAGTCTTAAGCCTTGTGCACCTTCTACATGGTAACACTTATTACTTAATCTGACTTTCACCACATCACCAAGAGGAGTGTTAACTTTGTGCTTTTTGACAGCGTGAATGCTGGGGCTGCTGCTTGAGTTCAGGTGCTAGCTCTGGCACTCCTGAGCTGTAGACCTTGGGAGAGATAGTCAATGTCCTCGTTCATGTGCATATGAGGACATGAAGAATAGTAACAGCCTCTGGTGGTTGTATGAGGAAGACGTGCTAAGTATTTGCAGAACACTGAGAAATGTTGGAGGTACAGAGAATAATATGTGGTAGATACGGTGTCAGTGTCTCCGTTTTGCAGGTAAGGAAACTAAAGCTCAGAGAAGTGACTGGCCCAAGGAAACACAGCCTATGTGCATTTATTAACTTTGATGATGTTTATGTTAAGTTCAAAAAAGGAATAAATGTATTTGCTGAAATACTAAGGGAAGGAGCAAAAATATTTGAATGGTGAGTGGATCATTGGAAGTTATCACACTTAAAAAATAAGGAAACTGAGGCCCAAAGAAATGAAATAACTTGACAAATTTCTAATGGCTAGTTACTTGAAAAGCCAGGACTAGAATCCAAATATATTTATCCTACTCTAGTTTTATTTTACTACCAAACTCCCAATTCATTAAAAAGAAAGTCTTCATTTTAAAATCACTTATACCATGTGATGATAATACTCAGAGATTGGTAGAAATGCCCTAGAATCCTCCATATCATGCCCCCCACCACAGCATCAAAGATTCAAGAGCCAAATGAATAATCTTCGCCATTAAGTAGGGCATAGACTTGAATTCCAAAGAATAACTTAGTCTTTCTGATCATTTATATTTTCACTTATAAAAAAAAGAAAAGCAATAAGACCCTATTAGGCTGGATCAAATTGGGTAGCATATTGAAAGTGTTTTGTAAGCTCTGTTATCTTTCTTTCCTTTTTTTTTTAAATAAATATTTATTGTTCAGATTATTACAGTTGTTCCTCTTTTTCCCCCATAGCTCCCCTCCACCTGGTTCCCCTCCCACCCTCCGCCCACACCCCTAACCCCCTGCACAGTTCTCATTCATAGGTGCATGATTTTTGTCCAGTCTCTTCCCACATCCCCCACACCCCTTTCCCCCCCGAGAATAGTAGTCCACTCCTTTTCTATGCCCCTGATTCTATTGTAATCACCAGTTTATTCTGTTCATCAGATTATTTATTCCCTTGATTTTTAGATTCACTTGTTGATAGATGTGTATTTGTTGTTCATAATTTGTATCTTTATCTTTTTCTTCTTCTTCCCCTTCTTCTTAAAGGATACCTTTCAGCATTTCATATAATACTGGTTTAGTGGTAATGAACCCCTTTAACTTTTCCTTATCTGTGAAGCTCTTTATCTGACTTTCCATTCTGAATGATAGCTTTGCTGGATAAAGTAATCTTGGTTGTAGGTTCTTGGTATTCATTACTTTGAATATTTCTTGCCACTCCCTTCTGGCCTGCAAAGTTTCTGTTAAGAAATCAGCTGACAGTTGTATGGGTACTCCCTTGTAGGTAACTGACTTTCTTTCTCTTGCTGCTTTTAAGATTCTCTCTTTGTCTTTTGCTCTTGGCATTTTAATTATGATGTGTCTTGGTGTGGTCCTCTTTGGATTCCTTTTGTTTGGGGTTCTCTGCGCTCCCTAGACTTGTAAGTCTATTTCTTTCACCAGGTAGGGGAAGTTTTCTGTCATTATTTCTTCAAATAGGTTTTCAATATCTTGCCCTCTCTCTTCTTCTGGTACCCCTATAATTCTGATGTTGGTACGCTTGAAGTTGTCCCAGAGGCTCCTTACACTATCTTCATATTTTTGGAAACTTTTTTCTTTTTCGGTTGGGTATTTTTTTGTTTCTTTGTATTTCAAATCTTTGACTTGATTCTTGGGATCCTCTTGTCTGCTGTTGGATCTCTGTATATTATTCTTTATTTCAGTCAGTGTATGCTTAATTTCTAATTGGTCCTTTTTCATATCCTCGAGGGTCTCACTAGATTTCTTGAGGGTCTCATTAAGTTTAGATGCGGTTTCAAAAAAATTCTTGAAAAACCTTAAAAGTGTGGTTTTGAACTTTATATCCAGTAGTTTGCTTTCCTCCATTTCTGTCATTTGTGTCCTGTTTCTTTGTCTCGGCATTTTTTCTGCTTTGCTGTGTCGATAGAGTGGCTTTCTGTGCTACGGGTCCTATAGGGCCCAGTGGCTCAGCCTCCCCAATTACCTAAGGTAGACACTCTTGGTGCACCACCTTGTGGGCTTTGTGCAAAGTCTTGTTGTAGTTAAGCCTTGATTGTTATAGGTAACACTGGGAGGGATTGACCTCCAGGCCAATTGGCTGTGAGAATCAGCTGTTTCTGCAGTGGGAGAACTTCTGTGCTAGACACACCCCTCCAGGACAAGACTTGCTTCAGTGGGTTTTCTGGTGCTCACTGAGTCTGCCCCCTGAGTGTGTCCTTTATGGATCCGAGGAGCTGTAATCTGGATGGTCCCACTCTGACCACCGGGCACATTGGCTCCTGGATCTCTAAGGAAGTGCTAATCTAGCCTCTGCCTGAGGCTACCCAGCAGAAGCTGGCTGTGAAGCAATGCAAGTTCTCTTGGGGCCTTGGGCCAGCTGCAGTTTGTTAAGTAATTTTCAGATTACAAAGGGCCGAGCCTTTCATATGCAAAAGCCTCCGTTCAGGGCTTGGGCGGGGCAGGGTCCCAGGAGATCAATAGGGTGGAAAGAGCAGTTATGGCTGCTCTCAGTCCTGCCCTCAGAGGCCCTGCTTCTCAGTGTCCCGGCAATCGCTGCAAGCACCTCCGAGAGAAAGCTGCCCTCAAGTTCCGACTGATGCCAGACAGTCCCGTTTCTCCTGTATGAGTCTGGGTCCCCAGAAACTCACCCGGAACTGGAGCTCAGAGCTTGAGACTCCCTGTTGATTGAAAAAGACAACCGTATCTTCAGCCACCAGCCCTCTCCGCATGCACCCCCGCACCTTTGTATTTTACTTCCGCACTGCACCTCCTCTGAGTCTCAGTATGCTTTTCTCTTTTCTTCTAGTTGTAGAATTTCTATTCAGCCAGCCTTCCTGTGGTTCTGGATGATGTCCGTTCCGACTTTTAGTTGTATTTTTGAAGTGGTTGTGCGAGGCAGCAATCTCCGGTGTTTACCTATGCCGCCATCTTGGTTTCTCACAAGTAATCTCTTTCTTTTCATCTTATTTAATTTTTCTTTATTAAATCTTTTAAAGTCATTCCATATGCAAAATAATTCATGAAGGCTAGATATATGAGGAATTATTATATAGAATCCATATATTTAAGGCAGGTACTGTTTATTTGGGGAGATAGGAAGATAAACATAAAGAAAAAATCAACCAAAAGGCAGACTCATATTATGGTTTAGAATACAGCCTTATACATATTGGGTCACAAGCAAAGTCTCTCCAAATTCAAGAAGATTGAAATCATATCAAGCATTTTCTCAGACCACAATGGCATAATATTAGAAATAAAGTACAATAAAAACAATAAAAAATTCAAACACTTAGAAGCTGAATAGCATGCTATTAAACAATGATTGAGTTACCACAGAGATCAAAGAAGAAATTAAAAACATCCTGGAAATGAATGACAATGAAAATACAACAATCCAAAATCTATGGGACACAGTGAAAGCAGTCGTGAGAAGGAAGTTTATAGCTCTACAGGCCTACCTCAAAAAACAAGAAAAAAAATGGTAATAAATCGTCTATCTCTACAACTTAAATAATAAGAAAGAGAGCAAGAAGAAAAACCCAGAGTGAGCAGAAGGAGATAATAAATATCAGAGCAGAAATAAGTGACATAGAGACCAAAAAAACCCACAAAAAACAATACAGAAGATCAATGAAACCAAGTGCTGGGTCTTTGAAAGGATAAACAAGATTGATGAACCTCTAGCCAGGCTCACCAAGAAACAAAGAGAGAGGACCCAAATAAACAAAATCAGAAATGAAAGAGGTGAAATAACAACAGACCCCACAGAAATACAAAGGATTGTTAAAAAAAATACTATGAACAACTCTATTCCAACAAACTAGACAACCTAGAGAAAATGGACATATTCCTAGGAAAATACAACCTTCCAAAAAATCAGAAAGAATCTAAAAATCTCAATAGGCTAACTATGGAGGAAATTGAAGCAGTCATCAGAAAGTTTCCAGCAAACAAAAGCCTGGGGCCAGACAGCTTCACAGGGGAGTTTTACCAAACATTCAAAGAATAAAAACCTATCCTCCTCAGACTACTACAAAAAATTCAGGATGAAGGAACACTTCCAAGCTCATTCTATGAAGCCAGCATTACCCAAAATACCAAACCAGATAAAGACAACACAATGAAAGAGAATTACAGGCCAATATCCCTCATGAACATAGGTGCCAAAATCCTTAACAAAATTCTAGCAAATTGGATCCAGCATTACATCAGAAAGATCATACACCACAACCAATTAGGATTTATCCCTGGGATGCAGAGATGGTACAATATCTGCAAATCAATAAATGTGATACATTACATAAACAAATTGAGAGATAAAAATCACATAGTCATATCAATTGATGCAGAAAAAGCATCTGACAAAATCCAAGAACATTTCTCGATAATAACCCTCAGAAAACTGGGAATAGAAGGATCATACCTCAACCTAATAAAAGCCATATATGACAAACCTACAGCCAACACCATACTCAATGGGCAAAAACTAACATCATTTCACCTAAGAACAGGAATGAGACAGGGATGCCCACTTTCACCACTTCTGTTTGACATAGTTCTGGAAGTGCTAGCCATAGCAATTAGTCAAGAAGAAATAAAAGGTATCCAAATTGGAAAAGAAGATGTAAAATTGTCACTATTCGCAGATGATATGATACTGTACATAGAAAATCCGAAAGACTCCATAAAAAATTATTAGACTTAATAAATGAATTCAGCAGTGTAGCAGGATACAAAATTAACGCCAAGAAATCTATGGCATTTTTATATACCAATAGTGAACTTACAGAAAGAGAGATTAAAAAAACAACCCATTTACCATCACACCAAAAAAATTAAGATACCTAGGAATAAACTTAACTAAGGAGGTAAAAGACTGTACTCATAAAACTGCAGGACACTGAAAAAATAGAGGAAGACATAAACAGATGGAAGAACATACTGTGCTCATGGATTGCTATAATCAACATCATTAAAATGTCCATACTACCCAAAGCAATCTATAGATTCAATGCACTCCCCATTAAAATACCAATGGCATATTTCAGAGACCTAGAACGAATGCCCCCAAAATTCATCTGGAATAAAAAGAGACCCCAAATAACTGCAGTAATCCTGACAAAGAAGAACAAAGTAGGAGGGATTTCAATACCAGATATTAAGCTGTATTGCAAAGCCACTGTTCTCAAAACTGCCTGGCACTGGCACAAGAACAGACATATAAACCAATAGAATAGAATAGAGAACCCAGAAATCAACCCAAACCACTATGCTCAATTAATATTTGACAAAGGAGGCAAGAACATACAATGGAGTCAAGACAGTCTCTTCAATAAATGGTGCTGGGAAAATAAGACAGATACATGCAAAAACAAAACAAACAAACAAACAAAAAAACAAACTAGACCACCAACTGACACCATACACAAAAATAAACTCAAAACAGATAAAGGATTTAAACGTAAGATAGGAAACCATAAAAATATTAGAGGAATCCACAGGCACCAAAATCTCAGACATATGCCGAAGCAATATCCTCACTGATACAGCCCCTAGGGCAGGGGTCCTCAAACTACGGCCCACAGGCAACATGTGGCCTGCCGAAAACATTTATCCAGCCTGCCGGGTGTTTTTGCCGCCGCTGCCTGTTGCTTAGCAGCTGACTCGTCCCGGGCCTGCAGTGCGCATGTGTGGAATGTGCACTGCACTCTCTGACTCCCCTCCTTCTCTCTGTCTCTCAACTCCTCCTCTCAGTCTCGGGTGTGATCGGACGAGTCACGAGCTTGCCTGTGCAGAGCCTGCTGCTGCCTGAGGACCTACGCATGAACAAGTTAGGATTTATTTTTTTTTGAAGTTAGGAGGTCTATTTTTTTTTATTTTGCAGTTAGTAGGGCCTTTTTTTTTTAAGTTAGGAGAGCCTTTTTTTTGAAGTTTTGTTTTTTTACTTCAAAATAAGATATGTGCAGTGTGCATAGGAATTTGTTCATAGTTTTTTTTTTTTTTTTTTTTTTTTTTTAAATATAGTCCGGCCCTCCAATGGTCTGAGGGACAGTGAACTGGCCCCCTGTTTAAAAAGTTTGAGGACCCCTGCTCTAGGGCAATGGAAACTAAAGAGAAAATAAACAAATGGGACTATATCAAAATAAAAAGCTTCTGCACAGCAAAAGAAACTATCAACAAAACAACAAGAAAGCCCACTGCATGGGAGAACATATTTGCCAATGTTATCACTGATAAGTGTTTAATCTCCAACATTTACAGGGAACTAATACAACTTAACAAAAGGAAGATAAACAATCCAATCAAAAAATGGGCAACAGACCTGAATAGATACTTTTCGAAAGAGGACATAAGGAGGAAGGCCAAGAGACATATGAAAACATGCTCAAAGTCAATAATCATCTGAGAGATGCAAATCAAAATGATAATTTGGTACAATTTCACACCTGTCAGAATGGCTATCATCAACAAATCAACAAATGACAAGTGCTGGCGAGGATATGGAGAAAAAGGAACCCTCATGCACTGCTGGTGGGAATGCAGACTGGTGCAGCCACTGTGGAGAACAGTATGCAGTTTTCTCAAAAAACTAAAAATGGAACTCTCATTTGTCCCAGTAATCCCACTTCTAGGAATATATCCCGAGAAAACAGAAACACCAATCAGAAAGGATATATGCACCCCTATGTTCATAGCAGCACAATTTACAATAGCTAAGATTTGGAAACAGCCTAAGTGCCCATCAGCAGATGAGTGTATTAAAAAACTGGGGTCTATCTACACAATGGAATACTACGCTGCAGTAAAAAAGAAGGAATTCTTAACATTTACAACAGCATGGATGGAACTGGAGAGCATTATACTAAGTGGAATAAGCCAGTCAGAGAAAGATAAATATCACATGATCTCACTCATATGTGGAATATAATTAATAACATAAACTGATGAACAGAAACAGATCCAGAGATAGAGTAGCATTGATCAGACCATCAAACCTCAGAGGGAAGGTAGAAGAGGGTGGGGGTAAGGGGAAGAAATCAACCAAAGGACTTGTACGCATGTATATAAGCCTAGCCAATGAACACAGACACCAGGGGGGTGAGAGCATGAGTGTGTGTGTGTGTGGGGGGGGTGTTAGGGGGGGATAAGGACACATATGTAATACCTTAATCAATAAAGAAGAAAAATACGGTGTTATTGATGATAAGAGTGACATAGAATTGGAGGAAGAGGAGGTTACCTGAGATTGGGAGAAGCCTAGAAGAGCCTAGCCAGGGGTGGGCAAACTTTTTGACTTGAGGGCCACAATGCGTTCTTAAACTGGACCGGAGGGCCAGAACAAAAGCATGGATGGTGTGTTTGTGTGAACTAATATAAATTCAAAGTAAACATCATTACATAAAAGGGTACGGTCTTTTTTTTTTTTTTTTTTTTTAGTTTTATTCATTTCAAACGGGCTGGATCCGGCCCACGGGCCGTAGTTTGCCCACGGCTGGCCTAGGCTGTATATTACTTCTATAAAACAGTTTTTTCTTTCCCACTCAAGACAAGTTTGTGGTGTTATTTCATATATGAAAAGAAACCTTGTGTTGATTTGAATGCAAGAGAATTGGAAAACAACTGTGAACAGTAATAGCGCAAATTAAATATGGTTTTTAAGAACAGAAAAAATGACAGTTTACCCTAATAAATTTTATTAACTTGTGATACAATAAATAAGACTCACCAAGTATTTACTGTATGCTGAATGTTATTTTTCACATGGATTAACTAATTTCAGCCTTGCAGAGAATTTACAGTTTAGGTACTATTATATCCATTTCATAGAACAGGAACCTGAAGGTCAGAGAGTAAGTATCTGCTCCCAGGCTCCAGGGCCCTTGAACTCATCATTTTTCTGTGGTCCTTGCACCTAGAGCCAACTGCTTTTTCAATGCAACGTCAAGTTTCTTTTCTTATTTTATGAACCTAGAAAGACATTATCTAATGTGCACCTGTAGTAGTCTCTTAGAGCTACAATAATAAAGCACCACAAAGTGGATTGCTTGAAACGACAGAAATTTAGTCTCTCACAGTCCTGGAGGCCAGAAGCTCAAGATCAAGGTGTCAGCAGGGCCATGCTCCCTCTGAAGGTTTTAGGGGAGGATCCTTCCTTGTCTCTTCCAGCTTCTGGCATTTGTGTTCCTTGGCTTATAGATGCATCACTTCAATCTCTGCCTCTGCCCTCACGTGGCCATCTTCTCCAAGTCTCTTCTCTGTATCCAAATTTCCCTTTATATTGTATTAAGGCCACCTACTCTAGTGTGACCTCACCTTAGCTGGGTACATCTGCAATGGCCCTATTCCCAAATAAGGTCACATTCTGAGGTACTGGGGATAGGCTTTCCACTTGTCTTTTGGGGACACACCATTCAGCCCATCACAGCACCCACGAAGGAAAAGCGTGGACCCAAAGAGAGTGATACAATGTTTAACAACCCTGAGATTCAGGTTCTGGCCAATCAGAATGGTCTCTTGGCTGACTGGACTGAACGCTAGCCAACAGGAATGGATGCCTGTTCGTGGGCACATGACTGGGCCCACCCATCAGATGGTAGCTTCTTCATCCCCTGGCCAGGCTGAAGGGCACCCTGACTGACGCCACTGCTGCCCTGGAGTGGGACTCAGTTCAACCAATACTCAGACACCCTCTCTGTGCATTGACTGAGGGACCCAGAGAGCCTTGCCTGTGTCTGTCACGTGAATAGAAGTGTCCTAAGTTGGTCTGCCTAGAAAGTATGAGGTCTGAGGTCACAGATAAGGAAATACCACCTGTATAAGAACTCTCAGGGGATGGAAATGCTGGCCTTGTTTGTGGTACCACATTGTGATCTGAAGGAGAAGGAGCTCCTGTCTCTCCAGCTGTACCCCAACCTATAATGTCCAGGCAGTGATGAGCTATCCTTCAGAACAAAGAGAAAAACCAATGTGGAGATGGTGGGGGAGGGGCTCAGTAGCCCCATGCTTTCTCTGTTCCCTTCAGAGTCCTAGAAGCAGTGGGTAGGGTCATCTAGGATGGGTTACAGGATCTTACTTTGAGAAGGAAGAAAAAGTCATAAATGGAAATAAATACAAGTTGCTTTCGTTCCCTGGGTTCTTACAGTGAATTGTAGCCCAGTGGTCTGGGAATGTATGTTTGTCATGATTATTCAAATCTCCCACAGAATCCCTGAAGTAGCTGGAAGGTCAAAGTTATTGACCTGTTTCCAGTTCCAGCTCTTGATGTTGACCCTCTTGTATTTGGGGAGAAGGCCCACAGCCCTTAGTCCTGGATTTAAACCTCTTTGGACTCTGCCTCCCTCTGCCTGTCTCCACTTTGCTGGAGGTTGGCCGCCCTGGCTGAGAACTGCTCTTTCTCTTTGTACAGAAGTTTTCTTTTCCCTTGATATCTTTTAACTTAAAAACAGAAATCCAGGAGTTGTACGATTCCCACCGGGACACATTATGCAGGAGGAAATTATTCCCATTAGAATCCAGTGACTTTCACAGGGATCTAGAATTGCTTGTCTAATAAAAAATAAATGTTCTATAAGTGATAGTCCCCGGGGAACATCACCAGTCCTGACACAAAGCCTAGTTGATTTTTGCTCAGAAGTCAGTTTTTCTGACTTCTCTTCATTTTCCGTCTCTCCAAGTCACCACCTCTTAGCAGCATGACTTTATTCCACGGCATCTAATATTTAAAAATAACCCTTTATGTGTGTCTTAAATATGACTTCATTTAGCTTCCTGGTATGTTCAGGGCTGTTGCACTGTTTTTGCTTTAGAGGGCTGTGCACTTCACTGGGGATCCCCTGGGCGTACAGGACAGAAAGAGTGTGTGAAATCCTTCTTGCTGTGCTGCTGTCAGCTCAGAGAGTCTCTTGACCGAAAGGTGAGTGACAGTTGAGGGACAGTGTTGAAAAATACCCCTACAGGAATAAAATAAGACTCAGGGTGTCCAGCACACTCAGTCTGAGGAGAAGGATTCCACTTACTCATAAAACGATGTGGATGGGCTATTAGTTAAAGTGGGCAGCCAGTTCAGGAGCGGGGGGCACCGAGTTTCAGGTGCCACCCTCAGGGTTCTACTCTGTGTTAGAGCTGCTGGTGGACTTTGGGGGCAAGTAAAGCTGTGGTGTGTCATCCATTGATAGTTCACACTGTAAATTAAAATACCCCAAACCAGTGAAGTCAGAATCTCTGTTTGTATACAGATTGAGCTGTGAAATAAACAGTGAGTTGCTCCCTAGTTTTCATTCTCATTCTCTCTCTCTCTCTCTCTCTCTCTCTCTCTCCCCCACAAAGAAAACAAAAGGCTTGTATGTCTTTGCAAAGTTCATAGCATTCAGGTGGGACAATCCTTTGAACACAAACATTTTGAGCCTTTGTCTCCTTAGGTTTATTTTGTATTGGGGGGCAAGTAAAAATTCCAGGGAGAAGGGCTGTGCGGCTGTGGCTCCAGGAGCTGTCCCAGCCTCTTAGAAGTGAAACACTGTTTAAGATAAAAATAATTTTAAAAAAGAGTGGTCTCCATTTTTTTTTCATTGGATAAAGCAATTTCTTTTAGATTCCTTGAACTCTCTCTGCTAGATTTAATGGGAGAACATTATTTATAGATTTCAACATCGTTTCCTGCTCATGGCTATGAGCTATGGCTGTGCAGGATCCAGAATTCTAAAGGCCTCCCAAACGTAGGGAGACTTCTGTTGTTCCTGCTCCTTTCTCCCCGCTGCTGCGGGGGCTAGGGCAGATTTCGGTTCACATCACAGTGTACAGTGTTAACTAGGTGACATATGGGTGGGGGACATTCCTGCTTGTCCACTGCAGCCCGAGGGGGGGGGGACGTTTCCATAGAGATAAGAAGCAAAAGTGCTCTGTGCCACCTAATTGGTATGCATCCCCAGTTCAGGTTCATTGTGCTTGTGCTAATGACAGGGTTGTCTCAGTAATAAGGATGGTGCACTGGAGAAATTTGCTGCCTTGGTATATTTTTCCCTGGCAGAAAACTACTTAGAGACTGTAGTCAGTAAGAAGAGTGACTGGCAGGCTGAAGAGCCTGCTTAGCAGCATATGGGGGAAGGCTGGTGCTCTGTGCCACATGCATATGCTGCCATTAAACTCCAGCTTTGCGCTTTGTGTGTTCCTGGGCTTCTGCCAGGAAGCCCACCTGCTGCAAGAATACTTGTAAAGCCCAACTCAAAAGTGATTGAAAAGCTACTAGAATAAACTGTAATAACACAGTGCTTCACAGATGGGACATAATTGCAAGCTAAAGTGTACAGCCTCTGCAGTAATGAAAACACGAGCCATTAAATTAAAATCATAAGGGAAAAAACGATAAAAGTCTGTTGATTTTTTTTTTTTAGTTTTATTGCAAAAACTTCAATTTTCCTGCCCTCATTAATCAAATACCATAAAACTATAGTGTGACTTTGTTCTGGTGGAGGTTCAGGCAATTAGAATGATGAATGTTGATGAAAATGATGTAACTTTTGTTATTTACTTGCTGGGATAACTTAAACCCTCTGTAAGCAGAGCCGCCCGAAGCTGACACGTATCCATCAATTTGCAGATGGAAAGAGCCTTTAGGAATTCGCCCTGAGTTTAGGGGGTGGTTTTGTCCAAGCTTGTCCAAGGCAAGGGCAGCATAAGAGCGCAACGTTGGGCTTCTTGCTCAATCCTGAGACATGTGCCGAGTGAATCCTTTCTCCTTGGCCAGGCCACTCTTTTTCTAAAAATTAGTAATTTTCCACATTTTTTGGAAAATTAAGAGAGACTCACCAAACTATGTAAACATATGGACTGCTTGAGCGATGTCAGTGCGGCTGTAATTGGTGGCGGCCCGCGGGCTGGCGTCGCCAGGCTGACATGTAATTAGCGGGGCTGTGGAGTGGAGGAGGTGGGAGGGCCGTGGCAGCTGAATGGGCCCCGCAGGCCAGAGCCCGGAGGCCTCTCCAGGGCTGTCTAGTGCCCGGAGGCTCCCAAACCATTGTTCTGCTCCTTTCTGTGGGTGGGCCTTGTGAGGAGAAAGAAACATTTGTGCCCCTGTCATCGCCCAAGTAAACAGCCTTTAAAAGAGTTTCTTTTTTTATTTTGAATTATGCATTTCTTCGGCATTCCTCGTGGCAAAGTGGAAGAATTCCCATCCATTAAAAAAAAAGAAAGAAAGAAAAAGAAAACCAGCAACAAAGTGATAAATGTGTTTTCAATTTACAAACGGAGACAGGTGTACAGTCTCGTGGCGTCTCGAGTGCATGTATAAAGGAAAAAGAACTGAAGTTTGGAAGCACAAGTGTCCCCTTTTTTTCCCCTTCCCTAGCAAGACATCTGGGTTACTTCTCTCCTCTGGGAGTGTCCCTTGCTCCAGGGTCTCCTAGTCACTAGAGGTGCTGATGAGTCACAAAGCCCCATGGGCCCCTCACACAGTGGCTTCAGCTAACCCGGCTGCAGAAGAGATGCGTTGGCAGCTGCGTGAAAGCTCACAATTGGGTGGCAGGTTTGGAAACTAATAATAAACAGAAACCCATGTCATCGCACAGTCCCTGGCTGAAGAGAGACTCAAAGGCACATGGAAAGGAGCAGGTGGGCAGCGAGTGACTGTTTAACCATCTGACTCCTTGCAGGTTGTTCTTCAGTGGCTGAGGCCATCATGCCCCCTATACCTGGTGCAGCTTTGTTCCCACGGCTTCCTTGCACCTTCAGTTACCAGACTGCGCGCCTGGGGTCAGCCTCTCTGCCTATCTACCGTGCGAGGGGCTGACCCTCCCACAAGGGACCACCTGAGGATTGCCTGCTGCGAACACCCCAATACTCACGTTAGAGTGGCCTTGAATCATTGGAGGTATTGTTGCTTTCAAACCTGAATGTTTGCCACTTCCTGCCCCACCGGCACCCTTTTAGACTCACCCTGTGATGTGGTCTTTGTATCATGGCACTGGGGATGAGGACACTGATGTGCTTCTCATACTACCTGTTTCTTTCACTTTTACCGTCTTCCTTGAGAACCTCCTGGTCTCTGCTGGGTGTGACATCCCCCGGTGGCCAGCTGGTCAGCCCCAGCTCTCAGGGACCCTGGCAGGCGCCCAGAACAGTAAGTCCAGAGAGGGCTGAATCTGATGACATTCAGAGAAGGAATTTCAGTTCTGTGAACTTAGAGAGGAAGGTGATGCTAAGCCCTGCTTGACTGTATTTTGGGTGAACAAAGCTCCTGTAAGCCTACGTGGTTGTGATCAGAGGGGAGGGCAGGTGCGTGCCTTCCATTTCCTTCATGGGCTGTGGCTCACGCTACTTGCTGCCTCCTGCCCTCTCCAGATTAAAATGTGGCCAAATTCATCCCCTCTAGATGCTGAAAGGGACCTGCCCCTGTGTTAACCATGCAGGCAGAGTGATATTTACATTGATGATTCACCCTACCTCAATTAAAAACTGATTTTTTTAAAAAGCATGGGAATGTCTGCTTCGGCTTAGACATCTGTTGCTGGTCCACATTTGTTCCCCCTCTGAAATTTAGGGGAATTATTTTTTGAAAGCCAGTGCACCACTTCTGAAGCAAAATGGAGCAATAATAATTTAGCTACAGGTGATGGGTAATCCATGGCAAATGAGTAATTTTAGAATATCCAGAATCACGGGAGCCTCAATTAACTTTTTTCGTTGTGCAGCCTGGCTTGCTGTATTGCGAATGGGTTCTCTGACTTGAAATTCTAGCAAAGGAGCCAGGCTCGAAGGACACAGTTGTGAAGACCCAGGACGTCATACATGAAAGCATGCAAGGCTCAGAGTGGCTGCTTGAGAGATCTGAATATGCCTACACTGCACAGACATTATTTTGGAAATGTTTATAACTACTCCTTAAGAATCTCTTTTGTGAGTGTGTTTCTCTTTTTGAAAAAAGTGTTTGTGAATGAGGCTTGGAAGCAATGAGCACCCTCCTCAGTGACCTCACTCATATCCTGGAGGGTTGTTGGTGGCACATCTGGTTCTCTTGGAGGCTGATGACAACAAAGGCGTTGTCACCGTGACCAGCTCTGTGACGAATGACTGGCTTTAGTTGTTGGCTCCTCCTTTCTCTGCATGCCTTCTAGTTTCCAAGCCCAGCCCTGGCCTTTGTGATCCAGTGGTTAGAGCATTGGCCTGTGCACCGAAGGGTCTCAGGTCCAATTCCTGGTCAAGGGCATGTGCTTGGGTTGCAGGTTCAAGCCCTGGCCCCAGTCACGAGGGCGTGTGGGAGGCAGCCAATCGATGTGTCTCTCTCTCATATTGATGTTTATCTCTCTTTCTCTCCCCCCGCCCCCCCCATCCCTCCATCCCTTCTATTCTCTCTAAAAGTTAATGGTAAAAATATCCTCAGGTGAGGATTAACAGTAACAACAAAAATTTTTAATTTCTAAGCCCAAACCAATGAGATGCTCAACGGTTGGGTGCTAGCTTACAGGGGCTACTGAAATCAAGGTAGTTTGTGGTTACAGAACCATTAAACAGTGGCCTCCCTTTACACCAGGGGTGGGGAACCTTTTTTCTGCCAAGGGCCATTTGGATGTTTATAGCATCATCCATGGGCCATACAAAATTATCAACTTAAAAATTAGCCTGCTAGCCCTAACCGGGTTGGCTCAGTGGATAGAGCATCGGCCTGCAGACTGAAAGGTCCCAGGTTTGATTCTGGTCAAGGGCATGTACCTTAGTTGCAGGCACATCCCCAGTAGGAGATGTGCAGGAGGCAGCTGATCAATGTTTCTCTCTCATCGATGTTTCTAACTCTCTATCCCTCTCCCTTCCTCTCTGTAAAAAATCAATAAAAAATATATTTAAAAAAATCAAAAAAAAAAATCAGCCTGCTATATTTAGCTAAACATTTAATTAACTTGCCCCTAACGCCTTGGCAGGGCCAGACCAGGTGACTTCATGGCCGGAAGTTCCCCACCCCTGCTTTACACCAGTCACTTCCACCTTTGGTGCTGGGATGGATTGGCTCTCAAATTGTGTCAGTTGTTTTTCCTCGCCCTTAACAAGATGCTTTAAAATAGTGGTTCTCAACCTTCCTAATGCCGCGACCCTTTAATACAGTTCTTCATGTTGTGGTGACCCCTAATTGTTACAAATTGAACACAATTAAAGCATAGTGATTAATCACAAAAACAATATGTAATTATATATGTGTTTTCGGATGGTCTTAGGCTACCCCTGTGAAAGGGTCGTTCGACCCCCAAAGGGGTCGTGACCCACAGGTTGAGAACCGCTGTTTTAAAAGGAAAAAAAGGCAATTTTTTTGTGTAGTAGAATGCTTCAGGGAAGGATGGGAGGCAACACAAATGCAAATGGATGCTATTTAAAGAAAGGAGCACATGGCCATGTCATAGATCTCTGCAAAGGATAACAACGAGTTACAGATTTGTGTTTCTGCTGTAACATTTTACTAGTTTTTGCCAACTTGCCAGCTCATGGCAACAAAAGAATTGGGAAAATAATTGCTTTGACTTCTCAGAAGGTGTTGCCCGTTTCTCAGGTCTGGTGATGTACCCACCCTAATATCTTACATCTCCAAAAAATACCCCCACCGATGTCGTCAATCAGTATATGGTCCCTCGCTGTCTCTTGGGGGTTCAGAACTATGGAAAATAATTTATAGAACACAATTATCTTCATCTTGGATTCCTGGGGCCATATACCTCTAGCTGGGCTTGGCTTTAGACTTTATTCTTTCAAAGGACTTGGCTGTGCTTAGCTACAAAAATCAATAACCATTCCTTGCCTTGGAGCCTGTCAGCTGATGCTTAATTCTGTTAGTCAGGTTGCCTCTTCCTCTTCTGGCTTCATCCCCAGTAGTGTGTCTACATCCTTCTCTGTGCGCAGGCCTCTTGATTCCGAGTTCATCCGTCCATCTTGAAAATGTCTCGCACTTGCTGAGAAACTTTTTGTGCTCCTTGTTGGGCCTTGGTTGCACATGATCTAGGGGGTATTTCTTTTCCCTGGTGGTTCAGATGACAGTCTGTGTTCAGCCACTTGAAGGTTCTGCATGGAATCAAGGTAGTTATAAGGTAAATGCAGAAACAATGTGTAAGGCCTTGTTTGTATCCCTGGGAGGTGAATGCACATGTGGAAAATTCATCCGAGGAGCCATGTTGGGGTCCCCTGAGGTATTAACAGTGGTGGTTCTAACCCATGTTTCATGTCTGAGGCTGCCCTCTGATAGCTTTGAGATTACTTAGGACTCCCCCTGCCTGGGGGACAAATGTGTCTCACTCTCAGCTCAAGGTAGGAGGTCTGCCTGAGAGATCATGTTGGGGCTATAGTAGATCCAGTTAAATTATTAAAACGTTTTCCACCCTATGTGACCAACCTGTCTGATTGCAATGGTCAGGTCGAGATAGCGATAACGCCTGGGGGACCCCAGCCAGCACAGCCAGTGGCCCCTCCCACTTATTTCTGGAAGAAGTACGGTGTATCAGGTTGTGGAGTAATGAACCGTCTCCTAGCCTCTAGTGTACCAACAATTACTGGGAAAGTGGCAAGAGAATGAAGGCTCTGAGACCCAGAAGATCCAATTCTGCTACCAGCTGAGCAGTTAAGTAGAGCAGGAAAGGAGTTTGAAGACTCTGATTTTACTGTTAATTTTATTTAAAAGGCAAACACCTGCCTGGTCTTCATTTCTTGGTTGGTTGATCTGTGACCCCCCCAACAGTTATAGTGCCTGGCTCCCTCTCAGAAACATGTGCATGTGTGTGTATATGTGCATGTGTGTGTACCTGCATGCACACATCTGTCAGTGTAAGGATAACAGGCTTCTAGGATCTTTCTCTGCAATCCTACTGCCCCCAAATCTCACTATCTGTAGTGGTTTGGATTCCCTGTGAGATATACTCCTAGGTGGAAATCTACAGGCATGGGTAGAGGGGGAGCAGGTGGCAGTGGGATGATAACAGACCTGGGAATTAGAAGGGTTTGTCTAATCATCCCTGTGTGGTCCTCAGCAATTCATGCCCCTAGCACATAAGATTAGAGGGTGCACTTGGCTAAAAAGTGTCCCCCAAATTCATGTCCTTCCCAGAACCTCAGTATGTGAACTTACTTAGAAACCAAGTCATTGCAGAGGTAAGTAGTTAAGCTATGATGAGGTCATGCTGGAATAGGGTGGACTCTGATCTATGTCTTTGTAAGAAAAGACACAGAGAGAGAGAGAAGATGCCATGTGAAGACACAGACAGAGGGAAGCTGCCATCTGACACAAAGGCAGATATTGGAGTGACGAGCCACAGAAGGAATGCCAAGGATTTCAGGGGCAACCAGGAGCCAGGGCACAGCCTAACCCTGCTGACACCTTGATTTTGGACTTCTGGCCTCCAGACAAGTGAGAGGACACATTTCTGTGGCTCTAAGCCACTCAGTTTGTGGTGGTGTGTTATGGTGGCCCCAAGACACTGATACAGAGGGTTGAGCCAGTTTTAATGCCCTAGAATGCAGAGGTCCTGTTGAAAAGGAGTAGGGGTCTCAGAGGAATGCTGTGGGGTCAGGTTGGGAAGAGGGGCCTAGATGCCAGCTGTTGGCAGAGGGAGTTTTGGGGAGAATCACAGGCTTAAGCATGTGGGATGCACTGGAAAGACTGGCCATGGGCTGTGGAGGGCTCTATGATCATCTGGCTCCAGGGGACAGGGCTGGGTGAGGGGGGCGGAACTGTGACGGTTGAGTCCTTTCTTTCAGAAGACTTGGTGGGGCCATTACCTTTCTGACATTAGTGAACTTCCAGCCCCCCTCTTCTCCCTGCACTGAACACTGCTTCTCCAATACTGCACGACTCCGATGGGAGAGCAGCAATTTATTTTTCTTTCTTGGGTACAATTAGGCTTCCAACCAGGGTGAGCCGTTCCCTCCATCACAGCTTAAGACAATGAGAATGTGTACGGGGTGAAAGTCGCCATGGCGGCATCCTCGGGCCGGGCTTTATTCCAGAGCTCAGACCTGGCGGGGAGAGGTCCCTCTTTCTCCCTCAAGACAGGACCCTGAATGTGAAATGTCATTACAGCCTCATTCCTCTAGCTCTGCTTCTTTTCAGAATAACAAAAACACATCAGTGGTGAGTTTCAGTGTTATTTTTAATAAAAGAAAACCCTTTAATTTACATATATTTAAGGCTAAGTAAATGAAAATGCATTATGTTACCACCGTTCTACTGAATAATGAGCCCATAGGGTTCAGGAGAACATTAGCTTTTTAAACCTCGCACACCCCCCAGCTCAGGTCTGCCACTGGGCTGAGGGAGGGGGCACGCGGTGTCCTCAGGGGCCACACTCACTGTTTATGAGTTGGGTTAGCAATGCCCCCATAGGAGACTTGGGGACAAATGGATTCTATGTCAAGCTGCAGCCCCAAACCTGGTCATGTAGGACATAGTCATGTAGGGCATGCACCCCACCGGCGCTCAGAGCCTGTTTCCAGGCAGGTAGGCCCAGGGGTGGCAAGATGGTGCTCATTCCTCCCTCTCCTGAAAGCCAGGCTTGTGACATTGCCCCTCCTACGCTGAGGCAGTGCTGGCCAGGAAAACAAAGTACATACACACTCATGCACACACACACACATGCACAAACACAGCTACATGCATATACCTACAAACACACTTATATGCACTCACGCATACTTGCACGCATCACTTCCTCTACATTTTATTAAAAAACAAAAAACACACACATGCCTTTGGCCCATTGAAAAATCAGCATTTTCCCAGACCTTCACACGAGAGACTCGCATTCTCTTTCCTCCTAAAGTTCCCCAGAGAGGACATACTGAAGCCACGAGTCTTTTTGCAGATAACATGGGTGAAGCATTAAGCTTGGGGTCTGGTTAATAGCACCCCCAGAAGGAAGGTTAGCTATTATGAGTCCTGCACTGACTTTAGTCCAAGACAAATACCTTCTTGCATTTGAGAATGAGAGGTAAACCGAGGAAAGCTCAAATTACCATGAAACTGAGTTTATTTAGGAACAGCAGAGGAATTGCAAGTCAGAATAGGCGTGCTGTAACAAGCTGCAGGTCAGTCCGCTGAGGGTTGGGGTGGGCTGTATATATAGGCAAGGTGTACAAAAGGGAGTGTCCAGCCAGGTTTAAGCAAGAAATGCATTGGCTTGAGGATGGGGAGAGATTCTTGGAGAGATGCTCATTGGTCAGGAGATAAATGTCCACCTTCTATAAGGTAAGTATTCACAGGAAATCAGTTTCTCAGTTCTTAAGTTTCATTTTCCTGAGGGCAAATGCGTGAGCTTCCCCATGTCCCATCCTTGGTCCCATTTTAGACTGAAATCCTTTCACGTGCTCTATATCCAGGGGTGCATCTGGGCCTGAGAGGCGCCCCTCCCGCCTCCTCAGCCCCTCGCTCTGGAGCACGGGCTGGATGTGGGAGAAAGACTTCACTACCAGTGAGGCCTCTGGTCTTGTCACCTCCCTGGGAGTTTCTTCTGAGAAATTCCAGATGTGATCACTTTGGGAAAGGCTGCAAATTTGTCTTCAGACAACATCATGTAAACGAAATGGTGACCCAGGCCTCACAGAGGTTCTTCATTCCCCTGGAGCAGGTTGGTGGGGGCTTCCCAGAGGAGGTGGCTTTTGTGTCCAGCCCTGAAGGGCCACTGAGGATGCAGCCGGCCACCTGCTGGCCAAGGAGCAGCGGAGTGGCCCCCAGGAGACCCAGCCAGAGCTGTGAGCCAAGGCGGGACTGTCCCCTGGCCTTTTCGTGACATTTACCTCCTCTGTGCAAGGACACTCTTTTTTTCTCTCTGTTTCTATTTTCTCCAGTTAATCAGGTGACTTGAAAAGAAGTGAGATAAGGGTATTGTTTGCACCGACAACACCCTGATGATACTGTCTGAAGAGATCAGAGGGAAATGTTCCCTTTCTGAGCGATAGAGTCATTAGGGAGACCTCTCCTCACCCCTGCGCATCTAGGTTAATTACCACAGAACCTGGAAATGACAGCTATAATTTTTCGCCAGAAAGTACCACTGTTTTTACTGTTGAGGCAATAAAATGCCCATGAAAGTGCTTCAAAGGACCCCATTTTGCAGTTCAATGGTGTGATAATTTTAGTAGAATGGCTGGCCATGCTCCTATTCGGACACTGTCTTGTGCATTTGATTAAATTTAGGCTGCAAGTTATGAACTGGGCTAATGAAATCCATTCCTATCTCCCAATGGCCCATTGATCATCAATGAATAAGCAAGTTTATCTACCACAGTGTCTCACAGGGAAACGGAGACACGTGGCATCTGCCTGTGTGTGTGACCACCTTGGCGTGATCTTATTGCTGTTTGGGAAATCGTATGCAGACATTTACCAAACAGCATAAGATAACATGCTTCTGGTTTTGAGTTATCATCGAAGTTATGGCAAGGAATGCCATTCAGAGAATTTGGATGGGTGATTCTTTTTTGGACCATTGTTATGTTTCTTTTTAAAAACTTGTGTAAAATAGTCTATTTGCATTGAGATGTGAGCAAAGTGTGTGTGTACATACTAAAATTTCTCATGAAGGGACAGATTGCTTTTATGATGGTAACATTTTTTTGTTTTTGCTTGTTTTTAAACTAGATGGAACTTGAAATGATTCATTTTAAAACCTGATTCCTAGATCTACCAGACCGTCCATTGGAGGTGTGGTGCGACCTTACACCTGACATCCAGTGTGTTCCTCTCTTCGCTCTCTCAGGGTCGCTTGTGCTAGTTTTGATTACAGATAGCCTTCGGCACCCTTTCAGTATCTTATGAAGCTCAAAGGAGTTGGGGAAAATGCTATTTGAATCTTCCACTTCCTTCTGACTGGCCCTTCTTGTTCATCCCTTTCTTTGTTTAGACACTGGTTGCCTGAGCCATTCCTGAGCACATCCTTACAGGGAGCTGGAGAGAGTGTGGAGCTTTTGGGGTAAAAACCAAAGGCTGGGGAGGGGGCGAGGCTGGAGAAATAAGAACATGCCTTCCTGCCAAATGGCTGGGTTCTCGGCACAGGAGGTGCCTAGAGCCAGCTGGCGAGGAGGATGGTGATGATAGAGAAAGAAAGGACAGCCTCAGGTCTGCCCTAGAGAGTGCTGGTCAACTTCCCTGGCCTGTGGGGGCATCTTAATCCATGCAGACATTACTTCTTTTAGAAAATCCTTCCCGTGTCTCCATAGCTTTATCACAACGTCTGTGATTACATAAGCCATGCCTGGGTCTCCCATGGATTGCAGGCTCCGTGAAGAGGAGCCATGCTATCCTGTGATGGTGTCCCCAGGAGGACATAGGACCTGGCTCTCAAATGCCTGCTGAGGGAGGGAGGGGGCGGGGGGGAGGGAGGGCAAGAGGGAAAGGATGGCCCATGTTGCAATGTGGTTTGGCTCAGGAGCCTTCCAGCAACCTTCCCCAAGGATTTGGGGCTGATACTAGAAGGCCCTTTGAGGGACCCCAGCCCTGAATATTTTAAATTTTGAAGTAGGTGACTTACCAGGATGTTTGTTTTACCTGTAAGGAAATCATCTCATTCGAGGTTTGTGGGGCTATTTTCCAAACCAAAGGCTAAATGTGCTGCTAAACTCATCCTTTACTCCATGAAGTGTGATGTCTGGGAATGAGCTAATTCAGGTGAGGAGCAAAGCCCCGCTCTCGGGGGGAACGGTACCTGTCAGAAGCGTGATAGAACTGTCAAACGTGCATGAAATCCTCTATGCAAATGGTGAAACAGAAGTCACAGTTCCTTTTGTTCTGTGACAGGGTAAAAATTTCAAACTTTTCATCAAAGAGGAAATAAAATTCCAACACGTACACGTTTTAATAATGGGGGACATCCCCCTTTCCACTTCTCAGAGCCAGTAGTTAGTTGTGCAGAGCTGATTAATTGCTCTAACCCAAGATGGCAATTGGCGGCAAGTAGCTAAATCTGCTGCAGGCAGTCTGGACCAGTGAGGTCAGAAACGTTAGATGGGCAAGCACAGTTTGAAGTATAATATGGGTCCTAATTCTCTGTTCTCTGGGACTCTGCCCGGGTCTTGTAGACAGCCAGGCCCTCCTTGCAGAGTGGAAGTGCGCCAAGACCTGTCTTTGTATTCACTGCTTCCTCGGTTCTATTTACTCACCTGTGACAGAACCACTTCGGTGGCTTAACCAGAGGAACTTGAGGAAGGAGCTGGAAGACTGATGTGCTGGTCAGAGGAGTCTTTGGTTTCCAGGTCCTGCTTGCTCCCCTCCCCTCAGTCCTCGCGGGGGACGCTGCTCCATCTCTGGGCATCTGCCTGTGTTCCAGGCGGGAAGAATGGGACCAGAGCAGGATCAAGGATGAAGGTTGGCCCGTCACCTCCCCTGCCTAATCCTCGGAAGACAATTATATTTCCAGAGTCGCACCCTGGACGCCTCTGCTCCCCTCCCCCTCCAGCCTGGGCCCACGGCACAGCTTAGCCACAGGTGCATCTGGGGGTCTGCCCTGTACCAACTCAGGCTTTGGACACAGCGGGTCCCTCAGAAACTCCACCTCTTGAGGTACCAGCCCCTGACGTAACCTTCTGAGCAGTTTCCCTGTCTTAAAACTGACTCTGAAGATTGAGACTGCTAGTGTTTGCTTAAGAAGCTCTGACAAAGTCAGGCTCAGAGCAGGTGTCCTGGGCACGCTTCCCATTAGACTCATTGCTGGGTGACCCACATGTGATCTCAGGGTGAGGACGCCACGCAGAGGTGGGGTGGGCAGGACCAGAAACCAGGCTCTGCTGTCTTCTCTCTCCTGGGAGGTCTGCCCTGTGTAGGGAAGGATGGGGGAAGGCGGCTTTCCCAAAAAGAGGCCACCCAGGGTGGGGGAAACCTGCCAGGGCTACCCTTTCTCGGGGTTTCACAGCAGGACCATCTGGGGGTCCAGCAGCACGTTCTAGGTTGAACCTCAGGTACCTGCTTTGTGATGTTCTCTGTGGGTTCACCTTAAGCCTTTAGCCAAGTCTGAACATGCTGCGCTCGTCTAAGTTCTGCTCTGTGTCCCTGTTGGAGCTGCGTGTTGAACAATAGTGTCCCCTTTGGAGTCAGCACAGGGTCTCATGAGGGAGAGATTGCAGGAGTGGAGTCAGCTTTTCTGTTCTCAGCACATTCTTTTCCCAGCATGATCTTCGGATTTTATTCAGGAGCCCATTGTCTCAATGTGGCAGCGAGCAGGGATATTGGGCACGGGGTTTGACCATGGCCTTTACACTTCTGTTTTCAGGCCCCTGCCTTGGAGAATGATCCCTGAGGCTGGGTGAGGACCTGGGCACCCGCATTTTTATCAGACATACCAGAGTCCAGCTGGGGAAAAATGCACTGGGCTGAAAGTGCCACAGGGAATTCTAATGGAGACTCAAGGTTCGCATCTTCTGGTGAACAATCAAGACCTACGGAGATGCCAGGACTGTCCAAGGCTCTGTAGTTGCAAACAGGGCCTGGCAAGGACCAAAGCAAGTCATCTCCAATCTCCCACACATCACATGTCATTTTTCTCTCCTCTCTGCTCTCTGCATGATCCCCTTCTGAGGTGGACCTTGGGGCACACACTGTCCACGGCTGTCATGTAGCCACATGGAGTGGGAGGGGGTCCCCTAAAAGCAGGGCTGCTGGACAAACAGCCAACATCTGTTCATACACGTCTGTCTGCTGTTTAGGACTCTCATCCCCAAGTTCCTCCCCCCCAAACATTTCTGCGTATTTCCTATGTATTCACCAGGAAGATTGGCAGCTTTATGCCATCCCACCAGGCTCCCCTGCCTTTCTGGGCACAGTTGTGGCATCTGCCATTTGGAGTCAAGTCCTTGACCTAATGGCCCAGGTGCTTTCACACCCTGTGCTCTCTGAGCCCAGGTGGGCTGCAGCTGTGCTCAATTCCATGCTGGCCAGTGGAGGGGATCTCCCCAACCTCTTGGTCTTCTTGGGGTCTGGGCCAGGTTCTCACCCCAGATGGACATTCACCACAGGGATGTGTGCCTCACTTGTCTGCCTGAGCCCCTTTTCCATTTCTCTCTTAGGTGCATGATCCTGGAACCCATTTTCTTTCTCATAGTGGCTGCATTGTCAGCTCAGGCTGCCACATCAAAGTACCATAGACTGGGCCATTTAACCAACAGAAGTTTACTTCTCAGTCTTGGAGGCTGGAAGTCTGAGATCAGGGTGTCGGCAGGGTTGGTTCTTTCCACAGCCTCTCTCCTGGGCTCGCAGATGTCCATCTCCTCCTCGTGTCCCCATATAATCTTTCCTCTGTGTGTGTCTGTGTCCTAATCTCTTCTTATAGGGACACCAGTCATTTTGGGTTAGGGTCAATCCTAGTAACCTCATGGTAATGTATTGCCTATGGAAAGACCCTATCTCCAAACGTTGTCACATTCTGAGCACTGAGGGTTAGGACTTCGACATATGGGTTTTGAGGGGGACATAGCTCCCATCACACCATCCTTGCCCCACACACATGAGAGTAGAAAAGGAGAGATTTTAGTACCCAAAGCGGTGGCTGGGTGTATTTTTTGGTGAACTTGAAGTCAGTACCATCAGCAATTTGAGTCTTTTGTTAAGGAGACATCATGAGTTTATCCTTGTGAGTTTAGCAGTCTTTGTCAGCCACATTTTAAAGAATATCACTTTCCATTGTCCAGTATCTAAAGTATCTAAGAAAAACCTCCATGCTATCATTTTCATTTTAGGTTTTCTATATATTTTCATAATTTAAAATCGTCATAAGAAACTAGAATTATTAAATGATTTTAGTTCAAAAAATTGCACTGACAACTGTGGAGCCCTGGTCATTTAAAATCAACATCTGCCTTTTCAAGAGTGTTTTTGAGTGCATGTACACTCCCTAAAGCACCATCTCCTGGTGATCCCCTCAAATCCTGCTGATATCCTCCTTCCCCCGCCCCTCCCCCCCCCCACACACACATACACACACACAACATTAGGCAGGGATCAGGGATCACAGTGTCCTTCCTCTGACACACACCTGTCATCAACCTTTGGTGGATTTCGGGGACGGAAACCTTTCCCACAATTAAGGAGCAGTTAGAGAATTAACCTGCTTCTTGTAATCTTGTCAGAAATGGGATACTATAATCCAGCTATTGACTGAAATTGAGCTCCGTTAACTCTGCTTCCCTTGCTCTCTGTACCGGCTGCCTGATCAGAGATGACGGCATAATTGATTTTTGCCATTCACAGGGCCTTGAAGTAGCTTTGGTTTTTGGCTGGTTGAGGTTGTCATCTGTTGGAGGTTAAAGAAAGCTAAAGTCAAGATTCTTTTTTTCCTAAACGCTGTTCAGCAGGCGGAGCTGTCTGTGGCAGCGTGAGGCTCACAGGGGTACCTGGGGAATCTGGGCGTCATCTGGCACATCATGGTGAGAGATGCGCACCTGCCAGTGTTTTCACATTAGACGATCCCACCTCCTGTCTCAGGAAGGTTCTGGAAAATGCCTTGGTGTAATACGCTTGATTAAGAACAGGGCTCTCTATTTTTCCTATGACAACTTAGGGCTCAAAGGTAATTTATGAAGCAGAATTTCTGTTGACTTTGATCCTTTTAGGTGGTTAAGTACTAATAAAATGAGACTAAGCTGGCTTAGATGTCTCACAGCTGGTGCTCAGAGCGAACCAACAACTGAAATGCATCAAATATTAATCTCTCTCCTGGCAGCCTTCCTGCTCACAGGAAGTCATCACATGGTTACTGTGACAGACAGACTAGGCCAGTGGTCGGCAAACTCATTAGTCAACAGAGCCAAATATCAACAGTACAACGATTGAAATTTCTTTTGAGAGCCAAATTTTTTAAACTTAAACTATATAGGTAGGTACACTGTTATTAACTTAATTAGGGAATTCCTAAGGCTTAGGAAGAGCCACACTCAAGAGGCCAAAGAGCCGCATGTGGCTCACGAGCCGCAGTTTGCCGACCACGGGACTGGGTGGTGCCGAGTGTCTTCTTGTGTTGGGCCATCCTCATTTGTAATCTCGTTGCTCCTTCCCCCCGCACCCTGGCCTCATTTTGCAGATGGTTTCCTAGGCACAGTTTCAGTAAATGTCCAGGTTGGACAGGCTCCACGTGGGAGTGGGATGGAGAACCAAGATGGCAACACCCATTCTCTCCCCACCACACCTTCCTCAGGAACTGAGCAGGAATCAAGTTGGATGGTCCTGGAATTGTGTGCCTTTGACAATGTCTGTTTCCTAAAGAACATTCCACAGGTCAAAAGTGGTTTTGTGTACCAGCCAAGCTGATTTGTTATGACTATTGGAACTTTTTTTTTTCTCCTAAAGATAATATTTTAGGATTTTTTCAATAAAAGGGTTGCCAGGGTTAGGTTCCTGGGAAAACAGGTTCTGAGACCCAGATTATATGGGGAAGTTTACTGGGAGATCTTTTGAAAACAGCCTCTGTGGGGGAGTGAGCAATGCAGAATGGGGCGGAGGGAGGGGTTGGAGGCTCCAGCCAACCCTGGCAGGGCTCTGTGCCGTGGTTACCCATGTCTTCCCACACACTGAGATCATCTCCTGTCCTGTTCTATCAGCTGGTCCAAGGGACCCTCCCGCTAGGGTGGCTGAGGGGAGGGATACTAATGCTGTAATGAGAGGGCATGGGGCCAGGCTCCTGCCCTGGGTGTGTCTGATTCGACAACCCTCATGGTTGGATGGATGCCAAGGGTCTGTGGACCTTGGGACTTGGTGACCTAAGGTCCTAAGGTTCACCTTAGGACCATGCCCATTTGACATCCAGGGCCCCATAGCACACCAGGTGCCTTTTTTCAGATGGTGTCTAGTTCTGTGCTGTGGATGGCATGGCATTGCTCCAGAACCCTGGGGTCCAGGGTAAGATTCTCCCATCGGTGGGCTACAACTCAGCATGGCATCTTCCCACCATGGATACCTGTAGCACTGTCGGGTCCCCCAGGAGGCCCTGCAGCAGGCTCCTTTCCTCCCCTGGGCCCTGTCCATAGCTGAGAGCTTATTCTGTCACTGGTCAATGTTGGAACCACATTTCCCAGTCTTCACTATGGGGCTCCCAGAGCCCAAAGAGGGTCCCTGGTCCTGGCTCCTTCTATGTGGCAGAAGATGTGAGAGATGATCATTTTCCCTTTACTTTGGAGGGCACGTGTCTGCCTTCAATCTGAGACAATTCCCAGGGTTTATCCCCACCCTCTGAGCTCTTGCATCTTCCTATGGCCTTCAGTGTGCTTCTCAGCCCCAGCTCTTGCAGTCTGACACCATCAATATGGTAGACCCATGTGGGGTCCTGCTTGAACTTAGACATCCCCTCATGGCAGAGCTCGAGCAGTTAAAGCTACAGAAGCGTTTTGTATCCATCCTACGTGAATGTAAGCTGCCTTGGTCCTACTTCTTGTTAGGGATGGAAATAAGGCACTTTCCAGATGGTGGCTGTATCCCACGTTCCTGAAACCCCAGAGACGTTCCTGGAAGAGATCCCACAATCGGCGCAGCAGCTGCAATGGGGCTGCTCGTCGGCTGAGTTTTCAGCTGCCAGGCTCCCTCCAGTTTCCTGTGAGACACACTGGTGAGTTAGGTGGGGGTACAGTAGAGATAACCACCCTTACATTCTTGAGGTCCTCGAAATGCAACATCATCTTTGACCCCTGACCTTCTCCACTATGAAAGTTCTCACCCCACAGCCCAGGGAACCACATATGTCCATTCCAAATGTTACAGAATACATCCACTCCAGATACACACAGAAACTGGGAAAGTTACCATCATGCAGAGCTGTGAGCCTAGTGGTCCTGCTGTGAGCCCAACAGGGCGAACTCTGTTTACTACCAGCTCCCATAGGGCACCCCCTAACCAGGGGCCATGCTGATTTTTTGTGTCTCTAGATATCAGTGCCAATTTAGATCCCCAGTCCTCGAAATGTCTGCATCCTCTCCTTCTGCTACAGTATAAGTTACCACAGCAGTGGCTGTCGGTCCATTTTGAAAATGGAGGAGCTAATTATGCATTGGATATGCATAATATGCATTGGATTTTATAAGAAAACCAGAGGCCCAGTACACAAAATTCATGCAGGGTTGGGGGGGTGCTCCCCTCAGGCTAGCCTGCACCCTCTCCAATCTGGGACCCCTCAGGGGATGTCTGACTGCCGGTTTAAGGCCTGATTTTGGGGATCAGGCCTTAAACTGGCAGTCAGACATCCCTCTCACAATCCTGGACTGCTGGCTCCTAATCGCTCACCTGCCTGCCTGCCTGCCTGGTCACTCCTAACTGCCCCCTCTGCCGGCCTGATCGCCCCTCACTGCCTCTGTGTGCCGGTCTGATCACCCAACTGCCCCCTCCCTGCCGGCCTGGTCGCTCCTAACTGCCCCGCCCCCTGCCAGCCTGGTCACCCCTTACTGCCCCCCTCTGCCAGCCTGGTCACCCCCAGCTTCCTCCCCTGCCAGCCTGGTTGCCCCTCATGGCCCCCCTGCTGGCCTGGTTGCCCCACACAGCCTGCTGTTCAGTCATTTGGTCATCCCTCACTAACCCCCCTCCCGGCCTGGTTGCCCCCACTGACCCCCTCTGCTGACCTGGTCGCCCCTAACTAACCCCCTTGCCACCTGGTTGCCCCAACTTCCTTCCCTGCCAGCCTACTCGCCCCTCACTGCCCCCCTTGCCAGCCTAATTGCCCCCAACTGCCCCCCCCTGCCACCCTGGTCACCCCCAACTGCACCCTCACCCCGCTGGCTTGGTTATCCCTAACTGCCCCCCTCTGATGGCCTGTTCACCCCATACAGCCTGCTGTTCAGTCGTTTAGTCATCCCTCACTAACCCCCCTGCCGGCCTGGTTGTGGGCAGCCATCTTGTGAGGGCATGAGGGTTAATTTGCATATTACCTCTTTAGTATATAGGATTAAATATCTATTATGTAAGCCACAGAGGCTTAGAGTTTATTACAGCAGCTAGCCTTACTGCAATTAATACAAACACATTCTAAGTGCTTTAAAGGAGGCTGTTACAACAACCTTATGACTGATTCCTCGGGAGGGATTCAGGAAATGTTGAATTGAACTCTTTAAGCTGGTTTATTAGCGGATGCTTGCCACACCTGTATGACAGCTGGCACTGGGGACTCAGGTGGCATCAGTAAAGCACATGACAAATCTTACAGAAGCCAGTGAGAAGGACTCAGCACCCTCTCCAACGTCTTTCCATCGGTTTCTCTTTAGTCTCTTACCCAAGCTGGGTGTTCCCAGCATAGTCCTTCTATCCTCATCTTTGACCTGATGCCACACAGCAGCGGTTCTCAACCTGTGGGTCACGACCCCTTTGGCGGTGGAACGACCCTTTCACAGGGGTCGCCTAAGACCATCCTGCATATCAGATATTTACATTATGATTCATAACAGTAGCAACATTACAGTTATGAAGGAGCAACAAAAATAATTTTATGGTTGGGTCACAACATGAGGAACTATATTTAAAGGGCCAGAAGGTTGAGAACCACTGCCACACAGCCTTCCTTGCCCACTGTAAGTATTTATCTTACCTAGTTTTAGGTCCTGGCAAGGATTTTCCAAGCATCTTTCTTCTTTTGCAATTGTTCTGTTCTTGTAAACCCATCATAAAAATTTCCTGTTGCCACTTACTGTGAAGAAAGCAGGGATCCTGAAAAATGAGAAAACTTAGGGACTTGGGTTTCCATTGCAAAAAGTGCACTTGAATTGTTCAGGGTTACCCAAGAGAATGACATGTCATGCAATTTTATATTTGACAACATCTCCATTTAAAACAGGGAATGTCTTTTTTTTTTTTTTTTTTTTTTTTTTTTTTTTTTTTTGGAAGACTGCACATAGAAGTATACTGATTTGGTTAAATCTGTGAGCGTATATCTCAAATTTTGGTTCAAAAATGCAGTTCTTTGATTAATTGAGAAATTTCTTACAGAATGCCAAACTTGGACTGGCCTTTTGTGTAAGACTGAGTGCCATGTTTGGGGCTGCAGTTGTTCCAAATGGGTCCGAGCCAAGCACAGGCGGAGGGCAAGAAAGTGCGGTGAGCATCGGTCATCACAGGCTCGCTGTCAATTCCTTCTCTCTTTGGCGTGGCTTTCCAGCACACGAATAGACAGGACTGGCAGAATGTCCTGGTTAAAATGATGTTTCCTTTGTGGCTTCTTTGGCTGTGTTATTAATGTTTGATGCTCATTGTATGCCAGGATTATGAATATAGGAAGTGGTGTGAATAGCAGAAGCCTGGCTTTCGTCAGTTTAGACCCAAGGATCTCTATAAGGAAAATGGAACACAGCAGAGCTGGCAGGGGTGGAGAGAAGCATCCTGAGTCATGTCAGTGGCACCTCTTCCTTTGGGATGAATGCAACTCGGAAGAACATGCAAACATTTGGAGCAGATGAGTCCTACACACACAAACATACACACACACACACACACACACACACACACACACACGTTAATCTGTCAGTGATCTGGAGTGAATGTAGGCCCTCTGAAAATGATTTCTCCATAGTTAATGCTTTGATTTAACTTAATGTTCACTAGATTACTGCTTCTCAAACTTGAGCATGCACACAAGTTCCTAGGTCTCTTGTTACAATGCAGACTCTGATTCTATTTTTTCTTTCTAATCCTCACCCGAGTATATTTTCCCATTCATTTTTAGAGAGTGGAAGGGAGAGAGAGAAACATTGATGTGAGAGAGAAGCATTGATTGGTTGCCTCCAGCATGAGCCCCGACCGGGACCAGGGATCAAACCTGCAACCCAAGTATGTGCCCTTGACCTGGAATTGAACCTGCAACCCTTGAGTGCGAGAGCCCATTCTCTAACTATTGAGCAACATCGGCCAGGGCCAGATTCTGATTTTTTGGTCCCAACGGAAGTGGAGACTAACAAGCTTTCAGAAGATGCTGGTGCTGTGGGTCTGAGACCTGCACTTGGAGCAGCAAGGCTTTGGGCCCATTGCCTAGCTGAGCCACTGGCTGGCCTGGCCCACCTCAAGGCACCTTGGGGGTTCCCCCTTGCTGCAGCTGGTGCCTCTGACTCTGACTCAACCTTGGCCTGTGGCCAGCTGAGCAGCTTGGTTCTCCTGGGCTTCCCTGGGCCTTTCCATGGTGGTTTGGTTCCTGGGACTGACTCTCAGCATCCATCTGTCCAACTTGTTCAGGGAACATGTTCCCTTCTGGTCCTAGGCTTTCATAATGTGGCCCCACTGCCATGAGGCTGAGGACTGCAGTGATGGCTGCTTAGTTTTATCTATAGTCCTCGTCTTCCTTCAGGTTCTCTGGGGAATAAAACCAAGGGTGAGGGTCTGAGTGCAGGCAGGCTATTCAGGAGGATGGTGAGGGGGTGGGCACTGAGCCCTTTCCTCTCCTATAGTCTCCGAAGAAGAGAATTCCCAGCCTCTCAATTGTCCAAATCAGAAAATGCTCTTTATTTTGTTAAACATGTTCTAATCAGTCTTAATCTCATCTTCTACATAGCCCCAGAGTCCACTTCTCTGACCCTTCTCCTCCACTGCCTATTCCTGGCAGCCTCCAACTCTCGTCTGGACCCTGTGTGTTTCCTAATTGGCCTCCTCTCATCTGTCGGTCCCCCTCAGGGCCATGTGTCCCCTCCTGAAAATGCAAATTTACCGCCCTTCTCTTTGCCCTTGAGATGAATGCTGAAATCTTCAGTGTGGCTTAGAAGGCTGTGTCATTTGGTCCCTCCCTCTTCAAACTTCATATCTCATCACTCACCCTCTCTTTTCAGGAATCATCACTTACTGTAGGACCAACTATAAGGAGATTATAATGGTAGCAACTTCTGATATTATAATAGGAATGACTGCCATTTGTTAATTTCTCACTATCAGGCACTGAGCTAGGCCCCTCTCAAATATTATTTTATTTAGTTTTTTACAAATGCTCAGTGTCACCTATATATAATATCTTTGAAACTTTGGCATGGAAATTTTTTAAAATAATTTTTAAAAAAATGTGTTTTTATTGGTTTCTGAGTGAGGAAGAGAGAGGGAGAATGAGATAGAAATATTGACATGAGAGCATGGGACAACACTCAACCGAGCCACACTAGATGGGCAACATGAAATTTTTTTAAATCATACAAGGTGTTGCAGCTAATAAATGGAAGAAGGAGATTCACATTTCCTGTATTTCAAAATAGTGTAATGATGTGGGTCTTCAAGTAGTGTGATGTTGGCATGTGTGTGTGTGTGTGTGTGTGTGTGTGCACTTTGGATGTGTTGAGTTGAGGAGAAAGAAAGAAAGAAAGAAGAACACAAGTCTTTATCTTGGGATTAAAGGCATTTTGTGTATTTTTGTCCAATCCTGTCAGTTAGATATCTTTATCATAGATATAAGTTTCAGACTCTGCTCCATGTAGAAGGGCCAGGCATTTCCAGATGTCTTTTCTGATCCACAGAGATTTACATATGTGTGGTGCATCCTACACCTGGGATTAATGTATGTGAGTGGGTAGAACTGAAGTCACATGAGTGATGCTTATTTGGAGATCTGGTTGAATGGTATATTGACCTAAAGAATGAGAATCTTACTTGCTTTTTAAAATGATTACACTGAAATATGTAATTTGACATTCATTGCCCACAAATTGGATGGAGAAAAATCTCTCTTTAGCTTTTGCTCTCTCGACAGAAAAAAAATATATGGTATAGCACTGTCATCTTTTTGGATCACTTGTTCTCCCTACACCAGCAAGTGGATGGCATAAACCATTAAAAACTTCCCTACTGCTGCCCTGGGTCACCTGATTGACAGCATGCATGTTCAATGACACCTGACTGTCTTGTCAAAATCAGTATTTCTCAAAGATATTTATTGGGCAGCTCTCTATTTTTACAGGTCTCCGTATATTGGCTCAGTTGTTTTGCATTATTTGGTAAGTGATAGAGACATCACAGCATGTAAATTCATGCTGTATTATAAACAATAAGCAGCAGAACTTTTGTCCATGTCTCAGTAAATCTTAGGGGTCTTCACTCCCAAAGCTACATGCATCCTCCTGTGAATACAGGTTTTGGAGGTGAAAGTGAAAATGTGTCCTAGTTCAAAATGAATTCCATAAATCATGACCCAGTGAGAGGAAGGTATGTTAGGGGGGAAATGTATTTTGAAATATGTGAGAAACTTTCCCCTTCTTTCACCTCCAGCCTGAATTTAAAACAAACAAATTCTTTCTATATGTATAGTTTATCTTCAGGAAGAGAAAATTTCCAGGTGCAAGGAGTGGAGAAGTACAGAAGTGATTTGTAAAACACAGGAATTAGTACAGAAAAAAAATGCACAAAGAAAACACCACAGAATTAACTGATGCCACATTATACTTGGAAAAGCCTACAGTAATGATGCATCAATTAGACACCTCCATTGTGATTGATAGGAGGACATGCAAATTATTTCTATTTATGATTCACCCAAATTGCTTCCTTCTCACTGCCTATGATCACCCACACAAAAAATGGGTGACTCTCTGCTCCTCCCCTTGTTTCTCTTCCTAATTCCAAGAAGTATGCTATAGGATTAGCTGGCTGTCTTGTTTTTCCAGAAAAGGAGGCAAGTATAGGCCATGAGATGATGATGAATTTTCTCCTGTCTCCTTTGCTAGTATTTGTGCTGCAGTACATAGAACTCCCAACAGCCTACTGCCCTTGTCTACTCTCACACCAAATTCAGACTTTTCCTTTTAAAAAGTATGTTCCTCAGTCATATATATAATTTATTTTCTGTTTCTAAACCTTAATCTCATTCTATTCTTAAATTTTTCACTTTAGGTCTAGTGGGTTTTAGACTTTTATCTTAATCTCCATCTTTTGAGGTCTCTATTTCAGTGGTTTTGGATTTAGCTTTTATTTAAATTTCATCAACCATATCTTATTTTTAATACTTGTTTCTTTATAAAGGTGTATACCCCACATGGAGATATAGGCAAGAGCTTCAGACTCACACAGTTCAAACACAAAACTTCTCTACATGAAATTCATAAAGATGTTACCTTATATTTTTTTCTAAAAGAGAAAATAATCCTTTCACATGTAGGCTACTAATGCATTGTTTTTGTATATGGAGTGAAATAGGAAGCCCAATTCTTGGTTTCTTTGGATTACCAGTTGTCCCATTTTTTTTTCTTCACTCAACTACAATGCCAGCTCTATCCAAAAAGTATCCACATATGTGGGATCTGTTTCTAGTATCTATGCTCTGGTCCATTTATTTGTCAATCATTATGCCAATACCACACCATCTTGATTACTATAACTGTAAGTCTCAATATCTGCTGTATGGCTTTCCTACTTTAAGCTGCTAATTTAAAATATAAATATATTTCTTAAATTTTTTATTTATTTTTAGAAAGAGGAAGGGGGAGGGAGGGAATGGGGGGGGGGGAGAGAGAGAGAGAGAGAGAGAGAGAGAGAGAGAGAGAGAAGGAGAAAGAAATATCAACTTGTTGTTCCACTCATTTATGCATTCATTGGTTGATTCTTGTATATGCCCTGACTGGGGATCTAAAACACAACCATAGACCTAGCTGGTTTGGCTCAGTAGATAGAGCATCAGCCTGCAGACTGAAGGGTCCCAGGTTCAATTCCAATCAAGGGCACATGCCCAGGTTGCTGGCTTGATCCCCAGCAGGAGTCAGCCAATCAATGATTCTATCTTATCATTGATGTTTCTATCTTTTTTTTCTTTTCCCTTCCTCTCTGAAATCAATAAAAATATAAAACAAAACAAACAAACAAACAAACAAACCCACAAATATGGCATATTGGGATGATGCTCTAAACAACTGAGCTACTTGATCAGGGCTTTTAATACAAAAGAAATCTCAAAATGCTGTTATAAACTCCATCTGGACATGGATATCATTTGCTAATGTTTTGTTAATCATTTTGCATTTGCGTTTTTGTTTATGTGTAAGATTAGCCTGTGATCTTTCTTTCTGATACTATCCCTGATTTTGATAACTAGCCCAATAAAGTGAGTTGGAAGAATTTTCCCCTTCCCCCCTATATTCTCTAGAATAGTTGTGTGATGGAATTATACAATGCTTGGTAGAACTCACCTGCAAAAACATCTGTATTTTCTTCATAGAGAGATATTGTAATATTGATTCAAGGCATATAATGGTTACAGGGTCATTCAGTCCTATTGGGGTCAGTCTGGATAACTTATTTTATGTAGGAATTTGTAATTTTCACATTTTTTTCAAATTATTTGGCCTACTACTCTTTAATATTTTATATTTCTGTTGTATATACATTATTACTTGCTTTTTTATTTATGCTATGTATATTGGATTTTTTTTTTTTTTTACTTTTGTAATCTCCAGAGATTTGCTAATTTGATTAATCTTTTTCAAAGAACCAATTTTTGGCTTTTTAAATCTTTCCTCCCATGCCTTTATTTTCAATTATATTACATTTTGTTCATTATCATTTTCTTTCTTTTGCTTTGTTGAGTTTAATTTGCTATTCTTATGGTTTATTAATTTCCAGGTTTTTTTAATTTTCTAATATAATTTATGACTATAAATTTACCTCTTATCATGACTTTGGCTATCCCCAATTCTTGATACCCTAATTTTTATTATTGTTCAGCTCAAGGTATTTTGAACCATGAGGTCTTTAGAAGTGTATTTCTTATCTCACAAATATATTAATTTGTTTCTAAATTATTTTGTTATTGATTTTTAACTTTATTGAATCTAAAATGTTATACAAGAAGTATTTAGATTTCAGATATGTCAAAATGTGGAAAAACTGGCAGCAGCTATTATAAGAAGTCACTAATTATAAGATATATATCAATTTAGAAATTCTAAAAACTAAAAAAGAAAATTGTATCTCAGGTTCTATAACATTATGTTGCAGTCAGAAACTATGTGTCTGTGTTATATTAACTTACTCAATTATGGTACAACTTACTTTATTTCCTAGTATGATTAATATTTGTATATGTTCCTTGAGTGTTTTTAAAAACATTTAATTCTCTACTTCTATATATCCCTTTTTACATAGTGTTATTCACATAGTTTATATTTCTACTGGTTTTTGTCTACTTGATCTATTGATTATTTACAGAGTTGTTTTAAAACTCTACCTCTATGACATAAGATTTCCCAATTTTTCCTTGTAATTACATCTATTTTTGTTTTATATATTTTGAGATTGTGTTGTTAAGTACAAAAATGCTTAGGATTGTTATATTTTCCTGTTGAATTGAGCCCTTTATCAATATGTTGTAACTTTTCTTTTTATGTCTCTGTAATGCCTTTTGCCTTAAAGTTTTTGTTTTAAAATGAAACTGATATATCAATACCAGATTTCTATGGTTATTTGTTTGGAATATATTTTTCCCTCTTTTTGTGGTTTACCTGTTTATACCCTTATATTTTAGATTTATCTCTTATAAATGACATATAGCTAGGATTTTAAAAATTCAGCATGATCATCTTATCCATTCAGTTAGGAAGTTTATTCATTAATACTTATTATGATTACTGATATATTTAAATTCCTTTCTACTAATTTATTTCATGCTTTCTATTTGTCTTGCTTTTCTTAGCTTTTTTACTGTTCTAACTTCCTTTTATATTAATTGAATTTTTATTTCTTTTCATATTATTTTCCAACTTACTTTGGAAGTAGTACATACTATTTCTATGATGTTCTTGATTGTCCTAGAATATTAATAATACATAAGCCATTCAACTAGGCAAAGTCTACAGCTAATATATACCCTCTTCACAAAAGACACAAGAACCATACAGTACTTTTATTATAAACTAGGGGCCCGGTGCACGAAATTCGTGCACTGGGTGTTGGGGGGGGGGGAGTGTCCCTCAGCCCAGCCTGCCCCCTCTCACATACTGGGAGCCCTCAGACGTTGACCCCCATCACCCTCCAATTGCAGGATCGGCCCCTTGCCCAGGCCTGATGCCTCTGACAGAGGCGTCAGGCCTGGGCAGGGGACCCTCATTTCCCCACATCACTGGTTCTGCCCCCAGCCCAGGCCTGATGCCTCTGGCCCAGGCGTCAGGCCTGGGCAGGGGACCCCCAGACCCCTCCGATTGCTGGCTCTGCCCCTTGCCCAGGCCTGATGCCTCAGCCAGAGGCGTAGACCCCCATCACCCTCTGATCACCTGATCGGCCCCTTGCCCAGGCCTGATGCCTCCGCCAGAGGTGTCAGGCTTGGACAGGGGACCCCCATCTCCCCCCGGTCACTGGCTCTGGCCCCCGCCCAGGCCTGAGGCCTCTGGCCCAGGAATCATGCCTGGGCAGGGGACCCCCATCTCCCTCTGATCGCTTGCTCCACCCCCTGCCCAAGCCTGACGCCTCTGACCCAGGCTTCAGGCCTAGGCAAGGGGACCATCATATCCCCCCAATCCCCAGCTCAGCCCCCCGCCCAGGCCTGATGCCTCAGCCAGAGGAGCTGACCCTCATCACCCTCCGATCACCAATCACCGGATCGGCCCCTTGACCAGGCCTGAGGCCTCTGGCAGAGGTGTCAGGCCTGGGCAGGGGATCCCCAGCTCCCTGCGGTTGCAGGCTCCGCCCCTGCCCAGGCCTAACGCCTCTGGCTGAGGCATCCGGCTCGGGCAGCGGGGACCCGCAGCTGCAGCGGCCCCGCGATCGTGGGCTCTGCTTTAGGCCCAGGCAAGGGACCCCTAGCTCCCGGGACTGCCAGCTTCGAACGTGTCCAGCTCCCATTGCTGGTTCCACCCCTACTTCCTGCTATCACTGGCCAGGGCGGAAAAGGCGCCTGATTCTCCAATCATGGCTGGGGGGCAGGGCAAAGGCGGCCCCAGGGCCGCCTTTGCCCTGCCCCCCAGCTCTTAGCTCCCCCCTGTGTTTCCGATCACTGTCAGTGGCAGGGGGCTTCTTCCTGCTTTCCCTTTCACCTCCCTGCATTGTGCCTACATATGCAAATTAACTGCCAACTATGCCCTGATTAGCCAATGAAAAGGGTATCGTCGTACACCAATTACCATTTTTCTCTTTTATTAGTATAGATTGTATGCTTCAGTTCTTCACTTTCTTAGTTCTATCTTATTATTTTTAACCACACAAATTATGTTATTATTTTCCACTAATGTTTGTTTAGATTTGTCTTCATATTTACTATTTTCTTTGATAAACATTCCTTGGATCTCAGATATTTCTTTCCCTGGGATCTTTTTTGCTTCCTGGAGATCATCCTATTAAAGTACCTCTAATGAGGGTCAATCATGAGATTTTTGAAATGCCTCTATTTCATTATTTTTGAAAAATACATTTAACTGATTTATAATTTCAAGTCAAGATCTATTTTTTCCTAGCTTTTAAAATATATTGTTCTGTCTTCTGGCTTTCCCTATTTCTCTTGAGAAGCCAACTATGTTTCTTGGTTAATCCTCACCCAAGGATATTTTTCTTTTTCTTTTTTTTTTTAATATATATTTTTTATTGATTAAGATATTACATATGTGTCCTTATCCCCACGTTACCCCCTACCCCCCCCCCCCCCGCTCATGCCCTCACCCCCACCCCCCCACGCCCGTTGTCCGTGTCCATTGGTTAGGCCTATATGCTTGCATATAAGTCCTTTGGTTGATCTTTCCCCCTTACCCCCACCCTCCCCTACCTTCCCTCCAAGGCCCGACAGTCCAATCAATGCCTCTCCATCTCTGGATCAGTCCTTGTTCATCAGTTTATGTTGTTCATTATATTCCACAAATGAGTGAGATCATGTGGTATCTACCCGCTCTCCAGTTCCATCCATGCTGTGGCAAATGGTAAGAGTTCCTTTTTCTTCTTCCTCTTCTTAAAGAATACCTTTCAGCATTTCATATAATGCTGGTTTGGTGGTGATGAACTCCTTTAGCTTTTTCTTATCTGTGAACCTCTTTATCTGACCTTCTATTCTGAATGATAGCTTTGCTGGATAAAGTAATCTTGGTTGTAGGTTCTTGCTATTCATCACTTTGAATATTTCTTGCCACTCTCTTCTGGCCTGCATGGTTTCTGTTGAGAAATCAGCTGACAGTCGTATGGGTACTCCCTTGTAGGTAACTGAGTTTCTTTCTCTTGCTGCTTTTAAGATTCTCTCTTTGTCTTTTGCTCTTGGCATTTTAATTATGATGTGTCTTGGTGTGGTCCTCTTTGGGTTCCTTTTGTTTGGGGATCTCTGCGCTTCCTGGACTTGTAAGTCTATTTCTTTCACCAGGTAGGGGAAGTTTTCTGTCATTATTTCTTCAAATAGGTTTTCAATATCTTGCCCTCTCTCTTCTTCTGGTATCCCTATAATTCTGATGTTGGTAAGCTTAAAGTTGTCCCAGAGGCTCCTTACACTATCTTCATATTTTTGGAATCTTTTTTCTTTTTTCTTTTTTGGTTGGGTCTTTTTTGTTTCTTCATATTTCAAATCTTTGACTTGATTCTTGGGATCCTCTTGTCTGCTGTTGGATCTCTGTATATTATTCTTTATTTCAGTCAGTGTATGCTTAATTTCTAGTTGGTCCTTTTTCATATCCTCGAGGGTCTCACTAGATTTCTTGAGGGTCTCACTGAATTTATCGGCGGTTTCCATAAAATTCTTGAAAAACCTTATAAACGTGGTTTTGAACTCTAAATCCAGTCATTTGCTTCCCTCCACTTCTGTCATTTGTGACCTGTTTCTTTGTCTCCGCATTTTTTATGCTTCCCTGTGTTGGTAGAGTGGTTTTGTGTGCTAGGTGTCCTGTAGGGCCCAATGGCTCAGCCTCCCCTGTTACCTGAGGTGGACACTCTTGGTGCACCCTCTTGTGGGCTTTGTGAACAGTCTTGTTGTAGTCATGCCTTGATTGTTGTAGGATCACTGGGAGGAATTGACCTCCAGGCCAATTGGCAGTGAGAATCGGCTGTGTCTGCAGTGGGAGAACTTCTGTGCTGAAGACACCCTTCTGGGGCAAGACTTGCTTCAGTGGGGCTTGGGTGCTTACTGAGTCTGCCCCCTGTGTGTGTCCCTTATGGATCTGAGAAGTTGTAATCCGGATGGTCCCCCTCTGACCACTGGGTGCACTGGCTCTTGGAGGTTACCCAGCAGGAGCTATGGAGAGAACTGCAGATTCCCCGTCCTTTTTTGGAGTTTGGAGGTGCCCTGATGAGGCCCAGCTGTGAAGCAATGCAAGCTGCTGTGGGGCCTTGGGCCTTCTCTTGGAAGTTCTGGGTCTGTGGCCCCGCTGCAGTTTGTTAGGTAATTTTCAGGTTGCAAAGGGCCAGGGCATTCATATGCAAAAGCCTCTGCCGCAGCCTGGGTGGGGCGGGGTCTCAGGGAATCAAAAGGCGGAGCAAGGAACTATGGCGGATTCTAAGCCCTGCCCTAAGGGGCTGCTCGCGTCTCAGTGTCCTGACAATCCAATTTCTGCAAGCACCTCTGAGAGAAAGCCGCCCTCGAGTTCCAAATTCTGGCCGCTGCCAGACAGTCCAGTTTCTCCCCGTATGAGTCCTGGGTCCCCAGAGACTTCCCGGAACCGAAGTTCAGAGCAGTCAGGAGCTTGTGACTCCCTCCCGATTCAAAAAGACAGCCGCGTCCTCAGGTACCAGCCCCCTTCCGCGCACTCTCGAGCCTCCGTACCTTTGCACTTTACTTCCGCAGCTCCTGACCCTCAATGTGCCTTTCTCTTTCCTTCTAGTTGTAGAACCTCCACTCTGCCAGCCTTCCTGCAAGTTTTGGATGATGTCCGTTTTGTCTTTTTATTGCGTTTTGAAGATGTTGTAGGAGGCAGCAATTTCGGTGTTTCCCTATGCCGCCAATCTTAGTTTCTCCTCCCAAGGATATTTTTCCATTGATTTTTAGGGAGAGTGGAGGAGAGAGGGAAAAAGACAGAGAGAAACATCGATGTCTTTAAACACATCGATTGGTTGCCTCCAGCACGAGCCCTGACCAGGGCCTGGACTGGGGAGGAGCCTGCAGCCAAGGTACATACCCTTGACTGGAATCCAATCCAGGACCCTTTGGTCTGCAGACTGATGCTCTATCCACTGAGCAAAACCGGCTAGGGGGAGAAGCCAACTACATTTCTAATTTTTGTTTCATTTTAAGAAATTTATTTTTTTCTTCAAGGCCACTTTAAAAAGTCTCCCTTTGTCATTTATATTAATCAGTTTCACTAGTAAGTATCTGAGTGTAATTTTTAATTACTCTTCTTGAATTTTATGGCATCCTAAATATAAAGATCTATGTCTTTGGAAAATATTGGAAAAACTTCAACCATTATCTTTTCAAACACTCTCTCTCTCCCATTTTATTTTCTTTCTAAATTTTTTGATGAGAAAAGTATTATATTTTCTCATATTATGCTATACCTCTTGAACTTTATTCTGTATTTTACTTCTTTTTCCTTTTTCTATCTGCTCCATTCTGGGTAAGATTTTGAAAATTGAGGTCTATCTTCTAATAATATAATTTTCTCTTTAGCTGTATCTAGTGCTCTGCAACCTTTCTATTAGAGTTTCTCTTTTTCATTTATAAGATTTCTTATTCATTTAAAAATTTGATTATCCGGCCACTGTTTTTATACATATGGTCAAGAAAGATCTTAGCTTTTGTTAGTCCACTTCACTCCCTGTTAAGTTTATAATTGCCTGGTCAAAACATATTTTGAAAAATAAATGGCTGTCTGATATCATTAACCTTTTCTTGACCCTTGACCCTGTGGGCAGAAATTGATTAGGGAACAGGTTACAGGAGCCCAACAGAAGTCTATACATCATATTGAAGTTTAAACCAAACTTGTGTACTAATAATACTTTGAGCTGTGGCCAGTTTGTCAGTTTAGGTAGGTATCCCAGTGGAGAAAAACAAAACTATTTTATAGATCTTTTCTCATTTCAATTATTAGTTACCTAGAGGCCTGGTGCACGAAATTTGTGCACAGGTAGGGTCCCTAGGCCTGGCCAGCGATCAGGGCCAATTGGAGCCTTCCTCTGGCTGTCGGCCAGGGCCTCCTTTCCCCAGCTGCCATCTGCTGGCCAGGGCCTCCCTTCCCCAGCTGCTGGCTGCTGGCTGGAGCCTCCCTTCATTCTGCGTTTCCCCCTGGTGGTCAGTGCATGTCATAGCAAGCGATCGAATATCCCGTCTCCCGGTTGAACTCCCAAGGGGATAATTTGCATATTAGGCTTTTAAATATATAGATGACTAGATACTAGTTTTTGATAAGCCAGTAACTACATGGATAGGAATGTTCTCCTATTGCTCTCATATGGTGGCATTTTGTGGCAAACCTTCACCTCAACCAGTGGTTCTCAACCTTCCTAATGCCACAACCCTTTAATACAGTTCCTCATGTTGTGGTGACCCCCTCCCATAAATTATTTTCGTTGCTACTTCAAACTGTAATTTTGCTACTGTTATGAATCATAATGTAAATATCTGATATGCAGGATGTATTTTCATTGTTACAAATTGAACATAATTAAAGCATAGTGATCAATCACAAAAACAATATGTAATTATATATGTGTTTTCCGATGGTTTTAGGCGACCCCTGTGAAAGGGTCATCCGACCCCCAAAGGGGTCGCGACTCATAGGTTGAAAACCGCTGACCTCAACTGATATGAAGTTATTTATCATGTTTATACTATTTGGTATGAAATTCATATACTTTACTGCAGAAATATTAGTATGCCTAATTATTGTCTGTTTCCTGAGAGCCTCTCAGCATGTTATATTATATATGGTATTTACTAGAATTTCCTTTTTAAAATCTGAAAAGTTAATGTTTCTGAAAAAGAACTGGTCCTGGGGATTACAGACAAGAGATTGTGGCCATATTTATGTCATTGTGTCTGGTAAGGATTAAGTAAAATAAATTATAGCTCTTTACATGCTGCTTGATATATAATGAACCCTCAATGAAAAATAACTGCTGTTATTGTTGTTACTGAATCATTCTAGATATCTGATTATTGTGCTTCCTAAAGTTATCGTGGGGACAAAGAGGCAGGAAATATGGAACTCTGCATACTTATATGATGTCTTATATTTCATATACATCAGAGTGCAAGCTACATGAGTACTTTGGAAACTCATGAGGCACTGATGTAGGTTAGAGCCAGCAGGACTAAAACTTAAATAATTCAATGGGGATGGAAAGTAATAGGTATGTGGAACAGTCTTCATAGAAATCAAAATTCATCCAATGAGATATGAGAATTGTGTTAAAAATTATTGGGACAGAGACAGGGTCCTTGCTTTCCAGCAGGTAGTCCCAACTAAAAGTTCACAGCAGGAGGTGGTAGGATAAAATTTTTTTCTTAATCAAATTAGCAAATATTTCAAAAGATGATTTAAAGCAAATATTTTAAAAGATAAATGCTGACTGGTTGGTGAAGTTGAAAAATAGCTCTTTGTTACTCTAAAGCAGCTTGCCAATTTTTATCAACACTCTTAAGAATGCCAGCAACATTGCCTTAGCCGGTTGGGCTCAGTGAGTACAGCATCAGCTGATGGATTGAAGGGTCCCGGTTGATTCCCATCAAGGGCACATACCTCTGTTGCAGGCTCGATCCTTGGCCCTGCTGGGGGCTCATGCAGGAGGCAACCAATCAATGTCGCTCTCACATTGATGTTTCTCTCTCTCTGTCTCTCCCCCTCCCTTTCACTCTCTCTAAAAATTAATGGAAAAATATCCTCAGGTGAGGATTAAAAAAAAAAGAATGTCATCAAACGTTAACGTATTTTCTTCATTTCCAGAAATCAGTTTCAAAGAAAGGGTGTGAAATGGAAAAAATGCCTATACAGGAAACTGTTTATGGCAGTGTAATATATAGCATATAATAGGGAAATACTGGATAAATATTCATCAATTAGGGAATGGTTAAGTCATAATATATTCAATTTATGGAATATTACAAAGCCATTGAAAATAATGCTGCTTAATGGCATGGGAAATGATGGTGATAAAATGTTAAATGAAAAAAGCAGGATACAAAATTTTATATAATGCATGATTTCAACTCTGTAAACACATATAGTCATAGAAAAATGCTGGAGAGCTAAAAATGTTTGCAATTTTTTGCATGTATAATAATTGGATAGCAACTATTTTATAGTCTTTTTTCTTTTTTGTATTTTATATTACAATAACTAATTTCTTAACAAACAAATAATAAGAAGAAAAGAGTGATTTGTGGACAAGGTGAAGTCCACAATGAAAACTGTTGAAGCAAGAAATAGGTGGCAGCCCAGGCTGGGCAGGGGTCTGGTGGCAGGTGGGGGGTTCTAGGGGTGAGTTCTGGCCTCTGGGCACACAGACAACAACCAAACAGACCCTGGTTGTAGAAAATCTGGGTGAGTGCCCATATAGACTGGGTGAGTGCCTCAGGCCCCAGGGTCCAGAAAAGGGACCCTGAGGGAGCTCGTCCTGCCCAGGAAAGTTTTCATCATGGCTGCACAGAGACCTCACCTCAGCCTTTTTGCAAAGGCCAGCAGGTTGCAGTTGGATAGGTAGTTCTATCCAGGCCACAATATATGTAAACTTTACATTTGCTTGTGAATTAAGAGCATGTTTTCCACCTACTAAATTCAAGGACCCCACAGCGTCTGCTGTTGAAATGTGCAGGGGTTACAAGCACAGTTTTCTGACAAATCTTACTTTCAATTTTCCTGCTAATAATGGTGAACAATTTACTAACCTCTCCAAACTGCAGGTCCTCACTTATAACATAGAACCTGTATTGACTGGCTGTTGTAAGGATGAAATAAAATAATCTTAGGAGCTTACAAAATGCCCAATATGGAGCTATTAAAATGCAGAGCTGTTATCTCTGGGACATGTGTAAAATAAACCCATCAAATCCCTGACTCTGGCAGACGTAACTGTCATCCAGAAACACTGGAAAAAACACATCCCTTAATCGGTAGAAATGCTTTTCCAGAGGATCTCTGCAGTTAGGTGGTCTGCCTCGACAGCCCCCATGCCCCAACGGTGGAGGTTGCACATAGCATTGTGGTCTCTGTGTCTTCAGCCCATCTTGCCACCTCCTCTCTGCACAGCCTGGGTTCCAACAGCCTGGGTTCCAATTTCCCATTTGTGCTTAATTTGTACTAATGTGCCCTTTTTCTAGTCAGTATAAGAAGCAAAATAAGACAGAAAGTAAATGAAAGATCAATGATTTTGTAACTTGGTCAATGGAAAGCTATAATCTGTGACCAGGGTTTATTGCTTGCTGTCTCAATCCATTTTCAGGACCGTTTCACCTTTGCCCACTTGGTGTTAGTGGTGAAACTAGTTATGGGCTGCCCTGCGATGCTTGCTTTCATCCTGGAATGCCAGGTGAGGGGTAAGAGATACTTGCAGGAGTATTTAGGCATCACTGAGTTAGAGGAGGTCGTTCCATCCCTTGCCTATCTCTGCCGGGAGAGGAGATCATGGGCAAGCAGGGTCCCGAGCTCTGGTCGGGCACCCATGAGAAATACGATTCACAGAGTGTATAGAACAGAAATTTTTAAATGTATTTAAATGCCAGAAAATGTTTTCTAACTATTGAAGGACACCATGGGCTACTCAGGTGTTTTGAAGAACATAAATATTTATGGAGTGACTGCTAGGTAAAGAAATTTGTGTAGGGTGGGACTCGAGTCTTTGCCTAAACCTTGAGGTATGTTTATTCAATTATTCTTTGAATCTCATAACCAGTGGTAGAGCCAGGTTTCGGGGAGATTGAGTACATGATATAGCCCCTGTTAAGAAAAATGATGAAGTACTCATATAAAATCCTAGGGCCCTTCCCAGGTTCTTAGCAGGGACTAGAAGGAGACCTGAAGTTTAAGGTTTAATGGCTTCATGATGAAACGACCATGATGAGATAGGATCCCTGACTCTTAATGCTGCGGTGAGAACCTGTGAAAACAGTGTTTTCTGAACATTCTTCTTGTCTAGGCCTTGGAGAGAATCTATGGTACTTTGGCTGAGCCATTGCTCCTGGTCCACAGTGCGTCTCAACTGAATTCACCAGAGGTTTCAGCAGCCTTGAACACTCGACCCCCTTCACCTACATGAGTTTATAAGGAATAGATGCCTCTCTTAGGGAAAGTCTAATGGGCTTATGACCCAGCAAATGATAATCTTGTGACACAATTTGCCCACTCATCATTGATAATTAGGAAATAGACCATCTTGAAAAAAGGTAGAGATTTGCCTTCTGAGTGAAGATGGGGGTGTCCAAGCCTAGAGGAAGACTTTGTTGACAGAATCCAGTCTAAGAGTGTGTACAAGCCCCAGCGTGGGTACAGAACAAGCATTAAGGACCAGGAGCCCCGCCCACATATTCACAGCTGATCCCAAGCCCCAGCCCAGGCCTGGCACAGAGCAGACCTGACTTAGCATCTGTTGAGAAATAGATTCATGGAATGACTGAGCTTTGATGGAGGCAGAATGGAGGGCAGAATGAATTTGTGCAGGGTTGAACCAGATGGGAATTAGAAATAATTTCAGTCTAGTCCTCCCTCTCTTAAAAGAAAATGAGTTCTGCAAGGACATATGAAGAAGAGATAAAAAAAAAAATGCAGGTTGGAGGAAGACAGAGAATTCCTTATGCTAGGCGCTCCTGGGTGAAAAGGAGTGGGGTGTCTCACACGGCTGCCTCATTAGGGGCTCATAGGTGCTGACAACTTCATCTTTGCTGCCCAGTCATTTCCAAGCACCGCCCTTCTGAGTGAGGTCATTCATACCCTGCTTCATTAAAATAAGGGGATGCTGCAGCCTGAAAATATTTGAATTAGTGTTAAAAGCAGCCGAGATAGTGCTATGATGGGCTAGTACCAATGGCTGGCACAGATATTCCAAGAACAGATCTAAAGTTGTATAAGCCTTCACTATAGGAACAACAACAACAAAAAAACCACATTAATTTAATTATTTGAGGATAACAGTCTCCACAACTACCACAGCTAATTTTAAATATGACACAGTTAAATTGAATAATTTAAAAAGGTGTCTAAAGCCATTTATATCCTTTTTTAAAGAAAAAGAAAATATTACTTTGTGAAGTAGGCATGTTAACCCATAAAAGGATAAGAATTCCATTTCCTATTCAACAACAAAAACAAAAATATTAAAAATATCTCAATGGGCAGGAAAAATGTGATGTCTCAGAATTCATTTCTAGTGGATGATAACTCATTTCCATAGGACTAACAGTGAATAAATTAAAATACAAGAGGAAGTAGAAGATTTTTAAATGTGACGTAAAATCATGGTAGAGAAATTACTGTCAAACTATTAAACTAGCAAACATAGAAAAAATAAGTATATAACCCAAGTATGAGTGGCTAGCTTAAAGCCACCAGAACTAGTGATGGTAGCAGAGTGAATAAATAAATATTTCCTGAGAAGATCCGTCAGTAACCTTTGGGAACAAGGCATAAGAAAACCTAAAGCTACAATGACCAACACTAAACACAACAAAAGCTGTTTGCACAACACCTTGGGTGTTTCCTGTCTCAGAGACGTTGGAGAAGGTTCTGGCCAATTCAAGCAATGGCACCAGAACTAGGCAGAAGTTTCTGCTTGCTACCAGATTGTAATATTTGTGTGTTGACCTCTTTGCCACTTCCGAGATACTCTGCCTTCAATTATTTGTTTCCTCTTCTGTGTTTTATTCATAACTCAACTGTAAAACGGCCGTATCCTGGTATAACATCCGTTGGGTACCTAGAGTGGCCACTTCGCTAAGTATGGTCACATATATCATTCTGGAACAAGCGTACGCTGGGTAACTTGGATAGTTCATCGAGATAGAGATAACCAAACACCTGGATTCCAAGGCACTCACTACCTAAAAACCAAGCTGAGAGGGGAATGGGCTTCCCATTTGATTATCTGTGTTCAGATCATCAATATAAGTAATGACTTGACATGCTGGGTCATGGGCCCAAAATGTATCATTTGGAGAAGTTTTCTCATAATTTGTGGGTTTTTTTTAAATTTTATTTACTGTGATTATTGTAATTGGAAAGATAAATGCATGCTGATTGTAGGAAAATACATCTTTAAAGATAAAATAGAGATGATACTGTATGAGAAATTTTATATCCTGTATTTTCTCACTTAGCATTACATCATGAGAATTTTCTAATATTAGTAAGTGCTTCTCTAAATTGATTTTTGAATAATATATAGTGGACCCTTATAAGTGCATAGTTATTAATTTTAAGTTCATTTATTTTAAAGTATTCTTCTCTTGACAAACATTTAGGTTATTATCCCCCAAGTTTGATATAAAAACTTATAGTTATATATCTCTTGTCAACATCTTAGTGTATATTTCTGATTATGTTTTTAGTGCGAAAAATCAGGAAATACAATTGCTGAATCAATAAGAAATAAACACTTATGAGGCACCTGAGACACACTGAAAATCTGAGCTCCAGAAATTTTGAACAAATGGACATACCCATCAAGGTATGAGAATGATTCCTGATTCCTGTCTACACTTGACAGACTGAGTATTGCAATTTTTAAAAAAATCTTTGCCACTTTGACCATTAAAACAATGGTAACTAGTTTTAAGTTGTATTGGTCACTGGTGAGGATAAAGTGTTTTCATATGGTCATTGTTTCTTGATCTGCCTTCCTGAATTGCCTATTTGTATCCATAATCTATCTTCTATGGAGATACTTTCTCCCTCTTGATTTGCTAGTGCTCTTTACATATTGAGGTATTTAATAGCCTTTCCGGTACTATATATGATCTAAATATTTTTCCCAGTATGTCATTTGCCATATATATATATATATATATATATATATATATATATATATATATATATATATAATATAAACATTTTAGGTTATCAAATCCATAAAAATTTTCTTTTGTGTTTCTACTTTGATACCATGTTTACAAAATCATGGTTTTTTTTATGATTTTGTGGCTTTGTTGTTCTTTTATGGCTTTGTTGTTGCAGTAATCATTCTATAGTTTATTTGGATGCATGATGTGAGTACAAGTGTCAAAATTTATTTATTAATAGTCGAACTATTATTTCAGTAGAATTGATCAAATAATTCAGTTTTTCTCCATTGACTTAAAATAAATTATTCTATTATATTAAAGAATAGAAAGTAGTTTGGTTCTATTTCTGCTTTTTTGTCTGTACCATTGAACTCTTTAGTTTTTTGGCTGTTCTACACTATTTGAATTAGTGTAGTCTTATATAATACTAGAGGACCGATGCATGAAATTCCTGCAGGAGTAGGCCTTCCTTCCCCCGGCTGCCAGCACCGGCTTCCCTCCAGCCACCAGCAGGCACCCAGGACCCAGGTGGTACATCCCTTTATTATTTTCTCTTTAATGATATTTCTTTTTCTTACCCATTTACTTTCTTATGTAGTTTAATATAACTTAGTTAAAATTTGAAAAACTATGTTGTTAGACATTTTCTTGAACTATCTTTCAATTTGGTGGTAAATTGACATCCTTAGAATACATGAAATGTCTTTTCTATCTAAGAATATTATGTGCTTCTTATTTTATTTATATCTGTTTGCTTGATATTGGTATATTTTAATAATATTTATTTTAATATGTTATGTTGTGTAGTTATTCTGAACAGTTTTTTTATTACTGCTGGTTATAGAAATTATATTATTTTTGAATATTTTTTGTTTTTCTACTGGTTGTTTGAATAGATACTGTAGCTTTTATTACTTTGTAATTTGATATTATTTTTTGAGAGAGAGGAGGAGGAGAAAATCTTATTAGATGGAAATAATGATTTTTTGCCTCGTCTTCCCAATCCTTAAGTTTCTAAATAATGATGAACAATAGGAATGAAAGAGGCATCCTAGCTTGGTCTGTGCAAAGTATCAACCAAAACAATGTAGACTATCAATTCTCTATTTTAAGTGCACATCCCTTGTGATGTTTTTAAAGTATTATATGTTTGGTTTCCACTGATCACCATTTGATCTCTAATATTTCAAGCATTTCTTATATTCTCAACATTTCCTTTTACCTTTCTGCCTCTAAATAAATGATGTACTTACCCCTAGTGATTTAAAAAATATAAACTTAGATTTTTTAATTCCTTTAGTGACTCCTTTAATGTTTCTAAGACTTGAGTTCATCTTATTGTTCTCTATCAATGTCAAAAATTAATTCCGTATGTATGATTAGGAAATTATCTCTCCTTCCCTCTCCTAAAATAATTTCTAAATATTAAAAAACATAATCTGGGATTTCAAGGCCGGATGGTAATGATGATGAAGATAATCATTGATAATACTTTGTTTTCCAAAGAACATTTTGCATTTTTTGTGTAATTTTGGAATCATATTTACAATTCTATAGACTTAATTCTATGTTTATATCAGGAATTCCCTATATTAATTTCTGTGTTTGTTTCCCCATTGGGTTACCTATGTCTTACATACTTTGTTCAGAAAGATTGAGAAGGTAGTCTTCTTTCTATGTTCTTCAAATCTGTGAATATGATCTTGCTGCTTCTTTCACATGAAATCTACTCACATGTGGTTAGTTAGCAATCTTAGTTCACCACTGCACACCCAACTTGGTGTCCATGCTTCCCTGTCCTTTGGTACATACTACCATGATGACAAAGCCTGAGGACAGCCTCTACCCTGTTTGTATATATTTTTACTCTTAGTACTTGAAAGTTTTTAGGACTTTTTTTAATGCTTGAAATTTAACTCACAAGTACATGTTCAAAAGTATGTCTCTTTCCTTTCTCCCCCCAGCCCCAAATACTTAGTACACTTGTAAGCTTATGTGAAATTTCAGTTCATTGTAGGTATTCTCTTCATTTTATAAATTCTTCGTATGCATAATGTTGTTTCTCTCTTTCTCTTTTAAAGCTATTGGATCTTCGACTTGCACTCAGGAAGGAACCTCAATTTGTCTTCCAAATTATGAATTGAGTTTTCTGTTTTGCCCATTGGGACCTTTTGTGCCTTAATATAGATTTTAATTCTGTTATTTTATTTTAGTATCTTTGCAGCTCTTTCTTATTCCCCCATCTTTGCATCCCTGCTTAATTCTTACCTACATTCCTTTTATCACAGTCTTTGTCTTCATTCCATTTTCCTGCTCCTGGTTTTCATGTAGAGATGTTTTATGGTTATTATTAAGAACACAAAGCAAATACGTGTTGAATTTTCTTTGGTTTTTCCATAGTAGATGCTTTTCATTAGTATGCCTTTTCTCTACATCTTGAAAGATTTCTCCCTTTGTTTCCTGTGGCTGTACGGTTTAATAGACTCCCTCCTGGATTCTTTTTCATTGCTCATCTTGAACAGGAAGCAAGACTAGGAGATCTGTATTCTCGTCATCCCCTTCCTGTCCGTGGGACTACATGGCATTTTCTTGTTTTTCCAAGGGCTGGCAGACAGGAAGCTGGTTTAGACCTTCTGGGCTGAGGAAAGTTGACCTTTTCCTCATCTAAACACAAAGGGAAGTATGCTTTTGTGTATACTTTTAAGAGTAGTCCTTTAAAAAAAAACTATGCATGAAAAATTCATATTCCAAAATACATGGCTCTTCTCCTTCCCCTCTCTACTCAATTTTTAAAAACATATATTTTTATTGATTTCAGAGATGAAGAGAGAGAGAGAAAGAGAGATAGAAACATCAATAATGAGAGAGAATCATTGATCGGCCACCTCCTCTACTGGGGATCAAGCCCACAACCCCGGCATGTGCCCTGACAGGGAATCAAACCAGTGACCTGTTGGTTCATGGGTCAACACTCTACCACTGAGTCACACCGGCCAGGCTCTACTCAATTTTTTTTTCACTTCAAAATGTATTGCATTTTTGATCATTGAAGCCCCTGTATAAATGTGGAGACTTACACTGGACCTACTCTAGCATTCTCATCTGCAATGGCAGGAAAGAGCAGTTTGTATGTCTTCCTGATTTATAAAGTGATATTTTGAACTATTATAAACATTTATAAAGTTTTAGATTTTATTTATCTCCTTGACATGCTTGATACTATCATAATTAATCATAATCAATGCAAAAGAAAAACTTTTAGAAGACTGTCTCATGGAGTCAGCCATGCCCAGGGCATTCTTTAAATCTTGCTATGTCCTTGGAATCCATTTTTGCTATTTGCAGTTCTATATTTACTCAGATATTCATTCTGGAAATCTTATGTAGAATATGACTTTATCTTGAAAGGACATGAGATATAGAGAGAAACTTGATAAATATTTTTTAAAAATCATTACTGCTTCCTTAGCGGACACAGGAATTGATGAGTGGCAGTCTTTTCTGCCCTGTTAATTGAGAACACTGCAAATAGAACCTCACACATGGAATTATGCTTTTTTAAAGCAAAGGTGAGAATAGCAGTGTCTTGTTTAGTCTGCAGGTCATTGACACACCCAGAGAACATGCTTATCTTTTGGTTTAGAACTGAGATAGTTCTTTTTTAAAAAATATATTTTATTGATTTTTTACAGAGAGGAGGGGAGGGTGATAGAGAGTTAGAAACATCGATGAGAGAAACATTGATCAGCTGCCTCTTGCACGCCCCCTACTGGGGATGTGCCCGCAACCAAGGCACATGCCCTTGACTGTAATCGAACCTGGGACCCTTGAGTCCGCAGGCCAATGCTCTACCCACTGAGCCAAACCGGTTAGGGCTGAAATAGTTCTTGATCATTGAAAGCCTCCTAATCACCCTGAAGGCAGTGCTTTAAGGGGGGTGATGTGAACTGACTTGGAGCCTGGGCCCTGAAGTCATTTATTTTTCTGAAACTAGAAATTCTCTCTGAAGCACTTTGCACAATGCTGGCCCATCACAGGTGCCCAATAGCTAGTAGCTGTGGTGGCGGTCAGGTTTGTGGTTCATCAGGATTGCTGGCTCCCACCTTTGGGCACATGGAAGGGTGGCATTGTCTGGCCCACTTTTAGGCACAGTGGACCTTTTGATGGGTGACCCTTCTGGTTCAAAGGTTTTATTGTTGACTAGGGTCCTCCCAAGCTCTGCTCTAGCTCTGCACAGACACTGGCCATGTTCAGGAAGGCTGCTGCTCCATTGGCCGGGGGGACAAAGAGCCCCTGTTGATGTGCAGTGGACATAAGGCATGAGCAGGAATAAAAGCTTCACTGGCTTACTCCTCAGAGATCAGTCATCTGGTTCTGTGGCACATGCCTGTTCTGACTGCTCCGCGATGTTGTACATTTCACCAACTCAGTGTCTATACAGAAGGGAGCCCAGATTTCCTCATAGGAAATAGATGTCTAGTTATGCTGTCAATCAGTGTGGTAGGCAGAAGGGCCCCCCAAAGAAGTTTTCCACTAATTCCCGGAACTTAAACTATATCAGTTACAGGTGAGACCCAGCGGGGTCCTTTAAATCCTTTCAACTTGAGCTCACTATCTCAGCACGCCACTTCATGTCAGCCCCAACTTGTATTTGTTTGTTTGTTTGTTTGTTTGTTTGTTTATGTTTCCTTGGCATCCTACAGCACTGGTAATAACAACATTGATATTAATAATAGTAGCTAACATATATGGAGTGTTTACCACATGCCAGAATCTCATTTAATCCTCACAATAACACTGTCCTGCGTAGAATGGGGAGTCTTCTTATATGGTTTTAACCTTAGAGTTTTGTGCTTACCCGTCTTTTTTCTCTCATTTTTCTTAACTAAATATTTTGAAGTAGAGACTTTTGGTTTGTGTAAGAGAATAAATTTTAGGCAACATAGACATGCCTCTTCATAGGACACTTACCTCAGCTTCTGTAGACAGGAACACTCAGTGCCATCGTGGCCCGTCTCAAAGCTTTCCCTGTCCTGATCCTCTTGACTGTATGGAACTGGACTACTGCCTTTCAGAAGGAGTTAGTACCAGGCCCACTTATACACCAAGGATGACTTGCTTGGACCCACCTGCCCACAGGTAGACTGCCTCCTGGCTGAGTCAGCACTAGACATGGTCTGTGCCTTTGTCACATCCCAAAGCACAGACTTTTGCCCCTGCCTCAATATTGTCTCTTCTCATCCTTGCTTCCCTCCATTGCTCTCACAATAAAGCCTTAGCACATGAGCTTTGTTTCCAGCTCTGGCAAGCTGAGACAGAACTTACTTAGACCAAGGAAGAACAAAAAGGAACACTTACGTAAAAGGCACACAATTGATAAGTAATTTCAAAGGGCATATTTTTGATGGTATAATAACTACATTCTAATGCCTAAGAGTCTATAAGCTTCCCATGCCTGGAACTGTCTCCTGCCACTCTCTGGCTGTTCTCCAATGCACCTTTTGGGAGCCACTTGTCATGTGTCTGGACCTCTTTTTCCAGGTGGCTTTCTCTGAATGCCAATAAATATCTGAGTTTCAAGTAGGAAGGCAAGCAACTCTTATGATCAGTATCTAAGAGAGTCATGAGCATAAATAAATATATTTCCTCATCCAAGTATTAATGTTTACATACAATAATTATTATTTACTAAATGATGATGTGGCAAACAGGATGCTATATATCCTTTTCACAATGAGAAGCCATTTAAAGTTTAAATGCAAGGACATTCCATGATGCGATGTTTGTAAGAAGACAATGTTGGCAGCTGTGCAGGTGATGAAAGAGGGTGACATTACAGACTGAATGACTAGGAGGTCATTGTAGAGGCGTAAATAAAAGATGAAGGCTTGCCATCAAGCAGTAGAAGTTGAGATGAAAAAGAAAGAGCAAAAGCATGAATTGACCTGTAATAATCAGCAGGACATGGGGCCATTTGAAGGAAGAAGCACCTTTCTGAGCATGCTCATCCCCAACATGTCAATCCACCTTGCATGATTGCTGAGGTTAGAAGGACCCAGGGCAACGATGAAGGTGAGGCACCTATTTGGGCTGTGGTGTCTTCAAGAAAACAGCTAGAACGTTGGACTTTAGAGAAAATACTTTCATCAGCAGAATGAAGAGAAAGAGCTTGGGGCAGAAAATGAAGGGCCCAACTAAGGCACAGCGAGATGCTCCACTGACCTCTGTGGAGCGGATTTTCATCCTTTCACGTGGCAGCTCTCTCTTCTCTGGTCTCTTTGGGCCACTCTGGTTGTTCCCATCAGATTCTATACTGGATTGCAGTGATGAGTCTATATTATCTTATATCCTTCCTGCCCTCAGCGTGCCTTCTGTATTGTTCTGCTGAGCGTCATGCAGAGCAGGCAGTCAGTCATTGGAGAGAAAAAAAAAAAGCACTCTTTTCTGTCTGCTTGCTTTTGCTTCTGCTGATCCATCTCCCTGGAATGCGATCTTTTCTACAGTGCAATCCCAGCTCCACATTGTGATCTAACTCACCATCATCTTCCCCAGGAACTCTTCATTGGAATTATTGGTCCCACCAAGAGCATTTCTCTGTGCTCTGTCATTTCCAACCACACTGTAAGATCTCAGAGGGATAAAGCCTGGTCTTTTCATGTCTGTGTCTCCAGCACACACACAGTGCCCCTTTAGTACATAATAGGGCTCAGTGAAGGGTGAACTACATTGAAGAATCAGATAAATGACCCTAAGCCAAATTGATTCCTGTGGCAGATTGCAAAATATGGCCACAGATTTTTTCCATTTGGGCATGCATGCCCCATTGTAATGTCATTTGGCCAATCTCCTCATCAAGAGGTAGGGTCTATTTCTGCACCCTTGGACTCTGGTTGGCTTGTGAACTACTCTGACCAATGGAAGTGACATATTGTAACTTCTGGGGCTAGGCCCTCAGTGGCCTTTCAGCTTCTGTTTTCACCCCCTTGCATACTACCCTGAAACCCCCATGTAAGGAAGCTGGTCTAGCCCACTGGTGAATGAGCCACGATGTGAAGGAGAACTAAGGCAGTCCAGCCAACAGCCATTGCCAACCACCAGACATGGGACTGACAGTCAGCTCAGCCAGCTTTCTAGCTGGACACAGCCATTTGAGTGAGCCTAGGCAGGGTCAGTAAGAGGGATCACCCACTGCAGCCACTTTGTGAAAAATAATAAATCATTGTGAGTTTCTAAGTTTTGGAGAGGGTTGTTATGTACCAAAACCTAGCTAAGTTGTCTTGAATCTGTAGAGCAGAATGAGGCAGATGAGTTGATGAAATGGGCCATCTAAGCTCATAGAAATAGTGGAAAGATGACATCACTGACTTTCTGGTGGGTTCTCTCCCACAAACTGATGCTCAGAGCTCATCAGAAGCTGAACTGGACCAGAAACATGGTTTGGAGCCCTGTGTCTCCCAGAATGATGGTGGGCTGTAGGCGAGACACACTAAACAGGACCGTAATGATGATTATTACTGACGATCACTGGGGAACACAGCAGAACAGTCTGTGATGAACTCAGCACTCTGGCACTCTGTGGTCTACTAGTAAATGGATTTTGACTGCAGAGCTTCCCATCAACCAGGTGGTTCAGGAAGGTACCCACCAGCTAGACAAGTACACACCCCCAGCCTGGCCTGGCCTTATTCTCAGAGTTAGAGGCTGTGCATGCTGCACGTGTGTGGGTAAATAGCATTGCAGGCTGACTTCTTTAACCAGGAGGAGCTGAAAGAGGAAGGAGTGATTCTCAGCTCTTTTCCATGGAGAATGCCCTTTCTGAGCTGGGTTCAGGCAGTCCCAGGGGAGACTTCTGGTTCTCTACTCTCAGAAGCAATTCACGTTTTTAAAGCTACTAAATGAACTGATTAGATTAACAGTGCATGGAAATGACGAGACAGTTCATTTCCATTCAGCAAACACTTATGGAGTGCCTACTACACTCCAGGCATGGTTTTCAGCTCCACAGACCAAAGGATGAGGCCCTCAAGGAGTTCAAGCCCTATTAGAGGAGAACTAATTTGTTCTGCTCAGTTAGTCCCATTGCATTAAAAATGTAGATACATATGTGTATGTTTAAAATATATCTAAGCGTGGGCCTAGAAAGGGCTTTCTTAGTTTGGCCATTTCCAGAATAGTTTTAGATCTAGAACCATGGCTGCACCTGACTCAAGCCTGAGGCATGAAAAGAGTCCAGTGTGATGAGCTAAATAAGCAGGGCAAAGGTCAGAAATCATAAGAAATTACATGGACTTGAGACTCAAGGTTGAGGGAAAGCCTGGCTCAGAACCATCCTGGTTAAGGCTAGCGAGGAGGGCACAGTGCGTTTAGAGGGCAAAAGTGCTGACCTAGGTAATTTTATTCCCCTAAGAATGATTATTTTAAAAAGGAAAGGCATTTACTGTTTCCTTGTGCTCTTTGGATATGGTTCCGAGCTGAAATGTTCTAGAGCAACCCATCTCCTGAGCAGACCTTCCCAGATTTCATTAGAGATGGGTCGCGTCCAGCTCTGTGTCTGCTAGCTGGTACAAGGTCACTAGGCATATTGGATTAGGGCCCAGAGTTCATCGGAGAGGAGATACCCATGGCTGAAGAATGGAAGGGAGGCCCATGGTTGGGTCATGTCCACTGGATCTGTGAAGAAATTCTTCAGGTTGGAAAAGATTGTTAACTTTGGAAAACCTTGCCAGGAGTAGGGGCTTGAATATTCTCCTTCTGCTGGGGGCTGTCTGGTTACACTGTGACAGTGGCCTTGCTGGACAGGGCAGCTGGGGTGCTGGTCCTGGTGGCCTCTTTCTCCCATCCATGGTCAGAGTTCTCTTTCCCAGCTGGGCACCTGTCATGATGTGGCAGTAAGGTGACCCCACCGCTGTTGGCTGCTCTCTCTCTGTGTCCGAGGAGCGATGGGCTGGTCACCACTGGGCCAGGAATCCTGTCCTCAGGGTGCCTTGCTTCCTTTGGTAGCACTGGCTCCCTCCTGTCTGAGTTGCTGTCTTTTCTAATTCCTTAGTGTGTCTGTTTTCTGGGGAAGCTGTTAACAATGTACCATTAACTGGATGGCTTAATAAGAGGAGGCTTTTCTCTCACAGTCTGGAGGCTAGAAGTCCAAAACCAAGGTGTGGGCAGGGCCATGCTCCCTCTGAAACTTGGAGGGAAGGGTCCTACCTTGCTTCTTCCAGCTTCTGATGTTGCCTAGGAAACTTGGGGTCCTTGACCTGTAGACACATCATACCAATCTCTGTCTCTGTATTTATGTGGCCTTCTCCCTGTGTGTCTCTTCTCTTATAAGGACACCAATTATATTGGGTTAGGGGTCCAGCCTACTTCAGTAGGACCTCGCCTTAACTAGTTACATCTGTAATGACTCCATTTCCAAATAAGACCACATTTACAGGTACCGTACTTCAATATTAGTATCTTTAGGTTGATTTTCTTTGCCCAATCAGATGGCCAACCTCCTGGGTGATTATAGGAAGCCTGACAGCTCACATTCTGAGGGGCTAGCAAGGGAAAAAGCTGAAGATATTAACTTATTGCTCATCTTTAGTTCAGTGCCCCTGCACACCTGTGTTGCCATCTCCTGCTTTGCTGACTCTGAAGGTCAAACCCATGGTCTTTTGCTGGGATTGAGTTTGGGGGATGAGGTCATTCCCTAGCCTGCCTGTATTAGAAATGGGATCCAGGTATCTGACATCTCCTTAAAGAGACTTTAAGTCATTCTGCCTGTTTTTATCTCCATTTGGTTCACAACTTTCAAAGGTCCCAGGTGCTGGCAATGACTCAGACTCTAGTCAGTTACTCTTCAATCCCCTGCCCCCGACTACTGGTTGAAGTTCCCCTTTCCCAGGTTATTCAAATAAGTTGCCAATCACCCACCTATTTTCCAGCTCCCAGACTGGATTACTGCTCTTATCTCTCCTTTCTTTTCTATCCTGAAGTATTTTTTTTGGAGGGGGGCGGGGAGAGGGGGATTTGGATTTAGAGCATGATTTAGTCTGCCATCTTCACAGACAAACCACAAGCTCACTGTCCCTTTGGTATCTGCCTAATTTCTGCCCAACCACCTGGCAAAATTGACTGCTCTCCCTTTTGTTTCGGTCACCCTGGACCTTAATCATCCTGTCCAGGCCATATCTCCAACTGGACAAAATGTTCCTTAAAAGCAGGGACTGGGTTTTGGTTTATCATCTCCAGCCCCTGCCATAGTGCCTGGCATTCAATCATTCATTCACTTATCAAACATTTATAGAATGCATGTTTTAGACATAAATATTGGGAGCACACAAATAAATCACAACTTGTGATATTGAGAGGCTTATCTCAGTATCACAGGGTGGTGGATGGAAGTGATGTGAAACATATAATTCAAATAACCTTATATGTATGTGAATATATGGGTATCTACACTAATAAAAGACAAACATGCAAATTGACCATACCTTCACTATGCCTTAAGCCACGCCCACCAGCCAATCAGAGCAAATATATGCAAATTAATCCATCCAAGATGGCGGCCGGCAGCCACGGAACTGGAGCAAGCAGGAGGCTTAGGTTGCCCATGGTGACCAGCTCTGAGCTCCTCTCAAGGCTACAAAGTTTCAATTATAGAAGGTAAATAAATCCCAGAATAAAAAGAAAAAAAGGAGAGGCTTGGAGCTTCCGTCGCCGGGGGGGCTTGGCCAGCCTGAAAACGGCCCTCACCCCCTCACCCAGACTGGCCAGGCTCCCCAGTGGGGACCCCCCACCCTAAAGGGGGTGTGGCTAGCCTGAAAACAGCCATCAGCCCCTCACCCAGGCTGGCCAGGCACCCCAGCGGACCATCTTCACAGACAAACCACAAGCTCACTGTCCCTTTGGTATCTGCCTAATTTCTGCCCAACCACCTGGCAAAATTGACTGCTCTCCCTTTTGTTTCGGTCACCCTGGACCTTAATCATCCTGTCCAGGCCATATCTCCAACTGGACAAAATGTTCCTTAAAAGCAGGGACTGGGTTTTGGTTTATCATCTCCAGCCCCTGCCATAGTGCCTGGCATTCAATCATTCATTCACTTATCAAACATTTATAGAATGCATGTTTTAGACATAAATATTGGGAGCACACAAATAAATCACAACTTGTGATATTGAGAGGCTTATCTCAGTATCACAGGGTGGTGGATGGAAGTGATGTGAAACATATAATTCAAATAACCTTATATGTATGTGAATATATGGGTATCTACACTAATAAAAGACAAACATGCAAATTGACCATACCTTCACTATGCCTTAAGCCACGCCCACCAGCCAATCAGAGCAAATATATGCAAATTAATCCATCCAAGATGGCGGCCGGCAGCCACGGAACTGGAGCAAGCAGGAGGCTTAGGTTGCCCATGGTGACCAGCTCTGAGCTCCTCTCAAGGCTACAAAGTTTCAATTATAGAAGGTAAATAAATCCCAGAATAAAAAGAAAAAAAGGAGAGGCTTGGAGCTTCCGTCGCCGGGGGGGCTTGGCCAGCCTGAAAACGGCCCTCACCCCCTCACCCAGACTGGCCAGGCTCCCCAGTGGGGACCCCCCACCCTAAAGGGGGTGTGGCTAGCCTGAAAACAGCCATCAGCCCCTCACCCAGGCTGGCCAGGCACCCCAGCGGGACCCCCACCATGGTTGAGGACACCCTTCAGGGCAAACCAGTCTGCCCGACCCGTGCACAAGGCCTCTATCCTATATAATAAAAGGGTAATATGCAAATTGACCCTAACAGCAGAATGACTGGGAATGACTGGTCACTATGACACACACTGAGCACCAGGGGGCAGATTTTCAATGCAGGAGCTGCCCCCTGGTGGTCAGTGCGCTTCCACAGGGGGAGCTTTGCTCAGCCACAAGCCAGGCTGATGGCTCCCAGCACAGCAGTGGTGGCAGGAGCCTTTCCCGCCTCCTCAGCAGCACTAAGGATGTCTGACTGCAGCTTAGGCCTGCTCCCTGCTGGCAAGTGGACATTCCCTGAGGGCTCCCAGGCTGCCAGAGGGATGTCTGACTGCCAGCTTGGGCCCAACCCCCCAGGGAGCGAGCCTAAGCCAGCAAGTGGACATCCTCCAAGGGGTTCCAGTCTGCAAGAGGGCATAGGCCGGGCTGAGGGACCCCCCCCCCCCTGGGGTGTGCACCGGGCCTCTAGTATATTTATATACACATATACATATTTAAAAATAGAGCACTCAATGAAATGTGTATAACAAATGACATATTCTTTCAAAATATTGTCCCCTTTTCCAAAAACACTAAGAAGCTAATGTATGTAACTTTTGCTCCATTGTCATATTTACCAGCCTATTTAAGTTGAACGGATTTTTTTCTGAGTCTAAAATGTGTGTGTGTGTGTGTGGGTGTGGGTTTGTGAAATACATGTGTATTTACTCCTTAATTTATTGGCCATATCTAGCAGGCAGACAGAAACACTGATGAGGTAAATTTATCTAGCCAAGGTTATTTCTCTATTTATTAAAGTGTGTGCTACATGTAGGAATCATGTCTGAATCATTCCCCCCCGCCCCCCAATGCTGGCAAACAGTTTCCTCAGAATGAACAATATATGGCAAAGACTTAATAAAAATTGAATAAATGGATGAATGGATGGATGGATGAGGATGGGTAGGCAGATGGATGGGTAAGTACATGAGTGGATGGACAAATGGTAGGTGGGTGGATGGATGGGTAAATGAATGAGTGGGTGGATGGATGGGTGAATCATGGATGAATGGGCAGATAGCCTTTGAATTTGAACTAATGATCTCAAAGTATGGGAAGCTTTATGAAAATTAAATGACACAGTGTGCTAGAAAACACTTAGCAAACCATAAAATAAAATGTATGAATTAAGGCATAATTGCTGGATTTATATTCTTTATACTGTACTTCTCAAAAACATTTTAAAGTGCCTAATAAGATCTTTACACTAATTTTTATTTTGATTGTTGTAGATCTGGCATGCCAGCGTAGACAGATCATCTAATGACACTTGTAGACCATTCATCCTTTTCTATGTCTCCCAGACCTCAAGGACATGAAATGGGAAAATGGACAAATGCTGCATTTATTCCATTTTATCTTAAAGTGTTAATGTTTACTTATAAAGAAAGGGCTTCAGAAAAATCAGAATTTTAGTTACTAAACATTTCTATTTTATTTCTTATTATGTGTCTGAAAAATAAAATAGAAATGCTTAGTAAATAAAAATCTGAGTTTTGTTTTTTAAGTAAAAGAAAACCATGAAAAACTCTAGGCAATTTTGAGTAGTTAAACTATAGGCTTGAATGAACCATATTTAGTCCAAGGAAAGGGGCTGAAGAGCTCTAATGTTTTTCATGCCCTTAAGATCTAGAACAGTGGTTTTCAACTGCTCTCCAATGGGGAGGTGGGGGTTCCCCCAGGGGAATTATGACAATATTTGGATAAATTTTTGATTGTCACTACTGTGCTGTGGTGGGGGAGGATGGCACCACTGGCACTTGGTGGGTAAAGGCCAGGGATGCTGCATTTTCTAGCACCCAGGACAGCTGTTTCCCCACTCTCCACCCAAACAAAGAATTATCTGGTCCAAAATATCAATAGTGCCCAAGATGAGAAACCCTGGTTTAGACACAATAGCAACAACAAAGGACTTAAAGGATCGTGAACCGCAGAGAAGAAAAGAAGAATTTGATGAGGTTACACATAGAGTATCTCACTTTTAAGGATACCCCAAAACTTACCCAACCACCTTTCCTTGTAACCTCCAAATAAATGAAAACAAAATGTCTGCAATTATTTGCTTGTTAATTCTATTAGTGACATTTATAATAATGTACGTATTAATTACTGACTTATTTACTAAATCATGTAACCCAATGAGGCACAGCAGAAGTGCCCTCTTGCTGGAATTAACTATTAAGGATAATTTTGGAAAGGAACAAGTGAGAGCAACATTTCTTAATAATTTCATCAAAGGAGGAGAAATGCTAGAGTATTTTCGTTGGATGTCACAATTTTTTAAGTCTAGAAGTTGTCTGAGAAACCTACCTTTCCAGTCAGAGAAATCTGCCTTAATTCTATGAGATGAACCTTTCAGAATCATCACTGTCCAAGAATTTTAGTGAAATCTTGATCTCAGACAATGAGGAAAAAAATAACCAAATTTTACCAAAAATCTAAAGGAGTGAATAAAATGATGAAAAGTGGAAGAAGGGCCTCAAAGGAGCCATTGGATGGAGAAAAGAAAGGGGTTATTGCTTTAATTGGCTTTTTAATGATTCCCTATTTCTCTCCTCTGCTTTTTTTAGGGGGGAAAAACCTTAAAACAGAAAGGTTAATCTAACTATACATTTTAAGCTTTTAAAGGCTCCATTACAGGACTTATTATGCTAAAAGAAACATACCTAGCGTATTGCAGCTTCTAAATGTATCAGCAATGCATGTAATGATTCACTTAAAACACCATGGTCAGAATTCTTCCACATTATTTCTATGTAAATTGGATGCTTCACAATTACTATAATATGTGTAAAATTCCACTTATTATTTCTTTTAACATAGAAACTTTTATCACTTAACTCACTGGACAGAATATTTGAGCCATTTGCAATCATTAGAGCATTTTTGTTTGGCCAAACCCTTATGGGATTATACTTGGGAAAAGACAGTGAATTATATTCATTGCAAGAAAACAGAAATTTTAAATATATAAGGGGCACCAGGAAACTTTCATTTTAGTGCAAATTCAATATTATATCTTACTTCTTTGTACAGCAGGGCAGGCTTTTATCTTTAAGCAATTTATAAAACACAGCATGTAATAGGAGTGAGGCATACTGTGCAGATCAATCTGATAGATAAAATAGAGACTTTGGGACAGAGCGGAGATGTGACATAGCTGGGACTCAAGGGAATTGCTTTTTACTTTGGGCGTTGTTCCTCCCTGGTGAGGTCCCACAGTATTTACTGCTTTCTCCCCAGTTCCACCACAGAACCTGTATCTGATTCTTCCCACCCGAGCTGTCCTCAGCCCGCCCCTTTCCAGGCAGGGGCTGGCCTGGGAGGTGAGCCTCCCGGCGACAGGCCCTCCCTCCCCTGAAAAATAAACACTCCACTGAACCTTAGACCAACTGCTGGGAATGGTCCCTCCCTTTGAAAATCATAGATTTTTTTTAAAAAAATAGACTTGGGGAAGAAATACAAAATCAGAAAAAGAAGGAGCATTGTTACCTAGGAAGTTGAGTTTTGGGGGGTTGGAGGGGCTCTGTTTAAGAATCGAGCACTTGAGACAAATGCTCCGGTTTCGGCTTGGCATATTTGGAAGAGCCTGTTCTGCTTTAGTCATCTGAGATGCTTTCTAGAGAGGAAAAATAGCAACGAAGTGAAGATTTGCATATATTATGCACCCTGAATCTTTTAGATTAAGTATAGGTATGTTTGTTTTTAATAAATGATTGAGAAAATTAAATTCAGTCCTTGATTAATATTTAACTCTGCAAGCATCTACATTATTGGGCAAGGTTTATTTTATTCTCAGTTGTGCATTTAAAAATAAGGCAACATGTTTCTAAGCAACATGACATATTTATTTCCCAAATTTTATTCTTCAAACTTTAACAAAGACAAGTTGAGAACTTTCAATGGAAGCTCTTGTATATGGAATAAAAATTGTGATTTTTATTTAGACTATAATTATATTTTCCAGCTATATTCCTTAAGGAAAAGGTATTCCCCTAGAAATTTGGGAAACAAAATAGTTATTTTTCTATTAATGTAATGTTTTTATAGTAATCATTTTAGCTATACATAGAAAATTTGAAATATGCCATGTAATATATATTATATACATATACACATATATATACACACATATTATTAGTTAACTGCGTGTGTGTGTGTGAGAGAGAGACACAAAAATAGAGAAACTTAAAAATGAATGGTTAGTAACATTGTACCTTGTTTTCAACTGGAAGTTAACTTGCATAGAGTTAATATTGGAACTATGGCAACACTATAATATCAGTACTTGAACTGGCCTGATCATTAACTTTGCCCTGTAGGTGGATTTTGACTTTTAAATAAAAGATAGAGACTGAAATTCCAGTTCATTCCCTGTTCAAATGAAGAACAGTAAAGAAATGCAGGCAGGCCAACCAGGCAGGCTGCACGTCTGTGCATAAGAAGCAAACCATTAGAAAAACAAGAGGTTCACCCAGGCTGGAATGAGCCACATCCACATGTGTGATGCACTGTGGCAGTTTAGATCATGGAATTGCTGGTCTTGTAGCCTCACTAATGAAAGACACATATGCAACACAGGCACACATATATGCATGCATATACATAGAGCCTAATTTGGGCATATCTTGCAAATGAATGAAAGAAACAGCAGCTGTCAAACACTGGATAATGAACAGTTGATTTATAGTAGATTAAATAAAATGTATAAATATTGCATATCCATTCTTACTTTGCTCTTCAATAGAAATGCATGCATTTAAGATACTTATTCTGTATAGACCTCTAAATAGATGCAGATACCTTCAGAGAATTAAAGAAAGAAAGCTGGAAGATGAATATTACCCCCTTTGGGTTGAATTACCAGAACGGACTATTGTATAAATTTTAAAGTGATAATATATTCATAGCTAAAGCAGAGGAAAACCCAGCACATTTTTTATCCCTTTTTTTTTAGCCCACATATTTTTGAAGACCTCCTATAGTTAACATTATAATATAGTTAGTTGCTACAAATAATCGAGGGTGATTATAGGAAAACTGTCAGTGTCTCCTCAAGGTCTGAAAAGGCTGCAGCAAATAGCTTTTCTCTTTGCCATGGAGACTGGGGTCTGTTTTTACGGTTACTCTGGAAACCGGAGCCTTGCTGTTGTTAGTCCTTTTCAGTTACTTGAGCTATTAAATCCCTCCGGTTGAGACAAAAGGAAGGAGGTATGCAGACACTTCCTTGGGAAGAAAACCTCTGGGCTCAGGAGGAGCAGAACTCAGGCTGGGAAGTGCAGCCCTGTCTGCTCAGCTTGGTCCATTTTCATCACGGAGGTGGCACGCTGCGGTCCTGCTACACGGGAGCTACCTTTGCTTGTTAGAGTGGGTAATCAGGTTCCTGCAGCATGCCCCTCCCCTGCCCCTCCTTCCTCAAAAGGTGAACCTGTGCTCATGGTCAGGTGTGGATGACCATCTCCCACCTCTAGCACCCCAAGTTCCTTCTGGGTATACAGGCACAACAAGAGGACATTTTTATGAACAAGGGGGTAAGGGACTTGAAAATGTAACAGCTCAGGATCTCAGAACACAATGGGATTGGTTTACAATGCAAATTTACATGTAGAGACTGTGCATGCTTTTTGTTTTAGGAAATAGAAGCCAAAAATCATTAATATTCTCTCCATCCTCTTAATGGAGAGCCAATAACAACCTAAGAAGACTGAGAACCCTGTGTTGTCAAATATTTTATGGGGCAGGGAAGAAGCCACTTGGCATGTGGAGTTATATAGAGAAGCCTGGATTACTTGCAAGCTAAATAGGCCCCCCACCCCCCGCCCTTTTTTGCTTTGTCCTCAAACTAGGAATGCTTTTTCACCTTTGGTAATAGTTTATTATTGCCAGCATTTACGTTCATCTCACTTTTTTTTTTTTGGGGGGGGGTTTGAAGTGTTCTCCTCTCAAGGAAAAGGAATTCTCTCTGCAAGAAACAGCAGCCTAAATAGACCACAAATAACATGCTTCTTCTTTTTTTTTTTAATATATTTTATTGATTTTTCACAGAGAGGAAGGGAGAGAGACAGAGAGCCAGAAACACTGATGAGAGAGAAACATCGATCAGCTGCCTCCTGCACATCCCCCACTGGGGATATGCCCGCAACCCAGGCACATGCCCTTGACCGGAATCGAACCCGGGACCCCCCAGTCCGCAGGCCGACGCTCCATCCACTGAGCCAAACCGGCTTCTTGATGGAGCAGTCCATTCCGGCCCGATTGTGGTCATACCAAGTAGTGCTGAACACCACAGGCCCCATGGGAAGAAACTGCTTTCAGTGGGCTAAGTATTCAATTATTTTTTATTTGAACTATTAAATGTGTCACCCCCACAACCCCCTTACTATTTTCTCCCTCCACCCTGCCCATTACTAAGGGCTAGGTCTTGGTTAACACTGACACACTTGCTTTAAGAGTAGCAACCAAATTAATAACAACAGATATCTGTTAACAGGAAGCAGCATGAAGAAGAAGGGGGGGGGGGAGAAACACTTTCTTTTTCTTTTTCAATCCATTCACTGACGGTTTTTTGGTGGTTTTAGTTATTTTAAATCAATATGCAGTTACTTTCAATCAACATGGCAAGCGGAATGTCCTCTTTCCCTGTCCTCTGCCTTCAGCATAGGGACGGATTTGCATGTGATGTCCTTCCTATGGGATCAAAGCTCACCCCTCAAGGCACTAGGAGCCTTTCTGCCCTCTCAGTTCTGACCAATTGAAAACAGCAGCAACAATGTAGAGAAAGTTCATAGTAAGTGAAATTGCAGAGCCAGTCCCTTGGGGCCACTGCTCCAGGTCAGTGGTTCTCATGGTCTAAGGCAGTGGTTCTCAACCTTCCTAATGCCGCGACCCTTTAATACAGTTCCTCATGTTGTGGTGACCCCCAACCATAAAATATTTTTGTTGCTACTTCATAACTGTAATTTTGCTACTGTTATGAATCATAATGTAAATATCTGACATGCAGGATGTATTTTCATTGTTACAAATTGAACATAATTAAAGCATAGTGATTAATTACAAAACAATATGTAATTATATATGTGTTTTCCGATGGTCTTAGGTGACCCCTGTGAAAGGGTCGTTCAACCCCCAAAGGGGTCGCGACCCACAGGTTGAGAACCACTGGTCTAATGGCTCTGTATGACTCTTACCCTGACATTACGAGGATTTTCAAAGCTGTCTAAAACACAGGATTCAAGATGGTACCCACACTCCATGGAAACCCAATATCATTTAAAGAAAGAATTGTTTTCATTTTTTAATGACAGTTGACATACAATATTACATTAGTTTGAGATGTACCACATAGTGATCAGATGTTTAGATAACTTATGAAGTGATCACCTGATAAGTCTAACATACACAGTTATTGCAATATTATTGACTATGTTTTTATGGTTGCCAGATGGAAGGGGGGCTGAATATGGGTGAAAAGGGGGAAGGGATTAAGATGTACAAATGGCCAGTTGTAAAAACAGTCATGGGAATGTAAAGTACATCAATATCATTTGTAATGGTCCTGCCATATTTTCCACCCAAATCACACTGATTTCTCTCTGAATAGAAGTTATACGTCAAATGGACAAAAGCTTACTAATCAAAATTAAATTCCTATTTAAAGATAATCTAGAGCCCAAATATATACCATTAATAATTTACTAACAATCATGAAATTAGCTTTGGTTTTAGAAAAACACAAGTATTAAGGGATTAATAGAGTCTTACCTCCAGCAACCTACATTGTCACGTATCTTTTGGATAGCATCAGTCATTCAATCAGTCATTCAGATCTTCCAAATATATTTATTTAGTGCCTACTTTGTGCTAGTTCCAACTTCTGGTGGTAGGAAGACTTTCGTGAGCAAATGCATGAACATCTTTTGGGATTGCCCTTTTCAGATGCTCCTGGTAAGTGAGCTGCCTTCTCAATGCTTCCTGACAGAAAGGCAGGGAGAGGGGCGTTCACTCCTTGATTATCACACCACTCATCATGATGTGGTGGGTATTATTTTGACCCAGGAAGATTAGGCTAGTTATATATTCTTTTTCTCTTCCAGTTCTCTCTGACCAATCAGGATAGGAAAATCCCGTAAACTGTGAGGGCTGCCTTTTCCTCAGTCACTCATTAAGTTATAATATTTGTATGGCTCATTTTTTCATGATGTCTGTGTGGTGTTTAGTATAGATCAGCAGGTGCAGTGTAACTTTGAGCTCATGGCTCATTCTACACACTTCACCCTGATATTTTACAAGACACCAGCCTTCAGGATATCCCCTTTGTTTTGAAATTATTATTAAAATTGTAATTGCATTTTGGTTGACTCTTGGTAAATTAGTGTTTTCTGTAACTTTGTCAAAGTACATTGTTTCCCTAAGGCCAATGGTCGGCAAACTCATTAGTCAACAGAGCCAAATATCAACGGTACAACGATTGAAATTTCTTCTGAGAGCCAAATTTTTTAAACTTAAACTATATAGGTAGGTACACTGTTATTAACTTAATTAGGGTACTCCCAAGGCTTAGGAAGAGCCACACTCAAGGGGCCAAAGAGCCGCATGTGACTCGTGAGCCACAATTTGCCGACCACGGCCCTAAGCGGATTTGGTAGCTGCTTCAGAAATGCATATACATTCTTAATTTGAATTTTTTATTATTGTTTGAAAATGGTTATGCAATATGTATATCCTTTGTGTAATGTCAGACATAACTCTAAGGGTTTATATATTAAAGGCTGCTGTCTTTTATAAATTGCTATTTAAAAGTGAATTATTGCTCCTTTGAAACTAGAGTTTTCCAAACAGTAGCTTGTCATATATCAGCCTGGATGCCAGATTCAGGCTGTAATTTTCCATCAACTCCAACTTTCCTCTCAGAGTGATTGCATGAATGTGTGTACGCTCAGGAATGCCTAAGACTTGATGGTTTTCTTTGTGTGCCAAGTTCTATTAAAATCTCACTTACTCTGTAATTCTTGGTTACTGCAGCTAAACGTGAGCTTTTTCTACCTGATTGGTAACAGTTATTGACTGTAAAGCTAATTTAACAGCTAAGATTATTGAGTCCTATAATTTTTACTGTGGCAGTACTATGACATTCTTTAAATTTCATTTTCTACTTATATCTCATTTCTCCAAATAGACCATAAATTTCTTGAAGGCAAGGATCATTTTTGAAATATCTATGGATCTCTTTTCCCTTCTACCTCTGTTCTTCATTCCCAGTGTGTGGTGTACCACCCTAGTCAAGATATTTCCTTGCACTTAAGTCATATTATCAATACCAGTTGACAAGCAGGTTCGAATTAAAACCATTTCTGATTTTAGTGGACAAGAGGTTGGAATTCTAGCCTAACCTTCTCCCATGGACACATCAAAGCAAGTCACATGGACTTGCACTTTGTTACCTATGAAACTGAGATGATGCTTCTGTTCTGTCTAGTCTGAACATAATAGGTGACTAATGAAGAGATTGGTAGGCAAGCAGGTTGGCTAATGCCACGATGTGCTTAAGGAGAGACCCAGACACTCAGTGACTCAAGACCTTACAACGCAGGGAAATCGGTCACGTGTGTGCCGAGTGTGGAGTCAGTCCAAGGTGTGAGCATGTCCTCTGGGGGCGTATAGCCTTCTCTTCCCTTGTTCTACTCCCATTTCCCTGCTATGCTAATACTAATGTTGAGTAAAGCTATCATGCTCCATCTGTCTAACCTGCCCTTATCATGGAGCTGCTCTAACACTGGAAACCTTGCACCTTGCATGAAGGCGCTGATTTGTAATGGGCAGAGAAATGGTAGATTTTGAAGATCTTTGATTTCAGTTGCATATTAAATAATATTGTGCTCTATGGGACAATGGAGCTTTTCAGGAAATATAGACACAGTTTATGGAGATTTTCCCCCCCACTCATTACATTTTTAACAGAATCCTGTATTTTCTCCTGGCTTTATAACTTGTACAAAATATATTAAAAATATACAGAAGTGAATGAACAAATATGAAAGCCACAGATGTGCAGGATTAATCGGTATATTTTTATGCAAAGGACATTCTATGCCAGGACAGACAATGAACACATCCTTTCCCTCCTCTCTACTCTATTTGAATAGCTTCAGTACCAGAAATTGTGTGCATTAATAGGTTGGTGAATCTAGTGGTTTATTCATTTGTCTGTTTGAGCCATAGACAATTGTTAGGAGAAAGCTTTCTGGAAGGATTGCTTTCGATGATTGTGTAAATACTTTGTTTATGGAAGTTTTATTTATTTGTGGAAAAGTACAGTTTTCCAAGAGCCTCTTTTAGGTCGGAAATAGTAGAAAACATTGATGAACATTTCAAGTTAAGGTTCAAAAGTAAATTCCTAAATGAAACATTATTCCAGGCACAGTGAGGTATGTGGAGTGACAGAATTGAATTTGCCTACTATCTTACCTGGTGTGAATACTTTTAGAGAATTGCTATTGGTATAGAAAATCTAGACTTTGGTCCTAAAACATTTCCTGTGCTTCTTTGACTTTTCCCATCACCAAATGCTTTGCACTTCTTTCTCCGAAGTTTTTAGAGTACATGCCCTAAATCACCATGATACACACACCCAGTAAAATTAGAACACTCAGGCAACTTGCACCCAGCATGAGCCTTCCGATTGATCAGTTTAAGGCAAATATCCTAAGACTGCATTTGTGGTCCTGGGGTTTGAAAGGCAGGGGCTGAGCCTGCACAGCAACCCAGGAACCACCTACCAACGCGAGAACAGAGGTGGGAGTGGGTGCAGGAAAACACATCTGCTTTACGCATCCCTAAACTTACACGGGAAGAGATTGAAAAAATAAAGATGAAGTGGCTAGGTGTGGTCTAAACAAAGCCTGGGCGATGGAGATATTTCAATTATAGCTATTTGATGTAGCGGGCAGCCACGGCACTCCACACGATGCTTCGCCGAGGACAAAGAGTTTCCTTGTGTTTACACTTTTTATTACTATATAGGATTAGGTCTGTTGCACACACAGAAGAGGAAGTCATTTTATTTTACACAAATCAGCTACTTAAAGTAAATTGAGATATATAGAATTTACCAATGAAATGAGTGATTTGATGTGAATAAAAGAGGTGGTGTGTTGTAAATCGACACTGACAGCCAAATGGGGAAAATTGACAGAGCACTGTAATCACTCCCAACATCCACTGAAGTTATTGATCCAGAACCTCTATAATCCCCTTCACATAACACAAGCAATTTCATATAATACCTGTAATAACGGTGCATTCAAACTCAAGTAGCCATCTGAAGCATTGTATCTAATGGCGGAGCGAGCCTCTGCTGAGTAAGTGCAACAACTGGAACACAAAAAGCGCCAATGACTCCTGCCTTTCACAGTAACAGCCCCCGATAAGAGCTAGTTTAGAAGATAAACAGTTCCTAATGCCACCGAAAATGAGCTATTAATTGCCGGCTTGCTAAATATGTTGTAAGAGACGGAGCGGTGGGCGCAACATGGAGAGAATGTACCGGGATTGGGGGGCTGATAAACTTCTTAGGTTATCCATACGCCCGCTATCTGATGTTAATTACAACAGAGGGGCGACAGCTGACAGGTATTTAGCTGCTGGGTCATTACATCCTTCCCAGGTGTTTTCCCATGAAACGTTCCTCCGGTTTTACAAGCTCCTTCTCGCACTGATGGATTATTCCGCAGCCTTATCAAAGCTTTGCCAGCTCCTCATTAATATATAGAGCAAGGCGCACTGTTCTATATATCATTGTCTTCCTCTTGGGGAGGGCTAATCTGTCAGCCATTATCAGCCAGTCAGCAGAAGGTAGGCAATCAGACCTGACGGCAAAGAATCATGGGAGATCAGGGAAGGTTAAATGAGGCTGACAGTTGTGATAATGATGATTATACTATAAATTAAGATATGATGATAAAGGAGAATAAAAGACACAATCTGAAGCAATATTTGGTTTAACATGTCTCTCTTTTTCGTTACTGGTAAATGGCCATAACATTTATCACACCGAACAAGAATGGACGTTTAACTACCAGGATAAAATGGGACAGCATCAGATTGAAAACCCAACAAGTTGTGATTACAGTGTCAGGCACTTTTCCACTGGTTGAGGGGGGGAAAAAACGGGAGATAGAGCATATGTTATAATCATTCATGCATTATTCTGTAGAATGAAAGGAAAATAGATCTATTTTAGAAATGTCTTTCAGCCTTCCCGCTGGAAAACCAAAGGAAACGGTTAATATATTCTTCTGCTCCCCAGACCATTTTTATCAATGAAACAATAGGAAGTTAAGTGAGAGTCCTCCCATCAGGCCCTCTCCCCCCAAATGCATGTTTATTAGAAGCTGATTCAGACACTGCAGAAAGGGAGTTCTGGGAATGTCTCACTCCCGGCTGAATTTTGAAATAAAGGCAGCTAAAATCAGCCAAACAGTTCCCGTGTGACTTCACAGGAGGCTTTTACAGGCTACAATGAAACAAAAGTGAGTCACAATTTCCTTTGCTTTCAGAAATTAAGAAGTAGAACAGCTGATGTAGCTGAATGGGTTATTAAATTGCCTTTACTAATATATTTCTCTGGGAGCAGAGGCTGTCATAGTTGAAGCCTAAAAGAAATTTTGATAGCTTCATGGGGGGTGGGGGGAAATGAAAAAATGAGGTCCTGTTTCCTTCTGCACACTCACATGTTGAATCTCAGAGTTTCTAACCTGATGCTGCCTACACACATGGACAATTGCCACCGTCACTCAAATATCTATGCTTCAGACCACGTATACCATACAAATGCATTATCTATCTCTACATATGGGTGGCTCAACAGATAATATAAATGATAAATTCCACAGTTGGGTTTGCATCTACAGAGGGATCATTTGTTTTACTCCTGAAATCAAGAGTGGAGGAAAAAAAACCCTTAATTCTCACTCACCTCCATTGACTGTTTATCTTTTAGCTGGGAGTGAAAACAATTATAGTTGAAAATATCTCATTTTGTCCTTTCCTTGTATTTAAATTTCAGAAGCTGGGAAATTGGGAAAATATAATTTGATGTTTCAGGTATATCTGGAAGTGACCATGCACCACACTCTTAATATAGGATTTTTATTTTATTTATTTATTTATTTATTTATTTATTTATTTATTTATTTATTTATTTATTTTGCAGCAAATATGTGTCCATTTAAACCTGAGTTTCAACCTCAGTACTGTTGACATTTGCTACAAATAATTTTTAGCTGGGTGTAGGGACCATTCTGGGCATTGTAGGATGTTGGCCTCTACTGCCCGCCAGTAGCACCCCTACCCCCAGTATGACAACCTTGCCAAATGTCCCCTGGGGATTGCTTCAAGCTGAGAACTATTGATTTACACCAATACAGTTAGCGTATCGATGAACTGATAGTACTATCTGTGGTTCTGTGAAGTCTTCCTAATGATTTCTGTGGTTTCCCTTCCACGGGGGGTGATTCAGTGGAAATAAGTCAGAGGTAGTTTTATATCGTATCAACACCACCTTGGAACACACTTTAGCATATGGTTGTAAACTGACCTATGGCCAATGAACTTTAAAACAGCATAGTTATTAAATGGTTACTAGCATGTATCAGCAGAATGAAAATTGTACATGTTCCTTTATCTAGATGTGGAAGGAACTTACAAGGCTTAGTTTCTAAACCTGTTGGCTCATTCTGTAAATGTTGGTAAGTACTCTGCCCTGGCATTAAAGTTTACTGTCAGAGGGGACCAAAAAACAGTGCTGGGGACTCCAGGAATGACCTAGGACATGTTATGGCATTTGAAACAAAGCCCCTTGATGGTATATACATTGACTGGAATATGCAAGCCATGTGTTCACAGAGCGTGCATATTAAATTTTCATCATGTAGTTACACTTCTTATACATCAACATTGATGGTTAAAGATCATTTTGTTCTCTTGCTTGGAAACCTATTACTGCTTCAGGATCGAATCTCCACTACGTTTATGAAGATGGAGAACTGTGTTTGGCCATTTATCCTGCCTACGATCAGGCTTGCAGGGGATTTTATTAAACAAGAGAAGCAGCTGGGTTTCCTGCGAGCTCACCCTCGCAGATCAAGGGCTCAGTCCAATGATCCTGCAGATTCACCCTCCGTTTCCATGACATCTTTCTTCACAGATGCAGAGTATGTCTAGTGTGGCTGATGGAGAGAGAATCTGGGATGTGGGACACTTCGTGGGGTGGGTGAATGGCTCTGTCTGTGGCACCCACACAATGCCAGCCGGAACAGCCCCCTAATTTCTGGGACATGGAGTTGTAGATGGAGCTTCTGGTGCCTCCTAACTCCCCAGGAAGCGTGTGTGTGCCCACTGGCCTGCCTGATGAGTCCCAGCGGCTAGTTAGTCTTCTAAATCCACTTAAAAGCTACGCGCGGGTGTACCATTTATCATCCGGACGTTGGTTTTCATTTGGGCACACGGGCAGCAGGCAGGAAAATATCTTGTTCCTTAGTCCATTTTATTAACTTTGTTTTGTTGGCTGGAGCCTAGTGCTGTATTAGCCCTGGAATAATCACAGCTGCACAGGTAGCTGCAGGAGAGAGAACGAGAGGTTTTCTTCAAGGGCCGTGCTCCTGCAGAAATGATTTGTACCCTCGGGCTGATTGTCACTGACAGAAAATGAGAAGCAGGAACATTCAATGCAAAGTAATATGTTCTGTACAATTACTGGATTAATAATTTTATTCCATTACTGTGTGGGGAGAGAGGACATCGGCCTGAAGATCTGCAATTCTAGTATATTTCTAAGCGTCCTGTTAAGAGAGTGAGCAAAGGTCAGGAAACTTAATTATACTATAACTAGATAGAAATTGCCAAGTGATAAAAAGAAACATCCAGACAGATTCAGCAGGAAATTACAGCTTTAATAATATAGCATAATGCCTACTTCTATACAATTATTGGAGAGACCCTGAATGGTTCAGAATAACAGGCTTGAGTTTCCAGTAACGACAAAAAAAATCCCACTGAAAATGACTTTTTGCATCTAGCTGTAAATATTTTTTTTTTCCAAAAAAAAAAAAAAAAAGAAAGAGAAGTGCCATTATTCAGTGATCAAAAATCTTCTGCTCATTCCACACCAGATGCGATGACCACACTGACATTTGGAAAGATGACAGGGTTGGAATTTAAGGGAAGTAATTTATATTTGCAAATTAAGTTTCTGGCATTCTACTTAAAAAAAAAAAAGAAAAAGAAAAGAAGGTCTACTCCAGTCTTTCAGGAATTAAACAAAAAACCCCATAAGTGGAGGTTTATTCGGTTGCAGGTGAGCTCTGAGGACCCCCAGCACGTGTGTGATCACGTTGGGTTTCTCTGGGAACGCCTGCGGGGGGCTGCTGAGGAAGAGTGGAACACCCTTTACATAAACCTTGGAGGCGGGACTAAAGATGAGCATTAGGGTTAACAAACAGGGATGATGGGCAGTTCTTTCATGCCTTCAGAAATGAGGGAGGGAGAACTTTCTACAAAGCACGCTGAGAGGCCCGAGGTGCAGCAGTCAGCGTTTGCAAACGTGACCCGCTGTTTTTAATATCAGCGCCGCGCCCTGCACGTGGCGCAGGGACCCTCCTCTCCGGTTTGCGTGACGGCCCTTTCTCGCCCTTCTGTGGGAGGGAAAGTCATTTCTCCATGCTCGCCTGGGAGAGCCCGCGTTTCATTTTGTATTCTGAGGACGCAGATTAATCAGCCAGCTCCTTTCCCAGAGATGGCCATTCTGCCCAGAAATCTGCATATCTGCATATTACTGTTCTTCCCCGAATTTAATTTCCTACAGGAGCTGATATTAATCACCCTGTTTAAACAGAGGGGATTTGGGAGTCTGTACAAATATGGCATTTTTTTTCCCCTCATAGAACTTGTAGAATATTTTTCTGTCTTTCTTTTTTTTTTTTTTTTTCAATTTAAAGGTACAATAGCTTTGTTGGCTTAATCCTAAATAGTGATTGTTCTTGCATTTTATTTTTACTTGACCTTTAATTATTTGGACAGTAGCAGTAAGCCCAGATTCTACTTCCCAGACTTGAGGTTAAGTGTTCTGTAGATTTGAAAATAGAACGGCCCCTGCCAGCGTTTGGAAAGGATGACAGGGTTGGAATTGAAGGGAAGTCACATATATTTGCAAGTCGATCTCACAGCGACTTGGTTTGTCTGTGAGAGGCTCCTCTACCTCTCAGGTGAAAGCAAGGCCAAAACCACAGGCGAGGGAAACCAAATCTTCCCGGCAGCCCTCGCCGCGTTACCGTATCTTATTATGTGTACAGAAGTTAAATCCATCAGCTGCCGGTGCCTCTGCCAGGACTCTCTGGCATGTTTTCTTCTGGCTGCTGCAGCACAATGGTGGCCCAGGCAGAAGCAGGAGACAGACGAACAGCGTGCGTGAAGAAATATGCCGGTGTGCCCTGTGCGTCCGTGCCAGCTGGAAGAAAGAGATACTCATCGGTTACTGACTAGACACACTGCTGTTATTAAAGCAGAAGCTGCCATCCAGGTTTTTGTGGAGACGCATACCCTGGCCTCCCTGGCCACAGAGGCTAATTTGAATTGGTGCTTTTTTTTCTACAGGGCCTCCTGCCATGGCCCTGGGGACCCTGAAACCCGCGGGGGGAGGGGGGGGGGGTGAAGGGTGTGTGTGTTGGAGGGGGTGGGGGGGGGCAGGGAAATGTTTGAAAAGCTGAGTTCCAAGGCACAGATGCTATGGAGATGCTGGCGGCCACCCTCTTCCTAATGCTGGAATGTCCTGGAACAGATCTCCCCTAAAGAGAAATGGAGGCAGCAATTTCCACGCGTTGGCCCCACAGAGGTCAAATGGCTCCTGTTTCCTTAACTGAACATCTTTGCTGCTGTGATTAGCCATGTGACGTGGGCCAGGGCACCTCCTCAGTTGAGGAGATACCCTGGGAGCAAGCATCTTGATTTCCACAAGGTCCAACCATGCACGGAGCAGGATTTTATGACCTAAGCGAATACCACCCTTGTTACCTTTTCTTGCTCAACTAAAAAATGTAGTAAATCTCTCAAATTCCATGTTTTCTCCTGAACTCTGTCTATGCCCCTGGATTGAAATCAGGAGCTAGTTTTGGAGTAGCCGCCATCCATGAAACGGTTGACGTGGGAGTGAGATGTTCAGCAGGAATGCAAATCCAAAGCCTGCCTTGTGGAGAGATTACTGGTGTTCGTGTCATTCTTTCTGAACACCTAGGCTGCTGTATTTTCTTTGCCCATTGTAAATGATAAGGGTATCACCCCAGGCAAATAGGGGCTTAGATTGTTTATCTGTCTGTGCTAATAGCATTTTATTTGAAGTCTTAAAAGTCCCAAGTGGCTTTAAAGGGCACTATTACACGACTTCACATTTTATTGCAAAATGACTAGGTCCAGCCTCATTTGCTTCGCTTTGAAGTCTTAATGCTACTTGGCTGTCAGATCAATGCACGCATGCCCTTTCCAACTTAAACTTTAAGCAGGAGCCCCTTGAAACAAGCCCCTTTCTCCTGTGGGGAATGAGGAGCATTTAATAATTTGTAAAAATATTGTTTGGTCGTTGTCCCTGGTGCAACCCATCTTCCTAGTTGGTTTGTTGCCATCATGTCTGAAAAACAGAATAACAGCTTAGTTATTACTCCTTTCTAATTAAGGGAGGCTGCTTGACTAAATAGTTATGGATATTTATTTTCTGTTAAATGATTTAAAATAAATTAACTCTTTATTGTCCACCCACCCATCCTGACACATATATTAAAAATGTTGGAAAATTTCACATCCTTGGAGTAATTAATAAATTCATCCTCATAAAAAAAAAGTGTTCAAATGTTGATGCATCTTCAAGCAGAGCCGAAACATGTGGACATGTGTAAGCCCTCAAGACAAAACACAATCAGAAGACGTCAGTGGGGTGACAAGAGGTGTTGTTGACCTTACTGAGGGTGCCATTAACCCGAAGACAAACCATTGTCAGAGGTCAGGGGGCTGCGCACCCTGAGTGACTCCTCTGACTTCCACAGGTGCTGAACCATCCTATGAGGTTATAGAAAAGGCACATGACGATAAAGCTGAAATAGTGCAGAAAGCCAAAAGGGCGCTCTTACATACTGGGCTATACACCAAAAATGTAATTGGCTGGATCTTCTGTATATGTCTGTGCATGCATGTGGTATGCATGCATATGTGTGTGTATCTGATGTACATACATGTATGTATGTGTGAGTGCATGTACGCATGTGTGTGTGTACATGTGCGTGTATCTTTAGGGTTAAACTACTGTATGCAATCTCCTGAGTGACAACTTTTAGAAAAACTTTCTGAAATCTTCCACTGGGCCCTTGATAAGAACACCCACCAAGGAAAACTTCTCTATGTATGTTTGGTAACTGGGACCATTTTGGGGCGCCTCCCACTGTCCCCCATGTGACTGCTGCTCTCTGGAGCTGTGCAAGGTGGCACCATAGCCATAACATCAAGGAAAATAGACTCCCAGTCTCATTCCTTAGGACTCTTTCTTGGTACCCCTCAATGGTGCCCGGCCAGTGGAATTTGACTCAAAGTGATGTTCGGGAACCAAGCCCAAGCTGCTGGGGCAGGTCAGGGAGTGGGGGCTCTTCTGGAGCCTTGATATTCTGATACAGAGCCTCCTGTGGGTGATGCCTGTGCTATGGAGTCTGCTGCCCTCATCCAACACTTGTGTAGGGTCCCCATTCGCCTGGCTCCTTGGGATACATACAGGAGGGATGGTCCCGCCTTGGAGCTGCCCCAGGCGGTGAGAGAATCAACTCCCACAGAATCATTTGTCACTGAGCCCTCAAGGCGCCAGGTCCAGAGGCAGCTTCCAGCCCGGTCAGCACATCATTGTAATGCCACAGGGCTGGTTGTTACAACTAACAATAGTGCTCTTCTCCTCTGAGCCAGCTACAAAGCAAGACTTGGCCTGAGTTACCTTCGCTTCATCCCAGAAACACCCCTATTTCATGGAAAAAGACCCTGGAGCTCAGGCAGTGCAAATGATTTTCCAAATTTGCCAGAAAGTGCAGAGGCGCGGGTTCAAAACCCAGGCCCAGGACATGGGAGCCCTGTGTCTTTCCCATGACCACTTCCTTCTCCATTTTATTTTGTTGTTGAAATTCAGGCAGAGGCAGAAAAGTAAGAACCTTGGGAAGAAACTTGATGGGTAAGCTTTTCAAATTTTCATGTGACGGACCCTCTTGCCTGGGGAGGCCATTTTAAATTGTTTGCCTCCTGGCCTCTTTAGTTGTGGGGGGAAATCAACCATTATCTCCTCCCTTACAGTGAGGGTGAATGAGAGCAAAACCTTTTACCTTGCTTTCTCTAGCATGTGCAAGGTTGGCAGCGAAATAACACTTTCATTGAAGGGAGGGCATTGTTCCTTGTTAGGGCACCAAGAGTGGCCCAATCAAGAGGGAGACACACAGAGCTGTTTTCTAGTTTCATTTCCTTTTTTGCCAAGCAGTTCTATTTGTTTTATTCAGAAGTTACAAGAGAGCCCAATCTACAGATACTTGTGTAGAGAAGATGCATGTCAGAAGAAAGGAAACTGACGGTAAATGTCAAATATTAAATCCTATCTGGTTATTACCCAGCATATTAGCGATGTAAGTAGCTTAACAATTACAGCTGTGATTGACTAGGTGGGAACCAAAATCCTAAACATCAACTGCCAGAAGGGATAATTATTAACACATTAGCACCTGCTTAGACAAGATTGACAACTCCAGTCTAACATCTGCCTAATATCACTTTCATACTTTTCACGTATTTTTCTCCTTTGAATGGAGTCACATAAGATTTCCTCAAGGATAACAATAACCCAACATCTATGTTATTCATTCACATTATTACAGCTGCTTGTTGTCTGCGGTCATGGTTTCCTGCTGACACATTTACAATTGAAGTGAAGTGCATAGAATGGGCTACTGGGGATCAGGCAGGCACAGTCGTGGTACATTTCAGGGAAACCGCTGCTGTCAACCTGACACATTTGAAAGAAATCCCAAAAAGCCATGTTTAGTTTGTTGGTTGAGTCTGTAAAATATAGATGCATTAAAAATCAGATTGGGCCCTGGTTGGTGTAGCTCAGTTGGCTGAGCATCATCCCATGCACCAGGGGGTTGCCAGTTCTATTCTTGATCAGGGCATGCCCGGGTTGCCGGCTCAATCCCCCAGTAGGGGGCGTGCGGGGAGGGCAGCAGATTAATGTTTCTCTGCTCTTTTCCTCTCTAATATCAATAAAGAACATATTTTTTAAAAACCAGGTTGGAATCTGAAAGAATCTTCTCATCATCCCACAATGAAAGCCGAGGTGATGGCACTGGCATCCCTTGCAGAAAAAGAAAGATAGCTTCTTTCAACATGTTTCTGAAATATTTCCCATGGAAGGGAAGTGAGTAACGTGCGATGCCGCTTTGTGTCGGCCTGCAATCCTGCGCACATCGAAAGCTCCAGTGCCAGTGCCATCACCTCGGCTTTCATTGTGGGATGATGAGAAGATTCTTTCAGATTCCAACCTGGTTTTTAAAAAATATGTTTTTATTGATATTAGAGAGGAAAAGGGAGAGAAACATTAATCTGCTGGTTTTGTTCTGCTCTACCTCTGTGGAGTTAATGGTATAGAGTTTTTGCCCTTATATTAGAATGGGGAGGTAAAATTCATTTTAATGATTTCTTACCACCTAAGCCATTGTTATTTAATATTCTTACTGTCTTTTCTTAGGATGGGGGCCTAAGGTAGATCATTTCTGCCTGGCAATACCATGATCAGCTGTGAGCCCTTTGGTTTAGCTAGGCACTTCAAACAGGTGGTCCGATGTTAGAAGAGTACAGAATTGAACATGCAGGATGTAGAATTTTCACAGAAGTACAGGTATTTACTCATTAATTTTTAAGTTATACATCTATTAATCTTTTCAGCCTCTTACAACTTATATATTTTTCATTTTATAAATATTTACTAAGCAGCTATTGTGTGCCAGCTCCAGTTTTAAATATTTCAGGTAGTGGGACCTGCAGCATCACTAATAAGAAGTCAGCCTTCTGTAATGCTTCTAACAGGCCCAGCTGTAGTCTGTGCAGTGCGGACGCAGGGGGCTGACCAGTGGGGTAAGCCAGGAGGGTGTGGGAGAAGCCTGAACAGACTGTGGCTACAGCTGCTGGTCTTGGATCTTCTCTCTGTACCTCATTCGAATTTCAGAATCTCATGAAGGACCCCCGCCCCACCCACCCCCAACCCCCTTGGCAGCCCAGGCCACACCCCATCTGTCTCCTACCCAACTGACATGCAAACCAGCATATCAAAGTCCCCTGGTTGGGAGGCCTCAGACTGATGAGTGCTAGCATTTTCTGCACCTCTCCCCCAAGCCCTGCATGTTCCTTTGTGTTGATTAGACACAGGCCTCCCTTCCTGGGTGGCATGTTGCTCACTCTGTCCCCAAAGCCATTTTGTGCAGTGAGCGACCTGCATAACCACATGGGATACCAAATTTTGGACTCTTCACCTAAACCCACTCTGATTGGCTCACCATGTTCCAAGCCCTGGATGGGGTCTTTGGGGTCCAGCTGTGAAAAAGGCAGATGTGGTCTCTTTACCACATAAGACAGTGGTTCTCAACCTGTGGGTTGCGACCCCTTTGGCGGCCGAAGGACCCTTTCACAGGGGTCGCCTAAGACCATCCTGCATATCAGATATTTACATTACGATTCATAACAGTAGCAACATTACAGTTATGAAGTAGCAAAGAAAATAATTTTATGGTTGGGTCACAACATGAGGAACTATATTTAAAGGGCCAGAAGGTTGAGAACCACTGACATAAGAGGAAAGACAGTTCTTGAGCAGGAAACACAAATGCGGTCAGGGTTTCATGGGACAGGGAGAGAGATTGTGGACGCCTGTAGCTGAGATCTCTCGCTTAATCTGGGCAGGCGGATCATTGAGCATTCGGTGCATGGAAGCACTTCCATTTTGTGGGAAAATCAATTTGTTGCAGAGTGAAGGATGTATCAGAGGAGAAAGACCTTTCTAGTCAGAAGAAAACCAGCCAGAATTTCTTTGTGAAAGTCTGGAAACTGAGAAAGAGAGCCTGAATTATGTGAGTAGTGATTTTAGAGAGAGGCCAGAAAAGGGGATGGATTTGAGACACACTAGAAAAATGGACAGGCAGGTCGTGCTGCCCCACTGGGAGGTGTTGAAGATGCCTATAAGGTGGTTCTAACCTGAGTACCGGGGTGATAGTGGTGCCATTAGAGTAAATATGAAGTGACTTAGTATTGGGTTTTATCTGGTTAGCAATGCCCATAAGCAGGTAGAAAATTGAGTGTTGTCCAGCTAAGGGGTTGAGCTTCAGCTAGCGGTCTGTTGAGAGGTGACGGTTATTTGCATGCAGGTGGTGGTTGAAATACTATGTTTGTCCAGTAGAATAGTAAGAATAGAGATGACATGGTACAGTATAATGATTTAAAAATTACATAAGTAAATAAGTAGATTCTTTAAAAACAAAACAAAAAACCTTTGTTAAATAAAAGTAAAAAGTGTGTTCCATCTGTGTGGCCACATAACTTCCCTTTCACTGGTCTCTGTTAAAGCTGGGGGTTTCCTTTTGCTCAGCCTTCTCACCTCTGGGCACAGTGGACTTGAGTCTCAGCCCTCTGCCTGCCATGGGCCATTCACGGTGAGCCTGGCATCTGAGAAGAAGGGATGAAGGAAGTGCTCTAGTAACTCTATCTGTAATTGTCTCTAGTGCCTTTTCACTTCTTTGTGCAGATCCAAGTTTTAGTGTGATATTTTCTTTCTGATTAAAGAACTTCCTTTTAGTATTTTTTTTTTTTGGTGCAATATATCTACTGAGATTGAATTCACTCAGTTTTTGTTTTTGTTTTGTTTTTTTCCTGAGAAATACTTTATTTCTCCTTTATTTTTGAAATATATTTTCTCTGGTGCAGTATTCAGGGTCAATAGTTTGTTGTTGTTGTTTTTTCTTTTACAATCCAAAGGTGTGACTCCATTATCTTTGGTTTGCTTGGCTTCTGTGTGCCTACCTATGTAACATGTCTTCTTTCTCTGGATGCTTTCAACATTTTCTTTATATTTTTATGGTTGTTATTTTTAGCAGTGTAGGATGATACCCTAAGCGGGGTTTTGTTTTGTTTTGTTTTGATTTGTATTTATTCTATTTGGTGCTCTCTGAACTTAACTGGATATGTGGTTTAAAATCTCATTCATTTTGGAGAATTCTTAGACCAATATTCAAATATTTTTTTCTTCCTTGATATTGTATATATTTTGAATGTTTGATATGGTATCACAGCTCTTAAATGATCTATTCTGTACTTTCTTTTCTACACTTTTTCTCTTTGTATTTCAACTGAGTAATTTCTATTGACCTAACTTAAAGTTTACTTACTCATTTATGCTTATGTCTAATCTACTGATGAGCATTTCAAAGTCATTCTTCATTTTTGTTACATTGTTGTTGTGTTTTTTTCTAGTATTTCCATGTGGTTTTATTTCTTATACTTTCTCTCTGCTAAAATTCCATATGATCTTGCATATGACTCACTTTTTCTGTTGGAATTTTTAACATACTAATTATAGTTATTTTAACTTCCCTGACAGATAGTTCCAACAACTATTTCATTTTGAAATCTGGGTCTGATGATTGTCCTCTCTTAGGAATGTGTTGGTTTTCCTTACTTTTTTTATGCTTCATATTATTTTTCTTGGAAACTATACATGTAGTGTAGGTCAGCAGAAAACGAGATGAGTAGTTTTCATGCCTGGACATGGGCATGCCTTTCTTTCTACTGTAGTGTGAGGTTTGCATTAATCTAGGAAGGAATTGGGCGTGTTTGTGATCTATCATTACTATAGCCACCCTCAGTGCACCCAACACAGGCTGCACAGTCCTGCAGAGATCCCATGGCAGAGGGGAGGGTTGGGGAGAGGAGGGCCAGCCAAGCAATGTCTACTTGATTCTGTGTTTTTGGTCTTCCTTTGACACAGTGCCTCAGAGAGCATGTCTTGTATGCTCTTGTTCCTTTCCTGTCTCTCTCCCAGCAGGATTCTCAGCATTCCACTGTTATTTGTTATCTGAAGCTTCTTAGCTTGGCTGTAGTGGTGGGTGGAAGATTGGATTTCTATTGTTCTGATAAGGCTTATTCCCCGGCATTCACCATTTTCCTGGGGCTTGGGGTTGTGGTTTTCTCAGTTCCCCTGACTCTTCCCTATAGCCGTTCTGGACTTAAACCTGCTCCTTCCCAAGAGCAGGGTTTAAATTTTTTTTTTTTTATTTACCACCACTACACCTCAATCTCCTTCTTTCAGCTGCAATGAGTGTTTACCAACATGCCAATACCAGCAGACAATGATTCTGTTCTATAATGGAGATTGAGGGGAAAACCCATATGGAGTTTATGGCCCTTGCTCCCCAGTGGCTGCTGTTTTCATCTCTGTATCTTCACCACAAGGGCTACTTCTTGGGCTCTTTCTAATCTTTTCATGAGCATTTGGTAGGGATGGTAGAGGAAGAACTTGCAAGATCACAGGACTCCCTGAATTTCTGCAGCCCCAGGGGTTCACATTGGGTTTCCACCAACCCTTTGGCTATTCTAGGTGGACTCCTTTTACTAGTTGGGTTTTGTTGTGTCTGTGTGAGGTGACCAAATATTTGTATCTCTTCTCCCTACCAGCACTGTGTATCTTAAACATTGGGCCAGTTGGCTCTACAACCTCAGCATTCATATAGGTACAAGCAAAGTTGTGAATATGGAGTTAGACTGGCTTTTTCTTTTTTCGTTTTAAGGATGGAAGCAACAGTCCTTCTAACCCCACACATTGAGACAGAAGTCAAAAGCTTCCAGGATCCTCATTTTAACAACACCCCCAAGTGGGGTCTACGTACCCTACAGTTGGAGATGTCTGCATTCCAGTGGCTCTCAACCTTGGCTGCCTGTTACACTCACCCAGATTGATGTCATCAGAATGTATGTGTGAGTGAGACCCAGGCTTCCGGAGTTTGTAAAGCTCCCCAGGATGTTCCAGTGTGCAGGCTGGGAACCAGCAATCTTATCCTTCAAGGATCTGTTGCTTATATATTTAGCCCACCCATCTCTGTACTGGTATCCCTGCCTTGCTCTGTAAGAGAGCTTTGTCTGAACTGATAGTGGCTTTGTTTTTTTTATCCATCCATAAATGTAGAGACACCAACAGCCTCCTTGTCACTTGCCCCAATGATGTGTCTCAAAAATGACCAACAAGATGAACAAAAATGATTTTTTTATTTCTCTATTTGGCTGGTGCTCTTATTTAAGCTCTCCAAAGAGACTGCAATTGGTACCGGGTGTTACTGTGTTTTCTAGAAAGAGCAATAAAAAATCAATCTTACATAGTCATAGTCTTCTAAATTTGGTAGTGGGGATATATATATATATATTTCACTTTCCACTTTGCCAATCCAATATCCCATTATAATGTTTTTCTTTCCTTGTGGTTGCTATTTGTCACTGAACTCTGTCAGTCTTAAAAAAAGGATTGTGTTTTGGCATTTGGTTCCTTCATTCCTTTCTTGAAAGCCAACTGCTTTAAATTCATTATTGCCCCCAGACATAGTTAGGTTCATTGGAACAGCTTGAACCAACTCTTATCCCTGAAAGAAATTCATTCCATCAAACATATTCATGTTTCAGACAATGACACTTCAATATTATTCTCTCTTTCTGCTCCAACCTACAGTCTGTGTTAAGTGTTTGGACATTCCAAAAACCAATTAGCAGTTGTTTTCTGGCTTCTCTTGTTTTGCTGCTCTGTGCACATCTGATCAGGAACAAGACCATCTCTTGTTTCCTCCAGAGTATCTTTATGGCCTTGCATACATGTGAACATGTAAAACCTCATGTGTGCTCTAGAACACTGCCTCTCAAATTTGTGTGTGCATCTGATTCCCCTGTGGGGCTTGTAGATTACAGAGGGATCAGGAGGTCAAGGGTGACCTGAGGTCCTGCATTTCTCACCAGCTCCCAGGTAATGCTGGTGCTGCTAGTCCCTGGAACTCAAGGTGCTAGAGGAGCTAAATAAAATGTTCAAAACCACATTTTACCAGTTTCTAGCACTTTTTATCTTCTTAATTTTCTATAAATCCCAGCCCAGGTTATCAGGTTCAAATTACTATTGTGTAATTTTCCTCTTGATCTTATCCTAGAGATTTTTATGCAGTGCCTTGAGTGCAGGGGCCCAGCCCACCAGGCCTAGACAGGGCTAGAGTAGACACTGGATGCTCGGGGAATCAATGAGCCACTGAGATAGAAAAGGAGTAAGATGAATTGAGACAGATATTAACCTTCAGCAATAAATTCCCACCTTTTTTCCCCATTTCTTTTGTAGCAGAAAACCATCACTATGGGTTGATGACTTCTGTATAGCTCACTGAACCATTCCAGGGAAGCCACAGGGTTAAGTGGAATGCAAGAAGACAGCTGCCATTTCCCCTTCCTCTCTCCTCCCTTCCATTTTTCTCCTGGTCCAGCGCCCACTACATCTGCCCAAACTTCAAAGTCAAGATTCAGCCACAGAAGCCAGGACAATATCTAAGACCTTGCTAGAATGGCCTGACATTTTTCAGAGGCCTTGTACTGCCTGAAGAGCCTTCATAGGGTAGGTGCCCCTACAAAAGTGAGCCAATCATCTTTGTATGTTTTCAGCTCAAACTCTCATTTCTGGGCTTAGTCTTGGGGACCACCTTGGTGCATATTTTTAGAAGGACCAGGCACCACTCTCCAGACACTCCCCGATCTTACATGATGTTTAATGACTATTCACAGCCTAACAGTGATGCCCCACTGGATCCCATGTTCTGTTTCCCCTGTGGTTGTCTTTATGATCCTTATCACCTAAGAAAATCATATTTGCGTGGTTCATTGGCTCTTGTCTCTCTCCAAGCACAGTATTTCTGGATATTCACTAAAATGAGAAAATATGTATTGCACTAGTCTCATTTTCTATTTGATAGACCAGTCTACAGAAATCTGACCTTCAATCACTGACCAGTATTATTTTCTTAATTGTTTTTAAAGCAATTCATCATTTGCTTGGTGTTACAACTGTGAACATAAAGTCACCATCTGAAAATATGGTGATCCTCTAATACAATACTCTGAAGGGAACATTATTCACTCATTCATTTAATCAACATCTACTGAACACACATGAATGGTGAGGCACACTACAAGGAGGATGTGCATTGAAGACTTTAAAGATGATCCATTTTCATAGAACTTGTGATGTAATAGGATCTGCAAACACTAGTCATGTGTGTCCTAAGAGCTGTGACAAGAGTCGTGACAAGAGTCTAAATGAGGTGGTGCAGAACTCAAGGAGGCAGTGAGCAAATGGACCAGGGAAGTTTGAAAGTTTCAAACAAGGCTGTGGCAGTTCAGGCGTCTCATCCCTTTTATAAGAAGGCTGTGTTTATTAGGAAAGGGCATTACATTTTAATAATTTTGGGAAGGGAGAATAATGTCACATCTTGAGATGATTAGAATTCTTCTGGTAAGCACTTTTATGTTGACTTGTTTGTACACCAGGACTAACCTTGTACGCCTGTGGCATATATGCCCTCACCATACTATAATTCTATCTGGTTGTGTATTATTTATGATTGCCCTCTTTATGTCCATAGTACATTGGCCTATAGTGTTCTTTAGTTGTTATATTTTCATTAGATTTTGATAAAGAATAATGATTAGTTAATGGTGTATTTAGGCAGCTTTTCATCTATGTGTGTGGGATCTAGAAATCTCCTCTCTCATTCCCACAGAATGCACAGGTGGACCTTCTGCCTTTGTGTGTACCAGTGCTGACTTATTATTTATTTCTTGGTATTTGTGCATTTATTTGTTGCATCTACATCCCCTGTGCACATGTGTGGTGGGCTTACGTGGCTTTGATGGGATGATCCCATTGGAAAGGAATTCTGCTACGATTTTTGTTATAATTCTGTTATTATCATTATTAGAGTTACCTTTTATAGCACATGGGATGAGTACTAACTATGCACTGCTTTATGTAATGGGGCATTTCCCCGAGACCAGTTTATATCAAATGCCAAGGAAGAATCTGATCATGACAAAACAGATACTTTCTGAAATTAATACCACGTAACTTTTCCTATGATCAGTTCAGAAATCCCCACTATTGGGATTATAGAGGACAGAATCCCTGGAAGTGAAAGGTTTGGTAGAAGTGCTGTCCTGGGCTGGCTCTTCTTCTGGTCATAGTATTCAAAACCTCACATAAAGATAGAGCCTTACAGCTTAGGTCCCAAGTCTACTCACAGAAATAATCTCTCTGAGCTACAACCTTGTGAGTTAGGCAGTTAATGCAATCCCTCCATTGCACAGGAAGGCAATTGGTTAGGGCAAGTAAAATGGTTCTGCAAAACCACACTTACAGAGCGACCACAGAGTGCCTGCTGGTGGTGAGGTCATAGAGTTAATAGCTGGCCGAGAAGCTCCTCAGAGATGGCTAGGGAATGGCTTCTATGGGCCCAGCATTGCTTCTGGTCTCCATGCCCATCTCCTCTGCCCAGTTATCTTCTATGGATAGATGAGTCAGGGTCTCTGCTGGGTCCAAGAGCAAGGGAGGTCTGGCCTCTGGTTCACAAAGCATTCATCTTATGTATATACATATTCTATGCATGGTTTATAACGCACTCTCCTGTGTATCTCATGGTCTTTAACTATCTGTTGCTTTAGGGCCCACTTAGGGGATCTTGTACGAGAGACTGAATCACATCCTCCTCTTAAAATATTATTCATAGCCAACAAAAGAAAAAACAGAAACATCGGCCTTCATGGAAATTAAAAATTTTTGTGAATCAAAGAACTTACTTTTAAAAAGTGAAAATACAAAGTACAGATTGGGAGAAATATTTGCAAATTATATGAGATAATGAGTTAATATTCTGAGTATGTGATGAACTCCTGTAACTCAACAACAACTCAATTTAAAAATGGGCTAAAGACTTGAATTGACATTTCTCCAAATGATATATACAAATGGCCAAGAAGAAAAGATGCTCCACATCACTAATCATTAGGGGGACACAAATCTAAACCACAATGAGATACCACTTTGCACCCATTAGGATGGCTGCCATTGGGAAAAAAATCAGAAAATAACAAGTACAGGCAAGGATGGGGAGAAATTGGGAACTTTGTACATTGCTGGTAGGCATCGAAAATGGTGTAGTTGCTATGGGAAACAGTATAACAATTCCTCAGAAAATTAAACATAGAATTACTGTATGGTCCAGCAATTTCACTACTGGGTATATACCCAAAGAAAAGAAAATAGGTACTCAAACAGATACTGGTACACCAGTGTTCCTAGGATCATTATTCAAAATGGCCAAAAGCTAGAAACAACTTAAATGTCCATGAATAGATGAATAAGCAAAAAGTGTAGATATAATGAAATATTTTTTTTACCTTAAAAAGGAATGAAATTTTTACATAACACAACATGTATGAACCTGGAAGACAATGTGCTAAGTGAAATAAGCCAGTCATAAAAGGGTTCCACTTATATGAAATATCTAGAAGAGTCAAATTCGCAGAGATAGGAGGTAGAATGGTGATTACCAGAGGCTAGGGAGAAGGGAAAGAGGAGTTGTTTTAGTAGGTATAGAATTTCACTTTGGGAAGATGAATACAGTTGTGAAGATGGATGGTGGTGATTGTTGCCCAACAATATAACTACATTTAAAAAATGGTTTATATGAAATATATATAACATTTTATGTTTTATATATTTAACTATAAAAAATAACAGCATGTCAGGAAAGCTGATGCTGACTATTGGGAGTACTGACTTGAGATGAGACATTTATATCTTGCCAGCATGGGCTTTGCCTTGGGAGACAGTAATTCATCTCTTGTTTCTTTTCTTTTCTTTTTTTTAAAGGAAAAACATAGGATAAAGAAGATTCTCAGGCTATTTTGCTCAGATTTTGTTCTAAGATATTCTAAGAGCTGTCTCAGACATAGATGATTGCTTTTGGTATGGAAAATATATAAAACCATGATAGAATCTTAGGTTGGAAGGGACCTTAGGAGGTCACTATCTTTGTCCTGTCTGCAGATACCCTATCACTTAAATTACCCCAGGTGGATGGGAATCTGTTCTTCTTATGAAAAGGTCTCTTCATATCCCATTACAATTTTGAGCATTTCACTGACATGAGAATATTCTTTATAAATAACTTCAAACTGTCACTCTGTTCAAAAGAATATTTACAGAGTGTCCGCCATGGCAATGCCTTGTCTCGGCACTATGGAGCCCAGAAGTGAATAGTGAGTGAAACCATGCAAGGTTCTTCATGACTCACAGTCCGGGGGAGGAGCTGTCATGTTACAGTTTGCGTCTGGGCTCTTACTCTTGACTTCATGATCTTGGGGTATACTGTTTTCTTTCCAGGGCCACAGAACACTTCTAAAATTTGCCAAATTGACTAATTCCATCTTCTCTTCTAGAAACCCCTCATCTGCATGCAAAATCAGATGTCAGTATTCTGGAATGACCAGGTTTGAGTTGGGAAACATCTTCTGCTGAGAAGTATAGCAAGAAGACTTCTATCTTACAGACCTTAGGGAAACTCAAGTGGTTGGCAAGTGACAGTTTGTCATTTTCAGGGTTAATATCAGTTTACACTATTTTATTATCTAGTCACTGATTCAAAAAATTGTTTAGGTGGGACAAGAATTGATTCTTTGGGGAATATAGTTTATCAACTCACTTTGTCACTTTATTCCTTGCTCCATTGATAACTACCCTCTCTGTTCCATTTATCAGTTTACTCACAGGATTCAAATATGCACATCTTTGAGGCAGATTGAGCTTTACTGTCCTCTAGATGAGGCAGATGTGGCTTAGGAGGTTATTTTACCAAACGAGCCCAACTCAAATCCATGTGTTTGGACTCCACATTGATCACTTCATTATATAGCGCATATGAGCAAGAACTCCAAGTCTAACATATGGTCTAAGGAACAGTGACATCCTATAGGGTGCAATGAGGCCTGGACCAACACAGTCCCAGTGTTCCATCCCTGGGACTTCTCAATGTGGTACCTGTGTTTCTCCATTACTTGCCCTGGTGAGTCTGATGGTTCTGACTATTGGAAGGAAATCCAGAGGAGTGGGTATTGATGTAAAGATTAAGTAAAATGCCATTATAATATGCAGCCTATAGTTGAATTGTTTAATCTATCATTGTTATCTGTCACATTGCTCGGTGATTGAAAGCAATTGCATTACCAATCTTTAAAGCTGGAGTTGCTCCGTGGGTGATAATTGACCAGATTGGTATTTCTATTCATGGGTTTTTAAAACGAAGGTAAAAGTGGGTTGTGTCCAAGTACAGCATTTGATTGTGTTAATAAATGTGATAATCAGGTTTGGATGTACAACAAAATGCCTCCCACAAGTAGCAAGGTAGCCCAGCCTGCTGGGTGCCTGTAACCGTAGAAAAACCCAAGGTTATTATCCCTAAATTGCTGTGTTTGTTGTATAGGATTGTTTTGACTGTGCCCACTGGAGTTACATGTTCTAAAAGAAACTTTTAAATGAAGAGTTATATAAGAAAAATAAAAACCACTTGTTTCCTTTATCCATTCCTTCCCTTCTAAAGTCAGTCAGTGTTGAGATTTGGGCAGAATGGGTCAGGGACTTCTTCAAATCACAGAGAAGATCCTTTGTGGGCTGGGCTCCAAAGGCCTACCAGAGTCTGCTGTGCCACTGGACTCATTCTGGTGGGGAGACCCAGCCCCTGGTGGGGCAAGGCTCTGCTGCCCTGCTCCTGATCAGCTCCAGGCACATTTGCTCAGCTCATGGCACCTTAACCTCCTTACATGGGGCTCAAACAAACTTCTCACTTGAGCAGTGGGACTGGGACTTGGGAGTGAATGAAGTGGCCAGACACAGGTTTAGATCTGTCTCTGCCACTTCTACAAGTTAGCTCTAGGCCAAGTCCTTCCGTCTTTCCTCCTCGTGTATCCTCATGTCTCTACTATAGGAAGCTACGATGGACTACAGTGTCGTTTTCCTATGAGGGCTTGAGACAGCTCCTATGAAGAAATTATCTCTCAAACATTTATAGCAATACCAAGAATGGTTATTCATATTTGTAATGTTGATTGACACTTTCCTCCTTAGGTTTTGAATTTTTAAATTCCAATTTTTCAAAATAGAATACAGCAAAAGCATGAGATTAAAGTGGGTTACATGGAAATAGTTGGGGTCCGTTTGTTGCCATTGATCTCATGGGGTGGTAAAGTGACCCCGTATGTATAGGTGTCACTCTCTGCCAAAGACAGCCTTGAGCATTAATCAGGGACGCAGCCCCAAATAGAAGCAGTTTACTTGTTGACAGTACATTATATACTTGTCATAGGATGGTGATCATTCAGGGCCTTTGTCACAAAATACAAGCCAGGTTTGGAGATGCCCTCTATAGCTCAGTAGCATCTTCAGTAAAACAGAAGGGATTCCTTCTTTTAAATAAAATGCCTGTCTGCCTGGTTGCCTGTTGGCCACTCTGCTCAGAGGCTCCTGGCTGCCTAGCAAAGGATGCAGGCTCCCGAGGGAGGATTCCATGAGGCTTTTCAGGAGGTCAAGGAATAAATTCATGGGCAGTAATTACCTCCCTGAGCCTTCACTCTGCCCTCTCCGATGGCCTTAGAGCTGCAGTGACATCCACCTGACGTTTGGGTTGGCTTAAAAGGCTGTGGTCACAGCTCATCCTTTTCTGTTTTCAGAATCATCTGAGAGAGCAAATGGTAAATAAGTGGGAAAACACTTTGAAGCTACCAGCTTAAGGCATTTCCCGTTACACAGAGAGCACAGAACACAGGGGCCCTTTCGGCAGTTGATCTTCCATCTGTCTCTATTTCTATGACTCCTATCACCATGGTATCTCAGATCCTGGCAGGCACAAGGCTAAAAACAGAACCCGGGGTCAGGGGGATGTGCCCTTCCTGACTTTGGATGAGTTAGAGTTCTGCACTTCAGGGAGCAATCTAAGAACAGACAACTAACTCCCTCCTTCCCCTGGGCACCCCAATAAGGCACCAGCATTCACCTCTGCACAGGTCTGTGTATGTACTCTTTGTCTTAGACTCCAAAGTGGGAGTCAAGTTCAGGCTATTGCAGCCACAGCCCGCACTTTATTCAGAGCCTCCTTGCAACTTGGGTGCCTAAGGATCTCACCCATCCACATCTTATAAGGGGCCAGATGCTGTGCCACGCCAGCAGGGGGTTGCACATAGTGAATAATGGATGGCCCTGTTCTCAAGGAAAGAGCAGGTGTGTGCTGGATATAGAGTCATGGGAGACTAGTCCATGGCAAGTGCATTGGTGGTGCTACCACAGACATGTTTGTGAGGCATCCGGGGGAGCCCAGAAGGCTGTGTGAAGAGAGTGACATGGGTTGGGTCAGGATTTTGACCACTAGAACTAGACAGGATGGTCTGAGGGAGGATGAATATGAGGCAAGCAGTAAAAGGTGACATGAGACAAGCACATGTACCCTTATAGGAATGGAGAATGGGGGTAGGGCCTGCCTTAATGCTCAGTCAGTGCTGTTCGGTTCAGCAAGTGCTTAGTTCATGCCATGTACTCAAACAGCTGCTCTACCAGGCACTTGAGGTACAAATTAAGGTGGGATGAGATTCTGGAGGCATCCACCACAGCCAGGAAGGAATCTGGATTTGATGCAAAACAATGGAGAGGCCAGGAAGATTTTATTCTCAGAAATCAGCAGCAAAATTTTTTTCTAGTGTTTTATGTGCAGGAACTTTCTATAATGTGAAGGTATTTTCAGTAATAGGTCAGCACTTAACATTACAAACAGAAATGCCTTTTGTCCACAATGTATGCACTGATTTAAATTCATAGTTTAGTTCTCTCAAGTGAGAAGGCCCATCTCTAGGCAAAATTGTATTTCAGAGCTCTTTCTCATTTATAAAGCATGTTTTGATATTTGGTTTTAGTTGATTCTGTGGTGTGTGGCTTGGAAGATGGGTATCTTCAGCTGTTCACTGATGGTACAGACCTAATTACCTGTGCTCCTCCTCCTTGAGCTGCGTGACTTAAGAGGGACCACAAAGTCCTGACCGGTTTGGCTCAGTGGATAGAGCATCAGCCTGCAGACTGAAGGGTCCCAGGTTTGATTCCGGTCAAGGGCATGTACCTTGGTTGCGGGCTTATCCCCAGTAGGAGGTGTGCAGGAGGCAGCTGATTAATACTTCTCTCTCATCGATGTTTCTAACTCTCTATCCCTCTCTATTCCTCTCTGTAAAAAATCAATAAAATATATTTAAAAAAGAAGAAAAAATGATTTAATAAGAAAATTCCTTTAAAAAAAGGGGGAGGAGATCACAAATCAACTACTGAGGCATCTCTGGGCTGAGCTCAGTGCTAGTGAAGGAATGGAACCTCGCTATGGAGCTGAACAAGCCAAGATGCTTCAGGCTAAGATTTCCTGGGGTAGCAAGCTGCCTTTTCCCCTATTCTCCAGGATTCTCCTCTAAGGTTACACCTTCAGGATCACATTGGACTTCATAACTGTCTTCACTGCTCCATCTCTGTCTTCCACAGTCCCTGAGAGAAATTCAGTCAAAGTATTTACTAGCTTTGAGAGGAAGGTGTGATGGATGGGTTCACCTAATGCTGTACTATCATTTATACTTTATATTTTCATACTTTAAAATAAAAAGATATGCCCTGGCTGGGTGGCTCAGTTGGTTGGAACACTGTCCATACACTAAAAGGGAAGTTTCGATCCCTGGTTGGGGCACATGTGAAAGACAACCAATCTCTCTCTCTCTCTCTCTCTCTCTCTCTCTCTCTCTCTCTCTCTCTCTCCCCTCTTCATTCCTCTCTCTCAAATAATTTATTTTAAATAGGAAGATATATTAACCAAAAGGATCCACTGTCTGTAAATCATATTTTCTCTAAATTTTGGGGTGGGGGTGGGTCAGGGCCCTTCCTTTTGTTCCTAAATGCTATCACATGACAGTCAATTGTTCTTCCCTAAAAGGTAATATCAGATTCGGAACATATAAAAGCCATTCAGGTTCATTAAAATTCCCTCAGAAGGGTTTTTATTGAGTCTGCTTATAACAAACATCTGAATAGACTTCCAGGTTGAAACTTGACCAGTGAAGCCAACTCTGTAAAGCTAATTGACGGTTAGTGGTTGAGTTGTATCTCCCCACAAAGTATGTTGAAGTTTTAACCCTCAGTAGCTGTGTGAGCTTATCTGGAAATAGGGTCTTTGAGGATGATCAAGTGAAGATGAGGGCACTGGGGTGGGCCTAATCCAATGTGACTGGTGCCCTTATAAAGAGGGGAAATCTCAACACAGTAGACAGACACACATAAAAAGAAGATGTGAAGACACAGACAGAAGATGACCATCCACAAGCCAAGGAACACATGAGGCCACCAGAAGCTGGGGGGAGGTTGGAGGGGGGGGGCGAGGAGTCTTGGAATAGATTCTCCCTCGGAGCTACAGAGGAGCTGACACCTGAGTCTTTGACTTCTGGACTCCAGACTATGAGATAATCAATTTCTATTGTTTAAAGCCACCCAGTTTGTGGAACTTTTGTAGGGCAGCCCCAGGAAACTGATACACTGATCATTAAACTCACTGACACAAAACCAGGTTGTCACTGAGCATATTGTCTCCTGGGTTACTTAGAAGAACAATTCATAGGTTCTTCACAAATACGGCTCTTGAATGTTTAGTTTTAAGAGATCACTGATGGAAAGAAATGTGCTATGTTTAGCATCTACTATTGCAGTCTCTTGGAGAAATGGTCATATTTAACTGTGATGCGTCCATGGTCCAATGAGAGTCTAGTTCATGGGACAGAGTAATTGGGATTGTGTGAAAAAATCCAAGACTATTGTTGTCAATGAAAGCACAAGGCAGATCCAGGAAGCTTCCTATAAGCAACAATTGAGCTGGTGGCCTTTATTTCTTTAAATTTCTGATCTTGCATCAGTTTAGATGTGTCCTGTGTGAAAGCTATTCATCCAATTTGGCTATTTTTCTGCCTTTTACTCTGGCTATGTTAAAGTCTTGGCTATGATCACTTTCAGTTTCATAGCTTGGAAAACCCTGATAATTAGATTTAAATCATAAAATATGCTAATGCATGCAGATAGTAGCAGGATAAAGATTTCAAAGGCAACTTAATGTATTCTTCCCCTTGGCAGAAACAATAAAGTGCTCTGTGAATAATAGGTTATCTGTTGTTATAGATCCATGAAGGTTACATAAGAGGAGCCCAAGAACCACCAGGGGCCATGTTTAAGAACCTAAGGACTGCCTCACCGTTATCATTAACAAATAATTATCCTTCGGTTCCAAAAATGCTTTCTGAATGTGTTCCATGCCATGTGCACATGCCATTTTGTTCTGTTAAGTTTCTTATTACTGCATGTTTGCTGAGCATCTGTCCTCCACTGAACAAATGTCAAGTGTGATGGGGCCTCCCAGGGTCTTCAACATGGTCTTCCTTTCGAGGGGCTACTTGCAGGGAACACAGACAATAAACATAGAAACGTCACCTGTTGGGTTAGATGGCACCCCTGCCCACCCTGAGCAAATGGAAGTGTGGATGAGGGGAAGACACATGACCTGCAGAGCTAAGAGTTTTCACACAGGCCAGTGGACATCAGCCCAGCTGGGGAACTAAAGGGTGAAACCCAGCTTGGCAGGCTGCTTTCATACCAAATGCTATGTCCTCAACAGTTATGAGGAGACATGCTTCTGGGGACACATAGCTAGGTGGGCCCCCGGGAAGGTTTTCTGGAAAGTGTGGGTGATCAGGGGTGGGATTACAAAGGAGGGCCAGGCTTCCTGCCTGCTGCACATGCAAGACTGAGAAGGGCCTAGAACAGCCGTGGGCAAACTACGGCCCGCGGGCCGGATCCGGCCCGTTTGAAATGAATAAAACTAAAAAAAAAAAGAGACTGTACCCTTTTATGTAATGATGTTTACTTTGAATTTATATTAGTTCACACAAACACTCCATTCATGCTTTTGTTCCGGCCCTCCGGTCCAGGTTAAGAACCCATTGTGGCCCTCAAGTCAAAAAGTTTGCCCACCCCTGGCCTAGAACCTTTGTGAGGAGGCAGGTGGAGATTGCTGGGTCATAAAAGTTTTGTGTTGGATGATGATGATGTTTCATGACAAAGAGTGCATGAGGGTGAGAGAAAAGGACGCTGGGCTAGCTTCAGGAGGAGCAGGGAGAGTGACCCAGATTGACACATCTACAACCCCCTCAACTTGGCACCAACTCAGGACAGGGAAACACTTGGTTGTCTTGTACCGTGGGAAGTAAACTTCTCTGTCTCCAGCTTCTAACAGGAGGTGATACACTCCAAGGTCATGCACCTCAAAGACAGCAAGGAGAAGAGAGGAGTCAGCTTTCTAGAGCGGTGACTGGGCCAGTGTGTTCACAAAGGTGACTGTGGAGTAGACACAGATCCAGTGTAATATATACTAAACAAAACATATTCACAAAATGTAAGCCAGAAATTCAAACACCTTACAAGTGCATGAGACCTACATTATATAAAATCTCATCTTCCTTGTACCCCACCCCTTCTTAAGCTCCTCTGCCAGTGATGTTCTCTAGCAGATACATGGCCTATATCCAATATAGCATATAAAATATAGAGACTATACTTTTCCTACAGATTAGAACATAGTGTTCATGAAGGATAGATGCTTTGTTTGCACTGATGGGACCAAAGTACTTAGAAAAGGGCCTGCTACCTAGTACAGGCTCAATATACATTTTTGGAAGGAAGGCAGAAAGGGTGGAAGGAAGGAAGGGAGGAAGGGAGGAAGGGAGGAAGGGAGGAAGGGGGAAAGAGAGAGAGAGAGCTGGGTTCTGTTGTAGACAGTGTGCATTAGGCAGGGCAGCCACCCAGAGCGAGCTACAGAAGCCACTGTAGGTGCACAAATGGCAGGGCTCTGATCACATCAAATTGTGTTGCAAAATCAAGGATGCCAGTATTGGTTCTCTTGCTTCCTATTGGTTGGGTAAACATTTCCCAATGCATAGCTCTGTTCTGGGAGCAGCTAAGCACCTTAATGAGAACTGTGGGCTGGCTACCAGAGTATTTAATGTCTTGACATTTAAATCGCCAAATGCTGCCTTAGAGTTGACTCAGAGCCCTCGAGGGTTTCCTGTCCAGAGACCTCCGTTGGATTGCATTCAGATTGTCGGACTTCCTATTGAACGTAAAGGAAAACCTTCAGAATGTTACTTGCACTAATATACAGGCAGGGTACTTCGGCAGTTTTCCCCTTGCTTTAAATAAAGAACTGATAATACTGTTCTTATTTCTTCTAAATACATTTTTCTTTTCTTCCTTTAATGAAAACGGCCGGATTTGACCATGCCATGTCCCTGGAGACTAGATGAATGTGTGACCACTAGAGGAAGCAACAGGTCTGACGGCCATCTGAAATTCCAGGAACATTTGGATGAGTGAGCGAGTGAGTGAATGAAATGGTTATGAGTAAGTGAGTGAGTGAATGAAAGGGTTATGAGTAATAACTCTGTCCTGGAATTTAAAATGATTGCCTGTATAATCTGTAAAATTTAATCATTCACTTCAGTTTGTTACACATCTTTCCATTTTGCCTCTTGATCAATTCATATTCCATAAAATCACTTTTTATTGTGCTGTAGAATGGAAAAAGGTTTCTTTTCCAGCATCACTGTGATTGTTTTGAAATGCCATTCTGTCTCTCTGTTAAGATTTAATTATCTGTTGCAAATAGCATCTGTGAATTAATGCTGCCCAACTCATTTTGGAATAGAAACGATCAAATATTTGGTAGTAAGAAAGCCAAGCGGTGATGGCTACACCAAACACACAGCTTTCTGCTATGGCTCATGTCAAACAAAACAATATGGAGTAAGTCAGAGAGAGAAAAAGGGGACCTAACAGCTAAGATGCACAGTCATAGTCACTTTGGGGCACCTCACTAAATTGACATATATTTTCAGTAACGTGGCCTCGTGGAATGAACACACACACACACACACAGGCCTAAGGAACCTCTGTAGGCACCTGAAAGCTGACTTACCTGTCACTTTCCGCTGAAGTACTGTCTCTTGAGATTAACTCCCACACAATCAGTCTTCTCCAAACTCAATTGCACTTGTCTCCATTTTGAGGAAATATTTGAATTTCTCCCCAACCATTTGGCACATCTCCTTTGAAATTATCTTATTGAACACTGAGGCTCCACTGAATCTGAAAGTTTCATGGTTCATGTAAAGTTTGCTGCTTTTCCGACTGTGATTCGGGCTCAGAGCACTGTTTAGCTCCTGCTTCCCTCTTCTTTGACACTGTTCTGTGGGTGCTGTCTCGCCAGGAGTAATGTTTCTTCCATCCGGGGTATTCTGCTAGAGTTGGTCCATCTCCAAGTCTGTTTTTCCCCATATCCACATGTCAATCAGCTTGTCTAAAGCTAGAAAATGATAGTTGGAGAATTGAAATTGCTAACTGTTTTAACACCAAAATTTAACTATTCAAGGTGCAGCATGACTGCAGAATAAATAGTGGCATTTGAAACTGGGCCATGTCACAAAGGCAAGTCTCTGGATTATTCTAGTCTAATATTCTCCAAAGTTGCAGAAAACATTCAGACAAAGTCAGTTTATCTTGAGTGTCTTTCTGCCACAGATCTTGCTAGCCTAGCAAACTTAGTCTTTAGTTTAAAATTTTTAAAGCTCATGTTAACCATCCGTGCTCCCAGGGGCCTGTGGGCTGTGGAAGAGATAAGAGCTGAAGACACAAAGTATAGATGGCAGCACCAGGTTTAAATGGTAGGATTCAGGAGGCTTGCCACATGTAAGACTGGACACCCCCAGGAAGCTTCCGGCATTCGCCCTTAGATTTACCCTGGCCTGTTTCAGGTTTTTCCCAGGGCAGAGAGCGGCTGTGAGGAGAAAGGCGTGGCTGGCATTTAAGCACCATTTGAAGCACAGAACTGGATCTTCGGGTGAACTCTTATTTTGTTAAAAGGTTCTTTCTAGAAGGCTTCTAGCCTCCATCTCACAGTGGACTAATTACACTGGGGAACATTGTAAGGTGGCTTTTCACTTCTGATACATACACATCTTAAAAGAAGGAAGAATCAGAAGGTAAATAAGAGAAGGCAGAGCTAAGGAGGGTGAAAAACTCAATGACAACTTAAAAATGAAAAAGCTGACAAACACAAAATGACAAGAATGGCAAACACCAAATGACAAGAATGACAACAACAGCTATGGTTTAGCAACAGTGATTCTGACAGAATGGGCGACCAGCGGTAACACACATCCGATCATAGGCTTTGAGAAAGGAACAGGTCCCCCGAAGCCATGTTGTTGGTGACGGTGCTTTGTGGATCCTTTGACCCTTGTGGACTGGTAAACACAGAGAGATTTGGTTTTTAATGCTGTTAGACTTTCTGCTGCACCGAAGTGTGAAGAAACCCAGCTGGCCGGGCTGCGCTCTTTCCTGAAGGTGCCCTCCGGAGGCCCAGAAGCTTGCAGAGATGTGAAAGGAGGTGCTGGCCCAGCCGGTGCTCAGTGGGCCGGGAGGCCATGCACAGGTGATTGTCCCCTGCCGCCCTTGGAGGATTACTTTCCCACATGCAGTGTGTCTCCTTTGGTACGTGCTCATGCCGTCTACATCCTCTTGCTCATCTGCTGCCTGAGCCCTCCTCTGAGGGAGCCTGGAGGCCCTCCTCCAATTGGAGAAGGGCCCAGGCTGTGGCCCCTGCAGAGGCAACCAGGACACCATACACAGGCCACATTGCTGAAGACAAATGAGACAAAAATGGTGGCCCCATCTCTCTGACATCCAAGCAAAACCCTGTGCTGATAGTATCAATATATTGAAAAGGGCACGATTTGTGTACAAATTAAATACAAATCAAAGATTCATCACTTTCCTAATGAGGTTTTCTCTCAATCTTCTCTTCTCCTCAGAACACAGCCTCCCCTGCCTGACCCTGACCTTCTGCAATAATTAAACCCTTTGTGAGGGCCTATCGTCCTGAATACCCTGTTTCCCTTCCTTCATTTCCATGATACGCCTTTTAGAACAGAGTGATTTGAGCTAAGCACGTGGTTTCAAATGTGATCGCATGCACTCCACGCATAGAAGACTGCTGAAATAATCTCCTCAAATATATTTTAGTTACTGACACCCATGCAATTGGATCTTGTGTCTTTAAACCACTGATAACCGTTCTGACGCAAGGTTTTGATCATTATCTCCCACCTCTGAGTCTCAGTCAAGGCCACCGTGTGCTGTCATTGTTTTGGCCACCGGCCCTTTCACATGGTTTATCCCTAATCTCATTATCTTTCATTTTTCTCTCTTTAATTGCATTCACCACTTATTCTACTTGGAACCAGCCCCTCAGAGTGACACTGACTTTTTCACCCCCATCTTTGTCCACAGGGCCCATCTACTGAATATCATTAACAAGTGTTCTTGCCGCCTGGGCATCTTTTCTCAGGAATACACTGGTCCTGCCCTGACCTTCTCACAGCTCCTAGCAGCGTCTGCCTGCTTCCAGAGTCTGATCTTCCCTTTAGTTGGACAGTGTGTCTTTCCTCCTCGTCCATGCCTAGTGCACTGAGTTGCTTCCAGTTGAATATTTATGATGCTAGGAAGGGGCATCCTAAGTCTAGTCTCTTCCATCTTCCTCTCTCTTGGCTTCAAAATAAACCAACAAAACCATTTATTAATTGTTTTCATGTGTAATGAAATACCAGAAAAGGTATTCTATGACCTTATCTCAATTATGCATTGTTACTTATCTGCAGGTGAAGAAGTTCTGTTTTCCTAAGATGACTTTTAGCTCTAGTGAGAAATTTCATTGAGCAGACACTGTGAAAACTTGACTCTACTATGTTTCTCTCTCTCTGTGGATGTATATAATTTCTCTGTTTATTTCTATATTTATGGGATCCTATCTAATAAAAGAGAAACATGGTAATTAGCATACAACTGCTACCCTTCCCATTGGCTAATCAGGGCAATATGCAAATAAACTGCCAGCCAAGATGGCGGCCGGCAGCCAAGCAGCTTGAAACTAACATGAGGCTTGCTTGCTTCAGTGACGGAGGAAACCAACGTTCCCCGCCTGCCTTGCCTCTGAGCCTGCAGTTTGAAACATTGTAACAAATACAGAAGCTAAACAAAACCCCAGAAGCCTGCTTTCAGCGAGCCGGGATCTCAGAGCTGGAGTTATACATTGTTTCGATTATAGAACCCAAACAAACCAGATACCTGCTTTCAGCAGCAGAGGCCTCAGAGCTGGAGCCAGAGCTAAAGCTGGCCCAGAATAAAAAAAAAAAAAAAAAAAAAAAAAAGGAGCAGTTGGGAGCTTCAGTCATCGCCAGCCTGAAAACAGCCCTCAGCCCCTCACCCAGACTGGCCAGGCACCCCAGTGGGGACCCCCACCCTGAAGGGTGTGTGACCAGCTGCAAACAGCCATCATCCCCTCACCGAGGCTGGCCAGGCACCCCAGTGGGGACCCCCACCCTGAAGGGTGTGTGACCAGCTGCAAACAGCCATCATTCCCTCACCCAGGCTGGCCAGGCACCCCAGTGGGGACCCCTACCCTGATCCAGGACACCCTTCAGGGAAAACCAGCCAGCCCCACCCATGCACCAGGCCTCTATCCTATATAGTAAAAGGGTAATATGCCTCCCAGCACTGGGATCAGCATGACAGGGGGCAGCGCCCAAACCCCCTGATCGCACTGCGGCTCTGTGTGTGACAGGGGGCAGGGCCATAAGCTCCCTATCCACCCTGCTCTGTGCGTGACAGGGGGGATCTCCCCAACCCCCTGATGGTCCCTGGTCTGTGCGTGACAGGGTAAGGAGCCCCAACCCCCCTGATGGGCTCTGCTCTGTGCGTGACAGGGAGGAGCTCCCCAACCCCCCTGATTGGCCCTGCTCTGTGCGTGAGTGTTACCGGGGGCGGTGCCCCAATCCCCCAATCGGCCCTACCCTGAGCGTGACTGAGGGTGGCACGCAACCTCCCAATCCGCCCTGCTCTGTGCATGACAGGGGGCAGCGCCCCAATTCCCCAATCGGCCCTGCTCTGAGCCTGACCAGGGGCTGCACCTAGGGATTGGGCCTGCCCTCTGCCACCCGGGAGCAGGCCTAAGCCAGCAGGGCATTATCTCCCGAGGGGTCCCAGACTGTGAGAGGGCACAGGCCAGACTGAGGGACCCCCCCTTCCACCTCCCCCCCCGAGTGCACAAATTTTTGTGCACTGGGCCTCTAGTAGTATATAAAAATCATTCTTATCCACTAGCAAAAAAAAATGGACCCATGATGCTTATCTTTCTCATGAATCCCTAAGTATAAAATGTATTTACTAATTATTTCTGAAAGTTTCACATTCCGTTTCCTGGCCTTTCTCCGCAGGATCTGGAGTTGGATGTGACTGTAGCCCTGTGGCATCATGGGTTATGAATGCACTCATTTCCTGATCACCCTTGTTGACATGTTTCTGATTCCTTCACCATCCTAGCTCCTCCTCTGGGAAATGTGTGCATTACCATCATCTGCTCCAGCCCCCTTTGTGAATGATGAGAAAAAATATTAATTGATTTTTTTTAGGAATTAATTATCATTGCCATGTTTCAGAGTCCCTATTGTCTCTCGGTGACCCCTGGCTCTATAAAGTTGCATTCAATTGCATAATTTATCTTACTACTTCATGAGCCTTTCATTTCAGAGCGTGGGTTTCTCGCCTTTTTTTTTTTTTTAACTTTTTAAACTTTAGTATGAGATAATTTTCTCATTTTGCTCTGCCCAGGTACTTTATATCTTATAGGTATTTCTTTTTTAGCATTCATCATTTTACCCTTCCTTTTTCCATGTAATAATAATACTTAGCATTTATATGATGTTTTCATCTTAAAGTCTTCCACAAACTTATGGAGGTTTAATTGTCTTGCCCTTTTGGGCGCTGCTGGATCAGCTCCCAGAGGCCCAGATGCTGCCTCAGAGGTTCAGGCAGGGTCCCCCCGGGCCCCGCCAGCTTCTCTCTGACCTCCAGTTAATTCCACATGCAGTGGACCTTCTCCTGAAGGGAATGAGCAGAGCCATGTCCTTCAGAAGCAGGCCACAGAGCATCCTTACACATCTCACCCCATTAAAACTGTAATTGATTTCTAAAACCTATACCTTAGGACCATTTGTGGGAAACATGGCACTTTTAAATAGGAGAAGATGAAAAATGGGGACTATACCCTTAAATATCTAGCTTGCTTTCAATCAGGTGAATGGAGAAAGGAGCTTCCTAGAAATGCTCAGCAATACTGATCAGTGGGCAAGATGTTGTTTTGGGCAAGGACCAAGTGATCATTCAGTGAAAACCAATCTTTCATGGTGCAGCATCGTGGATAGATCACCTATGATCATCTCGTGAGTTTTATTAGATTTGTTGTCAAGGTTGATGAAGAGTCATTTAATAACTTTTCTGATTAAAAAACCAGCAAGGCAACCTCATAGAAGTGGAGAATTAAAAGCAGATGTTTTTTTAGGCTCCCTGAATTTATACTTTCTCTACAGAGACTTAGTAGAATTATCTATTTTCCACCCTCTCACCCAGCCCCCAAAGACTATAGAGTATTCTCTTTATATTTTGCCCCACTCTCTATTTCTAATTTTTATTTTTTAAGCCTTGAAAATAAGTATAAATACATAACCAAGCTATGGGAGAAAACTATTTCTAGTGTCTATTCTTATTACTAACTCTTGAGCTACATTAAAAAAAATTTAGTAATTCATTAGCTGAAACTTCAATCCATTGAGAGCATTTACTCATAGATAAATGATATTGATGAGCATATTAATAACTCTGATGCATGGCAAATTCTGATGAGCCTACTGAATCTCTAAAGAAATATTAAATTTTGTTTAGATTTAGTTTTATTTGGAACTGTATCTTTATTCTAACAACTTGGAAATGAACAATTCAGCTATTGTGCACATACAACAAGCTTAATAATCCCATTTCTTGTATATCTGGCATACTACTTGTGTTCACAGTATATATTAGAATAAATGGTAGAGTAATGACTTTCTGATTTGAATATCTATTTATACAAGGCATGTGACTCTTCCAGGGAAACTGTGATAAAATGGCAATGTTGTGTTCAGGAGTTACTCCTTATCAGGATGATCGCACTTGGGTAGCATAATGGTTTTGCAGCCTTGGAAACTCACATGGTTTGTAGGACCCAACAACCAGCTGGATCGTTGTATGTGACCTGCGATTCAATTGCTTATGGAGGCTATAAGTGCATTGCAAAGGTTATTGATTTCCCAGAAAATAATGATGTCTTGACCTTGCCACTGTTCAAATAGGATTAAGGAATTCTTTCCAGCAGGGACCATAGTACAAGTAAGCAGGCTTCCTTCCCTAACACAAGTTTGCTGAAACTTTACTCCATATATTGATTTACCCTAGTGTGTGCATGAGTATAAGTGTGACTCTTCGTATGAGTGGGTATGTGTTGGCATATGCATGCATGTGTGTGATCATATGTATGTCGATGCATGTGTGTATATAAGTGTGCGTGCGTGTGTGTATATAGTGTGTGGGGAAAGGAATTTTAAAAACTTGCTTGTGAATTGAGCTGAGCATAGAGAAAGAATAAAAATATGACATCTTTTGAGGGGTGGGAAAACAGAAATAGAGTTTAGCTACAAATGCATAGCATTTAGATCAAAACATTGAATAATCCTACTAATGAATATGTAATTACCTGCAGAGATAAGTCCTCTTAATGAAACTATGTAAAAAAGGAATTAAGGGGTCATGTTAGGGAGTGCTTTCCAGAAGATATAGAACTTGATTTGAATTGTTTGAATTCATGGTGTGTAAACAGGAGCTAACATGTTGAGTAAACTATAGTGTCTGTCTGCCTCTGTGTGTGTATTGTGTATGTGCATGTGGCAGGGGTGTGCGTGTGTGTACATATGTGTCATCGTGTCTCTCTGTGTGCATGCACCTATTTGTGTGTCTGTATGTATGTCTGTGCTTCCGTGTGTGTGTATGTGTTTGACAAGTGGGGATGTATGTCTGTGTATGTGTCTGTCTGCACATGTCCATGTGCACGTGTCTGTGCTTGCATGGGTGGGTGCTGCTGCCAGAGTGTAATTCAGACTGGAAGTAGAGCAGGTTCAAAGGCTCTGGAGAGAGCAAGCATCTTGCTTTCCAGCCCCAGAAGCAGGTGTAGCAGGGCCCAGGAGAAGGGAAGGCCAGTGCTGTGGCTGCATAGCGGGCTGAGGCTGCAGCCAGAGATTGATTTTGGCTAAGAATACCCCAAGGGTGTTGGAGGAGTCTTAGTAGGTCTGGTTACGAGACAGCAGATACACTGGTCAAGTTCACTCTGGTGTCAGTGAAGAAAACCAATTGGGGGAATGTGAAAGGCTACCTGACTGCTTGTACTTAAACATTTCAGGGGAAATGATATGTAAATGGTGCCTTTTTAAAGAAGAGTTGAACCCAGCACATGCAGCATTCCCCACCCGCTTAATGCGTTGGATACAGAGGAACAAATGCTGTTGTCTCCAGGTTGGACTTGAGGGACAGAGTGCTTCCTGCCTCCACACAGCATGGCCCAGTCAGTGATACTTTCCATTTGTCCGTAATCTTGTCTCCTCCATCCAAATCGTCACGCATTGTTGTGCATGCATTGGTTGTTCTAGTAGCTTCTCACTGCCCTCTGGCAAAGCTGCCATTTCTAAAAACAGCCATGCACTCAGCAATCTGATAACCCATCCATAAAGGTGAGGGTGTGGAGGGATGCCCAGGAGAGGAGACGTGGCTGTGGGAGGTGCGATTGCCCATCACTGTTAGATTCCATGGAGGCTCTTGGAGCTGGTGTTTTCTGGCTGCCATAACATAGGATCACAAGCTGAGTGTCTTAAAACAATAGAAATGTAGTCTTTCACAGTTTGGAAAGCCAGAAGTCCAAAATCAAGGTGTCAGCAGAGATGGTTGCTACTTGGGGCCTCTGAGAGGGTGCCTGTTCTAGGCCTCTCCCCCAGCTTCTGGTGGGCACAGGCAACCCTTGGCATCCCTTGGCTGGTAGAAGCTTCATTTAGATCTCTGTCTCTTGTCACATGGCTGTCTTCTTCCTTTGTGTCTCTTCTAATAAGGACACCAGTCATGTTGGGTTAGAGGACCACCCTATGCAGTATGACCTCATCTTAACTAATTACATCTGCAATGACCCTCATTTCAAATAAGGTCATATTCCAAGGTGCTAGGGGGATGGAGGTTAGGACTTCCACATAGCTTTGGGAGACACAATTCAATCCACAGAAGCTGGCTTTCAGGTTTTCAGTTGCTAGAATTCAAGGACCCAGATCCTAGAATGAGGAAACTCTGCTGGGTAATCTTTACTGAGGCACTCTGGGAAAACATAAAGGAAAGAGAAGATAGCCTGTGTCCTTCAGAGCGTAGAATTAAAGTTCAGACTTGGTTTTCTTCCTTCAAAAACACTGTGAGATGCTGACCTTTGATGATGGGATACATGCATCTGAATATGGCTTTGTTGCTGCAGCCCTGGGAGGATTCATTAGAAGGACTTGGCCACAGAAACCCTCATGAGAGCCCAACAAACGTGCAAGTGTTTTTCCCTACGAAGCTGGCTTCATTACAGGTGACTTCCTGAGACCCAGAGGTGTGTGGGTAGTTGAGTAACAGCCCTTTACTGCTGTGTGCCTGTTGCTGTCAGAATTTTAAAGATAAGCATTTGACATCCCCCAGTGAGCCTGTTGTGGTCCTGGCTATGTTGCTCATAATGGCAGATCCAGGTGGCCTACATTCTCTGTTTCTGATGGTGGATTGAAAACAGTACCTGCCCAAGAATGTATTTCATGCCTTAGAGTCTGCAACCTGCTCTGGCAATGGCGAATGTTCATGTCTTGACTTCCTGTGTTCCTTCTCCTTCCATGAAACTTGCAGAACTTCTTACACACCATCCCGTTCGATCCCAGTGTCTCTATAATGCATCCATCATTAACACAATGGTCAAGGGAGGTCACTATGAGGATGATTAAATGAACCAAGTTTATCAGAATAGAGCCCAAATCATCACCATCACTGTGGTCCCTGAGCCAGGGCCTTCCCAGAGTGCCATCAACTATTTATGGTCATTCCTGAATGTCCTATGTCACATTCTTCAATGAAAATATATAGCAATGAACACTAGCTTTGTCACCATCTGCCTGGGAAACTGGCACCACCTTTTGTGCCTCAGTTGTACAATCCACAACTTAAATGAATTGGAATGCCATTCAGCTTTTCAGCCATGGCAGCAGGGTGCTGTAAATGGTGGTGGGTGTGCTAAAGGAGTGTCTCCCCTACCCCCAGCCCTGGAATGGCCAACCAGGGCTTCAGCAGCGGCAGTGGTAGCTGGGAACTGCAGCTGTACACCCCAGTGTGCCATACAAATATTGCCATTTGTATGTGTCAGGGGCATGCAAAACGGAAGACCTAAAAGAGAGGATATCAGGGACCCTTTGAGATAAAAGCTTTTTATTTAATTCCAAGCTCAATTCTTTGAGGTCTGATCCAAGTTATGCATAATATGTGTTGCCTTTCTATTCGATCCCCAGCCATTTAATAACCATCTATCCCAGACCTACTACATGACAGGTCCTCTTCTTGACACAGATAATGCTGGGGTGCCAAGACAGAAGAGTCCTGTGCTCAGGGATAGACAAGAAAACCGATGTAAGTAGAGATTGGGATAGGGTGGAGGCACAGAGCCTGGAAGAGCAGGATGTAATACTCTGTGTGGAATGAGCAGGGAAGGCCATCTAAGGGACTGACCTTTGAACTGTGACTTGAGTGATGAAGAAACCTTCAAGATTAAGCATTGAGCCTAGAGAGTGCTGGACGGGGTGAGCAGCTAGTCAAATGTCCTGAGGCAGCAAAGAGCTGGAGGTGTCGGAGGAACAGAAATGAGGTCACTAGCTTCCTCTCGGGTTTTTTGTTTTTTTAAAACATTTTTTATTAACTTTATTTTTTTGTTTCATTTTGTTAATCCTCACTCAAGGATATTCTCCATTGATTTTTAAAGAGAGTGGAAGAGACAGAGAAAGAGAAAATCAAAGTGAGAGAGACACAGCAATTGGTTGTCTCCACAGGCCGGAATCGATCCAGCCTGCAATGGAGGCATGTGCCCTTTACTGGAATTGAACCCAGGACCCTTCAGTCCACAGTCAATCCTCTATCCACTGAGCCAAACCAGGTAGGGCTCTCTCGGGTTTTACAAACCTCTTGACACTCTCCTGGTTGAAAAAGAACTTGGGGGAAATCTACTGATCATGTTTTCCCTGCATTGGAGCAAGAACTGTGGCTGTGAAATGTCTGACACCCACTAAATACACAGCTAACACATCTTGGGAAGTCAAGTAAAAGCCATGATTCCTTTCATGGTGTATAATCTGTCCATTTGTTCAGGTCAGGTACTCATTTGCAGCATTCTCTCCAAAAGGAAAGCACAGTTATATTACTGGGTAAATAATGTGCTCAGAAATAGGATTTTGAAGTATAGAATTGAGATTGACAATAATAATTTGTACTTGTGGACTACTTTTCCTCCTTTGACCTCATATTTTTTCTCAACATAGTATGAAAGTATGAGTATGTTTTACACATCCTCATGGCAACCCTGTGAGTCAAAGTGGCAAATAATAGTAATAGCAGCTAATATTTACTAAATGCTGACTATAGCCATTCCAAGCCAGTCTAAGGCAACCAAAAACTCACATATATAATACTCAAATACTTATATATTAATTCTAGGTATAATAACTATAATAAATATATTATGCTGATTACTATGCTATTATTCAACAAATATTTATTGAGCACATACTCTGTGCCAGCCACTTCTTTCAGACCTGGAGATAGAGTTGTGAACAAGTTAGACAAAATCTCTGCTTTCACAGAGTTTACTTAATTTCCTTTAATCTCTATAACATGCTAGTAAATATTATTATTGACACTTTAAAGGTGAGAAAACAGATGTGGAGAGTTTAAGTAACTTTTCAGTCAGGCAAATAATAAATGGTAAAGCCATTACTGCCTAGCCAGTCCTGTAACATGGAGTGAGTACCTCCAAATCATACGTGATGGGACTGAACTTTAATTTCTTAAAGATGATGTCCTGAGATGTTGCTGGGCTGAAAATGCAGGTACAATGTGCCACCTGACCACACTCCAGCCCTGCCTTCGTCCCCATAACAGATCAAGACCCTGGCCAGTGTTTCTCGTGGTTAGAGTGTCGGTCTGTGCACCAAAGGGTCTCGGGTTCAATTCCCAGTCAGGGGTACATACCTGGGTTGCAGATTTGATCTCCAGCCCCAATCAAGTTGCGTGCGAGAGGCAACCAATCAATTTGTCTCTCACACATCAGTGTTCCTCCCTTCCTCCCCCTCCTCCCTCCCTTCCACTCAATGGAAAAAATGTCCTTAGGGAAGGATTAACAATGACAAAAGAAGATACCTACCAGGAACACCGGAAGTGGATGTAAACTACCTACCGATCTTATTGTAGGGACATAGGAAATGGGTGAGAACATC